>NC_136281.1:3850830-4507705 GCF_964198595.1 Lampetra fluviatilis
ACTGTCGTCGTTTTACCACCTTCAATAAATGTAACGAGCAGGTTTTTGAATTGCCAAAATGAAACCCAATGCACGGTTCGTTAGATTACTCACGTCACTTTACCATGCACCAAGCAATCATAATAACAAGTCGCTGAAGTTCACTCGCATGCACAAAGACCCCCTGTATAGACTTAACAGACTGTTGAGGCAAGTGCTGTTAGCCAGCACCACGCCTCGCCACCTTTGTCTCCCTAGTGGCGATGTTTACACGCCTCACCAGGTACGTATATTGAGGTCGAGCCGACCTAGGGGAGGCCCAAGAGCGGTTAAGATAATAGTCACTGATGGTGGCCGTGAGCAGAAGTCAAACACCGGGTATCTGGGTTCGAAGCGCAGGGCATTAACCACTTTGCTACCACTCCTCATTCTCGCACGCACCCACACACACACACAGACGCAATCGCATATCCCCCCGCCACGACCACCTTCAAATGTGAATTCATCGTCGGCAGGATGCCAGCCTACAACAGCAGCAGCTGGTATGCCATTTTCTTCATCATCTACATCGTGGTGAACACCTACCTGTTCATGTCCATCTTCCTGGCGGTGGTCTACAACAACTACAGGAAGCACCTCAAGGTGAACACGGGCTGGGTCCGCACGCACAACCCCGGACGGCCGGCGCGCACGGGCCCAGTCCCGGTTTGACGCCCCTCCGTCGCAATCCTCGATTGTCGCATGCTGCCGAGCGTTCGCGGTACACGTGCATTACCAGGCGGCAACGGTTACGGGTAATTGATCAGTGCGACGGGTACACAGTGAAGCAAAACTGTGCCATGTGAACTTTGTCATTTGTAAATCAAAGCTGAACTGTGGGTAATTGGAATGTTTAGCATTTAGCAGAAGTATCTCAGGCTCAGAGATTTAAATTTAGCCCCCCCCCCCGCCAGCATGAGAGAGGATATTCCATGTGCACGTCACTACAAGAGGAAGTGTTACCACGGTGTGTGCGAGCAGGTCACCTCTAACCAACATCGCTCGTGTCTTAACAAACCGAAGCCTTAACGATGACTATGATGATCTTGATGATGATAACGATGACTATAATGACCTTGATGATGATAACGATGACTATAATGACCTTGATGATGATAACGATGACTACAATGATCTTGATGATGATAACGATGACTATAATGATCTTGATGATGATAACGATGACTATAATGATCTTGATGATAACGATGACTATAATGATCTTGATGATGATAACAATGACTATAATGACCTTGATCTTGATAACGATGACTACAATGATCTTGATGATGATAACGATGACTATAATGACCTTGATGATGATAACGATGACTATAATGACCTTGATGATGATAACGATGACTACAATGATCTTGATGATGATAACGATGACTATAATGATCTTGATGATGATAACGATGACTATAATGATCTTGATGATGATAACGATGACTATAATGACCTTGATCTTGATAACGATGACTACAATGACCTTGATGATGATAACGATGACTATAATGATCTTGATGATGATAACGATGACTATAATGATCTTGATGATAATAACGATGACTATAATGACCTTGATCTTGATAACGATGACTATAATGACCTTGATGATGATAACAATGACTATAATGACCTTGATGATGATAACGATGACTATAATGATCTTGATGATGATAACGATGACTATAATGACCTTGATGATGATAACAATGACTATAATGACCTTGATCTTGATAACGATGACTACAATGATCTTGATGATGATAACGATGACTATAATGATCTTGATGATGATAACGATGACTATAATGATCTTGATGATGATAACGATGACTACAATGATCTTGATGATGATAACGATGACTATAATGATCTTGATGATGATAACGATGACTATAATGACCTTGATGATGATAACGATGACTATAATGACCTTGATGATGATAACGATGACTATAATGATCTTGATGATGATAACGATGACTATAATGATATTGATGATGATAACGATGACTATAATGACCTTGATGATGATAACGATGACTATAATGATCTTGATGATGATAACGATGACGACGTGAAGGACAAATGGGATCAATGTGCATTTTGCGTTCTCCAGAATGAGGTTCGCAACTCGGTGTTCAGCAAGCGGCGGACGATGGCCAAGGCCTTTGGGATCCTGCGCGAGCGGCTCGGGGAGGGCTGGGCGGTGAGCCAGCACAGCTGGATGCAGCTGGTGGGGATGGCAGTGCCGAGCATGAGCCAGGCCCAGCGCCTGCTGCTGTGGCAGGTGTCTGACGAGGAGCACACGGGCCACATTGGTAAGTCTTGCGCATGTATACACTGCTGGGGCAAAACATCGTCGTGCTGTCAGTGAGCACCGATTAAGGCTGGCACGGCACACGAGGGGATGGCGTGTCCGGAACCATGTCCTGTCCACCTCCATCTCCCCAGTGCCGATGTTTGCTCGCCACGGCAGGTACTCATCATACTCTTGGTTCTTTCGGTAAAGTCACGTAGGTAAAAAATGAAATTAAAATTAATAAAAATAAAATAATAAATTCACGACGTTTCGGAGGCAACACAAGTCTCCGTCATCAGGTGGGACCGTCACAGCCAGATTTGCTGCATCAAGTGAGGCAGGGATTCAAGATGCAAGCTCTTAAATACAAGTTAAGGGGGAGGAGAGGGGGGGGAGGAGCTTATCAGAATGTGGTCAATGAATGGAACGTATCGGGAGGGGGGGGGGCGGGGCTCATCAACCTATGGAAGGCCTAAGACCAGTTTCGATACGACTTTGTCACTGATGTGAGTTGTGGCTCCCGTAACAATAATGTTATTATTGTATCTATTATTGTATTTATTACTTAATTTAGTTTTTATTGAGTGTCTTGAGCAAATGGTGGCTATTTAACATTCATATGGATGGGAATCAATCGTCATATATTCAACAAATACTGCACAAATCGCCAGGGCCAAAGTGCAATCGTGCATTATTCTTTTTACACAAGTTACGTTTGCGTGATTTCGTCATGGCGGTGCGCGTTCACCCGGTGCCGTGTGGCAGGCAAGCAGGCGTTCGTGCGGCTCACCGATCTGCTCAACATCGAGGTCATCGAGACGAGGGGGCGGCAGCACCCCCTGCAAAGCTGTGCCCCCCGCGTCTACAGCTCCGCCGCAAGCCAGGCCCTGCGTCACGTCGTACATCACAGGTCAGCGCGATGCTACGCGTCTCGTGCCCCTTCCATTGAGTGGATCGTAATCATCATCATCATCATGATTTTTGTATTTAGTTTGTTGTCTTTCGCCTGCCCCTCCGATTAGCACGGTTGACTACGTACGGTGTCAAAGAAGTTCAACATATATCTTCACCATGATACGACGCTGCTGTGTTCACTGCTGCACCAGTTTAGACATCGCCACTCATGCAGGCCATGACGAGGGAGCAAACTCAGGTTGCCCCCCGGTTCTTGGACAAATGCATGAACCACCACACCACTGCTCTGCACCATTGAGAATAGGCAACTTACAAAAATTATTCGGAATTGGTTTATTTTGGGTGAGATCGTGCAGGTATGATATCAGTGAGAGCCACCGTACATAGCCAACCGTGCTAATCGGAGATGCGGGATACATATCACGTGGGCAAATGTGCGAATTTGCTTTTCAGCAAAAGTTTTGACAAAGTTTATTAAAATTGTCGAGTTTTGCTTTCTTTCTAATTGCCATTATACGTAGGCGATCTAACCCGAAAGGATACAATTGTCAATCGTAATATTGGTTGTGAAAGCCTGTGTAAGAATGAAACTCCTAAAACATTTGTAGAGTGCAGGTCGCCAATACTTGCCTTGTCGATTGCACCGACCTTGTCGTCCTGCCGTGTAACAGGGCTTTTGTCTAGTTGCTTGTAAATTGGAAACGTGTTTAGATCATTTGGCTGCTATAATTTTTGACACAAGCCACTTCGTTGAGATATCATTTGTGGTCAGGTCGCTTCTGAAAAAAAAGCTAATAGCTCAGTGGGCTTTAGCTGGTGAAATAAAAAATTAGTTCAGTTTTGTTTCTTTTTTGGCGATTTGCTGAACTTTCATATACTTTGCACTCCTATCATATTTTTGTTTTGTTATTGTAACATTTTGAACCACCCCTACTGCACATCTGTGAAAAAGCGCTTTATAGCTCATCGGATTCCCCCCCGTATAAATAAATATTGCGATTATAGTCCTCGGTAATCACGAGCCATCTTGCCGAATCGGCGCAGGTTTTTCCGCTACTTCTTCGATGGGGTCATCCTGCTGAACGCGGGCTTCATCGCGGGTGACGAGGCGAGCCTGGTGATCCGCCAAGCTGAGTGGCTCTTCCTGGGCCTCTACGTGCTGGAGATCTTGCTCAAGCTGTACACGTACGAGCCACAGACCTTCTTCTCACGCAGCAACTTCTGGAACTGGCAAGTGAAACAAGCTTCATCCCGTGGTGCATTGCACGGTCTGCATTCATTCCACAGTACATCATACACACCCTTCTCGCAAGGGTGGTGTGGAGTGCTCTCATTAAGGAAGATGAGTGGGGCCATGTTAAGATTTTGCAGCCCTGTTCAGAATCATAAATTGGCCAGAACAGATGCAACCCTTTATGAGACCTCCTTTGCCAGTAGTAAGATATAGTAGTAGGTTTTTACCCTTTTATCGGGCACCAAAACTGACACCTTTATACAAGGGATCATGTTTTCAATAACCACAACACAAGCAGCCAAAATGCAAACAAAAATAGACAACTCTGATAATGATATGCACTGTCCTTGAAATTGATTGGTCCACACCCGAGACGGCTTTTCTTAGAGCCTAGTCTCACATGGTGTTGGACCAGATGACGCCAAAAGGCGTACAACTCAAAAACAGCGCACTATCAGAGTATTAAGAGCTCGGGGTAAGCATTTACTAGATGCAACCCTATTTAAAATAATAGATGAGTTCTATTTATAACACCCACAACATTTGATGCAGCGAGCCACGAACACAAGTCAAGACGTGGCCCATGGCACTACAAGACTGGTCTGGGTCAATTCCATGACCCCGCCTGGAATACTTTTCGACCACGTGTCCTCAAGTCGCCCCAATAAAGGCTGACCAGGTGACGTACGTCTCTTTCGCTGCCCGTGTGACTCCACTTTGCCGCACAATCATCTTTATTTTTAAATGCAGGTTTGACGTGATGATCGTCGTCTCGGCTCTACTTGCAACGATCATCGTACATTCCAGTGAGTAAACAATCACGGCTCATTCATGGCTAAAGGATGACACGCACGTTATTATAACTGATTTAATATTATATTATTGTACGTGAACACATCTGTGGGAGGTCAGAACCCTTATTCCCTGCTATGGTAATGCAGTTGTGGGTTTAATCATGACTGTTTATGAGGGCTACAGAATATATTGTTGAGAAGTGCTGGTATTTGATGGGTGATATATGTAGCCAGATTCAAATTGTCCATGCATTTGAACCCTCACTTAAAGGTGCAGTTATGTGAAATATGAGCATCCGTTCAGTGAAATATTATATCAATTACCAAAAAAAAATACTCAATGACATTTGCTTTCGCTTCATGGAAAGAGCCATTTTTAAATCTCTATTAATAATACGTGCAAGTGTGTGTTTGGTTTTGTTTTACTTTTGCACTCATATAATTACACTTGGCTGCAGTTAAGTATTATTATTCAGTAAATTATATCAGTGTTAGGGATCCAGTTCAATTTGTGGATTCTGACTTAATGTTTTACTCTGCCAACTGCTCGATGTACGCTGTTTATTGAAACTTGACCCAGGTTTCGGGTTGAGACACTTCTAATCGCAATAGGTGTTTACCTCCTCCTAAATTAATCCAATCTATAATCCCAACAAGCACCAGCAGTAACCCTCCTATGGCCTTGCATAGCGCTGCGCGTAGCGCCGACATCAGCGATGAATGTTGCCATGCCTCCTCATTGCAGTGCTATCTCTCACAATCGCCTGTACATTCGGGGGATAATGCAATTGTATTGTCAGAGGATTATGATGAACCTGCTTCTACGGGAATCTATTTTTTATTACAGAAGGAGGCACGCCTATAGCAATGCAGCTTCAATTACTGCCGTGCAGATCGAGTAAGCTTACAGGAGTCTTGACCGCCTCTGTTTCGTTTTTTCCAGCCACGTCCAGCACTCAGATTTTGGACTTCTTGTTGATCATCCGTGTGTTGCGGTTGTTGAGGATCGTTGAAAGTTTTGAGCGGTGAGTTGTGAGGGAAAAGCCAAGTGGCGTATATTTAACGGTCTAAATCTCGGACAGACACAGGGTTGTCTGCAAAAGCATAATTATGCTGGTAGGAACCTCCTGGTTACACCAGCCCACAGGGGTTTATTCTGTCCGTCCGTCGTGCATCCAAAAATGGGAGGGGTGGGGCTGGGTGGAGAGGGGAGGGTGGGGGGTGGGAGGGGTGGGGCTGGGTGGGGGGTGGGAGGCGTGGGGAGGGACTGGTCACCCCGTCGTGCCCTTATAAAACTCAACGTTTAACCTCCTCACGCCGGCTTGTGCCCGCCCTCACAGTCGGCCATATTTGCGGAATACACCACGCCGCCATTGACCCTGGCCATTGACCGAGCAACCCAACGTTCCTACCAGCTCACTCCGCAGGAATGTGTTTCGGTTAATCGCGATATCCCCCCCCCCAACTACCTCACAATTTAACGAATCGTCACAGTTCGGGGGTTGCGGTTCTTGTTTCTGTTGCGGTCAATGTGGCGCCATCTTGTGGCCAGCAGGGGTCAAATGAACCCAAAACAAGGTAGCAGTAATACTAATAACCATCATTTACAGGTACCGAACAATGCACCAATCGAAAAGAATTGATCCGTACACGCATGATTCGATGCATATACGGCCAGCAATCGAATCATTCTTAATCTATGACCTCATGCATCGTTATTCCCATAACAATTCTGATAATTAGTGTGACAACGATATTTCAGGTGTTATTATTTTCATTCACTCTTGATGTTGAGTTTTTTGTGTTAATTCTGCAGGCAAGGAAGGGTGTATTGCACAGAAATGTTTAACGTTCGTCAGGCTACGTCACTCACAACTCTGTCCTCGCCCTGCAACGTACGGCAGTCACTGCTGACAAGTAAATGTAATTGCTGCCGATTTATGGTCTCGCCACAGATTCCGCGTGGTGATTCACACCATGATCAACATCGGCCCCACTATGGTGACGTACGCAGGGCTCGTCATGGTGAGAGTGATTGTGGATTGCCGACCAGGCCGTTGTTCATAATAATGATACCAATTATTTACCCAGCAAAGCCTGACAAGTCTCAAGACACTTTTTTTTTTATAGGAGAGCCGTGCATTGGGATGTTTGGCCAATACTATTTACGAGTATTCGGATTTTTATTGAAGTCAAGCTACGTGGAGAAAACCCAAGCATACGAGGGGATAACATAGCTCTGCACAGCCTTATTGATTCCACATACACTCAAATCTGCTGAGTGGATAAAATCTACGTCTAGAGCAAACGCCGTTGCTGTACTACCATCTCCTGGTACCTCAGCACTTCTAATCATGTGCCTACAATATCTGGTATGTTCATGTGGTCACTACAACACCAGCCAAGTTCAGACCTGCTTAGCTTCCAAGATCCAACCAGCACGGGCACATTCTTGATCATTGGGCAGCAGCTCTCATTGGTACGCCCCACTCCGCTAACCGAGTTTACTAAAGTCACGATAATACAGACAAATCACATGCCCCCGTCTCGAGTCAACGCGGAAATGTGCGAGTGAGTCATTCGTTTCATGCTGCGTAGGAGTGTGTTTTGTCACTTGCAACGTGGAGCGGACATTCCCCGCGCACATAAAAACATTTCTCTTGCACAGTATCCATGCTGCAACCTGCACCCTTCCGTATAGGGTGGCGGAGCCAGGGCTGGTGCCGGGGGGAGGGGCGGGTGGAGGTGGAGCTGGGGGGGTGGCCGTACACCCCCACAGGTTGAGAACCGCTGTCGTCGTCTTTGCTGCGCTCCGTGAGCAGAGGCGCGTGCAGCAGGCCACCTCTGACAGGCCACCTCGTCCCGCCCCAGGTGTTTTACTACACGTTTGCCATCCTCGGGATGGAGCTGTTCCAGGGAAAGATCCGATTCTTTCCGGCTGGGAGCTCGGAAGCTCAGCCGTTCTGCGGGAACCCCCTGCTCAATGGCTCCAAGTTCTACAACGAGAAGTACTGCAAGAACAACTTCAACGATCTCTCCTCCTCCTTCGTCCTGCTGGTGGAGCTCACCGTGGTGAACCAGTGGCATGATATCCTCCCTCTCGCAGCCCCCACGCGAGTTATTATGTGGGGGGGGTGGGGCGGGAGATGTAAGCCCAGTTGATGATTACCTCGTTCGAGAAAGTCGGTTAAAATCGAATTAATTATAAACCCAAGCTTAAGCTGCCATACCGTAGCAATCTAACGCATTACACGTGTCTTCTTGAACAAACACCCCTTTCCATAATTTGCTTTTCAATGCAACTCTGTCTTATATATTTTCATACACAGCACCTTGGAATGTGCCAAGGTGTATTGGGAATTAGGTTCACATTATTCACAAAACGTCCAAAGACCGTAGTTGCTGTTAAGCAATAGCTTCTCTCGTAGGTTAGTTGGCATCGTTTATAGTAGTTCTGGGAAAAGTACAACGAGAGGCTTTAGAAATGTTTGAAGTTGATCTCCTTGATGCAAGCACTTCTCGCCAGCGGATTTGTGGCCGTTACCAACGTAGGAGCCAGGGTTTACTTCATCCTCTTCCACATGATCGTCGTCATCTTGGTCATCAAGTGAGTTTGCTCCTCTACGGCGACGCATTTTGATAACAAATACGTTTTTTTGCATCCTGCATTTCTCTTGCCCAGAGTCAAGTAGCTCAATGCCGCGTGCTGCGCGTACGGTTTCCCTTTCCAGCATATTCATCGCCTTCATCCTGGAGGCATTCATCCTGGAGTACACGCTCGACAAGGGCGAGACGGAGTCGGCGATAGAAAAGAAGATCCAGGAGTTGGGGCTGGGCATCGCCGAGTGAGGCTCCACGCGACACCCCGAGGCTACTCAACACAGCCCGAGCTGGGCGGCTCCGTTATCGGAGAGGAGCGTGCACGCAACCCCGCGTCATTGACGACGGATGAGCAATGATCATCCAGGCTGTTCGGTCCTTGAGATTAGCTCTATTTAAAATGAATGCGTACAATTTACAGGTATGATGGTAAGCCAGATCAACTTCAACTCTGGACATTACAGCAGAGGAAATGGGTGGTGGGGGGAGGGGGAGAGCAGTGGCACAGTGGTTTTTAAACTGCGCTATGGCTGGTTACCAAAGTTTGATTATCGGTCACGGCTAACATCTGAACCGGTTCTGCCCCCCATGCCCTTACCAATCCATGGTGGTGAGATGTTAACTCCCTCGCCTGGTATGCAGGAGGGTGTGGCTTTATCTTGACCCTGACGGCTGTATATTAGGAGTTTCCATGTTCTCCCCGTGGTTGTGTAGATTTTCCTCCGGGTCCTCCAGTTTTTCTTTCCACATTTGGAATCCACATGCATTTTGAGTATTTGGCTGCTATACATTTCCAAGCGATAAGCCACTTCGTTGAGCTATCATATGTGGCCAGGTCGTTTCTGGAGAAGAGCTACATAGCTCAGTGGGCCTTAACTGGTAAAATAAAAAAAATTGTAAACATGACTTTAAATGTTGTCTGATGCGCCACAATAATAGGTGGTTGTTGTTGGGTTTTTTTTCAGTATGGCTCAGACTATAGGCCTGGCGTGTCCTTTACAGTACATGACTTCTCCAGAAGCTGGCAGACCAATAGATGTTGAGTAGTCACATCCATTAGAGCTGTAAAAGGTAGTGGGCCTTACCTGGCAAAATAAAAAATAGTTTTAGTTTCTAGTTTATCAATCCTCACAGGCCAGCGTAGTGGAGTACGGTCAAACCCCATGATCGACAGTGTGGGGATCCCTTTTTCCAGAAGTGGATTGACAGAGGGTTGTGAATAATAATAATAATGGGGGTGGCAGCGATGGCCGTAGATGCAGGAGAAAAATTTTCGTTTTCCGAGCCACAGCTGTCTTCCCAGGGAGGACGCGGCGGGTAACGGCATGGTGCTCGTCGACAACATGGAGACGCAGGACCAGGAGCCGAGCGGCGTGGAGACCAGCAAGCCCGCCGGCAGCCGCATCATGTTCAAAATATCGGACAAGCGTACGTGCTGCTCCCTCAAACCGATGACGCCACCCACGACGTTGCCCCTGTTAATGTAGCAGCAGCGCAGAGAGAGAGTCTGCGGAATGTGTTTTCCCGGGAGTGAAACTAGAGTTGGGAAAGCTTCAGACCATGGGCCGATACAGCCTGCTCATTCATTTCATACGGCTCGTGCCCACACGGGGCCTACCATTCCCAAACCATCCAAATTATATTTTATCTATCGCTGCAAGCATATTAGCCGCATGTATCCGGTACTGGATTGGAATATTTTTGACGTGGCAACAGCGCGTTTCTAATTTGAGCACGCTCAAGTCTCACGTTCGTCACCGCAAGGGCCTCTTGCAGTGACAGAAGTGGTTGAGGTGTATGTGGTCATGTGTGGTCCACTGAAGGTACCATATTTGAAAGTCACATTCGGCTCTCAGTAAGGAAAACATTACTCAGCTGCAGCGTGTGCAAATTGCAAGATCTGACCAGATCTGTCCAGTGCTCGTCAAGCTGCATTGCTTTCCGGTTGCCGAACGAAAACATTATGATGTCGCACTCGTTACACACAAAGTGCTCGCCACAAATGAACCACAATACGTCGCTGATCTCGTCAAGGAGCGTAAACTCCAGTCATCCACGCAGCAGCTTTTGGCTGGCCATTCAACAAAGACGGTCACTGCATTGCGCGCTTTCAGATGCGATTATACGGCCGTTGTCCTCCTGCACCTCCGATTAGCACGGTTGGCTATGTACAGTGCGACAGAAGTTCAACATACATAACTCACTTTGAGTGGCAGATTTGTGCTAGAAAGGCGCCAACGTATGTAATGATGTATGGTGAACTTCTTTCGCACCGTACGTAGCCAACCGTGCTAATCGGAGGTGATGATGAACGACTGTGAGTGGAACGCGGTGAGAGATTCGTATGATCACTGGAGTGTGCGTGGGTGTGTGCGTGTGCGTGGGTGTGTGCGCGTGCGTGCGGCGCAGGCTACAGGACGGTGGACACGCTGCTGCAGCGCATGTTTGAGGAGGAGCTGGCGCCGGAGTACGAGGGGCCGTGTGACGACCACGAAGACATCGACGTCAGGCCCCAGCAGCTCACGCTGGACAACCTCGTCTAGGCAGGAGCCGGCAACGACGCGAAGCGAGGACGACGGGCGTAGCGGTGGCGAGGGTGGAGTTCTGGGTTGGAGGTTCGTGGCTGAGTAGGCCAATGGTCTTTATAACCACTGAAGCTGAACGAAACTCTCAATGCAAGCGTAACTCGCAAACGGGGTGGCACGTGTTCACAATTGGAAGCCACTTATGATGAGAGAAGTCTCACAGGTTTCGGGAGAGCTGTGTTATCGTGACTTGTTTTGAAGATACATTTCATATTTATTGTGCTAATATTTGATATTCAGCCACTGCAGTGTATTATTCTGATTGTTGCTCATTATGATTAAATGTCATGCCTGGGATTAAAGGACTAGAAGTAGTACCAGTTATTGGCCAACTTTATTATCCACACAACTACCGCAACTGTGATTGACAGTGCCCTCGATGTTTGTGTATATTTGAGTTATAGGCCAGTGTTTGTTAATGGTGGCAGTCAAGTGTTTTCAGCCTGCCAACTAACTGCCAAGTCCATTTACGTACAGTGTTAAAGTCTTGAGTTATTATAATGGAATTGTTTAAATCGTAACAAGTGCAATGTTGTTAAGCATTACAAATTCCTGTATTTTCATGAGAAGGCAGATTACGTGATTGGGGGGGGGGGGGGCAGTGATGGGGCAGCTACACAAGGCTGCTGCTGCTTTTGGGGCAGCTGAGACACCACGGGAGGGATGCCGAATTCACTCTCCTCCGGCATGATTTTGTTTCTGATTCGCGTTATCCGATTCTTGTCATTTTTTGTTTGTTTACATTGTCGTCGTCTATGTGCACAAAGCCTCACAGCTGCATCTTGCCTGAACGTAATCGCAATTAAAATACGTATATGATTGAGACCGATGGTCTTCCACGTGGAGAATTAATCACTGGGGCAAATTAGGGCATTGACGTGGGCGTGATTTGTTAAAACCCAAAGGGATTGTGTATTGGTCATCACTCCTATTGCGTACATACAAGTATACGGACCCTTCTTCTTGGTTCTTTCGGTAAAGTCACGTAGAAGGGAAATAATACAATAATAAAAATAAAACAATAAAATACAATTCTCACGACGTTTCGGCCACAACAGGTCTGCCGGAAAGACGCTGAAAGATGCTGTCTTTCCGACAGACCTGTTCTTCACCTGAGGACGGCTGCTTGTGTTGTTGCCCTGCAGTCACGTAAGCTTTAAATCGAAATTTATACGGACCCTAATTTATATATGGACAAAAACACGTGGCTAATCGCCACACAACACGTACACAATGCAATCCCCTCTCGTGTACATATTCACTCATCGATAGACGCGTGCAGTGTCTGAGAAAATGCCACGTTTACTGTCCCCAATAGCTTGCACTCTTACAACGTGCACGTGGTCAATCCACCAACTGCATGAAGGCCACCCTCACCCATCCGCGTGGTGAACGTATCACCTGTATCATAAACAGCAGGCTGAGCCTGCTTCCAATTAGCGTGTTTGCTGGAGTTAATTGATGTTTTTATTTGAATAAATGAGTTTTAGTCGGTCCGTAGGACGGATACAACTCATCTTTTATAATGTAGAACTCGCAAGCGTGGGGCAATTGCACCACGATGGAAACGCAGTCACTGAGGTTGCATTGTTCGCTTTGGCATCGGGTTATGGGAACCTGTCAACCCCTTATCAGTGCCTCCTTTATTACGACCAATTCAGACCTTGTTGGTCACCCCGTGCCCTTATAAATCGCAACTTTCATCCTACAAAGTCCCATCACAAGGGAGAAACACAAACAGACAAAGCATAAAAAAAAATGTGCCCGTATTGAAACGGCTGTACGCCGTATGGACCTGAAAACTCAATTTCCCCGTAAAATAATTCGGGTAAACCGTATGGGTTGCCAGCTATGCGACGAAGGGATTGAGAGGAGGGAGGTGGGCACGGACGGACGCTGAAAGCGGCACACGTGTCCTCATCGCCGGGCCGCGTGGGCGATCAGGAGGTGCTCCGGGCGAAATGGGATTGAGATGGGCGGAGCATGGGGGGGGGCAGGCGATATTTTGAGAATTTATGGAAGCTAGGGGATGATGTAGAGAGATAGGAGGACAGAAGGGACAGGAAGATGGGGGAGGGAGGCCAGACGATGCGGAAGCAGGAGAGTAGAGAGGAAAGCAACGAGAACCATGAGATGGAGGGCGACGTGACGTTGGGAGAATCGAGGGAAATGGGAAGGCTGGAGTGGGAGGAGAGGAGAGAGGAGGAGGAGGAAGGAAATAAAACGAGGGAATGCGGCGCCGCGGGTGGGTGAGGTGAGAGGAGAGGAGGGGAGGGACAGAAAAAGCGAAGGAAATTCGAGAGGGCCGTGTGACCCCCTCTCCTCGTCCTCCCGGTGACGCAGAGGCCGAGGCGGGCGGGCGGGCGGTGGTGGTGGTGGCAGCTCGCGATTGACGTCATCGCGCGCGGATTGTGCGCGAGCTCGGCTCCCCCGAGTCACCACCCTCCCGCGCTGCTCCATCATTCATCACATCCCCACCACCACCACCGCCGTCACAGCATTGGCGCTCGTGCTATCAGGCTGCTGTGTATTCGGCCTTAATTGGCAGAAGACGCAACCCTGGGTAGAGGGGGGAGGGAGGGGGGAGGGAGGGGGAACACAGATCTCGTAGAGAAAAAACAACAACTCAACACATTGATCAACAGCGCCGTCCTTAAATGGGGGTAAATATAACGGGCGACGTTTCGGGCAATGGGCCTTCTAATCAGCGGGACAAAGTGGCTATGAACTAGTGGTCATTGCCCGAAACGTCGCTTAGCACAGTATATTGTAATTGCTGTTGAAGAGCGGTGTCAGTGACGAGCGTGTTGAGAGGCTGACATTGTCAATGCTCGTGCGCACGGTCTCTGTTGTGTTCTGGTGAGGCCGCGGAGGGAACGCGAGCAAGGGGAATGGTCACCGTAAAGTTGCGGGCAGCGCCGTCTTCGCCGTGACGATCTAAAGAACCAAAGAATAATTCCTGCAGTCACGAAAGCTCCAAAATTAAGATCGAACGCCGTTCAACACTCCATCCCCCCCACTACCCCCACCAGCGTCTCGAGGCAATTTAAATGCATTGACGTCACTGCTGCGGTTCGGCCGGGCAACGCTTTTTCCAGTCTGTGCCAATACCATCGTCCTCAAGGTGGGGTGAAAATACAGTGCATTTATAATGGGCGACGTTTCGTGCCAATGGCCCTTCTAAACAAGCCATGGTTTTAAGAGAGCGAATTGTGCCGACTGTGGTCACCCTACCCACAACAGACCGTGGGACATCCCACGACTCAATGCCCGATTCCCAAATGATCACGGCGATACACCAACTCCGATACTCCTTAATTCTAGATTTGAAGCTTTCGTGACTGCAAGGCATCATATTCTTAGGTTTTTTCGGTAAAGTCACGTAGGTAAAACATCAAAATTAATGAAAATAAAATAAAAACAAAAATCACGACGTTTCGGAGGCAACACTTGATGCAGCTAATTCGGCTGTGACGGTCCCACCTGATGACGGAGACTTGTGTTGCCTCCGAAACGTCGTGATTTTTGTTTTTATTTTATTTTATTTTCATTAATTTTGATGTTTTACCTACGTGACTTTACCGAAAAAACCTAAGAATCCGATACTCCTGACGCAAATAATCTGCCTCGACCGCCGCCGATGTAACATTAGGCGCTCTTTGGGGCCGTCCATAAATGACGTCACGCGATTTTTGACGATTTTTGACCCCCCCCAACCCTTCGTCACACGGCGTCACAAAAGTCAGACCCCCCCCCCCTCAAATATGACGTCACAAAGCTCTGCCTCCCCCCCAAATATTTTTTTTACATGCTTCAAATCGCTTTAAACTATTGTCATTGTAGTGCGTATTTAATGTGGCACTGCAATCTGATGTTGTAGGAGAAAACATTTATCAAAACGTCTATTTAATTAAGTAGAACGTGTTGTCTATATTTATTTAAAGTTGCGCATTTTAATGTGACGTTACATTTCTCACCTCCCCCCCCCTCGTCACACATCGTCACAAATATCTAACCCCCCCCCGCCCCTAGGTGCGTGACGTCATTTATGGACGGCCCCTTAGCAGCGATCTTCACTCATTGTCAGAGCGGGGGGGAGGGTGGCACTTTCGCCGACAAGGCATCAGTGTGAGGGCCGCCACAGATTTGAAACCACTGGGATTTGGCAGCACGACGACGACGATGATGATGATGGGGTGTTCTCACGTGTGTCTATTGTCGGGGGGGGGGGGGGCCGCACTAAAGGCCACCAAGGGGGGCACCAGTGGCTGGCAGGCCTTGCGATGAAGAACACTGGGATAACCTTTACTGCAGCCTTGCACGCTTTGGTTATCAATCGTAAAACAACGTAGCATGTTAATAAATTTGTGTGTTGCGATTATTCTACCTTCTAAAGAAATCTGGCCATGGCTCGTACCCCCAGAAGGGGCATCTCGCACACCCTTAGGGGATGCGTGCACCTCAGGTGAAGAGCCACTGGTCTACATCAACATCAGCCACGTCAGTCGTGACATTGGTGGCGCGTATAGAGTAGTCAGGGCAGTGGTTCTTCACCTTGACTGCAGCCTTGCAAAACCTCTTTGGTTCTCAATCGTTAAAAAATATATATATATATAACGTTAAAAAAATACGTAGGGGTTGATGAAATAAAAAATAAGTTGCATTTACGTGGCCGTGCTTAATTTGTGTTTCGACGATTTAGCTTTCAAAAAATCCGCTACCCCCCCAGAGAGGGCATCTCGCACCCCCAGGGAGCGCGTGATGCACCCCCCAGGTTCAGAAGAAGAAGAAGAGCCACTGAGTTAGATGACGAATTGCGGTGGAGCCCAATTCCATAAAACACCTCGGCTATCAAGTTACACGCGCGCACAGCAGCTTCCCGACAGGACGCTAACGTTTCAAACAATAGTTCTTGAAAAAAAGAAAGAGCTATTGCTCGAAACCGTCGCCTGTTATCTTGACGATGTGTGAGAAGGCCATTGTTTACGACGCTGCTGGTGAATTGTTTTTTTGTAACAGTGTACACTGAATACCGTCTAGCCGTAAACAGACTTTTGGGGCAAGTGCTGTGAGCGACCACCTGTCAAGGCCGGCAGAGCACATAGTCAACACCACGCGCGGCCGCCTTTGTCTCCCTAGTGGCAACGTTTAACACATCGCCCCAGGTACCCATTTGAGACTGAGTCGACCTAGAGGAGGCCCAGAATCCGTTCAGATAATATGAGCGTCATTGGTGTTGGCCGTGAGCGGCAATCGAACTCGGGTCGTCGGGTTTGTAGCCCAGCGCGCTAACCGCTACACCACCGCTCCCCACACACACACCTTGACACGCGCACCACAATCACCTGTGCACAGACGCGCGCACACACACACACACATCGCCGATTTGCCATGCAACAGCATGTCTCAAAGTGGAACTCTGCAAGCGTGAGCATTATACAAACTATCGGTGGTGATTCTTCAGTGATCATCCGTTTATTCAATACGAAATAGGAAAAGCACACAGATTGTTTCGTTTCATGGCTGAGCGAGATTTGGCGTTTTCAGTCGGCCAATGTTTTTGTTACAAATTACTTTCCACTCTCTATTATGTACAGTACTGAAAAAAAACGATAAAATATACCCTCCGTCGTGTTACAATACCGCACAGTACTTCCTTTCAACCTATTTACGCGTTTAAGAAATGTACAAATCAAAGCGATCTGCTGCTGAATACTAAAATGTGCCCATCTCTTAACACGGTTAACACCAATATTGTAATAATAACACCGATACACTGTGAACTTACTGCCTGCCACTGCCTGCCATTGGTTCAAGCAGGCGTGAACGCACAACTCAAACACGAAACTAAAGCATTCCCCCACATTGTCAGTTCTCCAGCTTCACATCTCCACAGCTTCACAGCTCCTAGCTTTACATCTCCCATCTCCACAGCTCCCAGCGTCCCAGCTTCCCAGCTCCACAGCTCTCATCTCCACAGGTCCACAGCTCTACAGCTCCCAGCTTCCTATCTCCCCAGCTTCATATCTCCCATCTCCACAGCTCCCATCTCCACAGCTCCCATATCCCCAGCTTCCATGTCCACAGCTCCCATCTCCCCAGCTTCCATCTCCACAGCTCCCATCTCCCCAGCTTCCATCTCCACAGCTCCCATCTCCACAGCTCCCATCTCCAAAGCTCCCATCTCCACAGCTCCCATCTCCCCAGCTTCCGTCTCCACAACTCCCATCTCCCCAGCTTCCATCTCCACAGCTCCCATCTCCACAGCTCCCATCTCCCCAGCTTCCATCTCCACAGCTCCCATCTCCCCAGATTACATCTCCACAGCTCCCATCTCCACAGCTCCCATCTCCACAGCTCCCATCTCCACAGCTCCCATCTCCCCAGCTCCCTACTCCACAGCTCCCATCTCCACAGCTCCCAGCCACCAGCTCCCATCTCCCCAGCTCCCATCTCCACAGCTCTCATCTCCACAGCTCCCATCTCCACAGCTCCAATCTCCCCAGCTCCCATCTCCCCAGCTCCCATCTCCCCAGCTCCCATCTCCCCAGCTCCCATCTCCCCAGCTCCCATCTCCACAGCTCCCATCTCCACAGCTCCCATCTCCACAGCTCCCATCTCCCCAGCTCCCATCTCCCCAGCTCCCATCTCCCCAGCTCCCATCTCCCCAGCTCCCATCTCTACAGCTCCCATCTCCACAGCTCCCATCTCTCCAGCTCCCATCTCCACAGCTCCCATCTCCACAGCTCCCAGCTTCCCATCTCCCCAGCTTCATATCTCCCATCTCCACAGCTTCCATCTCCACAGCTCCCATCTCCCCAGCTCCCATCTCCACAGCTCCCATCTCCCCAGCTCCCATCTCCCCAGCTCTCATCTCCCCAGCTCCCATCTCCACAGCTCCCATCTCCACAGCTCCCATCTCCACAGCTCCCATCTCCACAGCTCCCATCTCCACAGCTTCCATCTCCCCAGCTCCCATCTCCACAGCTCCCATCTCCACAGCTCCCATCTCCACAGCTGCCATCTCCACAGCTCCCAGCCACCAGCTCCCATCTCCACAGCTCCCATCTCCACAGCTCCCATCTCCACAGCTTCCATCTCCACAGCTCCCATCTCCACAGCTCCCATCTCCACAGCTGCCATCTCCACAGCTCCCAGCCACCAGCTCCCATCTCCACAGCTCCCATCTCCACAGCTCCCATCTCCACAGCTCCCATCTCCACAGCTCCCATCTCCACAGCTCCCATCTCCACAGCTCCCATCTCCACAGCTCCCATCTCCACAGCTTCCATCTCCACAGCTCCCCAGCACACGACACTGCAGTCGTTAATAAAGAATGGGTGACGAGCTGCGCAGTGGGGTTTTGGCAGCCAAATGGTGAATTTTGTTGGACACGGCTAATCCATTCGTCCGTTCATAGCAGTTTACAACCAAAGCGCCGCTCGGGGTCACAGAAGTTTCACAGAGTTCGTGGAGGGGATCGGGGACGGGTGGCCTGGGGAGAGGCACCGTTTGTGCACGTGCGTCTGCGGTGTCCTGCCCTGAAGCAGATCCCCGCACGAACGTCTGGAGCATCGCAGGAATTTGCTCAACAATTCAAGAAAGCAGTAGTTTACACCAATTATAATACGGTACATTACTTGTGCGCTCAACCAAACACAAGTACAGCCTCGCAACATTCGCGTGATAACGGGCGGAAGAGCCGACACAGACCCGCTCCTCGGTCTCGCCGCGTTTGATAACGAAACGGGCCGCGCGACTGCGAGAGATGCACATCGCGGCCACGTGCCTGTCCCAGGTCCCTGTCTCTGTGTGTGTGTCCCAGGTCCCTGTCTCTCTGTGTGTGTCCCAGGTCCCTGTCTCTGTGTGTGTGTCCCAGGTCCCTGTCTCTCTGTGTGTGTCCCAGGTCCCTGTCTCTGTGTGTGTGTCCCAGGTCCCTGTCTCTCTGTGTGTGTCCCAGGTCCCTGTCTCTGTGTGTGTGTCACAGGTCCCTGTCTCTGTGTGTGTCACAGGTCCCTGTCTCTGTGTGTGTGTCCCAGGTCCCTGTCTCTGTGTGAGTGTCCCAGGTCCCTGTCTCTGTGTGTGTGTCCCAGGTCCCTGTCTCTGTGTGTGTGTCCCAGGTCCCTGTCTCTGTGTGTGTGTCCCAGGTCCCTGTCTCTGTGTGAGTGTCCCAGGTCCCTGTCTCTGTGTGTGTGTCCCAGGTCCCTGTCTCTGTGTGTGTGTCCCAGGTCCCTGTCTCTCTGTGTGTGTCCCAGGTCCCTGTCTCTGTGTGTGTCCCAGGTCCCTGTCTCTCTGTGTGTGTGTCCCAAGTCCCTGTCTCTGTGTGTGTGTCCCAGGTCCCTGTCTCTCTGTGTGTGTGTCCCAGGTCCCTGTCTCTGTGTGTGTGTCCCAGGTCCCTGTCTCTGTGTGTGTGTCACATGTCCCTGTCTCTGCGTGTGTGTCCCAGGTCCCTGTCTCTGTGTGTGTGTCACAGGTCCCTGTCTCTGCGTGTGTGTCCCAGGTCCCTGTCTCTGTGTGTGTGTCCCAGGTCCCTGTCTCTGTGTGAGTGTCCCAGGTCCCTGTCTCTGTGTGTGTGTCCCAGGTCCCTGTCTCTGTGTGTGTGTCCCAGGTCCCTGTCTCTGTGTGTGTGTCCCAGGTCCCTGTCTCTGTGTGAGTGTCCCAGGTCCCTGTCTCTGTGTGTGTGTCCCAGGTCCCTGTCTCTGTGTGTGTGTCCCAGGTCCCTGTCTCTGTGTGTGTGTCCCAGGTCCCTGTCTCTGTGTGAGTGTCCCAGGTCCCTGTCTCTGTGTGTGTGTCCCAGGTCCCTGTCTCTGTGTGTGCCCCAGGTCCCTGTCTCTCTGTGTGTGTCCCAGGTCCCTGTCTCTGTGTGTGTCCCAGGTCCCTGTCTCTCTGTGTGTGTGTCCCAAGTCCCTGTCTCTGTGTGTGTCCCAGGTCCCTGTCTCTCTGTGTGTGTGTCCCAGGTCCCTGTCTCTGTGTGTGTGTCCCAGGTCCCTGTCTCTGTGTGTGTGTCACATGTCCCTGTCTCTGCGTGTGTGTCCCAGGTCCCTGTCTCTGTGTGTGTGTCACAGGTCCCTGTCTCTGCGTGTGTGTCCCAGGTCCCTGTCTCTGTGTGTGTGTCCCAGGTCCCTGTCTTTGTGTGTGTGTCCCAGGTCCCTGTCTCTGTGTGTGTGTCCCAGGTCCCTGTCTCTGTGTGTGTGTCCCAGGTCCCTGTCTCTGTGTGTGTGTCCCAGGTCCCTGTCTCTCTGTGTGTGTGTCCCAGGTCCCTGTCTCTGTGTGTGTGTCCCAGGTCCCTGTCTCTGTGTGTGTGTCACATGTCCCTGTCTCTGCGTGTGTGTCCCAGGTCCCTGTCTCTGTGTGTGTGTCCCAGGTCCCTGTCTCTGCGTGTGTGTCCCAGGTCCCTGTCTCTGTGTGTGTGTCCCAGGTCCCTGTCTCTGTGTGTGTGTCCCAGGTCCCTGTCTCTGTGTGAGTGTCCCAGGTCCCTGTCTCTGTGTGTGTGTCCCAGGTCCCTGTCTCTGTGTGTGTGTCCCAGGTCCCTGTCTCTCTGTGTGTGTCCCAGGTCCCTGTCTCTGTGTGTGTCCCAGGTCCCTGTCTCTCTGTGTGTGTGTCCCAAGTCCCTGTCTCTGTGTGTGTGTCCCAGGTCCCTGTCTCTCTGTGTGTGTGTCCCAGGTCCCTGTCTCTGTGTGTGTGTCCCAGGTCCCTGTCTCTGTGTGTGTGTCACATGTCCCTGTCTCTGCGTGTGTGTCCCAGGTCCCTGTCTCTGTGTGTGTGTCACAGGTCCCTGTCTCTGCGTGTGTCCCAGGTCCCTGTCTCTGTGTGTGTGTCCCAGGTCCCTGTCTCTGTGTGTGTGTCCCAGGTCCCTGTCTCTGTGTGTGTGTCCCAGGTCCCTGTCTCTGTGTGTGTGTCACATGTCCCTGTCTCTGCGTGTGTGTCCCAGGTCCCTGTCTCTGTGTGTGTGTCACAGGTCCCTGTCTCTGCGTGTGTCCCAGGTCCCTGTCTCTGTGTGTGTGTCCCAGGTCCCTGTCTCTGTGTGTGTGTCACATGTCCCTGTCTCTGTGTGTGTGTCCCAGGTCCCTGTCTTTGTGTGTGTGTCCCAGGTCCCTGTCTCTGTGTGTGTGTCACATGTCCCTGTCTCTGCGTGTGTGACCCAGGTCCCTGTCTCTGTGTGTGTGTCACAGGTCCCTGTCTCTGCGTGTGTCCCAGGTCCCTGTCTCTGTGTGTGTGTCCCAGGTCCCTGTCTCTGTGTGTGTGTCCCAGGTCCCTGTCTCTGTGTGTGTGTCACATGTCCCTGTCTCTGCGTGTGTGTCCCAGGTCCCTGTCTCTGTGTGTGTGTCACAGGTCCCTGTCTCTGCGTGTGTCCCAGGTCCCTGTCTCTGTGTGTGTGTCCCAGGTCCCTGTCTCTGTGTGTGTGTCCCAGGTCCCTGTCTCTGTGTGAGTGTCCCAGGTCCCTGTCTCTGTGTGTGTGTCCCAGGTCCCTGTCTCTGTGTGTGTGTCCCAGGTCCCTGTCTCTGTGTGTGTGTCCCAGGTCCCTGTCTCTGTGTGAGTGTCCCAGGTCCCTGTCTCTGTGTGTGTGTCCCAGGTCCCTGTCTCTGTGTGTGTGTCCCAGGTCCCTGTCTCTCTGTGTGTGTCCCAGGTCCCTGTCTCTGTGTGTGTCCCAGGTCCCTGTCTCTGTGTGTGTGTGTCCCAAGTCCCTGTCTCTGTGTGTGTGTCCCAGGTCCCTGTCTCTCTGTGTGTGTGTCCCAGGTCCCTGTCTCTGTGTGTGTGTCCCAGGTCCCTGTCTCTGTGTGTGTGTCACATGTCCCTGTCTCTGCGTGTGTGTCCCAGGTCCCTGTCTCTGTGTGTGTGTCCCAGGTCCCTGTCTCTGCGTGTGTGTCCCAGGTCCCTGTCTCTGTGTGTGTGTCCCAGGTCCCTGTCTTTGTGTGTGTGTCCCAGGTCCCTGTCTCTGCGTGCGTGTCCCAGGTACCTGTCTCTGCGTGTGTGTCCCAGGTCCCTGTCTCTGCGTGCGTGTCCCAGGTCCCTGTCTCTGCGTGCGTGTCCCAGGTCCCTGTCTCTGCGTGCGTGTCCCAGGTCCCTGTCTTTGTGTGTGTGTCCCAGGTCCCTGTCTCTGCGTGCGTGTCCCAGGTCCCTGTCTCTGCGTGTGTGTCCCAGGTCCCTGTCTCTGCGTGCGTGTCCCAGGTCCCTGTCTCTGTGTGTGTGTCCCAGGTCCCTGTCTCTGCGTGCGTGTCCCAGGTCCCTGTCTCTGCGTGCGTGTCCCAGGTCCCTGTCTCTGCGTGCGTGTCCCAGGTCCCTGTCTCTGCGTGCGTGTCCCAGGTCCCTGTCTCTGCGTGCGTGTCCCAGGTCCCTGTCTCTGCGTGTGTGTCCCAGGTCCCTGTCTCTGCGTGCGTGTCCCAGGTCCCTGTCTCTGCGTGCGTGTCCCAGGTCCCTGTCTTTGTGTGTGTGTCCCAGGTCCCTGTCTCTGCGTGCGTGTCCCAGGTCCCTGTCTCTGCGTGCGTGTCCCAGGTCCCTGTCTCTGCGTGCGTGTCCCAGGTCCCTGTCTCTGCGTGCGTGTCCCAGGTCCCTGTCTCTGCGTGCGTGTCCCAGGTCCCTGTCTCTGCGTGTGTGTCCCAGGTCCCTGTCTCTGCGTGCGTGTCCCAGGTCCCTGTCTCTGCGTGCGTGTCCCAGGTCCCTGTCTCTGCGTGCGTGTCCCAGGTCCCTGTCTCTGCGTGCGTGTCCCAGGTCCCTGTCTCTGCGTGCGTGTCCCAGGTCCCTGTCTCTGCGTGCGTGTCCCAGGTCCCTGTCTCTGCGTGCGTGTCCCAGGTACCTGTGCCCGCGTTAGCTCAGTCACGACAGTGTCCGTGTCGGACCCGCTTGAGTGCGGAGGTTGTGCGGTGCGGCTGATGCGAAATCATCGGCGAACCAGTTCCGTGGAGAGAGGAGATGCGAGTGGAGAGAGGAGAGTGACAAGACGACGGCATAGAGGGGACCACGGAGAGGAGAGTGCAGAGTAGGAACTGGAGACAGAAGGGTGGAGATAGGAGAGGAAGGATGAGAGGAGACACGGGAATGGAGAAGTGGAAAGATGAGAAGAGGGGAGAGTGGAGACAGGATGCATCGAGAGCGGAGTGGGGAGCGGAGGGCGGAGAGCGGAGAGTGTCGAGGGGGAGAGACGCGAGGACTGGGCAGGGGAGCGATCCCGCGGTCACACGGACGGAAGGGGGATCATGTTCCTGTCCGCTGGCCTCTCGGGCTCCATCAGCAACTCCGTGAGCGCGGGGGCAGCGCACACGCAGCCGCTGGCCCCGCGCTGCCCCCGACGGGGATGCTGCCCCCTTCGCTGGTGCTGCACGCTGCCCCCCGGGCTGCTGGGAGGGGACGGGCTGCTGTTGTAGATGCTGTAGTAGGGCTCTACGCGGCTGTTGATGGGCGACGAGGCGCTGTGCGCGAACGGGCGGCGCTCGGAACGCGGCCCGGGGCCCCGGCGCCCCTCGGCACCGGCCTGGAGGCTGTGCAGGCTGGGCCCGCACGCCTGGTCCACGCGGCCCCCGCGTGGACCAGGTGGCTGCGGCTGCTGCTGCTGTTGATGCCGGTGGTGCCGATGGTGGTGATGATGGTGGTGGTGGTGGGGACGGTCGTACGTAGACGCCGGCCGCTTCGGGGAGAGGATGCAGGCGGAGTTGGTGTCGTGGTGGGACGACTTTGCGCAGTTTGCGCTCAGGTTTCCTCTCCCCACGGCGCGCAGCCGCGTCTTGGGCCGGCAGCAGCAGCAGCAGCAAGAGGAGCAGCAGGTGCAGCAGGTGCAGACGCCGAGCAGCGGCGCGGAGAGCGCGCGGAGGCAGCAGGAGAGGCGCTTCCACAGCCCTGCCCCGCTGCGCGAGTAGAGGAACGGGTTGAGACCCGACTTGAGGAAGAGCAGCGTGTAGCCGAACACCTCCAGCTGCGTGCTGGCCACGCCGCCGTTGGGGCCCGCGGACATGACCCCCTGCAGCAGCGCCACGGACAGCGGCATGCAGCAGGCGAGGGCCGACAGGGCGATCACGAGGCACGTGAGCAGCGCCTTCGAGTCCTTTGCCGTGGCCATGAGGCCGGGCCCTCGCATCCTCGACGCGGGGTCGTCGGCGGGGCCAGGCCCGTGGTCGCGGGTCGCGCCGGCGCACGGGGCCGCTGCCGCCGCGGCCGCCGCGTCGGGCGCGCACGGCCGTTCCCCGGCCCCCGGTGCCACGTCCACGGTGATGATGGCCCCCTTGCGCACCCGCGCCTTGAGCCGCAGGGCGTGCGCGATGAGCGCGTACGAGACGGTGAGCACCACGAGGCACAGCAGGAAGTCGGCGGCGTACGCGTAGAGCACGAGGCCCCCCGAGAGCAGGGGCAGGCAGAGCTGCGGGCCCGGCCCGGGGCCCCTCGTGTGCCCGCGGAGGGCGGCGAGCGCGGCGAGGATGAGCCCCAGCGCCCAGAGCAGCAGCGACAGGAGGAGCGCCGAGGCGGAGGAGGCGTGCGACACGAGCATCGCCGCTGCCTGGCTCGGCTGCTGACCCAGCACGAGGCGCAGCCTCTGCACGGCGATGACCGACACCGTCTGAAGCGACAGCAGCGGGAAGGCGGCGGCCGTGAGCTGCAGCGAGAAGCAGAGCGAGTGCGAGACGGCGCCGCGCGCCCAGTGGCGCACGAGCAGCACGGAGCCCAGCATGGGCGCCGTGGCGCACGACACGAACAGGTCGCAGAAGGAGAGGTTCAGCACCAAGAAGTCGAAGTGGGTGCGCAGCTTGCGCAGCGACGGGTCGAAGAAGGAGAGGAACACCACGAGGTTCCCGTACGTGCCCACGCAAAAGAGCAGCGCCAGCAGAAGGGTGCAGGCGGCCAGCGTGGCGCGGGACAGGGCCGGCGCCGCGGGGCCGACCCCATCGGGTCCGGGGCCGCCGGTGTCGGGGAGGAGGAGGAGGTGCTGCTGCTGCTGCTGCTGCGGCTGGCTGTGGGGCAGGAGGAGGAGGTGGTGGCTCGGGGAGGCGGACGCGTGCAGCGGCGCCAGCAGGGGCCCCGGCCTGCTGTCGTTCATGTTGGCAGGGGGGCGCGCGCAGTGAACAAGGGCCCACTCAGGTCGCCAGGTGAGGTCCCCTCAGGCCGCCAGGTGAGGTCCCCTCAGGCCGCCAGGTGAGGTCCCCTCAGGCCACCAGGTGAGGTCCCCTCAGGCCGCCAGGTGAGGTCCCCTCAGGCCACCAGGTGAGGTCCCCTCAGGCCACCAGGTGAGGTCCCCTCAGGCCACCAGGTGAGGTCCCCTCAGGCCACCAGGTGAGGTCCCCTCAGGCCGCCAGGTGAGGTCCCCTCAGGTCACCAGGTGAGGTCCCCTCAGGCCGCCAAGTGAGGTCCCCTCAGGCCACCAGGTGAGGTCCCCTCAGGTCGCCAGGTGAGGTCCCTTCAGGTCACCAGGTGAGGTCCCCTCAGGTCGCCAGGTGAGGTCCCCTCAGGCCACCAGGTGAGGTCCCCTCAGGTCGCCAGGTGAGGTCCCTTCAGGTCACCAGGTGAGGTCCCCTCAGGTCGCCAGGTGAGGTTCCCTCAGGCCGCCAGGTGAGGTCCCCTCAGGTCGCCAGGTGAGGTCCCCTCAGGTCACCAGGTGAGGTCCCCTCAGGTCGCCAGGTGAGGTCCCCTCAGGCCGCCAGGTGAGGTCCCCTCAGGTCGCCAGGTGAGGTCCCCTCAAGTCACCAGGTGAGGTCCCCTCAGGTCGCCAGGTGAGGTCCCCTCAGGCCGCCAGGTGAGGTCCCCTCAGGTCGTCAGGTGAGGTCCCTTCAGGTCACCAGGTGAGGTCCCCTCAGGTCACCAGGTGAGGTCCCCTCAGGTCACCAGGTGAGGTCCCCTCAGGTCACCAGGTGAGGTCCCCTCAGGTCACCAGGTGAGGTCCCCTCAGGTCGCCAGGTGAGGCTCCCTCAGGTCACCAGGTGAGGTCCCCTCAGGTCGCCAGGTGAGGTCCCCTCAGGTCACCAGGTGAGGCTCCCTCAGGCGGTCAGGTGAGGCCCTCCACGGCCCCGAACGCGCTCCTTCCTCATCTTCGCCTGGTGGCGCCTTCCCCCTCGATTCAGGGCGCCCGACCTCCTGGGCGAGACGGAGAGAGCGCGGGGTGACGCGGGGCCTCGCATTAGTCACACGGCGCGCCCTGGAGTCCTGGACCACCTCGCAAAGCAGATGGTCCGTCTCAAGGTATTAGCCAGGCGAAATCGTTCACTCAAGACCCATCGCTTGATTCGGCCCCGGAAGAGCCAAACTCCAGAGCACGGCGCCCGCTGAAAGGGAGCGCACGGGGCAAATCCCCTCGTGGTCCTCCTCCCTCCCCACCACTCCAGAACCCCTATCGCGGTAGGGGAGGGTGGTCCACTTATCCGCTCATCACAAAGTCATCTCGTTCCCAGTCCGCTCACCACAGGGTCCCGTGACTCCCTGTCATTCCCTCACCCACTGACTCCTCGACCCCCCCCCACCACCTCCTCCAGTTAATTCACTACAGTGCCCCCCCCCCCCCAGGGGTCCTGTCCCCCTCGTTCCCCTCGTCCCCCGTGACTGGGCACACAACGCGACACGATCCTCGTTCTGACAATCCCGGCTGCTGCCCCCAGCAACTCGCTCGAGTCGCCCCCGTGGGCGCGAGACTGCGTTGATGAGACTGCGTGGATGCGAGAGGAAGAGGGAGGGGATTCGTGCCTGGGTGTTGGAGGTGTGTGTGTGTGTGTTTGTGTATGTCATGGTGTGTGTGTGTGTGTCTTTGTGTATGTTATGGTGTGTGTCTTTGTGTATGTTATGGTGTGTCTTTGTGTATGTTATGGTGTGTCTTTGTTATGGTGTGTCTTTGTGTATATGGTGTGTCTTTGTTATGGTGTATGTCTTTGTGTATGTCATGGTGTGTGTGTGTCTTTGTGTATGTCATGGTGTGTGTGTGTCTTTGTGTATGTCATGGTGTGTCTTTGTTATGGTGTGTGTGTGTCTTTGTGTATGTTATGGTGTGTGTCTTTGTGTATGTCATGGTGTGTCTTTGTTATGGTGTGTGTTCTTGTGTATGTCATGGTGTGTGTGTCTTTGTGTATGTTATGATGTGTGTCTTTGTTATGGTGTGTGTGTCTTTGTGTATGTTATGGTGTGTGTGTCTTTGTGTATGTTATGGTGTGTGTGTCGTTGTGTATGTCATGGTGTGCCAACTGTGGCACAGTAGGGGGCACAGGTGGGGCATCAGCCAGTCATCTCGGTCATCTCAGTCAGTCGACCCGTGGCACCTGGGTCTGCCCCGTGACCTCCTGCCAGCGGGCGTTCGACACTCCACGTGGCCTCAAGGTGCACATAGCCTGGCACAAGCGTCGTGGTGACGTCACCGCCACTTAGTGGCGAATGGCGGGTGTCTTTGTTATGGTGTGTGTTCTTGTGTATGGTATTGTGTGTCTTTGTGTATGTGATGGTGTGTCTTTGTTATGGTGGGTGTGTCTTTGTTATGGTGTGTGTGTCTTTGTGTAACTAAATTTCCCTGTACAATAATATACGAGTAAATCGTATGGGTTGATAGGTGTGTGTGTGTGTATGTTGGGCTGTGTACGCATGTATGGGGGTGTGTGGTATGTGTGTATATGGTGTGAGGGTGCATGTGGTTTTGGGGTGTGTATCGTGTGGATGGTGTGGGTGTACGGGTTGTAATGGGTGTGTGTGGTGTGTGCGTGTGTATTTTGTATTGTGTCTACAGTATAGTGTGTGTATTGTGTTTCTTTGTTTGGTGTGTGTATGTGTGTACGGTGTGTGTAGGGGTTTATTTTGGTTGTATTGGGTGTGTATGTGTATGTGTGTACAGTGTGTATATTTGGTGTGTTTTGGCTGTGTATGGTGTGTATATGGTGTATGTATGGAGAGTATATGGTGCATGTATGGTGTGTGTATGGGGTGTGTGTGTGTGTATATGATGTGTGTATTGTGTGTGTGTGTATTTTACGTGTCTATTCTGTGTGTATATGATGTGTGTGTATTGTATGTATACGGTGTGTGTATATTGTGTATGTGTATTGTGCGTGTATATTGTATGTATATGGTCTGTATTGTGTGTTTATGGTGTGTGTAGTGTGTGTATATTGTGTGTGTAGTGTGTATATGGTGTGTGTGTGTATGGTGTTTGTGTATATATGGGGTGTGTGTCAGAGGTGTGGACTCGAGTCATGTGACTTGGACTCGAGTCAGACTCGAGTCATGAATTTGATGACTTGCGACTCGACTTGGACTTGCATAACAATGACTTTGTCCCACCTCTGGTGTGTGTGTATGGTGTGTGTGTAGTGTGTGTATTGTGTGGGTGTATTATGTGTATATGACGTGTGTATTGTATGTATACGGTGTGTGTGTGTGTATATTGTGTGTGTATACGGTGTGTGCATTGTGTGTATACGGCGTGTGTATATTGTGTGTATTGTGTGTATACGGTGTGTATTGTGTATACGGCAGAGGTGGGACAAAGTCATTGTTATGCAAGTCCAAGTCGAGTCGCAAGTCATCAAATTCATGACTCGAATCTGACTCGAGTCCAAGTCACATGACTCGAGTCCACACCTCTGGACGGCGTGTGTATATTGTGTGTATTGTGTGTGTACGGTGTATATTGTGTATGGTGTGTATATTGTGTATGGTGTGTGTGTATATGGTGTGTATACGGTGTGTGTGTGTATGGTGTGTGTATGGTGTGTGTGTATATTGTATACGGTGTGTATTGTGTATACGGTGTGTGTATTGTGTGTATATACGGTGTGTGTATTGTGTATACGGTGTGTGTATAGTGTGTGTATTGTGTACGGTGTGTATTGTGTATACGGTGTGTGTGTATTGTATTATATGGTGTGTGTATATTGTGTATGGTGTGTGTATATTGTGTGTATTGTGTATATTGTGTATACGGTGTGTATGTTGTATGTATATGGTGTGTGTGTATATTGTGTGTATATTGTGTATACGGTGTGTATGGTGTGTGTGGTGTGTGTATGGTGTGTATATTGTGTATACGGTGTGTATGGTGTGTGTATGGTGTGCGTGGTGTGTGTATATATTGTGTATTGTGTATATTGTGTATACGGTGTATGGTGTGTATGGTGTGTGTATACGGTGTGTGTATGGGGGGTGTGTTTCTGCCCGGCCTGCGCCGCGTTGCTCACGTGTGTGTGTATATTGTGTATGGTGTGTGTGGTGCGT
The DNA here is from genome assembly GCF_964198595.1 of Lampetra fluviatilis. Taxonomy (NCBI): domain Eukaryota; kingdom Metazoa; phylum Chordata; class Hyperoartia; order Petromyzontiformes; family Petromyzontidae; genus Lampetra; species Lampetra fluviatilis. The sequence goes on from NC_136281.1 coordinate 3,880,453, forward strand.
GTGCACGGCGCGCGCCGCGGCATGCCAATGTGAGCCCTCACCCCAGCGAATCCCACACAAGCGCAACCCATACACAGACAACAACATCATCATCATCGTCGTCACTGCTATTCTAGCAACAATAGCACAGGGGCACGCGAATGAATGCATTTACCCCGATTTCGTCGTAGGCGCGTCTCCGTCCGCCTCCTCTTCCAGAACGCACGGATCGAACATCAACGAATGAGTGAATGAATGAGGATTTGGATGAACGCGTTGGTGGCCGATGCGTGATTGCAGCCCGGGTCTCCACTCGAAGGATCCACCAGGCAACGTCTTCCCTTCCTCCTCGCGATGCGCAGCCTCCTCCTCCTCGTGCTTTACGATGTGACACCGCTACTCTTCACACACATCCCCCCCCCCTTCCCGCTAGCCGACAGACGGCTGCCTCTTTGAAGCCGCATTTAAAAGACCGCAGCATGAGACGAACGCCCGCGAGAAATAAGCAGCGCTCGCTCTCAGTAAAAGTGTGCGAAAATAAACCGAGCATCGCTCATCTTCGCAGCGCGAATCGACCGACTGCAGCGCGGCAGCCGAAATGATGAATCGGTCTGCTGCAGCTGGAGCTGTCAGCTCGCTCGTTCTCTCGCTCAGCCTACGCGGTGCTGGCGATGCGCAACACTAGGGGGGTGGCGGGGGGCATCGTGCATCGGGGATGGGAAGCACGGGGTGTGTGTGCGCATGTACCATGACCTTCAACACCTCGACACGGGCCAAAATGGTGGGAGACCACGCGAAAAGGATGGGAGCAGCAACGACAAAAAGACTCGGCGCGTTCGTCTATGAAGTGGCACTAAGAGAGGGAAATGGACAATGTGCGATGTTTCGGCCAATGTTTCTTCTTTCCTAGCACGCGTTGCGTTGCTACGCGAATTGCTTGCTATGCAGGGCACGTCACGCTTGTCGGACGTGCCGATAACGTTGGGCGTATGTGTAAATTGCATGATTTCGCACGACTGCTAACGCAGTACGACCAATTAAGAGTCGTACCAGGCAAGCGTGGGCAGTGGACAATGAAGCAAGACTGCATCAACGGCAATGTTGTTGGTGGTTCAACGCTGGATGACCGGCAGCGAAAATGTTGGAATACAGCAGTGAAAAATGAAACAATTAAACCCCATGAGTGTGCAAGGACTCTAAAAAAATTCAGCAGTAAAATTGCACTAAATCACAAAGTGGAATTGGAGCTTGTACCATTGTAGGTAATCGTGACTTGTGCGCATAAAGCCCCTTTGAGTAGGGGGCATATTGACCGCATGGATATTTCGATTCTGCAGAATGCAGCCAAGCAATGTTTCGCAGAATACTTGTGTACACATTTCATTCGCGTTATTCATACATTGGAAAACACGTTGGCATTTTTCCCCCTCCGCCTTAAATCGAATGTAATTATCGTCACTTAGAATTGACCCACGCTGGCAGACCCGTGCTCATTTCCAGGCCGCTGTCGTCTTCACCTCGTGCCGCACAGGGACAGCTGCCACTGGGTGTCCCCTCGGATAGACTGCAGCAGGGCAATGAAATCCTTGAAAAAGAAGTGTGATGCAAGGCGCTTGAAGTCGTCGAGGCATTAAGTGCCCTTTGCATGCAAATCCTGAGAACACTTCGTATGCTTCAGTCCACAGATCATGTCCACTATCCATCTACACGTGCAACAGGAGCTGCCTTCAGGAGCTGCAGAATGTGCTCACGTTCCACGGAAATATACAGCACAACAAATCGGGGGTAGATACTATTTTTTTTAGCTCTACATTGGTCGCTTGGTCTTCGCTTGGGAACTAAGAGCTCGTTTTTTGCCCTTAAATATTTGTATTTGTTGAAAGTTCATGGTCCAATTCTACAAGCAATTATCTGTTTTAAATGTACGTTTATTCTCGTAAAAAAGTATAGGTATATCCCCCTTTGCTTGTGTATTTCTTTCGCGATTTTGGTTTATGGGCAATTATTTAATAATGTTTCTCTTTACCGCCACATCAATGCTTCACAGCCACATCAATGCTTCACAGCATTTACATCTCAAAATGTATTGGATGCTGTGTGCCTGGACACGTTACGAGTTGTGCATTCGGATGTCGATGACAGAAAATTAATGGATCTCCAGTAACGCATTATGCAACACATCTTTCTTTCTGCATGATGTACGATTTGATAAAATTGTTTATTTCCTTTTAGACAAAATTATGAAATCATTTTCCCGGGGGGGGGGGGGGGTTGGTGACTCACAACATGTGCAGTCTGTTTCAAAAGCGTGCACCGATCAAGCACACGTAGCAACCTCACTTTTGTGAGGTTTTTGTTTATAACCTGACGAGTATGTCTTTGTTTAAAAATGCACCGATCATATTTTTGTTTAAAATTTCAACATTTGGCACGAGAAAATATAAATCACTCAATCAGACCCTTTAAATGACTCCGGGATTGAGTGGCCGATGAATTAAAATCATTTTCAGTCAAAATCAAAATGCCAACGCCGAAAACGCCGCCTCGTGTCGCTAGACAGCACGTTACATTCTCTTAACGAACCCAACGAGAGAAACGCCTGTTGAGAATATCAAACCAAAATGCCACCAGTCTGTCTGGTCACAAACTTGGCTTTCACGTGTGTTGCCCAGCTGATCGCTTCCATCGCACAAAGTCCACTTACTCCCTGAACAATGAGCTGCAAGCAACAACTTCAAAGGTAAACAGGTTTCAACAACCAAAATAAAACGCTGTAAAACAAAAGATAAACCCAAACAATAATAATGCATAAACAATCAGCTACTGCAATTAACAACAATGCAACTCTCAATCAAGAAAAACAATTGAAAACCTAGCAATATACAGGTTCTTTCTCTGAGAAAGGATTCGAACCTTCCCCGTCCGTGTTGGGGACTGTAACCCCGCACACCCGGCATTTTGAGTAAACGAGCAGAGCAGTGCTGCTCGCAAACCTGGCGCAGAAATATTTCACTATCCATTTAATGGTCACATTTTAGCAGAGCATAACATGCTTTAAATGAATACTGTGGGTATTGCTTGAGTGTAAATATTTATTTAGTATTGTGCATAAAAAGGCAAATGTTCAGATGCCTGTAAATGTCTCGGTTTTTTCTATCATGCAGAATCCCCAATGACGCCAATGCAAATGCCATCACAGGACGAACTTTAGCTGGCCGTCACCAACAGGAAACGGAATCTTTTGGTGATGGATTCTGGTCCCACAAGGTCAACGGCTCAATCCCAAAAGCATCACCGAAAGAATATCTGGAAACAAAAACACACACATACACACACATCTCTCAAGTAAATAAGTTGATCAACTGTGTTCAGTCCTAACAGTTTGAAATAGATAAAAGCGTAAATCTCCGCGTGGTACGTTTTAAAACTCACATTCTAGGTTCACAACTGACTGGTATGTTGCGTTCATGAAATTTGCTAGACTATGCACTGTGTGCTAATAAATCCGCATGCCGGGCAATATATTGTCCTGCTTTAGTACCGTGCTGGCTCATGCATAGTAGCAGGGAGACACAAGCAGGTCTGTGAGCACCACCAGCTGATCGTCCGTGAACTGCTGCTTGTGTTCCTGCCAGTTGTCGTGGTGCGTTCGTCGGAAGTTGGTGAGCGTCTTCTTCACCGTCAACTAAAAAAAAAGGAAAATCCAGTCGCGAGGAGCAAATGTGTTTTTAGTCTTCAAAAATGTTATTCGCTCACGAAAAAAAATATATCTTAACTACATCTCAGTTCTGTGTTTATTTTAATATTTCATCAAAATTGTAAGTGTTTTCACATTGCCCACGCTCATCTCTGTTGGCAGCTCAAAATCGAAGTGGAAATTCCCCATTCTTATTAAATTACACAATTGAAATATGCAAGCAATCATAGCCCCTTTCCTGCAAAGACTTGGCAGGTTCCTCCTGAAAAATGTCATTGGACTCAGTGAGGCTATTCTGGGTAAACGAGCATAATTATGATAATGTCCGCCTCCCAATAGGGCAATCGATCTTAACTAAACACCAGATGATATTAATGTTTATTGACCCAAGATGGATGATGATGTGTGGAGTCGATCCCCCACCGAGACCCAACTCCGTGGCTTGCCATGTACGAATCGAGTAATTTACCACAGTGCTATTGAGCCGGATTATAACTTTACATTCGGATTCATTATGGATAAAAAAAACAGCCAGCACGCAAAGCTATTCTGAGATTTCCTTCCGAGCGGATGTCGTGATGCTGCAGCCCGCAGATTACCTCGATGGGCTGGGGATCATTGAGGTGCTGGCTGAGGTCCATGAGGAGCTGGGGCATCCAGGTGGGCACCTCGTAGGGGCTGGAGAGGATGCAAGCGCTCAGCCCGAGCACCCCCGCGTGGCGCCGCACCAGGTCTTCACGAGTCACACACACACACACACGCGAGCCTCAGGTCATCAATAAAACCTCTGCTTGTGGCGTACAACAAGTTTTCTTATTTTTCGATTTAAAGCTTTCCTGACTGCAGGGATTCATCTTCTTGGTTCTTTCGGTAAAGTCGCGTAGAATGGAAATAATAAAATAATAAAAATAAAACACGGCGTTTCGGACTCTGTCTTCTCGAAAGACCTGTTCTCCACCTGAGGACGGCTGCTTGCGTTGTGGCGGAAACGTCGTGAGAATTATTTTATGTTTTATTTTTATTATTTTATTATTTCCATTCTACGTGACTTTACCGAAAGAACCAAGAAGATGAAGTTTTCTCATTGTTTATTTTTGGAGAAACAATCCAACCAATGGTGTTTTTTGTGGAGATTGAATAAAAAAATAAGTCATTTGGTAAATTATATTCTCCACAGCGGTCACCATTCAAAAGGGTGATGCTTGTTGTGATGTTGGCATTATCATTGCGCAGCGTGGCACTGGCAATCATCTGCCTCACTACGACAAGACATGGTGAACAGAGCAAACAGAGTGCGTCAACTACACCAATAATTATTGGTGTAGTTATAATTATTGTTGCAACAAACAATTCGTATAATATAACTGAAAGCGCACCTGTGACAGGTATGGGCTGGCTCGCCTCCCTGTGACGTCGCTTGGGCATGCGTGTCTGGCTCAGGCTCTCAAAGTGGCTCTGCATGGCCTCGTCCATGTGCAGGAAGCTGCACTGCAGCAGGCCACTCAAGGTCGTGGCTGCCATCTCCCGCACCTGCGCCACCACCAGTTGCACGCAAGCACGCACGCAAGCACGCACGCATTCCACATGAATACAAGTACAATCATATCTTGCGGTGTATCTGCCATATATTTTTTTCTGGGAAAAAAACGTTTACTGTGGGCGAGTCAAAAATGCAACATTAAAAACCACTATGAAGGCAAAGACCCGAACCGACTGTTGGGGTAAATGCTGTTAGTGAGCAACTATTAAGCCCGGCACAGCACACAAAGTAGTAGGTGGCCAGCACCATACCGAGACACCTTTGTCCACGCAGTGCTGATGTTTATGCACTGCACCAGGTACTTATTTCAAGCTGAATTGTCCTAGGGGAGGTCCAGGACTGGTTCAGATATTCAACACCGATGTTCGCGAGTGGGAAATTAACTCGGGTAGTCGGAGCGCAATGCGCTAACCACTACACTACCACTCCCCACAATCCACTATAAACACACAGTCGTGTGAATGCAGATGCATTGTAACATGTTAATACAAACCAAGCTGTGTGACAGTTCAGCCAAGCGATAACGATTCTTAGGATCAGATGTAGATATGAAATGCTCATTAGTCACATTCAGTCGGTTACAATCACAAGGGTAATGATGCTTTGTTGTGAGGCTGCCACTTGGATGTTTGTAGACAGAGTTTGTACGACATGGTACTTGTATTAAGCTGCCCCGCGATGGCAGGGCATGGTGTATGGAGCAAACACAAAGTGGTGCCTTGCAAAAGCAGTATCAAGGCTATTCATGTTGAACTAGAAATTTGACATCGTCAACGCACAAAGGATTTAAATTTTTCAATGCAACTGCATAATAAAATGGTAATACATAATCCCATTTCCAGTGCTAAACACATCGACTCACGTAGCTGGCATGCACTACATTTTATACCAAATTGTCATTAAATGCAATGCCTTCTCATTTATTTACTTTTTTTCTTTCAATGCCTTCGTGTTAATGGTCAGCAGCATGCGGACGACCGTTAACTTCGAGTATTTTGAAGACCAACGCAAGAACTCTATGAGAACATTCTTTGCATTCGTGTCGGTGAAGTGTGAAACACGGTCAAGGTTCCCATCAAGTCCAAGATAACAAGACTCCAATCAACGACGAGCTGCCACTGCCAAACAGGCAAGATGAAAATCCATGTCTCCGCTGACATCCGAGGTTATCTCTTCTCACCGGAATAACGATTAGCCCACAATGAGCGAGAGCGATGGAGGGTCACGTCTTGGGTATTGTGTCTTTTCCTTTGGGTCATGCGCTGCATACTGATACGAGATCAGCATACATGCAAGGCCAAACTTCCAGGAACAATTCACCACAAGGAGATCTTAACAGATACCCATTTTCTGTCCACATGGAAAATAAGATCTACACTACAAAATGACCAATGACAAATTAAGATTCAATGACAGTAATGAAACGTGAAAAAAACTACGTTTATATATGTACAAAATTATAAAACTAAACAATGAGATTTTCAAGACACCAGATTTAGCAACACCCAGGTAATGTGAAAATCAGGTTCCGTGTAACTTCACTTCTGTAAAAGTCAACTTCATGCATTTTCATTCCAACAAAGAACAATATGTCTGTGACACGACCGTTACCACTTTTCTATGAACATTGAATGCATATAAAGCATCTCATCAATGTCGAAAATGCTGCCTTTTAACGGACTGCACCAATTTTGTAATTACCACTCTCGCAATCACTTTTCGACAAACTGCGCAACTCGGCGCTGTAAACACGAGTCAACGGGTGCGACATGAACCGCCGTCGCTGCCATGCAAGAAGGTGCGACGCGGCAGCCAGAAGATGGCACAGCGACCGGCAGGGCACTGCGACCTGACTGCACCGCTTAGCCAGTCTGCTGGGACCCCAATCGGAGATTTCAGCGGGGTTGCTATGGTAACTGATTTATGGCTCACATCAGCAGGCTAAATGGCAGGCCCCTGTCTTACCATGGACAAAGCCAACGTGTGATGGAAACCCGTGCGGCAGTGAAGAGATGCGCTGGGGTGTCATGGCAGGTGTCGTAAAAGTTAGGTGTTTTTCCCAAAATCTTTTGGGAAGCAAGCAAAATAACTGGCCATCTGAAACGTTTACGTGGTCACAATTAAAAAGTGGGAGTAAAACCACAGTGCGCTAGAGTTTGTACTGAGGCTACAGTTTATACGGAGAGTCTAAAACTGGCACTCTTCCAAAAATGCATCTGGGAGCAAAGTGACCCAGGTGCACGTAAATTGGCTACATTCAGCAGACTTTAATTAGCCCTGTGACACGTAATTTCACCGACATTCGCTTTTATATCCAAACAAGTTGAAATTGTGCATAATAACCCTCGAGTATGCCGAGTGCATTTTGTTTGTGCATATGGGTATATATCACGTGCACTTGCTAACGTGCGTGCGTATGTCCAACACCCCTGGCTCAAGACAAGTGGATTGAGCAAGTCGGTCAAGACTTGCAGTGCCGACCACTGCGGACATGCATGCGTGCATGCGTGTATGCGTGCGTGTGTGGGGAGCACTGCACTACGAACCCGGAGACACAAGTTCGATTCCCGTTCACGGCCAACACCAGTGATAATTATCTGAACTGGTCCTGGACCTCCCTTAGGTCGACTCAGCTTCAACTGAGCACCTGGTTCATTGTGTAAACATCGCCACAAAGGAGACAAAGGAGGCCGGGCGTGGTGCTGGCCACCCGCCCCTCGTGTGCAGTGCCGGCCTTCATTAGGTGCTTGCTAACAGCACTTGCCCCAACAGTATGTTAAGGTTACACGGGGAATCTTTGTCTCTGTACGGGTGTGTGTGTGTTGGCAGAGTAAAAGCGCCCCGTATTGCACCTCAAGCTGCTCGTCCTGCAGGAAGGCGAGAACTTGCTTACGGATGGAGCACACGGCCTCTGGGTCAGCCAGGAACAGGAAGAGGTTGTAGAAGACCGTGACCTGCAGGTAAATGAGCGCCGTGTAGCGGGCATGCCACGAGCTGCTACACGAGATCTGCGAACCACAGAGACAAAGATCCCCACATGTAGTCTTCAGCAGAATGTTGGCGCAAGTGCGAAAAGCAAGCAATATATTAAGTCTGGCACAGCACACGAGGGAGTGGGTGGTCAACACTATATCTGGCTGCCTTTATCTCCCCAGTGCTTATGTTTAAACACCATACAAGTAAATCAATTGTAAGCATGTATGTTGAACATCTTTTGCACCATACGTAGCCAAACGTGCTCAGCCTAAGTCGACCTCGGGGAGGCCCAGGACCGGTTCAAATATTCACCATTGTTTTTGGTCGTGAGTGGAAATCGAACTTGGGTCACCGGGTTTGTAGTGCAGTGCGCGAACCACTACACTACCGCTCCTCACCACGCACTCTGAACCACGCGCACACACGCCATCGTGGTTACTACACATACATGTCTAAAACCCTTTGGCAATTCATCACTGGATGGGGGCCTCCTCACATTGTGGCGGGTCATTAGGGCAATATGACCGTACACCATCATTGTGGGCTGAAAGCAGCCAGCATAAACGTGACAGCACAGAAGTTCAGCAAAACAATGGAAAAGTTAAACTGCCCAATGTTGCTCACCAGGTAGCCCCGAAGCCTGTAAAACCTGTTCTGCATGGTGGTCGCCCCTCCAAACACTATCCAGGTTTAAACCTGACGAGAACGGGTACATCCCGGGTAATTTGTAGTTGCAGTAACTGCATACCCTTACACTATTAAAGTACTAAACTGAAACTTTTAATTTTACCAGGTAAGGTCCACTGAGCTGTATAACTCTTCTTCAGAAGCGACCTGGTCACAAGTGATAGCCCAATTAAGTGGCTTATCATGTGTAAATCTATAGCAGCCAAATACTCTACATGCACGCTTCTAAATGTGGAGGTAAAAACCCAAGGGACCTGGAGAAAAATCCAAGAGACCTCGGGGAGAACACGCAAACTCCAACTCTACAGGCAACAGGGATGGGATCAAACCCATGACCTCTTGCATACCAGGCGAGGTAGGTAACATCTCGCCACCGCAGGGCATCGTGTGTAAGACACCACGTAAAGGCTTGGTGCTCGTGCACGCCCGGGTCACCTGCTGGAGCATTTTGAAGATGATGGGCACGTGGTCAGTGGGCAGCAGGGTCTGGGCCACGAGTGAGAGCGCCAACTTGGCATCGCTCTTCATCTCATCGTAGCTGGCATCGTTCTCCACTGGGGTAATCTGCAACATGGACAAGCAACACATTACAGACTGACTGACTGCTGCTGCTGAGCTCGGTGACACAAACGTTTTATATTTGTTTTCTTCAGTGTATGCACAGGGAATTCGAAGAATGAATCAATATTAATTAGATGCTATTATTCCCGTAGTGTGAAGGATTGTGAATGTAAAATAATGTGTACACTTGGGAAGTCGACTAACATGGAACAACGACTGTACGGAAGACAAAAGAGTGAGGATCGCAAGGGCAAAAGGGATAATGGCAGAATTCAAATAACATCTGGAGAAGCAAGCAAGTCAGCTACAAGACCAACTGAACATCTTAAGAACATGCATGTCCAGTACAGCTGTTTATGTCTACGAGACTTGAAAAAGACTGATAGAGATAAGATATTGGCATTCGAAATGTATTTCCGCAGAAGGATACTGCATCTAAACTGGACCCAAAGAAGGACCAACATATAAATGAGAAAAAGGTTGCACATAGAAGATGACCTGATGATGCAGGCAGTGATAAGAAGGAAACTGGCACTATTTGGACACATGTGTAGGATGGACAGCAACATGAAACTTAATAGTGTGTTCAGGAACAATGGAAGGAACCATACAAAGAGGTAGACCTAACATAGAATGGCTTGACTACAGAAGAGATTGGTGCGAGAGAGATGTGCAACTAAATGAGCATATTGGCACAAGACAAAGGAAAGTGGAAACAATGAAATGTGCAGTGGACACCTACGGGCACGACCTGCCCATGGCATCGTGATGATTGATAATTGGTTTTTTACCCTTCTATCTGGCAACAAAACTTGACACCTTTTTACGAGGAGTCATGTTTGCATAGACCACAATACCTGCAGTCATAATGCAAACAAAAAACACAACTCTGATAATGTATGCACTGTCCTTGAAGTTGATTGGTCCACACCCGAGACAGCTTTCCTTATAGCCTAGTCTCACATGGGTTGGACCAGATGACGCCAAAAGGCGCACAACTCAAAGACAATGCAAAGACAATTGCATTATGACTGCAGGTATTGTGGTCTATGCAAACATGACTCCTCGTAAAAAAGGTGTCAGTTTTGTTGCTAGATAAAAAGGTTAAAAAAACAATTATCATATTTTTTACTGGCAAATGAGGTAGCAATGGTGTAAATCGTGATGATTGTTCCCATACCTTACAAATGAGTGGTAGCAGCTGTAGGTGCTCCTTCGGAGTGGAGTAGAGGGAGCGCCCAGCGCTCGCCATCAGCCACTTCAGCACTAGAGCCACAGACACAGACCAAATGTGACGAGGCATCATTGATCGATTGAGTGAGTGATAGTAGACACTTGCTTCGGCGCCGTCTCGCCACCACAGGGGCTCATCCCTAGTGCTATGTACGTATGTGTGTTGAACTTCTTTCGCACCGTACGTAGCCAACCGTGCTAATCGGAGGTGTGGGGGAAGGACACGCATAACTAAACACAAAAAGCAGTTAAATTTCGATTTAAAACTTTCGTGACTGCAGGGATTCATCTTCTTGGTTCTTTCGGAAAAGTCACGTAGAAGGGAAGTAATTAAATAATAAAAATAAAACATAATAAAACAACCACTTCTACGGGGAAGTTTTAAGCTTATCTTTTTTCTCTCTCTCTGGCGACTTGTTTTCTCTGCCTGTGTCCTCTTTAGAATGTTCACACTTAAATTCTAACTTAGCAATCTTTGAAATACGTAATCAACCAGGCTATGCGTTAATTGTGTGTTGACCGACCCTCTGTGTTGTATTACATTACATTTCGATATTTTACTAGGTTATTTAATTTTAGTGTGTCTTTCTCCTGATTTTCAGGCTTGCTTGCTGTGCCATCGTACTCGCAGCACCACGTTTTCTTTTGGACCACTCATTGATATGCTAATTTTTTCTAACCCCCCTCCCTCTCTCTGCCTCCGCCCCCCCTCTGTCTATTTAAGGCCACCCCACAGAGACGATCACCCCTCTCTGTCACCTGTGTTGCTCTCGCTATGTATGTATCTTGTGATATCTGTCTGCTAATATGTCTGTCTATAGTTTTCTGGCTAGATATTATGTCGCTATTTCATTATACCTGATGATGATTGCTTGTGTTGCAATCGAAACGTCGTATTCTATTATTTAATTTAATTTATTTTATCTTTAGACGTGACTTAACCGAAAGAACCAAATAATAATAAAACAATTCTCACGACGTTTCGGCCACAACGCAAGCAGCAGTCCTCAGGTGAAAACCAGGTCTGTCGAGGCGACAGCGTCATTCAGATGCTGTCGCCTCGACAGACCTGGTTTTCACCTGAGGACGGCTGCTTGCGTTGTGGCCGAAACGTCGTGAGAATTGTTTTATTATGTTTTATTTTTATAATTTAATTACTTCCCTTCTACGTGACTTTACCGAAAGAACCAAGAAGACAAAAAGCAGTTTGAATAAATGTGTTTTAAATCTAAATTAAAAAATACAAAGCTCCAGTGGCTTCCTACTCGTAGCTCTCGAGTTAAAAGCGAAACGTCGAACAAACGCCTGTAATTTACACCATTGGTAGGATGAGGCTAACGATGAAAAACAAAGATCTCTCAATTTCATTAATCGTATTGTTTAGCTGATTTGACACACTATTTCTAATTTCAGCCATTCATCAAGAGGGTGCCTCCAAGCAAGCAATCAAAACACAATTCTCACTTCATCAAAAATGTTTTGCCTGCTCTCCAGAGGTGGGGGTCTCACCTTCTCAACAGAACAAATGTTCACTTTTTAAATGGTGCCGTTTTACGTATTTTAGCGCACTGCTCATCCTCGTGTTATATTTGGTTCTCACGTTTGAAGTGGAACGATAAATACAGTAGACTCTCGATTATCCACGCTAATGACGGGGAGGACAGCCACAGATAATTAAAAATTGCGGAAAATCCAAAAATATAATATTTTTCCACTGATCTCTTTGCCAAAAACCACTAATAAGTTATGTTTAAGTTAATAAAATTGAGTTTCTTAATTAATAAAATCAAAATTTGTAGGAAAGAATGTATTGATCTTGTTTTATTACAAAAGTCCATACAAAAGCACACCCTCACTTAAAAAGGTTTGAAAAATCCTTTCCTGCTCCCACGCAGAAGACTCTGCCCACTAAGTGGATAGCAGCAGAGGCATGCCAATCAAAATAAATCAAATTCTACCCACCGGTTTAAATATATGCAACTACTGTACTGCAAAAGCGATCACGTGGATTTCGGATTAACCGGAACACATATTTGTTTAGTTCAAGCACGTAACTTGTAATAAACATATTCAAGAATACCAATGTATAACTGTTTTTAGATTATTAATTTGGGCAAAGGAAAAATCCACAAGTTATTAATTTATGTCAAAATCTCAGGTGCCGTGGTTAATCCGCAAAATCGGATAAACCGCACGCGGCTAATCGAGAATCTGCTGTACCTTTCAACAAAACAAAAGCGGCACAGGGGATAATTGGCGAGAGCTGCCTGCCGGGCTCACCCGTCTTGAGCAGCTTGATGGCCTGCACCACCTCGTCAGCCTCCTTGCCCCCGCCGTTCTCCTCCAGCACGTGGTTCGAGATCTCCTCGTCGAGCTCCAGCAGCGGCTTGAGACGCTGCACCACGTTCGCGGCAAACTCGGCGCGCCGCGGCGACAGCGTGTCCACGCCGTTGGGCAGCGCCACGTCCAGCATGAAGATGTTCGTCAGCACGCTGCGCGGCACAGGGGAAGGATCGCGGGGCCGGGTGCAAGAGTTAAACGAATCGCACGTAAGCATCCGACAATGAACCTCTACAACTCAATTTCCACTGAGCAGATTATCACGTGGACTCACGGGCCTCCACCATAAGAATGTGGAATTTATGCCAATGGCTCTAGACTTAACAGAGACGAGCATTACAAAATGCTGACAACATTTTGACATTCATCATTATAAAACAAAAATCTCAACATTACGTGCAACACTTTTACGTGTGTGTGTGTATATAGATAGCTAGTACCTCCCAATGCGCTCGCGTACATTCTTGTACACCTGCGTAAGCATGGGCTCCAGGTAGCCAAGCAGGGCATGGAGGAGGCTGGGTACACGCCACTCCTGCTGTGCCAAGCCGCCCTGCAGCACGTACAGCCGGCTACAACACACAGCCGTGCACCATACGCCTTACCAAACAGCACGTACGGCCCGCCACTTAAACCACGCTTCACGAGCGTGTTCAATACTGCTGGTTACTTTGGACAAGACAACAGTGCACGTATACGGTTATGCAGAAGTGGCCGACCTACAACAAGCATGTTACATCATAGGGGTGGGATTTTTTTTGTTCACTCACACAAGTAGCTATCATCCTAAATCGGAAAAATTGATGCAATTGGATCAGTACAGATACCGTATAAAGTAGGGTGACAATGACCAAGTCAATTGGCCCTTAAATACTTGTTCGATTGAGGCTGTTACTTTACTTTCTATGGCAAGATTCCAGATATAAAAAAACACATAAATCACAATCAATTGTGGCACAAAACTTCCAACGCCTCAAACACACACAAAATAATTTTGCCAAGATGACAAGCCACACACAGATCACAACATTCAAAATAGCTCACACCATTCCTCTCATGGGAACAAACTTTAGTTTCACAAAAGCCATTTTCCACGCATCCCTTTAGCCGATTTCATTAAGCGAATTAAAACTGACACATGGTAAACCCATCCAGTGAACATTTGGCTCAAGCGAGCTGAACTATTCATACGCCACCTTCACCATACCATTCGTGCAGTGGATATGAAATGTGGAACTTGCTACTTTAAAGACTGACGCTCTACTCACAAAATCAGTGAGGTTAACATCCTCCTTATTTATACAGGTAGGAACAACAGTTTCACACTGCCCACCAGGGATTATTTGTCTGTCTGTCTGTCGTGCATAGCCACGCCCTCGATTTGTATTTCATAGAGCGCTTCAGGCGGGCTCAGCACCACGTGACGCGCCGCCCCACGCAGCTTGCGCCGCGTGACACGGATCGCACGAATGCGCTGTCCATCCAAGTTCCTACCTGCCCACTCCGAAGGAACGTGTTTGGTTCTTACCTCGCATCACTGAAGGAGCCTCCTTCACCACTGACAGGGGATTCCATAAGCATTTCAAACAGCCAGTAGATCTTCCTTGGGTCCTGACTCTCCTGCAAGTAGAAAGTCACACTTATTGAAACACTTAAAACAGGCACTTTTTATTTAATATTGTAGTGCGGCTATGTTGGCGAGACCACATGCACGAGATGCCTACACAGGATGTGGAGATGCACGTTCCCCAGTCCATGAAGGTTTCCACGCTGATGTTGGACAGTGCCGTGCGCAAGAGTGGGCAGATGAGTCCCCACATCTTCTCAACCTGAAAACAAATATCATTGTCAGAATGTTGCGCAAACGGACGATTCAGAATAGATTTCGATTTAAAGCTCAGAATAGCTCTCATATCAATCACACGTAGCGTGTTTTTTTTCATGAAATTTCTCACTGCCACTATTTAGAAGCTTCCCACCTTCTCGAATGTCCAATGCTTGGCTCCACGAATGATGCCAGCGATGATCTCTGCCACACAGCGCTGGGCGCTCTCGTGCACGTCAGTGACCAAACGCTCCATGTGCGGCAGGAACACGGGCAGGAACGCATCGTCAAAGTTCCTAAAGAGACCCTGTTGACAAAATTAGAACTGCAATGAAGAAACCAGACTGCATTCTAAATGACAGATTAGGAAAGCAAGCACTTTGAAATTCAACGTACGTACGTATATACACATTTACACGCCCAGGAGCTGCCATGGTCACAAGTCTGCTGACCTTAAAAAGGATGAACCTCCGAGCATTGAACTTGTCCTTTCCTTTTCGGTCCTCTAGGGAGAGCAACGCAATGAACTTCTCCACGAAAGCGGGGTCGATGAAGTGATCGTACACCACCTGCTCAGCCTGGAGGCACAAACAAACATTTGTACAGCTGAATTTGGTTCAAGGTGACGGTCTCTCAACTGAAATAGTATTATTAGTGTACGTAATACGTTTGCAACATGTCAACTTTTCACATTCATAATCAAGTCTTGTATCACCTCTGACATCTCATCTCGGCTGCGGCCCAGCTTGGGTTGCTCGGAGTAGGGCTTGTACACCATCATCTGTCTGCGTAAGGAAAATCATAACAAATGGTCACAAGTTTGTATACATGAAGGCGTTGCCTTTATAGGGGCATTTTTGAACGCTGCATTACGAATGTCATAAGTGTCTCGTTGCCCAAACGAGGGTGGGCAGCACTCATTTCTATTGGCGGTCTTGAGCCAGCGGTGAAAATTCCACATTTTCATTAAAGAAGCAATTCTCTTTATAAAGATTTCCAAAATTGTTTTCCCAAGTAGTGGTACTAATTTTATCTCCCTGGCGAGGTGATGGGCCAAGTCGACTCTCAGCCACTCACAACTTTTCAATTTCGAATCTGGTGACCTAAACATGGACGCCAGTCTGCTGGACAAAAACTTCCTTCCGAGATAAAAGGAAGCCAATGGGGCCATGCACTTTTAAATATAGTTTGAAAGTAACTTCTTTAGAACTGCTGTTTGTGTTTCGTTTGTTGTCCTTCCCCTGCACCTCCAATTAGCACGGTTAGTTATGTACGGTGTGAGAGAAGTTCAACACGCATACAAAACAAAAAAAGCGGACACAAATTTCCAACAACCTTGGCCAGGTGTAGTAGCCCCAGTGAGTCTTCTCAACGAAGACAGTCTCCTCCCACGCTTTCTGGCTTCGAGGAAGCCTCTTGGCGTCGTACTGCACCCAGCGCGTATCCGGCCGCTCCCCGGGCTGCACGTGCGCCGGCTGGCTCGTCCCGCCTGCACACGGACGTGCGCCCGCACGCACACCGCGACCGCCATATTGTTACAACGTGCAAGCGGCACCTGGGTGCAGAATCTGTGCCCGAGCACTCGACGAATGCGGACGTGAGAATCGTTGCTGAGACACGTACTCATGGCGTATGGGTCGATTTCCATTTTCGGATGAAGCCGTTTAAGTTGTTTCATGATGCCGGCCACTGCACATATTGCGAGCTGTGTAAGAGAATTCACACAAAGTCATATATGCGTGTGCATAAATCAGGAAAATATGGAAAACTAACTGCAATAAGACATTCACATTTTGATTGATTGGAATTTTTATTTTGATACTAATTTTGTGGTCATTTAATGAATGCCATTTTGGCAATACATACCTTCCGAATTGCCAGGGAATCATGGTTCAGTTTCTCCACCAAAAACCGCACCCCCCGCACAAGAAAGGGGTGATCGTCCCTTAGCAGCATGGACACCAGACCGACAGCAAACTGCTCGAACTTCCAAGGCCTGTAATAAAAGTGGCAGTAAACCACTCAGGATTACATAAACTGTTTATGACACTGTTTATGAGACATGGTGCACAGTGGTAGTGTAAGAGAAGGACAAATAAAGGACTTACAGATTTCGGTTCTCTGCTACATCGATCAGAGCATTTATCATATTTTCATACATCCTGTGGAGCAAAGGTGGCAATGCAGCATAAGTGAATTATTCACAAAGCATGAGGACTGGCAGATCACCGAATAAGTATTTACCAGATTAAAGCGTTTAAAATGTAAAGCAAAATAATGTCACTGAACTGTTGAGGTCTACGTATAGCTGGTGTCTTACTGAACGGCGTGCTGGTTTCTCTCTTTTAGCCTCTGTACGCCGAGCTGTTTTTCCTCTTCGGTGGGTTGTCTTTCTTTCTCAGTGTGCCGCCACATTCTGGAAGCCACCTCAATGCACTTCTCTGAAACCTAAATGAAAACAAATACAACGACTGCATTTGGGTTTGTACTCATCAAGCTGGATAAAAAATCTATAAAGACAACATGGTTATGTGGTTCGTCACCATCCCGCATGTGATAGAGCAACAAAACCAGATTTCAAAGAGCAGGCCAAAGAAGATGATGTACTAGCAGCTCACGCTATAGTCCAGACCGATGGTCTCGTACTGCCGGTGGATCTTCTCGGCCAGGTCGTCAAAGAGCCGCACGATGGAGGGCTTCTCAAAGGACAGCGTTTGCGACAGGCCCGAAGCCACCAACGCCGGCCACGTGCGGCTGATGCAGTCCCAGTCGTGCAGGTTGGCCAGGCTAGTTGAGCCGTGACCACCAAGCAGACAGTACAGAGCACCCTGGGCGCACACAAAGACATTCACACACACGTAAGACACATGCATAATCCCAAAAACACATACACAAAGGACACACAACAAGAAAAAGACTCCCCTACAGCGTGAATAGACTGTTGGGGCAAGTGCTGTTCGTGAGCACCTATGAAGGCCCGCACAGCACGCAAGCATCACACTCAGCCACCTTTGTCTCCCCATTGCTGATGTTTACACACCGCAAAAATTGCTTACTCCTTACATACTACACCTACGGGAGGCCCAGGACCGGTTCATATTTTCGCCACTGTTATTGGTCATGAGCGGGAATCAAACTCTGTTCGCCAAGTTTGGAGTGCAGCGTGCAAACTACTTTGCCACCGCTCCTCAAAACACATCCACTAAAAACACATTTTACATTCATTTATGCATTTCATTTTCTCAAAAAAAATTCCAAAATGAAAGCTTGAGATGTCACATTTTGTTTGCACCATGGTAACAGCTTAAATCAGATGGGTTAGGTAACTGTCAGTGCCCGTACAAAATTCAAAGCAATTACATATTTGAGTCACTCAAGAAACCAAGGAAAAAAAACTTCAGTTCTTGCGAAAACGTGTTTTGTACAAGTCTGTTTATTTGACAATGCCATTTAATATTAAAGCGTTTAACATTGCATCTGATCTATCACATATACGCTTGACCATTACTTTGTGTCTGTAAGCACTGTGTAGCAGTGCTGGCCAGCTGATGTGTACCTTGAACTGCTGCTGAATGGCTTTGTCATTGTCTGGCCTCAGGTACTCCAGCACGTGTGGTATCAAATCCCGGCAGCAGAAGTTGAATGTGCTAAGCGATGAGAAAAACACCTGCTGTGCCTTACTCCTCACCTGTTACAAATGAAACAATGAATGAAAAACACTGAACTCGTAACATTCACCCGTAACACATTATGAACACATTTAGTCGGTATGTGGTGGCGCACGCCTGTAATCCCGGGTGCCATACCCTGGCTTGCGAGAAGGAGACGGTATGGGAAAATGTGGACTACGCCCATTTCATCTGTACGGAATAGTGTTGCCTGCTCCCACATGTGCTCCGGTTTCTACCGACATGTATGCTCATTTATTGGCCCGAAATCACCTGAATATACAGAGGACCGTAGAGCTGCGGCTATTGTTGGTGCCGGCTCATCGCCTTGGCTGCCTTCAAACTTACCTGTGGTTCCCCGTGCCTCCGAGTCTTTCTCTCTCTCTTTGAGAGCAAGCGTTTACTGTGTGGCGCGTTACATTTTGAATGTATTCTTGAAGAAAGGCTGCAATCGCTATTTTATTGCAACGCCAATCAGAGAGCACTAAACTTGGCTCACACTTCTGACTGACAGTGGCCCATGCAACACGCACCTGGCTGTAAGTGCTGGTCGAAAGCTTCAGCAGGTCCATCAGCACCTCCTTGTGGATGGTCCTGTAGGTGCTGCCTTCCATAGCCAGGCTTCTCAACTAGAAAAATATCAGCAATCTGTCAGCATTAATTATCAAAAACTGGGCAATATATGTTTTACAACGCACAGAGTTATTTTTAATCCCTTCTCAGATCGTTGTAGTTTGTTGCTGTGCATGTCGGCTCTCGTTCAGATGCAATATTTGCCTTCAGGGCATTTTTGTCCATTTGTTACGATAATCTCGCGCCCACCCCCTACCACCCACCTCGTTGAAATCTAATTGTGAAAAATATAATTATCAGCTTGCCTCGTGTTGCAGCATCACGCGGTCGATGAGCAGGGCTCGGATGTGCTGCTTGTGGCCATGGAGCTGGGGCAGCAGGGATACGTGATGCATTATAATCAAACGGTACACAAGAATTTCTCATTGTAAACCATCAGACGTGACCACACAAAAGCCGGGCTGCACCGATATCGTGCCAATACCTTGTCCTCC
Organism: Lampetra fluviatilis; assembly: GCF_964198595.1. NCBI lineage: Eukaryota > Metazoa > Chordata > Hyperoartia > Petromyzontiformes > Petromyzontidae > Lampetra > Lampetra fluviatilis. The sequence goes on from NC_136281.1 coordinate 3,900,026, forward strand.
ATGGATTTCTTCACCAGGCTAAAGCTTTTCCATCTGGAGTCAAACTCTGCCTTGTGGGAGCCTTGGAAGAGCAACACCACTCCAAGGATCTGCAGAAAAATGTCATGTGTCGGCACACCAGCGTCGCCGCACGTCACACCCGCAATGTTTTACCACATTCACGGCAAGCGAACACCGGGCGTGGGAACGCTACAGCAATTTGTCAATTACCGTCAATATCAACGCTCACGAAACGTGCGTCGCATCACAAGCGGAGGAAGCAATTCTTGACAATGTATGCAAATTCACAGCACCCAAACAGCAAACTGCCCTTGTGTGCATAAAACCTACCTTAATTATCTGGAACAATGACTTTGTGTCGTCTTCTGAGTTTTCAAGGATGTATTCTAATGATACAAAACAATGACAGATTAAGTGTTCCTGTCACACAGACGGTTCTTCTGTTATATATGCAGTCGTTAAATTGGTTTGACATAGCAAACGACAGATTAAAGATGACCTGACCGATATAGACTGTCCCTTTTCAAGTATTAAAATATAGTATAAGCTTATATGTTGACAATTGGCATGTGTAAAATGTACTTACTTAGAAGATTTCTTGTAACTTTCAGAATAGTTTCTCTGTAGTTTTCTCTGTTCGTGTCTAATGGGGTAAATAGACCACAATGACTTAATGGATAAACAGTGAACAAACAACGTAAACAAATATACATATCCATATGTATATACACAAGTGTGAGTATCAATACATACCACAGTCAACCCCTGTGTAGATTAAAATATCTTCAATTTCTATCAAACTTGGGACTCTGAAAAAGATATACATTAAAAAATTCCACGTACAAAGTGAACAGAAAATTGCCAATGGGTTTACTCTCTTCATAAATCACACACGGCTTGAGTTCAACTGTTCATCATTTTCATTCTCAATGAACGAACGGAAATTAAATACAATGGTTACACTGCAACAAAGAAGCGGCGGTCAGAGTAATGCGTGCAGTAGCGTTGCTCGTACAGGTTGGGAATCTTCTCTCCGACAAGAGGTGGCATGATGCTGCCAGCTCCCATGATGCAGTTCGTCACGATTGACAGACTCTGCTGAACTGTCTCTCTTCAAACACAGAAAGACACGAGCACACCATATGCAACACGTTACATTCAAGCAAAGCATGGCCGACTACTCCGCGTGACCTTGTCCTTAAACTTATATCGTGAAAAACTATTCATGAGCATTTGCACATCGATGCTGGCGGCACCTCGTCATGTCGCTCCCGGTCGTGTAGGACTCCAGTTTCACAAGTTCGGGCCACAGGAAAGTGTCGAGGAGGCTGTGAGTGAGGGCCACCTCGGCAGGCGAGGGCATGTGCCACTTCATGTCCAGATTATGCAGGTTCCCTGGCTTACCCCAGTCCTGTTGGCATATGGTGAGCCGCGTTGATAGAAGAGAGTTGTAATTTATACAGTTGGAAGAAATCATTATTTTTCGCAACAACCACAAATACAGCCCGCATGTGTATTATAAGCTACACATTCCATTGTGATAAACACAATAACTTAAAATACATCCTTACACAGCCAGCTTCCAAATTTACTTAAAAAGTACACTTTTCTTCAGGTCCACTTTTCTGAGGGAAGAGAACGGTGGATGTCCAATGAATAAACTGGTCCTCGTCAAAGTAATGTACAATGTTAATGAGTGGCTTAGAACCCCCACGGGAGATGAGTACCATCCAAAACGTATGCAAGTATGAGAACTTTGACTTTGTCATTACCATATTTTTCGACCGAAGTGTACAACCAAGGCTGTGTATACATGTGTGCGTGTTGTGTTATTGTTAACAAAATATAGTAGAGCCCAACATCAACATTCCCTGCTCGTGGCTGGACGCTCCCTTACTTGGGAAACGCGCAGTGCGCGGCCGCCGTGTTGTGGTACACACACCCTGATAGGAAGGTACTCGGACAGGGGCTGGTTGAAGCTTCCCGGAACGCTGCAGTACTCGGTGGGGTAGATCATGGTGGCTGAGCGCAGCATGTGCTGCAGGAGCTTCCCGGCAAGCGTGTAGCCCTGCTTGTTCTTCAGCCACAGCGTGCGCTTCAGAATGCTCTCCAGCTGCCCACGGTACGGCAGCACTTCGGCACCATTGATGCGCACAATCTGACAACAAATGTCAAACGTAAACTTCGCCGCCACACACAAAAAACGATGAGTGGGTATGGGTTTTACAGCCTTTACAAACGTACAATGCTAGCACCTCTGGAGTGTATGGATTTAAGCCCTAGTTTACTGCTTGTGGTAAAATAATTATCACACAAAGCTATGTTAATGGTCTTAGCCCACAATTATCACTGAATTAACGAAAACATCCTATTTTACACAAATTCGGTAGCAGCTGTAGAGGTAAAGCAACACGAGTGACACTATAAATTATCTATGTAGCCATAGATAATTTATAGTGGACAGATAATGCAACGAGAAGTAATTCTATAATTCCGTGATGCATGTCTACATATTTTATTTTATATTTATCGGGCAGACAGATGCAGCCTACAATTTGTGTGCAAACAGACATTTTAAAAACGCTTGTCGATGAACACATTCGAAAATAATTACACACTTGAACTCTTATTCTTGGTTCTTTCGGTAAAGTCACGTAGAATGGAAATAATAAAATAATACAAATAAAACATAAAATAAAACATAATAAATATATTTATTATTTTATTATTTCCATTCTACGTGACTTTACCGAAAGAACCAAGAAGATGAATCCCTGCAGTCACGAAAGCTTTAAATCAAAACTTGAATTCTTCTTAAAATCCTAACCTCGGACAGCAGCTGGAGGTTCCAGATGAGCTCCTTGTCCAGCTCTTCTTCTTGCTGCACCTCCTCATCTGAGAGGAAAGGTCCATCATGTCCAAAGCCAGACCAAATGCATTAGCATCGACGTGAAAAATCCCTCCACACAATTAGTGGTCCTGACAAAGTTGCAGCATGAAAGGTGGGAAGATTCTTACGGTTGGTGAGGTGGGTGATGACGGCACAGCAATGAGGGACAAACAGCTTCAGCGCCTCGGCAGGTCGGCACTGACCAAGAGACCAAAACAATGCGGAAATTATACCACTGATTTAATTGTTTAGCGAGTTAGGTGCTTGCATACTTCCTCGCAAACACGATTGAATGGCTTTCCAAACTCAACATGGATGTTATAAACTCGTCCGTTGCAATAAAAATGTCATACAAAAGTATAAGATACTGCAGGTCCTGCTACTTGTTCGTTTGGAAGCTGTGGCTAAAACCGTGCCCCAGCCAATAAAAAAACTACATGCTTCAGCCACATGCGTCGCATTAGATAAAACTATGTCACAGACATTACGTTACCATGGACATGGTCACATCAATCATTAGCCAAGGCTGCGGCTTACCTTTGCTGATGCTCGACACATGTCTGCTGCCATTTTTCCTGCAACTCTGGCTTCGAATATGTTGGTGGTAGCAAAGTTGAACAACTTGTCGAGAGCAGCCTAAAAGCGATAAAAAAACCACCATTAAATTCACCGATTCATATGACAATAATATGAAGTTTCTGAAACTCTCCCAACTCAGACAAAATGGCACAACTACAGAAGTGCACGCATAAAACATGAACAACACATTTCTATTACATTGAAACAAAGTGTTGAAGTGTCTGCTTGCCAGACCTTGTAAATCTGTGGTGAGGCCTGCATGAGGATAGTGCTGAAGGTGGAGGAGAGGCCCAGCTCCACCATGCTCTCCACGTGTGTCATCTTCTCCGTCTCCGTCTCTTCCCGCGTCTGCTCCAACGTGCTGCTCTCCACTAGCGCAAAGCATCTGCATGCAGAGGGAGGCATATGAAGCCATGTGCATTCCGCTCTGTGGTGCCACGTCCCGTGAGTCTGACCTGGAATGTATGGGACAGGATTGCAACTCACTTGTCCATGAACTGCAGGACAAAGTCTTCAAACTCTGCAGTGGCCGAGCATAACTCCCTTTCTTCCTAATATGACAAACGAAATGGTAAGGGAGCAAGTATTTTCATTGCAGCAAGCACAACCAGCCATGTAATGCAGTCAAGTATGTATTTGTGCAGAACATTTACACCTACTAACATTAGTGAGGTCAGTTCCGTTTTGCAGAGCTGGAGAGCAGTCCACCAAAGGCATGAGCGTCGCAAACGTTGCGATGAACTGAAACGTGATCTGTAACCCACAAATGTCCGCGTGCTCATTTTAGTAACATACCAACCTGACGCAAGTGACGAGCGCGCTGATAAAAAATGTAACGAACAAAAAAAGCAAGCGCGATAAAAATTAAACGTTCGGAACAAAACGAGGTCTTACCATGCACTTGCTGAAGTCATTTGGGTCGACTCCAGGCAGGGCTCTCAGGAGGAGGGGGAGGGCATGGGAGGGTCCCTCTGGAAACCATCGCCCGCCGCGGATCAAGCTGCGCGCCACGCCGATCACGCAGCTCATGGTGGCCGTCAGTTGGTGTGGCTCCGTCAGGGTTTCCAGCGCCGAGTATGTCCTTTGTTGCGACAGTTTAATGGCACAATGATTTGCTTATGAATTAATAAGCCACGCATGAATATCTCATGACGAAAATCGGCCAGGTTGATCAAAAAAATTCACAGGCCAAATGGAATACAAAGCGTTTGACTTACAAAAACACTTGAGAATTTGTTTTAAGTGTGGGATTGATGTCTGGATTTTGAATGCAGGATCTCAGGCAGGCCAGCTCAGTGCTCTGACATCTGTGCCACCCATCTATGCCACCCATCCACCTTTAATAAAGTTTATTGCTCAAACAGGTAGACTCACTTTTCGAGAACGGGTGGGATGACGAGCTCGGGACGCACGAGTGCGAGATTCTGCAGGGCCTGCGCAGCATCCAGGCTGCCGATCTTGCTGAACATAGCCAGCAGCACCGGCTGCATTAGGCTCTCCACGAAAGCGGTGACGTCATCCTCCGTGAGCTTGTGGCTGGGTGGCACCGGCGTTTGCCAGCTGGGCTTGCGGTACCGCTCGTGGTGCAGGCGCCGCACCAAGCAAGCCGGCAGCTTCTGCACCAACTTCATTAGCTTCAGCTAGTACAAAGGGTCACCGTCACACCAGACAGAGGCACAACTTTATTGCAACCACTCTTAAACCAATGTTATCCTATGAACCATGTGCCAGTAGATGAAAAGCGGTGGAAAACCTGCACGCGCTCATTATATTAGATTGTGTTTTATTTACATGCTCCTTCACAGGTCCATTCGATAAGGGAGGCTTTCGTCATGGTTAATTACCAAAACATTTGATTGCTTTGTAGAGTTTTTTGATACTTTCTACAACTGTGGAATTTCTGACCTCATTAGCTTTTTTTAAATCTCCTACTTTACGAGCAAGATCAAGAGAGTGAATGCTTGAGTCAGTTACAGGTTTAAAATAGAACACTAAAAGCATCTCCCCAGTAAAATGGAAGGACAGCCACCTGCCACATACTTTGCATTTTGCACAAAAAACATTGACAGTGGCTCTAGCGTGAATAAATCTTTCGCTTTGGTTTATTGTGTAGTTTTCAAGTTTGACCCTATGCCATATTTTGTCATTAATAATAGATCAACGGGGAATAGGAATCGTGGTTATCCGATATTTACTGCATAGACTACAGCTGCCGCATGAACGCACTTGACACGTATGCTGCACGCTCAAGACTTTGGCGCGATTCCCATGTTATGCCCAACCTAAAAAAAAATATATATACTCTTATTATATTCCAACAATAATACATCACGAAGCACAGCACATTGTTACACAATGAAAACATGTATTTTTTAAAGGCAAGCAAAAAGAACCATGACCTTTATTGCTTATAACATTATTTTCAGTAAAAATAATTCACATCAGACAGACTGTGGTCATGGACCCTTACCAGCCATCTGCCATTGTTAGACGGATGATAGAACGACGTCACTGCATTGAAGAAGCCGGTCAAATGTTTCTGAGCAAGTTTAGAAGGTCCACCCTAAAGGAAAAATGCAATTGCCACACAATGAATGACACCATACAGGAGTTATTTAATTCGGGCTATTTATATTCAAGTAACACAATGCTGAAATGATTATACCACCGTTAACATAATCATTAATAAATAATAAACACCTACTACGTTTTGTGAAAGCTAATTACAGCTCGGCTGTAATTTTATCCCAGCAATTGTATAGCACCCTTCACTTACACAAAGTATGCATTTCAGCCACATTACCTTTGATACATACAGCACAGTAATTTGTACAGTTGGTAAATTGTATTTTGGTATTATTTTAACGTCTTGCGTGCTTGCAAGAAACGAAGAGGCACAACATCTGTCCATGAAGAATATGAATATCTCATCTCTAGAAAGTGAAAATACAAATCATAGATGCTAATGGTTAAAGAGTCCCACATTACACTATCAGCTCGAGGGATTTAGTGAAAATGGAAAACAAGGGCATTAAATACCTAAGCCACATTGTATACATCCAACTAAAATATTATCTTAAGTTAATCATTCTATGCACATTGCTGTCAGAGATAATGGTTGAGAGTAACAAGAGTGGCAGTCAAAAGAGAGATCATGCCTGGAAGGACAGCCTGCTGCAGAGAGGTTACATCAGTTAGTTTGCAGGTGCTAGATGGAGTCTTGTATTGCAGGACCATGAGAGATGGTGATAGTTTCGGAAGGCCTTCATCTGGCAGTGGCTTGATCATGGCTGAAGAAGACTTCTTAAACGTACAAATATTTGCACGTAAAATTTAAAATCTGACATTTCATTGCACCTATCAAAATCAAAGTTTTTGAAAAAGTCTCATGCTAGTACATTGAACTCACGAGTATCCATCTTCTTGGTTCTTTCGGTAAAGTCACGTAGAAGGGAAATAATAAAATAATAACAATAAAACATAATAAAATAATTATCACGACGTTTCGGCCACAACGCAAGCAGCCGTCCTGTGGCCGAAACGTTGTGAGAATTATTTTATTCTGATTTATTTTTTATTATTTTATTATTTCCCTTCTACGTGACTTTACCGAAAGAACGAAAGCTTTAAATCAAAATTTCACGAGTATCCGTTGGTTGATATATCCAGTTTGTGGATAAATGCTGTTTCCAAAAAAAGACACATGTTTAAAGTGCACTGGTTTATTTATTAGATTGTTTTCATTCGTGACTCAGTGCCCATGTGACTGCAAATATGTCTAAAAGTAAACTGAATACTTTAAGAAGCAATCAAAGCAGAAGAAACATTCTCAAGTCTTCACACTCATATCTACATAGGTATGCATTTTGTGACTAGCATTGGTCAGTTATATTATGTTGTCTATTTAAAATGTTAAGCTATCATGTAGTAATTGTATGTTACCATGACAATTCATTGTACAAATTTGTTTTACGGTTATCGTGGGACCATTTATCCCGTGTAAGAGGACGGCACACTTTGGGTAGCACGTTCCACAAGTTTCTGCAGAGGTTTGCGGATTGCCTCCAGCAGGCCGTTCTGGTTAATACTGTGGGTGTATTAACCATAACAAGTGCGCCGTCTACTTCACAGTAGATATTAAAATATCCCAAGTAAACCATGACACCGTGTGTCGACGTCATGGTCCAAACTTGAAAAATTGCTCGCAAATTGCCGAATTGGGAAATATCGCAAAAATCGGCACCTACTACAAATATTACCAGGAAGCTCCTTTGAAAAGAGTCTTGAGACTCAGCAAGGCTTTCCAGGCTAAATAAGCGTAGTAACAATGATAATAATAAAATTAAAAAATTATATATTAATTTTGCCATAAAGTAGGAAACAGAAGCACTATTTCAAATCTCGAATTAGGAGTCGAGATTTTTGCAGACATGTACAAAGCCTGCAGTTCCGTGTCTTCAAACCCTTACCAGCATGGACGTGACCCAAACGACCACGTGAGCAATGTCGTAACATTGTGGGCCGAACCTCGCCACCTGTGTGTGATTACTCCCAACCGGAAGATTGAGGCTTCGAAGGATCCTTGTAAAGATCTGAAGGCGAAAACAAATCATCAGAAAACCACTCAATGAAAGATAATATGAGCACGTGTTTGATCTTGTTTCAAAACGTGTGAAACAAAATTACAATTAGTAAATCTTTGAACAAAAAAATATTTGCTCGAAATAAAAAAATGGGAAAAATAAACTTTAACGTTACGTCTCAACACGGCAACAAAACATTTTTAAAATTATATTGAACGTTTCTATGCGTTGCAACAAGTGCAATGGTACAACAGTTGGCTCTTTAAAGGCCACCCTTCAATGAAATTAAAACTTTGCCACTTGCCTTGGGTATGTAGGGGTCCCAGTCGATGTAGCCTATATTCTCTGAACTCAGCCGGGCAAAGAGATTCACCAAACTCTGTTGGCCAGAACAAATACATTATTAGTTTCCTTTAACTTTAAAAGTTCATCTTCTTGGTTCTTTCGGTAAAGTCACGTAGAATGGAAATAATAAAATAATAAAAATAAAACATAATAAAATAATTCTCACGACGTTTAATTATTCTTATTTTATTATTTCCATTCTACGTGACTTTACCGAAAGAACCGAGAAGATGAATCCCTGCAGTCACGAAAGCTTTAAATCGAAATTTAAAAGTTCAGTCAAGCAGTTTGATTATCAATAGGCAAATAACAATTGGTTACATTCTCCAAACATGTTTCCAATTCAGTTTGAGCAATATAGCAATCAATACCTGTGATGGTATATCATGTCTTTGTTTAACGTAGTTATTTGTAATGTCCATCTGTGATGGCATATGATGTCTTTGTTTAACATAAGTTATCTATAATGTTCATTCTATCCGTGACATTTCCATGCCTGATCTATACACAAACGTCTGTATCAAGTAATATACAGGGATTAAATAACATTTTCATTGTGGATGTAATGTATGTCAAAGTAAACACGTTGTTAGATACTTATGTTTACTTTACATTTAACTTAACTTACTCCTTCCCACTGTGGCAGGTTGTGTACAGAATCCCAAATTCCAACGAATTCGTCAAACCAAAGTCTGTGGAAACATCAGCAAGAAACAAGAGTTACTCAACTCCGCAGTAAAGCATCACACCATTTAAGCGCACGCATGCTGTAGTACCCATTCACTGCCCGTGAGATGACGGAATGCAAAGTGGCTCTCACCGTCTGCTCGCCTGCTTGCATTATAATCCCAAACAGCACACACCAGTGAGCAATGTCTCTCTCTCTCTCAGACCTGCCAGCATCCTACCTGAAGCCTTTGTGATGACGTTCTGGTGGCAGAGATGTTGGCAAGAACAGCTCGAAGTAACTGATGCCCTTTTGCATGGTGACATCAAAGGGGCAGAGCAGAGGGCGCCACTCATCCAGCATTTCGGCAGTCGATTCGTCTGAGAAATACCTGAAAATAAAAGATCAAATAGGTCAAACCAACAAAATTAAACATGCCGAATTTTATGTTTTTTTTGTCACACAGGTCATGTCAATATTTAGCAGCAAAGCAAACAAGCGGGGAGATTTTAAGTCTTCACAGTATCTGATGAATCAGTGTGGACTTCGTTCGCACCACACACAGCCAAACGTGATAATTGGAGGTGTGGGGGAAGGAGAACAAACTAAACGCAAAAAGCAGCTGAAAGAAATGAATTTTCAATCCAGATGTAAACATCAATAGCTCTTGTGGCGCCCTAATATTGGAAGAGCATTCCAGACGGCCGCAGAAGCGCAATCTGGAAGTGCACAATGCAGTGACTATCTTTGGTCGATGGTTAGCCAAAAGCCGCTGCGCGGATGACCACAGTTTGTGTAATGGTTTATGCTCTTTGGTGAGATCAACAAGGTATTGTGGTTAATTTGTAGCAAGCACTTCGTGTGTAATGAGTGCGAATTCACAATTTATTTGTTCGGCAACTGGAAGCCAATTCAGCTCAGCGAGCGCGCTGGACGGACACGGTCGGACCTTGCAGAGTGGACTTACGTTCGGCAGCAGCGCACCAGAGACTTGAGAACATTTTCCAGGGAACTGTGTGACAGGTGTAAAATAAACAAGTGAATGCAAAGCTTCACATTTTTATTGATACAGTGTAATGCAACATAAAATGCAACATTCATATGCTATTCAGAAACGATTATTTGTTATATTGATGTACTCTTCATTAAGAGTACAACTTTTTACACTTTAAACGGTATAAACTGAGCAGGACACATAAAATGCAGTAGCATGCAAAAAAAATCATATTGTACAAGTTGCAATACACATTTACTGAATCACAGGAGTCAAACAAAAGTAAAAACATATGGATTAGTGAGTGGCGAGCATAAGCAAGACAACATTGCAGCACTGCGAATATAGTGTATATGTTATCCATGCACTTTGAATTAATCTAGTTTTATACGATGGAGTAACACTTACACATTTGACACACAAGACACACATTGCCAGAAAATTCTAAGTTCCCTGCAGAGAACCCACGATTGAAGGGAAACTCTTGCACAGTATCGAAAATAAAACACTGAATAACGTAACACAATTGCTCAAACACACTTTTCCCATTGGGCACTAACATGAAATTTATCTTACCAAACAGTTTGAACATCTCCCATTAAGACGTCGCAAAATATAATTTTCATTTTAGAAATGTTAGTAAGTGAATATATACAAACCATTTATGACAGTTAGTCAATAAACTACAAGGCTGATGTCAGTTTTAAAGCAAATCAGTCTCCTGCCCTCTGCACCTCTTTACACATATCCTCATGTGACACACAGCAGTAACACAAGGCTTCAATGCTCATATAGCAACATATGTAGGGAGGCTTCCTTACCACCTATGTATTGCATTAAGCAAAAGTGATCTAGGAGATGGTGAGCCTTGTTGAGAACTGGATTTCAAGACAAAGGAATACAATAAAGCAGTGAAACCATTACCCGCAGCAACTACAATGCAAACGGAGAAACATAACAAAAATGGATGCGGCAAAGGCCATTCATCCATCCTATGAATTCCACCATGGATAAAAACAAGATTTAAATAGGCCACACTCATGAGGGGACAACTAGGAGCCACAGCAGACAAGGTCGCCTACATGCACCATTGTCTGCACAGCATTTTATTACAAACTGTAACATCTAAAAAGATTATACATGTAAATACATGTTACACACAGTATACTCTTTATCAATGACATGATCAAATCATAAGTTCAATAACATTCTCTATTAACGGCCATAAACGCCTTGCAGCCAAGTTCTATTTTCGGCAAGGTGCATGTGACTGGGTTATTCAGATTACTGGCCAATACACGTGGTGTGCTATTCACGCTTTAAAATGTGTACAGCGCACCCTCCAATGACATGGGCACCAAGTAGAGAACAATTGTGACTACACCAATACCACAGCCTTTTTTAGAAACAATATCCCAGATTTTCTGGCAAGTTTTCAAATAATGAAGATGGGTTCTCTGAGAGAATTGCTGTTGTTAAATTCGCAAAGCTTTCTCGACAGCGCCTGGTTATAATGACAATACTTTGAGTTGTGGAATTTGGCATTGCTTACTTTGGGTACCAGTTCAACCCCAGATGTTCATTCTTTGAGTAGAACACCCTCTCCACCAGCTGGTAGAGAGGCCTCCAGGGAAGAACAATGTCATCTCTTGAAAGAAGGTCCTTTTTTCTGCGTGGTGAAAAACAAATACGACAAGTGCTGATGGAATGGTTCGGTTTAATCATTAATGGTCACAATTTTACATTTAAATATTTGTCAATTGTGGGCCATGCTGTGTAGCCCTGATGGAGGAGCCAGCTGAAACTCACTTGAGCAACGTGATGAGAAGTCGTGCGAAGCTCTGCACCATGCTGACCTCCAAATTGGGGATGGTGACCAGCTCATAAACCAGGTTGACAAACAAGACATGGTCCTCCTTGCTAAACTTTCTCCCATACAGGCGAATGTACCTGAAAAAGACAAATGCCACGAATTTAACAGAATGCAATATTTACACAAACGTATTACATAGAGCACTTAAGTGTGAATCTTGTATTCATAATTAACGACACCACAGTTTACAATAAAGCAGCCACACAATTAAAAAGTATATTTTTACTGTGGCTTATTATGCTGCATATTGCAAAAGAGTAAATGCAATTGCAACTTGCTAAGTCCCACCCACAAAAATGTCACCAGCAGGCACACTGCCGCATCTTAATGGCACACTGCCCAGAACAGAAAGGAACACAACATAAAGTAGTCACATAACACACACACACACAGGTGAAATCACTCTCAGGCTATCCAACGCCAAGGTAACTTGGCTTGGGCCTTGGCATTGTCATAAGTGTCATGGAATCGCATTAGAGCTCACTATCCTCCCCCCCCTTCCCCAAGCCAATTAAGATCTCTAAAAATATTCTGTACTTTGCTGCTGATGATGATGACGATCATAGCATTAGGACGGCAGGTTTAATTCTACACAAGGAGGGGGAACACGCTTTTTTGGAGGAGGCCTGCCAGTGTGTTGACCTTTTTTGGCGGGCCGTCAAATGGACATGTTTGAATCTGCTTTGTAAAAGTCACAATTCTAAGGGGAAAAAAGTATCTGTAAATACAAAAACAACGACCCACTATTGTGCAGTACTATCTTCCCAGAAGCTTAACACAATCCTCACTGTGGCGGGCCTACGGGACCGTGGGGAGGCAGTGTGTGCCAAGGGTGACTTGCAAAATCTCATGGTCACAACCCCGGGGCAACAGCACTAGGCCCGTGAATTCATTCTCACCTTACACACATTCCTAACGCAGCCCCTCTTGCCAGGCACAGAGACCAGGTTAATCTAAACCCTGCCCACAATTGCCCCGCGTGATACATAAACACAATCTACACACAATATAAACACGGTTGGCCACGTACCGTGCGAAAGAAGTTCAACATACACACATACGCATGTACACAAAACACGTGTGTCATGCGGACTGTTCACATGGCAAGTAGAGGCTGATCACTGTACACACTGGACACCGTGTGACCGTGTGAGCCGGTAAATCGAGAAGACTTTGGGCAGACGACACGCAATCGGATAGACCAGGTACACGAGAGAGACATAGACCGAGAGAACGAGGCAGCAACAACAACACAGAGGCACCGATGGGACACGATCCTACCGTCAGCTCGACTTGCCACGAGAAAAGCGAGAGGAGACAGGGCAGCTGCAGTACATACAACACCCATGACACTGAACATACGACGAGAGAGAGGAGGACAAGCAATAGAGGCAACGAGCCGACCCACACATGACAAGACAACGGAGACAAACAGCAAGGACACAAGCAGAGAGGACACCCATGACGAGCTGTCCTTCAATCCTAGACAGCACAATGATGACAACCAAAGCGCACATGGCAGTCAAGCGCGCTCACACAGGGCCCCGGACACGCACAAACAGACAGACAACAACAGCAACAACACAAGCATAAACGAGCCAACACGACAGCAAGGCGAGGAAGGATCGAGCCCTTACAGGGACAGCCTCCTGGTGCAGTGCATCCCGCCAGGCCACAGCTCCCGGAGCTCCACGGCCCTCGCCAAGTTGCGTCTCAGCTCGGCCAGGAGCCGCCCGGCCTCGACCTGCAGTCGCGGCCCCGCGTAGGGCAGCAGCGCGTTGTACACATTCTGCTTCTGGCTTCGCTGATCCTCCTCCTCCTCGTCCTCCTCTTCGCCCATTGTCGTTGTCGTCGTGGTAGGTCGGTCGGTGGTCGTCGTCGGTCTGTCGGTGGCGGTGCGGGAAGGAGAGGACGCGGCCGGCGAGCCGCTGAACGGGAAGCTTGGGCCTGCAGTTTCCCGGGCACGTCACGTGACGTGACGTCCACCAGCACCTCTACCGCCCCCTACAGCCACCACCACCCACCCCAACCACCCCCTACCGCCACCACCACCCACCCCCCACCACCACCCACCACCACCACCCACCACCACCACCCACCACCACCACCCACCACCACCACCCACCACCACCACCCCCACCACCACCACCCCCTCTACCACCACCTACCACCACCACCCACCACCTACCACCACCACCACCACCACCACCCACCACCACCACCACCCACCACCACCACCCCTACCATCACCACCCCTACCACCACCACCACCACCCCCACCACCCCCACCACCACCACCACCCACTACCTACCACCACCACCACCCCCTCTACCACCACCTACCACCACCACCCACCACCTACCACCACCACCCACCACCACCACCACCACCCCTACCATCACCACCCCTACCACCACCACCACCACCCCCACCACCCCCATCACCACGCCTACCACCACCACCCCCACCACCCCTACCACCACCACCACCCCTACCACCACCCCCTACCACCATCCCTACCACCCCCACCACCCCCACCACCACACCCCCTACCACCACCACCACCCCCACCACCCCCCCTACCACCACCCCTACCACCACCACCCCTACCGACCCCTACCACCACCGCCCCTACCAACAACAGCAACAACCGCCATTCGCCACTAAGTGGCGGTGACGTCACCACGACGCTTTTGCCAGGCCATGTGCACCTTGAGGCCACGTGAAGTGTCGAACGCCCGCTGGCAGGAGGTCACGGGGCAGACCCAGGTGCCACGGGTCGACTGACTGAGATGACCGAGATGACTGGCTGATGCACCACCTGTGCCCCCTACTGTGCCAACTTGCTGTGCTTTAGCCACCCGGCGCTCCGCTCGTTGTTGTGAGCGTCGCTCCTCCGCCCTCCGTTGTTGTTGGAGGGCGACTGCCTCCAACTGCCCAGTAGCGTCCTTCACGAGCCTCCTCCACAGAGGCCGATCTTGACACCGCTGGTACCAGTCATCGGCAAGTTCACTCAGCTCCACGTCTTCCTGTACCACATCACTCCATCTCTTTTCTAGCCCTTGCCGCGCCCGTTTAGCCCCCTCGATCCGGCCGAACAAAAGCTGTTTAGGCATGCGGTGGCTGGGCATGCGGGCTACATGACCCAGCCAACGCAGCCTTGCCTGCCGGAGGAGCTCACCGATGGGACTTTGCCCAGATCTTTCAAGGATTTGTGAGCTCCTCACACAATCCAGCCTGGTTAAACCCAGGATGGATCGTAGGCAGACCAGCCAAAATGTTTCCAACCGGCGAAGATGCTCCATTAGGGGGGTCCACGTTTCGCAAGCGTAGAGAAGGGAGGGAATGACTGTGGTCGAGAAGACCTGAAGCTTCGTGCGGAGCGACAGACCAGGTAGCTTCCACAGAGCGTTACGCAACTGATGAAAAGATATTGCCGCTCGACTGATTCGGAGTGAGACCTCTGCTGTTAAACTGGAGCCGGTCATAAGCACACTTCCCAGGTATGGGAAACTCTCCACTCTCTCCACTACTGCCCCATCACCGATTGGGAGTTTTGGGGGTGGAGTGTCCGATGGTACAAAATACCGAGGCAGGTGCTTAGTTTTGGTGGGGCTGATGGTAAGGCCCCACCTCTTAGTGGCACGCTCCAGTCTCAGCAGCAGCGTCTCCAACTCCCCTCTGAATGAGCAGCTATTACCAAATCATCAGCATACATAACGTGGTTGACCAATAGGGAGCCATCCCTTGATCGCACCCGGGCATCGATCAGCCTCCCATTATATCTGTACCAAATGGAGATTTCCCCGGTACAGCTATTGAAGGCTTCACGAACTACGTGGTCAAAATAGATGTTAAATAATGTGGGAGCCAGAGGTCATCCCTGTCGCACCCCAAGGTGTACAGGGAAAGGCTCTGACTCCCGGCCACGTAGTTTAACCCGGGCCCGCTCACCATCATGAAGGTCCTTAATGATCGTGAGCAGAGGGTCATGAACTCCGAAAGCACGAAGAACAACCCAGAGCCCAGGCCTACTGATGGTATCATAGGCCTTGACCAGGTCAATAAATCAGAGATGTAGGTCTTGTTGGAATTGCCTACACCTCTGCTGTAGCAGACGGACAGAAAATATGGCATCTGTGCAGGACCGCCCTTTCCTGAAACCGCATTGGGGCTCCGCAAGCCTCTCCTCAGCGTGCCTAGCAAGGCGATGTTGAATAATCCTTGCCAGGACCTTTCCCGGCACACTGAGGAGTAAGATGCCCCTGTAGTTGTTCCAGTCTATGTGGTCCCCCTTCTTAAAGAGGGGGACCACCAGGGCATCCTTCCAATCCTGCGGAACCCGTCCAGTGGTCCAGACTGTTGTTAGGATGTCATATAGGGCAGTCTGTGCAGAAACGCCACCCTCCCTCAGCATTTCGCTTGGGAAATCATATCTGCCCGGTGCCTTTCCTGGTCTCAGACTCCGGATCGCCTTTAGTACTTCCTCAACAGATGGCACCTCAGCCAGCCACTCACAGAGGGTGACTTCTTCCAATATTTGAGGCACCGCAGCCTCAGCAGGGTTATCCCCACTTTGTGCCATGATGTTTTCCTGGCTGAGGGATTTCCCCTCCCCCAGGACCTCACAGACATGCTCAGCAAATCTGCAAACCTGTTCCTGGGGGTCGGAGATTGGATCACCGTTTTTTTCCCTAATGATGGTAATACCTACCACCACTCCTACCACCACCACCCCTACCACCCCCTACCGCCACCCCTACCACCCCCTACCACCACCACCCCCTACCACCACCACCCCTACCGCCCCCTACCACCACCACCCCCTTACACCCACCAGCCCCTACCGCCCCCTACCACCACCACCCCTACCGCCCCCTACCACCACCACCCCCTACCGCCCCCTACCACCACCCCCTACCACCACCACCCCCTACCGCCCCCTACCGCCACCGCTACCACCACCACCACCGCCTACCGCCACCCCTACCACCACCACCGCCTACTGCCCCCTACCACCACCACCCCTACCGCCACAACCCCTACCGCCACCACCGCCTACCACCCCCTACCACCACCACCACCCCTACCACCACCACCCCTACCGCCCCCTACCGCCACCACCTACCACCACCCCTACCACCCCCTACCACCACCACCCTTACCGCCACCCCTACCAACACCACCCCTACCGCCCCCTACCACCACCGCCTACCACCCCCTACCACCACTACCCCTACCGCCACCACCACTACCACCACCCCGACCACAACCACCCCTACCGCCACCACCACTACCGCCACGCCCCCTACCACCACCAACACCTACCACCACCACCGCCTACCGCCCCCTACCACCACCACCACCCCTACCACCACCACCCCTACCGCCCCCTACCACCACCCCTACCGCCACCACCTACCACCACCACCCCTACCACCACCACCACTACCACCACCACCCCTACCGCCACCACCACCACCCCTACCACCACCCCTACCACCACCACCCCTACCGCCACCACCACTACCGCCACCCCCCCTACCACCAACAACACCTACCACCACCACCGCCTACCGCCCCCTACCACCACCACCACCCCTACCACCACCACCCCTACCGCCCCCTACCACCACCCCTACCGCCACCACCTACCACCACCACCACTACCGCCACCACCACCACCCCTACCACCACCACCCCTACCGCCACCACCACTACCGCCACCACCACCACCACCCCTACCACCACCACCCCTACCACCCCCACCCCTACCGCCCCCTACCACCCCCTACCACCACCACCACTACCGCCACCAACACCACCACCCCTACCACCCCCACCCCTACCGCCCCCTACCACCCCCTACCACCACCACCACTACCGCCACCACCACCACCACCCCTACCACCCCCACCCCTACCGCCCCCTACCACCCCCTACCACCACCACCACTACCGCCACCACCACCACCACCCCTACCACCACCACCCCTACCACCCCCACCCCTACCGCCCCCTACCACCCCCTACCACCACCACCACTACCGCCACCACCACCACCACCACCCCTACCACCACCACCCCTACCACCACCCCTATCACCACCACCGCCTACCGCCCCCTACCACCACCACCACCACCCCTACCACCACCCCTACCACCACCACCACTACCGCCCCCTACCACCCCCTACCACCACCACCACTACCGCCACCACCACCACCACCCCTACCACCACAACCCCTACCACCACCACCACCCCTACCACCCCCACCCCTACCGCCCCCTACCACCCCTTACCACCACCACCACTACCGCCACCACCACCACCACCCCTACCACCACCACCCCTACCACCACCCCTATCACCACCACCGCCTACCGCCCCCTACCGCCACCACCACCACCCCTACCACCACCACCCCTACCGCCGCCAACACCGCCTCCTACCGCCGTCCTCTCTCCAACGCTCCCGGTGAATTGTTCACCGGGGACGCCACGCAGCGTCTCTAGCGGCCGACAGGCACATTCCCTCGTGCGACATAGAGGAGAGGGTGGAGGTTTTTGGAGGTTGGATAGCGTAAATATAAATGTTGTGTCGTTAAAACCGCCACCACCCGGACACAGACAATTGGTAAAGGTTTGTCGCGTGAAACAGAACTTAAAACAGAATTTAAAACAAAACTTAAAACAGAACGTGGCAATTCGTTACGAGTGCAGCACACACATCGGTGTGTTGGAGAGCAAAGCCACAACATTTACAATCTGAGTACGATTACAGTAAATAAAAACTGCCATTATCGGGCGGACAGCCAGAGGTGGCGGGTTTAACGACACATTTATGGGGCCGTCCATGAATGACGTCACGCACCTAGGGGGGGGGGGTCGGACATTTGTGACGATTTGTGACGAGGGGGGGGGGGGTGAGAAATGTGACGTCACATCAAAATGCGCAACTTTAAATTAATACAGACAGCACGTTCTACTTAATTAAATTGACTTTTTAATAAATGTTTTTTCCTACAACATCAGAGTGCAGCGCCACATTAAATACTCACTACAATGACAATAGTTTAAAGCAAATTGAAGCATGTTTTATTTGGGGGGGGGGCAGAGCTTTGTGACGTCATATTTGAGGGGGGGTCTGACTTTTTGTGACGCCGCGTGACGAAGAGGGGGGGGGGGGTAAAATCGTCCAAAATCGCGTGACGTCATTTATGGATGGCCCCTATATGAGAATAGGTTTCCCCTTTTTTCCAGCAACAAAACAGATGTTAAAACAACAAACGAAACATTTTACAAGGAATCATGTCTGCATTAACCACAATACTTGTGGTCAGAATGCAAACAAAACACATACTCTGAAAATATATTGCATTGTCTTTGAAACTGATTGGTCCACACCAGAGACAGCTTTCTTTTGAGCCTCGTCTCAAACGGTGTTAGACCAGAGGACGCCAAAAGGCGTACGGCACAAAGACAACGCACTATCAGAGTAATGAGAGCTCGGGGTTGATCAGCTCCATCATGATGTCTCTGGTGTGGACCAATCAAAGACAATGCATATATTATCAGAGTATGTTTTTGTTTGCATTCTGACCGCAAGTATTGTGGTTCATGCAGACATGATTCCTTGCAAAAGGTTTCAGTTTGGTGTTTTAACATCTCAACACCTACATTTTGATTTAAAGCTTTCGTGACTGCAGGGATTTATATTCTTGGTTCTTTCGGTAAAGTCACGTAGAAGGGAAACAATAAAACAATAAAAATATAAAACAATACAATTCTCATCAGGTGTGAAAAACACAGCAGGTGTTGAGATATTCTTGGCTTTTTCGGTAAAGTCACGTAGAAGGGAAACAATGAAATAATACAAATATAAAACAATAACATTCTCACGACGTTTCGACTGCAACACAAGCTATCATCATCAGGTGTAAAAAACACAGCAAGACAATTTTCTTGCCGGAAAAAAGGGGAAAACCTATTCTCATATTTTGGTACTGGCAAAGGAGGTATCATGATGACACATTTATATTTACGCGATCTAACCCTAAAAAAACCCCTCTGTTATGTAAAACAGCGCTGTCCCAAAATCCTCAGGCAAGAGCCACAAGGGGACCCCGTTTATAATTAGACGAGAGCCAGTGAGCCAACTTATGTAACACAAAACAACCATCAGCGTCGCTGTGGAGAACGTCTCGTCTTCCTACGTGGATCTGCCCTTGCACATAAACAGATATAAAAGTATATTTTTGTACACTTCAACCACAAGGCCATTTGGGAGTGTATTTATGATATACTTTTGCAATATTGATTCAGTACAAGCAAACACTGGATATCTTTTCGGTATTCAGTACCTCATTGTCAGGCAGCCTTCCATAAATCAGTGCTCGTGAATTCCCAGATGTTATTCGCAAGAGCCCTCTCTTTAAGACATGTGTGGTCCCAATTGAATGCAATCACATTTAAAAAAACCAAAGCACTTACTCTACATGGCATTAAACAACAACCAGAGCATTTCTCAAACAGCAGCGCTGTCTAAATGAAACAACAGTCAGAGGATCATCTTAATTACACAACACAGCTCGGGTACCGTGCTGTCTTAAATAACCAAGATAAACCCAACACTGAGGGGAAATAAAATATTCTCACGTGGCCATGTGGCCAACCCAGTAAACATGCAACGTTGGGTCAACATTGCCATGAAGTTGTAACCGCTAGCCTGCTATTGGCCCAATGTACGGTACCTTATTGAATGAATTATGGTGCGTGTAAAAATCTATACTTTTTAACGTGAAGGGGCAGATGGAAAGAAGGCATAGTCTGCTTAATTATTGTGCATCTCTACAGTAAACAGCTTTCAACGACACCCGAAACAACTAGCTTAAGTAACAAAAACTCAATAACACATCCATCAATAATACATCCTTAAAAGAAAACGGGACACATATTTCAATCTTGATTTGAAGCTTTCGAGACTGCAGGAATCCATATTTTTTGGTTATTTCGGTAAAGTCACGTAGGTATAAAAATATAATTGATTACGACGTTTCGATCGCAACGCAAGCAATCGTCATCAGTCGCCTGCAATATAAATATCACATATTACAGGCGACTCTTCGGGCATAGGCAACATTATCTTCACAGATCACTCTTCGTAACAAAAAGCAGCCAGCGCATTATTCGAAACAACAGCACTGCATTAAAAGTAATGTACGAAGTCAAATATATACGATATTAAATCACGGCCTTATACAACCCCTGAACCCAACCACGAGCCGCTCTCATCTTGCGTAGCTTATGAAAATGTGTGTATCGGGGACATCCAACACGGTACCACACGTAATGAGGAGAGAAAAAAATATACTGTGACCTTTAGGGACGCTCTTTGACCTTCAGGAACATGATTTTTAAGTGTCCCCATGCCCACTAACGACGTATTTAAACGTGTGTATGACAGCCAAGAGAGATAACAACAGGGATATTGCCATTTGCAGAAACCGTGCACACATTGACGTATATAAGCGTGCGAGACTCAATAGTTATTGTTCTCGAAAGATGACACTAATTTTAATCCTTTAAAAAAATTATCCCTCCACTTAAAAAAAGTTTTGATTTCTTTTATACATTGTAATAGCCGAACGGCATTCTAGGAAGGAATATTTTCATCAGAATCAGTTTAATAGAAGTAAAACACAGGACCGTTTCCACATTCAGTGTCTCATCAGCAGTCAGGCTTGCTTGAACCAATGCTGCTGAACTGCCAGATGTTTGTAGAAAAGGATCTGTAAGATAAAGGATCCCAGTTCAACGCAAAACTATATTCTGTAATAATACATAACACAAAGCATTCATTGGCCACGTTGTAGGGCAATCTAAGTGCACGTGACAAGTTTTCATGTTACTTACAGTATATTGTTCACACAAGACGCTAATGATTTAGCAAATATATTTGTTGGGCCAATTTGCGCTGGAAAAACCTTGCAAGTGAACGAGAGTCTCAGGCATTACTGATGCCTTCTCAAGTGTCAACGCCTTCACATGTTAGCCTCACGCTCTCACGGCGGGTATCCAAAGTTTGCCATCCTTTTCACACAGGGACGTGACAGAATCCTTAACTTGCCACAACGATCGTGCCGTCATTCCAACTTCCCTCCATTTCACGCAGCTCTTACGCCACCTGCTGGTTTCCGTAACAACATTGTTCATTTCCACATCAGGCGCGCACTATCCACCAACATCATTTATGGTATCTTCCCCCCCACCCTCTCATTCTATATCTGCTGCTGATTCTTCTCTCGAATTGTGGGGTATTCGTCAGACACGTGGGCGCGTATGTGTATATTTCATGTTGGCGACGGGGTGCGATTCCCCAGTGCCGGATTAAGCTTGTGCGGGACATGTAGAATATGTTATAAAGGGGTCCTAAATAAAAAAAACACAAATATTAAAACACATAAATGTTTTACTTGCATAGTAAAGTTATTGTATTTTTTCATTTGCTATACAGCCAGATAAGACGACAAATCGCTCACCTTAAACACCCAGTCGTTCATAAAGTAATAGAGCAAGTGCAGAATCACTGAACCGGAATTGATAGCTTGAAAGCATTTAGCGCGGGGTCCTTGAAATTGCGGGGCCCGTAGCTATGTATGCAGCTACTTTTGCTACTGGGGTAATCCACTGTGTAACAAAAACATATATATTATTGTTCCTGGGTAGTAAGTGTTATTTTCTAATTGATTATTCCTCAAAGATACAGAAAATGGCGATTATTTCCCACAAACTTTGCTTTTGTGATCATGACAGTGATATTTTGAAATTATATTTTGAATTTTCAATGAAATAATGTGTGCATTTGTGTCATTCCTTCACTAAAGTCCTGGTCACAAAAGCAAAGTTTGTGGGGAATAATAAGCATTTTCTATATTTTTGAGGCATAAGCAATTAGAAAATAACACTTACTACTCAGGAACAAAAATCGTGTCACGTAGTGAATCCGGCACTGAAGCCCCCCCTTGCCTGATTACATTCAGCGGTCACCCCCGGGAGAATACATTTGTACCCCTTACACACGGGAATGGCTGCCACGTGGCCAAGAGATGGCAGTAGAGCAGCATTGGATTCTTGAATGTCTGTCTCTCAAGCAGATATTTAACCCGCTCGCCCCACAACTTCGCACAAGAAGGCCACACAAAGTGATGTCATCACATCTACCCCTCTATTTAAAGCTTTCGTGACTGCAGGGATTCATCTTCTTGGTTCTTTCGGTAAAGTCACGTAGAAGGGAAGTAATAAAATAATTCTCACGACGTTTCGGCCACAACGCAAGCAGCCGTCCTCAGGTGGAGAACAGGTCCGTCAAGTAGACAGAGTCTGACAAAAAAAAACACATTCAGACTCTGTCTACTTGACGGACCTGTTCTCCAGGAACGAAACAGGAGGATTTCTCCACAAATCTGGCTCTCGCCTGATGATCCTGGTTGTAATTACTGGCAAAACGTCGTACTCAGATTGTAAATGTTGTGGCTTTGCTCTCCAACACACCGGTGTGCTGTACTAGTAACGAATTGTCATGTTCTGTTTACGTGACAAACCTTACTGTCGGGTGGTGGCGAGTTTAACGACACATTTATATATTTACACGATCTAACCCAAAAACCATGTATTATGGAGATATTTGAGTAGATTTTCTTCGGGTTCCCGGTTTCGTCCCACAAGAAGCCGAACAATTGGAATTGGCTTTAAAGTGTTATCTTCTAACCGGGAGGTTGATGATCGACGCTCGGTTGCTGTAGCTATGACATTCAGGGGCGGCCCTAGACTAGCTGCCAGCTACTGGCGCCCTTGGCGAACCATGCAATCGGCGCCCCCATCCCCAAACCCCAAGGGCAGATCTAGGCTGAGGTCTTTGGGAAACTGGGAAACATTTTGTCCCTATTTTCCGCTTAATGTGTTTTTTTAAGCGGATTTTTCTCAACAGAGGCATACTTATTTGGTTTGTCCGTACGTCCGTCTGTCCAACCAATACATTATCAGAAATGTTGAGAAACGAATTAAAATTCACGTTCCCTCTGTACGCGAACGGGAATTTAAATTATGACATCTTCGTTATTTGATTTGTCTGTTTTTAATCGAATTTGGCACCCTGGGCGACCGCCTAGTTCGCCTATATGGATGGGAGGCCCCTGATGACATTCGTTGGGGCTTTTCACCGTTACAGGGTGGAAATACTAATGCACTACAGTATCTGAAATTCAAAAGTTCTCAAAGCAATTGAATGGCTCGATCACTTCCACCTGAATCTCTAATAGTTTCTCATCATAGGCCACAAGAGATAAGAAGATGGGAATTGGCCAAATATTCCAATGTAGCAGGACCCGTCTAAAAATAGTCTTCAACTTCAATGAGGCATCGCAAGGTAAACTGCATGATGATGATTATTATTTCACAGTGCATATAACTCATTAAGGCGATATTACCTGTTATAATTTGTATTCTCAGTAATTTGTCAATGTATTATTAGATGGTCTCCTTATGCTGTCAGTCATGGGGATTGTTTGACCATACTTCACCACATTGGTCAGTGCAGGTTGGTGATGGGGATACCCAGTACAGATTCAAATATCACTCCCCACTGATGTTAGCTGTGATTTGGAATCGAATTCAGATAGCCGAGTTTATTTTGCAATCCGCTAACCACTGTGCCACCAATCCAACCACATTAGATTTATTATAGTTTTTTTTAATCAAAATAATTTCACTGTGCGGGACATTTTTTTTTATATACATGCAGGCACCTATAAAGTGTAGTGTAACATTGACCTTTAATATCATGGCTTGTGTCCAAAATGAACTTTTTTGGTATTTGAAATTGCGTTAGCTCTTTGGTTATGAAAGTCCACATGAATTTGAGCTGAATATTTCCTCAAATAGTATTCCCCATGCAATGTCAAATTACATGATAGGAGTGGGGTAAAAAAGCTAATCGGATGACAAGTTAGACGAGGAGATACAATCTCGCCAAGGCTTTCGCAACATTTGAATATATTTCCTGACAACAATTATTGGAACAAATGAAGGCATGAACAATGTTAGCCATCTCATATTCGCAGAGGACATCGTCGTTATATAAAGCACCAGATGGCGACACCATTTCAGGGAGCCAGCTACAGTATATATGCCGAGCAGGGGAAAAATATTGTTCCAAAATAAGGCGTGCACATGAAATTAAAATGACTTTCTCTTGGCCGTGGTGAATTGTGTAATGGAAAGGTCACACCGTCCTGGTTTGCAGAAAACAATATATAATCAATGGACACGTCAGAGGCTTGGTGTACACACACAATGATTGAAAGAGCCATGGCATGAGTCTGCCCGTAGTGTACACTCTATATGAGTGTATTTTGTAACAGTCGCGGTAGGATGCTGCTTTGAATTTTAAATACGAAACATATGGAGTTATTGCTTTTTACTTTACAAACAACGATTCAAGTCATGATGAATGCTTTGTTTACACATAGCAGAAGCATAACAGAAGATTACGATACTTTTGATATTGCTATCTTGTGAAAAAACAACCACGGTTTGCTACGTACGGTGCAAAAGAAGTTCAACAAACAATGATATGGTGGTATTGCCTTCCATTGAATATTAAATGCTGTTTATGAACTCGAAAAAAAATAACCCTGATTAGAGGGCAAACTGAAACCATTTAATTGCCTGCAAGTTGTTATCCATTGAACTCATTACTCTGAACAACAACACGTCTCGGGCACTCCGATTGGCACACTGTTGTCTCGTGATGGCCCCAATAACCGATCTATCCGGTCTTTTGTCAAATAAGCTTCAGGATCGTTGAACCATCTTCGATTATACAACTTTGGTCATGCTTTTCTTTGGCATTAAGTAATACCTCAAGACATGGCCCTCTCATGAGGAATTTCGAGCATGAGAAACGACTGGTGAGAAGAAGTGTGGTATGTGGATGAATGCTGCATGCATTATGAATATATCACGGCATCTCAGAGTGCCTTAAAAGACATAAAACCACGAAAATACAAAAAATATCACCAGTGAAAAAAGGAAATGGTGAAAAAGAGTGCATGGCTCATTGTGAGATTCGGAGAGGGAATATGTGGGAAACATTTTGATTTAAAGCTTTCGTGACTGCAGGGATTCATCTTCTTGGTTCTTTCGGTAAAGTCACGTAGAAGGGAAGTAATGAAATAATAAAAATAATTTTATTATGTTTTATTTTTATTATTTTATTACTTCCCTTCTACGTGACTTTACCGAAAGAACCAAGAAGATGTGGCAAACAGTTAAAACTGCACGATTCATATTTGAGTCCAGTCTGATGTCTGAGCTTATTGTAAGTTGCCTTGGAGTGGTTGTTTGATGAAAGGCACAATATGTGATTCATTATTATTATTATTGATATATGGTGTTTTGAGACCCAATTGTTGCTCACCAATGATAGGGACCTTTGGATGGGGTCTAATGCAGCCGAGAACATCACGTGGATATGGCTGTGGCCTTGGTGACCGTGCTGCGGCAGGCTTTCCTGACAGCTACAAATTGCCTCTGAACGCTGTGAAGAACCCAACCTTCGGCCAACACTCTGTCCTGCTTTAGAGGTCGATTTTATTTGGGGGGGGGCAGGTGAAAAGGATGTCAGGGGAAGGATCCCCACCAAAAACAGAGGGGGAGTGGGACGGGGGAGGAGCAGGCGATGAGATATAAAGAGAGAAGAGAGAATTGGTGGGAACCGGATCGAGAAGGCTGGGGACGAGTGTGGACTGGGGGAAGCAATAAAAGACGAACCCCCTGCAACCTTGTGTCGGCTCTGCTTTACACAGGGATACAATACTTTATGGTTGGAGGCGATTGCCCTGCACTGTAGGTGACCCTACCAGCCATCAACTCAACCCCTCCCCTTCTACTCACTCCCACCACCGCCTGTTCCTCTTAACAAAATTATGGATCCTCCCGAGTGTTCACTGAAGCGGGCCCAACACTGGACACCAAACAGGACTGTGTTTTCGGGTGTCGTACAAGTGAGCCTTCCAGGAGCTACACCGAGGCGTGATGGCTTGAGGGTTACGTGGCACGATAATTCTCAGACCACTCTCCTTCTGTAACCACAAAGTCCCAGAACACGGTGCTGCAATTACGTGTAGTGCAAGACTTTCACGCCACACCACAAGAAAACATGTCAAAACTGTGGGATTTAAACATGTTTGTGTGTTTTGTGTTCTGTGTGTTTTTGCCTGTTAATTGCAGCCTGGCAGTGATTTAAAGGTTAACTGGCCACCAGAGGAATGTGGCGTACCCAGCAAAATGCCAGCACAATGGACAAAGGTGACCAAGGCCATTGCTGTTGGCCTTGTTTTTATGTAAGGCCGTTAATGGCATATTCAGTAATTATCATGCTACTTATTAATCACAAAAGAAGCATTCAAGGGGGGAAACGACCTTCACGTTTTATAGTCAGTCCGAGTGCTTTAATGCCCCGTGGTAAGCGGCACAGAGCACAAACTCACTGGTGGCGATGGACGGTAAGTGACCCCTGCAAACACGGAATGCGGCTCATTTGCCAATATTGCCCATTGAGTCATTGGCCGACGCTACACAGCTTAAGAAGGGGGGCACTGAAACTCTACACTTGTGGCCGAAAGATTAACAGTCACAGGTGGCGATATCCCAAGGAGAGTCGGCTTCTCGTTCCCGTGGGTATTTCGCGTATTACCAATGTGGAATAACCCACAATCAATTGTTTGGTGTCCGTGTAAATTACCGCATGGTATTTGCTCATAAGATAATTTGTGAAATCATCTGAAGGGAAACTGCCATATGGCACACAGAGCGAATACAGACAGTATTGTTATGTGGCTGACTCTTTCAGCGGTGTTTATCAGTTGACACACACACACAAGGCCAATAACCCCAATGAAAGTAAACTCGTACTGTGAATGGCAAGAGGCAAATGCTTGCAGAAAGTGTGCGCGCTCTGCAAAACCTGCCATCTGATATACAAATACTACTCCCCTCTCATGCCTGTGATTACACATGTGCACACGCATTCCTCTCATTCGTGCAAACATGCACAGAATGCCAGTCCTCCCACAATTTTCGTTTATTCATTCCTCTCTCGGGAAGCATTTCATACTCAGAACCAGCTACAACCACAAAGTTGAACCTTTACATAACAGGGACAAGGAATTTATTCATTTAGACAAAACACACCTCCGCATAGATCGTGTGTTCTTTACGCGCAATATCTTTCCATAATTATATAATGCGTCTTTGCCCCAAGAGCAGACTTTTGTGTGCTCAAGCGCAGCTCTTGCTGTAGGGAAAGATCATTAGGATACAGCACGGTACATACCAACTCTCTGGCGAAATTAATCGGCCATCAGTAAGCAGAGATGTACGAAACGGTCAGTGTCACCCCCCACCCCCCCGAAAAATAAACAAGGTGCCGCCATGTCCGTGTTGAAAAAGGACCCGGTGGGCAGTCCGTGCGATGTTACCTTCTTGAATCAGCAACAACAAGACGTCTCCGCACGTGCAGGTGATTAATATCCGTCCCCTTTACGCCTTCTAAAGACGCCTTTGCCATCTGCTGGCTCCTTCTTTGAAGCGAATGAAAACCTGTGCGGGAACCTAACCGAAACGTGATGCGGTAGCCAAATCAACTCCATTCCCACTCTCTTGCCCACCCGTTTTGCATTGTGTAATGCGGAATGTATGCGTGTGTTCTGCATTTGTATATGTTCTTGTAGTGTGTGCATGGGCACACAACTTTTATAACGATATATCTTTACCATTACCCCATGTTGAAAGGTTCGTGTAAGGAAAACCACGCACTCAGGGACAGTGTAAGGATAGGCCAGTGAGATAAGAGTACTCAAACTACAGTTGAAGGATGCACTGTAGACAACAGACACTTAATTGTAACTAAACAGCAGTACATGACTAACAGGAAATAAACATTGGCATCAAGGTACGTATTGCGTCATCATCATCATCATCCTGAAGCCATTGTCTCGCTTCCATGTTGTCGCAATCACACCCATTTCCACAAATGAACCAGACTTGTCACTCCATGTCAATCAACTGCTCAACGAAGGCAGCTCCCAATGTCGTGTCAGCGGTCATGGGGTTTTTTTGACCATACTTCACCCCACTAGTCAGCGCGGGTTGGTTAAGGGGGAGTCCAGAACTGTCTGAGAGATCACTAGCCACTGATTTTAGCCACAGCTCTGAATCAAACTCAGCTGGCTGCTCTATATTTTTTTCAACAAATAAATACTAATTCCTACAATTAGAGACTCAAAATAGGAGAGAACATAATACATTAAATATACAATGAAGAATGCGTTTTCCCAATGAAATAAGATTGCTGCAGATAAATGATTGTTTGGCAACTTCCACGAAGGAATGTTTGTATGCTACCATTGCATTTGCTTCCAGAACAATATGCTGACAATGGAAAACATTAGTAATCTATAAGCGACGTGCAGTTGTGTTAGAATTAGGCGGAAAAGCGAGAAAGAAATTCTCCCCCGATGATTAACTTGCTAAACAGACATGTCCTTAGAACAGCGAAACAAGGTAAAACGAGCCTTTAAATATAAACATTCAACAAACACATAAGGCAGTGCATCACTGGAGTCGATGCTGAGCAGTGATGGGATCTGCCCTGGCATAACCTCAGAGGTTATAACAATATGGTGAGATTCATAGCAGCATTTCAAGGACAAAACTACACATCCCCATAATAACATTGCATGGTTACTGCGTGCCGTCATGCGAGCAGAACACATTGATGTATTAAAATTTGTGAGTGGGATATATCAAGTACCATCGTTTAAATGCATAATTAAATAAGGAATTGGGTTTCTGTTGAAAAAATGTCAACCACTGCAGCAAACGCAGGCTTGGAATACAGTGTAGGAACATGCTTAGCGCTGCAAAAACACAATGAGTCTGACCACGGGAATCAGATAATGTTACAGGACCGGGCAATATCTCATAATAACGAATGCTCGGCATGTCCTCTTCCTTGCAGAGCTCATGTGCCTTGATTAGAATGTAATGTTTGTAGGAGTAAGGGTAGTATTTGGCTTTCTACTAAGTTGAAAACAGTTCCATCATAATCAATCATTATGTAAATTTGTTAACGTGCTCTCGCCCAGCTTTACGTTTAACCAATGCTTCTGGGAGATTTTTGGATCGCTTATTTTTAAGTGGGGCGATGGTTTCATTGCAACGGTTGCTTTGAGATCACGACCATGAATTAAAATATGTGATCCTGGCACCGACATGACAGGGCTCAGCAAAACTGAAGCTTGAGAGAGGATTTGGGCTCCCTGCGGCCCTGTCAATGTGGCAGGCAAAGTCTGCACCTGCCTAGTCAGCAGCTGTGGCCATGTTCTGCTTGGCAGTTGTACTGATATTTTTTAAACATTCTGTGAACTCTCGAAAACTAGACGCGGGTGTCATGGGCCGATAGTCCTCAATGCCAATGCCTCACCTACGGGAGCGCCAATGGAGGCAACTCTTTCAACAAAGAAATAAAAACAATAAAAGTTATATTATGCGGATCATCACAGAGTCTACCATATCAACATCAACCTTTGCCCCTAGCATGTCGTATTCCTGATTGATGATTACAGTACAGTGTTGGCCAAGTTTAACAGGTGACCAAAATAAAGGCAGCCACGTGCCATTAACATGATTCCATCGCAATTGCCGAACAATCATTAATGCAATTTACATTCAGACTGAGACGTAGACAAAAAACTGAGATACAGCCTTATATGTGAACACTGGCAGAGGACAAACCCATAGGTATCTGTAATTTCTGCCAGGGGTTCAGTACATGCACGAGAGCTTTAGATTTGTTTTAAAAAACGTTTCATAACAGCAGGAATGATATATTTTAAAGCCTCATTTTCATGCTGCAAGTGAGCCTGGTGTTATGCTGAAATCTCGGCATGCTGCCTGACGTTCTTTCACAGCTGCAAGCCCAAGAGGCTGTGGGCAGGATGCAGGGATGCTGGCCTGTGTGATGGATAGGGTTGCACGTGGCTTGCATGGGGACTCCAGAAAAGGTAAATGAAGCAAAATACCCAATTCATTTTAAATGTAACCGCACCGGGAGGGAGATAGACTATATAGTCCATCCAATATATGCATATTTCAAATTTCACCACAAGCTCGATGTGAAAAACGGCATTATTTACGAACCAAGGATATGTAATATTCTGTTCACGTGCTCCGACGGAGACGCATCCGACAGTGTGCGTGGAAGTGGACTTAGCTTACAGTGTGCACCAGTTCGAGGAGGACCTTTGCACTGGCAAACAGACACCGGGGTAAGTCGTTGTCGGATGGACTCCAGCAGGGACGTAGAGTTCCGGTGAACAGGCTGTTACCGGTTGCACACTTTGCGGACACAAATTAGCCCGTAAAAACAAAGTTTTTCACTATAAATCCTTTATATGCGGCTAGAGTCCTCTCGTCCTCTGGCTTGAGATGGCTGCCACCTATGGGTCAGATGATTGCCTGCCACCATTAAGCAATTGGTAATTAAATATAAAAATAATAATTCCTAAAAAGTGTAAAAATTTTGAAACAAATTTTCACGAAAATTAATTGTCACGCACAACGAGGCTGTGTGCAAAATGTCAGCTCGATTGGATCACGGGAAGTGGGTTAAAAAACGACCGAAAGATTTGCATGGTCGTAAGCGCGCAAGCAAGCAAGTGAACTTAATATAAATGATTTAAAAAAAGCAACTTCACCTGAGAACAATGTGGACAAAGAATGCAAACGATGCAGATATTTTAAAATGTCTTGTATATTGGACCAAAAAAACAAGTAGCTGTGGCCATTAATAATTTATATTCCCAAAGAACAATGTCATCAAAATAAATCATAGGTGTTTATCTAACAATAATAAACGTAAGCGAGAACCCCTTTGTAAAAGATCCACACATCAAGACAGGCGAAGGCGAGCATGTGAGGCAGCAGGCGGGGATTTGAAGTCCTGCAGGAAGGAGCATTTGTTTGAGTAACAGGAATCTCTCCAGGCATCTGGAATGTGGAATGCTCTCAACCAGACGGCCTCAACTTTTCCCCCCAACCCCCACCTTAACCCCCCTTAAAATCCAATTTCCCCACCCCTCGTTGCCGCCCCCTCCCCCTCCCCAAACCCCCAAAACACAAACCCCCAACCTCACTACACACCACAGGCAGCCCACACCAAATGGCCTTCGCACAAGTGAGGCAGAAGAAAAACAGATCTGCCATTCCCACCAGCCCCATCCCCCAGCCGACCAATTCACCCTTACCATGTGCTTGCATCACCCACGTACGCACTTCTGCCCTCCTTCAACTCCTACGTGTTCCTTTTCTCGGTTCCAGTTTTTTTGTGCCTCAAGCTTCTTTGTGAATGCATGTGCCGGGATTTCCTGCCATGCACGATTAATGAATGGACTGTTTTAGAAAACAATCCCTGATTTTACAGAACCAGAGGCAGGCGTCGTGATCTATTATTTATTATTTTATTTTTTATTTTCTATCTACGTGACTTTACCGAAAGAACCAAAGAGCAGAGGCAGGCTGTGAAAATTCGTTCCCTGTTGGTGCATTAGTTACATTAAATGCAACGTTACAATTGCATAAACCCCCAGAACAAGGCATGCAGCTGTCCGTGTGCTCACGGTGTTGAAAATTCAATGACCACGACAAGAAGCGTGGTGCCTGCTCGCATGACACAATCGCAAAGTTATGCTGCTCAAACAGTCTCGTTGGAAATTGACTCAGATCTCCAGCAGCCGTAAGACAGCTCACCCCGAGAAGAAATCCGAATGTGCTCTTTTTGCCCAGTGCTGAGCCACATCATTTTGGTTTGAAAAGGCACAGAATGCAATCTACTGTTTACTGCACATATTCATTTCACAATAACTATAAACAGACAGTAAATCATGTACATTGTATCAACAACGGTTATAGTGGCACAAACTTAGACAAGTCGGACATGGATCCTGATGGTGTGCTTTCCCTGAACCAGCAAACAGAACAAATCATTGCTCGTGACAGATTACAAAAATGCAAAATGAGAATTTGTGCTGCGTACAGAGCTTCCCAGTAAAGCCTTCTGCCTTGTCCCGTTCACGCGCCACACAGCCAGCCGTACTGCTTGTTTGAACAATGCAACCAGCCATGCATTTAATTGGCGCATCAATGGATTGAGCTTAATTGAAATCTGTGTGATTCAGGCCACAATGGCCAGCTATTACTAAGTGGAAGCAGAGTCATCTATTGCCATGAGCAAGAAGCACACAGGCGTAAAATATCATCAGTGTGCTTCTGGGGACGGGCGCTGCTCTGTTCTGTTCCCACCACGGCTCGACGCTACGCTGATTCAATTAACTTCATGGCTCTACTTAATTTCATCTTTCTCATCGAGCAATATTTGTAAGTTCACGCTGAATTTCACATCAGTTTCCTTAAATATCAATTGTTATAATTTGCTTTCAGCTTTGAAAAAAATAAATATATAACATGGGTGCTGTGCTAAATTCAAACGAAACGGTATTTGCATTTGGTAACTGCTATGCCCAAAATACAGTACTGCATATACTTACACAGTGCCATAAGTGCATTGCCCAGGTAATGATGTAAGATGTGGCATTGAATATTTTGCTAAGAAACTAATAAAGCAATAAGTGAAAGTACACAGCTGCAATCATTAAGGGCCATCGAAACAAATTTAAATAACCTCTTCTTGGTTCTTTCGGTAAAGTCACGTAGAATGGAAATAATAAAATAATAATAATAAAACTTAGTATGTTTTATTTTTATTATTTATTATTTCCATTCTACGTGACTTTACCGAAAGAATCAAGAAGATGAATCCCTGCAGTCACGAAAGCTTTAAATCGAAATTTAAATAAATTACCAAGAGAAAAAGACATGCAATCTTGAGAAATGTGCAAACATATCAAATCGAAGCATGGCGTAACGCTCCCCCCAAAAAATATGTTTTGCACTCTCACATGTGTATGCACAAAAATTTATAAATTCTGCAAAGCAAGGGCAAAACGCGGTGCTGCAGAATCAAACCTACGGTTTGGATCTGAAGCTTAAACTTGTCGCGTTTCATCCGCCTGGTTTTGATCTCCGCACACACCACTTCCAGCAGGGAGGACACTGCAGGTGGCAGAGGCAACAAGGGACCCAAACTGCAGCTGACCAAATTTCGGGTGCACCGAATTGCGCACAGGCCCCTTCAGTGGAAAAGGAGCCACGGGCCTGAGGGCTGGAAGTGGAACGCGAGGTTGGATCCCAAATCGTCAAGACCGTAGACAGCTGCACTGCTACAACATGCACCTCAAACTTTCTGGGTTTAATCGCTAAAAGGAATTTTATGTAACTCGTTGCTTACATGTCGCAACCTTCACTTCACCCAGAAACTTAGTGTCGAGTCAACAAAGCTTTCAAATGACAACCAGCTCCAATAATATTTAGTTTGAAAACATTTATTTGAACAGGGGGAATAAGCAAAGGTTTGAGTTTCACACGGGAGTTGGATTATTGCGCTCATAAGAATCGACATGGAGCCAAAATGTTTTCCGGGGCTGGGTTCGCATGGACTGATGAGACTCGGAGCACTTATGAAGGAATAATTGACACACAGTCAGCATTCATAAACGTTTTTGTGCAACCACCCCACGTGCTAAAAGCATCATCCATGGTTCAAACTGTAGAGTGGAGTCATGTACTGGGTGAGAAAACATAATCCCCGGGAAAGCCACTACCTGATTGCTCCCAGACATAAGACCTACAGTATTGTGATGGACAGTTATTGATTTATTTTCACTATGCTTGTGCCACGTTTAATACTCATCTCTGTTCCCAAGAGGGTGAGTAATATATCCGTACACAAAAGCAGTGGGTACATTGTTTATTTAGTATTTAAATGTTCAGTCCCCCCCCCCAAATAGATTTTGTATTTATTACGAAGGCTGTAGCATAAATAATAATCTGAAGTGAAGCTCATTTTGTTTAAGAATTTTTGCAGTTTTCCTATACTGTATTGTGAAGTTTGTATTTTAGATTTTACATGGGAAATACCAGTTCCCAGTTCTTTGCAAAGCAATTGAGATTTGACTATAAACATATCTGGGTCTAATCTGGGCAGCTTTAACATTCTAAAAAAACAAACTACAGTGCAAGTGTTTAAAGCTGTAAAATGTCTCCACTGATAAACATATGTCACGTTGTGAAGCCAACAAGAACGTTGCTGAATAATGGAAACAAGTATTTCGTTTTAATTGTTGTTTACCTGTGTTATTAAACACAACTCTTGTTGTATACTCCATCTCTTGTTTTAACTAGGAATCTAAAATAAATGAAAAAAACATTTATTGATACCATATGCCAAGGAAGCCTTAACTCATACACATCCAGCTGCTTTTGCCCATGCCTCTCATCTGGCTTTGCTTCTTCACAAAATATGGAAAGAGTTAAGCAAAACTACTCATTTTTGACAAGCCAGACTGGTATAAAAAGAGACACTTCATAATAAATGTTAACTGCCAGTCACCTTAAAACACATGAGAGCACCAGGGCAGACTTTTGCATTTTGTTTCCAAAATGCATATAAATACTGTACATGGTAAAAAGATGAACGTAAAGGTGCAGCCCTGCAATTACTGGCTCACACCTCTGCTGGCAGAAGGGCCTCAAACTAGAGGGAGTTCTAGACGGCCCCTTGAAAGGGTCTTTGGCCTACTCTTCAATGCTGGCCAGATGTCGTGGAAGAGATGGGGAGTATTCACATTTTTCTCCACCACACATGACTTGCCCATCAATTAACTATGCTGTACCAATTTTTACTGCTGGGTGGACTGTCAGTTTAACACGTAGGCCTTCGCGACCAATATCATCCATAATAGAGGTTTTTGGGTGAGATCACGTAAATATAGTAAGACTTCTCCACAAATCTGGCTGTCGCCTGATGAAGCTAGTTATAATTACTGGCGAAACGTTGTATTCAGATTGTAAATGTTGTGGCTTGGCTCTCCAACACACCGGTGTGCTGTACTAGTGACGAATTGGCTTGTTCTGTTTACATGAGAACCCTTACAAGTTGACTGTGTCGGGTGGTGGTGGGTTTTAACGACACATTTATATATTTACGCAATCTAACCCAAAAACCTCTATTATGGGTGGACTGTGTCGTGAGATTTAAGAAACTGGCCCATTGATTCAACCGCAGTGCTGGGAGATGGTCCACTGTCTGCTAACCATTACACCACGACAGCATAACATACACGGATGAGTTACATATTGATCAAGTGCGGCCAAAATGTTTTTGGCAACGAGATATTTAAACTGCACAGATATGAATTATTTTACCATATTGGTACATGGTACTTTATTTTGACAATATCCAATGTTGACATCTCAGCAGCGGGTGATCATGTACGTTCAAAGTTTACATGCATCTGCATGTATGGATATGGGCATGGAGGCCTTTCATTCAATTAGAGCCATGTCATTTGTTATCACAACAAACCTGTCCAATAAAACAGTTTAATGTTCTGTCCATTAATATTCATACAACGCATGCCAAAAACAACAACAAAAAATATGCAAATCCAAACCGTATGCAGTATGCACACAATGCAGATTTTGCATCAAATTAAACCTAACATTAGATGTGTGTGACTATTTTCGAGCCTCCTACAATGGAGCGAGCGTTCTGTTAGTTAATGCAAATCCATTCCACGACGGTTCATTTCCTGTACATAATTTGTATACACTATTACATGTACAGTATATGAATGTACATAATTTACTCGGTTATATTTATGCACATAATTCATCGAGATATGCTATATATGTACTATATATATATCTCGCCATGCGATGAAAGTATTAATATGGACAATATATATTGAAATACCAGGGCATGGAATATTAAGTAGAGTACAAGGGATGCATGAGGTATAGTACAATGTGAATAGTTTATTGAAACATTTTTTGGCTTAGCGTCAGGATATATTGCAAGATGCTGCAATTTCGATATAGCGCATTGTAAAAGTGACCCAAGATCAAAGTTATTACCCTGCTTAATAAACCTACCCTTAGTCAGCTCTCCTGCACTCGTCCTGTTCTGAGAACTATGATTTCTATAACACGGAGAGCCAAGTTTATTGATTTGAGAAGGCTTAATTTATGCAACCAGTGCACACTTCTGGACAGCAGGCACCCTCGACCCCACTTTAAAACTAGCGGATCTGGCCATTGGCACAATTGATTATTTTTTTTATACTTTGAACACAAAACACTTATTAAAATAACGTATCCATAAACAAAATGCAAAACTGGCATAGCCTTCTAAACACAGTAAAAAAAATACAAAATGGAGTCCAGGAATACCTTTGCATTTTTGTAATATTTCAAATATTTTGCTAAAAATAGTCAAACGGAACTTATTGACAACATATAGTAACTTTAGAATGTCCAATGGTATAACCCTACAAAATAAATATACTTTCATTCCCTTTAACAGACGTCGTAAACCAAAACGTTTCATTACGTCATACGAAGCAGTATATATTGTTTGGATGTTTGCATAAATAGGATGGTCACTTATTTTTTGCCCAGATGTTGTTCTCCAGATGTCCCCCCCATCTCAAAAAGGCGTCTCTGAAAACAGAACCGCTTGACAGCTCATGAAGGACTCTTCATAGCCCCCCCCCCCCCATTCTCAAGCATCAGCATTTGAGACTGACGCAGATCAACTCACGTGCGGAATAAACAAAAAATTGTACTCTAAAAAAGCGAGGCTTTAGCAGGAGATGTTTAAGCCCCTTATTAGCCGGCCGAGGGGGGAGGCAAATAGTGAAGGAGACGCTGCTGGTGACATTTGAGACATTTCAGGACTGTACATGGTGGTCCAGATGTCTTGTGACCCCCGCAATTTAATTATCTAAAACCTTATTTTAAAAAAAGTAAGGTTTATTTAAAACAGAAATGAACATGCAAAGGAATGCATGTTTGGGGGGTGAATTAATCTAGGGTCACAAGACAACCGGACCGCCATGTATATACTTTTTAAATGTTGAACTGCTGTTTAGTGATTAAGCAAACACCGTATTAATTAAAAAAATGTGCACTACTATTTGTGCACATGGCTAAAGCCTTGCAGTAACGACGTGGCCCTGTTTATGACATGAACAGTACCGTTCTGTTTATTTTACACTGTACAGTACAGTATTAGACTCCAGGTGCCACCTGGCGAAATGGTTGATACTTTTTAAAAGAGCGTATTAACTCGTGAATGTGTTGTTTTGGAAGCATTATATCCCCAAAATAAGATGCCGTACCGTAATTACGCTTTCTCATCGCATTGAAGAGATGTGAAGCAGCCATGCCAAGAAGGTCTCAGCATGATGTCTCGACAAAATGCACAGCTGCACTGTGTTTATATTCGATAATGGCTTGAGAACTACACTCCAATATTCTATGAAATGACGCATCACAATACAGTAACAAAAACTGTGTTAGTAAAAAAGATGATCTTTGGAACAGCAGCACATTTGTGGGAAAATAAATGGGGAATGCAGCATTTTTTGGCCGAATAAATCATAAACGCACAGGGCTTCATGTCCGAGTCGGTGATGTACGTAAATAAATGCTCACCCGCCACATCACATCCAGTATGCCTGTGAAAAAAAGAGCTTTATATAGCTCATCGGATTCCTCCAGTATAAATATTCTAATTCTGATACTAGTCACGTGCCTAGTCAAATTGTAAATGTTGTGGATTTACTCTCCAACACACCGGTGGGTTGAAGTAGTAACGTTTACGTGGCAAACCTTACTAGCTGTGTCGGGTGTTGGAGGGTTATGACACATTTATACTTACGCGATCTAACCCACAAACCTTGAATTATGAGTGCCTACCACAGTCTACATCGCGACCTGCATACCGCATGTGGACTTTGATCCAACGTGCACGACTACTGTAAGTGGTATATCAGGTAAAAACAAGGCAGCTACAATTCCACCTGATTCAACAGTATTTGCCGCTCACACGATGGAATATGGCATTGGTCACAGCTGCGGATATCTATTGTTCCACTCATACAACCAGCACCACAGCCCTTCATGAGCAGTGTGTTGGAGCAATATGAGTTATATCCCGAATAGCAGGGCGGAAGGGAGGGGAAACAGCAGTGGGATGTGGCGATGTGATCAGATAATCAGACGAGGAGGGGCCATCGACCAATGAGTAGCAAGTTGGTGGGATGTGGTGATGTGATGGGATGTGATGAGATGCGGTGACGCGTGGGATTTGATGGGATGCGGTGCCGCGTGGGATGTAATGGGATGCGGTGCCGTGTGGGATGTGATGGGATGCCGTGCCGTGTGGGATGTGATGGGATGCCGTGCCGCGTGGGATGTGATGGGATGCGGTGCCGTGTGGGATGTGATGGGACGCGGTGATGCGTGGGATTTGATGGGATGCGGTGCCGCGTGGGATTTGATGGGATGCGGTGCCGTGTGGGATTTGATGGGATGCGGTGCCGTGTGAGATTTGATGGGATGCGGTGCCGTGTGGGATTTGATGGGATGCGGTGCCGTGTGAGATTTGATGGGATGCGGTGCCGTGTGGGATTTGATGGGATGCGGTGACGTGATGTTTCCGCGCGCATGCTGCTCCCACAGCCCTGCTCGCCTCTTTCCTCCCGGCTTTGTCCCCTCCGCGGCAAGAAAGTAAACCGCGCTAATCCCGGCTCCGACATAGTCCGGCCCCCCCACCCCAGCCTTCTCCATCCCTCCACTGACCAACATTCCTCCGAAACTAAAACCGCTCCCAGATCCTCTCTGTTGGTCGAAGAGTAAAAACACATTACACACGAAAAAAAAACCGAGAGACGTAACCCTGATAAAATTAATAACAACGTAAAAATCGTGGGTGTTTAAAAAAAAAATATAACGGTATCTATCTAAAAAAATCCATTGCCAACAACACACACACATACATACGGCCGAGCCCAGCCCCGATGTTTGAGATTCACTCTGGTACAAGCGGGGGGGGTGAGGGAGGAGGTGGTGGTGGGGGGGTGAGGGGGGAGGTGGTGGTGGGGGGGTGAGGGGGGAGGTGGTGGTGGGGGGGGTGAGGTGGTGGTGGGGGGGTGAGGGGGGAGGTGGTGGTGGGGGGGTGAGGGGGGAGGTGGTGGTGGGGGGGTGAGGGGGGAGGTGGTGGTGGGGGGGTGAGGGGGGAGGTGGTGGTGGGGGGGTGAGGGGGGAGGTGGTGGTGGGGGGGGTGAGGGGGGAGGTGGTGGTGGGGGGGTGAGGGGGGAGGTGGTGGTGGGGGGGTGAGGGGGGAGGTGGTGGTGGGGGGGTGAGGGAGGAGGTGGTGGTGGGGGGGGGTGAGGGGGGAGGTGGTGGTGGGGGGGTGAGGGGGGAGGTGGTGGTGGGGGGGGTGAGGTGGTGGTGGGGGGGTGAGGGGGGAGGTGGTGGTGGGGGGGTGAGGGGGGAGGTGGTGGTGGGGGGGTGAGGGGGGAGGTGGTGGTGGGGGGGTGAGGGGGGAGGTGGTGGTGGGGGGGTGAGGGGGGAGGTGGTGGTGGGGGGGTGAGGGGGGAGGTGGTGGTGGGGGGGTGAGGGGGGAGGTGGTGGTGGGGGGGTGAGGGGGGAGGTGGTGGTGGGGGGGTGAGGGGGGAGGTGGTGGTGGGGGGGTGAGGGGGGAGGTGGTGGTGGGGGGGTGGATCATTACGTCGTGCCTGGGGTTGGGCCCTCCTCCTCCTGCTGCCGCTGCTCATGACGGCACCCACGGTCCACAGACCGTGATCCACCAGAGACGGGGATAAGGACCACAGACAGACGACACAATTGAGAGAGGGAGAAGCTCGCCACGTTTCTTCTCCTCCTCCTCCTCCCCCCCCTACCTCCCTTTATACTCCCCGTACAAGCAGCAGCAGCGACATCAGCCATAGCCGAGCAGCTGGGGGAAGAGAGAAGCAAGAACGTCGCCTTCGCGGGGAGGTCAGTCGAATTCTCCCATCGCATTGTAGACGAACACACGCGCGAGGATAACACACTATAACGTGGCTCTTTGTGTGCACGTCTAGCGGAGATGTGTAGCGTTTCACAGTGAATGTGTTTGCCGTAAATCTGTGGTCGTGCCCGTATTTGTATGCGGCGGCGGCGGCCGTTGCGTTGCTGTGCTGCGGTATTGGTACCGCAGCAAAGTGCCCTCTGCGCAATAATCTTCGTCGGATATTCACGGGGCGATTGTGTCGATTGTGTGCACGAAGGAAGGAAGGATGCGTGGCTCTCGTCTGCTACGGCCGCCGTGTAACGGTGCGGCGTGGTGGTGGTTGTTGTTGTCATGGACGCCCCCGTTTTGGCCTCTCCCACGCGATTTCTCTCTCCTTAACGCTCGTTGATTATCTCGTTCTCCTCAACGCCGCCGCAGCCACCTCTCATCATCGCCCATACTTTAAGCAGCTTCTCGCCAAACGATGTCCGTCGTCGTTATCGTCTTCTATGCCTTCATTCCCCAAACATTATTCTCATCAGCACCACCCCTCGGCTCGCCGCCCATTGTGATGGGAGCGGTCGGGGCGCGGAGGCATTTCACACAAGACGTCATTTTCATTCATTTGCTGAAATCTTTCTTATTTGCATTGCCGTTACCTCATTGTTATTGCGGCGTCGGGGAATAATAATAATGATGATGATGATACGTGCGTGTGTTTTCTTAATTGCGTGATTTGTTCATTAACCCGCAAACGTTCGTGAGGCTAAGCCTGTGCCCATCTCCTCCACTCCCGCCTCTATTCCCGTTCCATCATTCCCATCCCCCACCGCGTTTGTCCTCCATCTCCGATATTCATCTCGTATCTTCCCCACTTCTCAATATTTCAGCTTTCTCTCTGTTTTATTGTCATCTCCCTCATCCGTCTCACGTCTCCTCCATCTCTTTAAAATCTTCCATCACAATGCTTTGCTTCATCCATCACATTTATCCCGCCATATCCACAATATCATCTCCGTATTGTTCCCATCTCCACTTAGGCATTTTATTTCTTGCATTTCTTTCGTCTTACTGCAAACTTACGTCTCCTCCATCTCGTATCTCCTTCATATCCCTCACTTCTTCACAGTACAGTTGCGTCTATCTTTCCCATCCCCCTCACTTTTGTACAGTGCACTCTATACCCTGTCTCTATTTCACTCATTTCCATCACTCATCCTTCCATCACCCCACATGAATCGTGTATCTTCGACATTTAATCTTTGTTTTCCTCTCATCCATTTTCGTCCTGCCTCCATTTTATTCAAATCTCCCTCTTTACCCATCTTATCTCCTCTATCGTGATTATATCTCCATCACCTAATGATCCTAATCTGTTATCTTACCCTTCCCCCATGTGCCCTCTATGACTCATCTCTCTGACATCTCCGTTACCATCCTTTCACATTCCTATTTATCCTCCCGTCTCCTTTACTTCATCTTCATAGTTCATCCAATTTATTAGCACGTTCCTCATTCTTTTAACGTCTCTATCTCCAACCTATGTATTTTCTCATATCACCCATCTTCCCCATCATATAACATCGATCTCGTATCTTCAACGTCACATCTCGCCTCCCCATTTTCAACTTTCTATTTATCTGCATTTTCTTGGCATGCTTATCCATCTCGCATCTTGTCCTTCACCCTGACATCTCAAATAGTTTATCTGATGTCACCTCCATCGTTTCCGCGGATCCTCTCCCATCATTTCCCTGGGGATGAGGACGTGGGTCACTGGGGGCAGGAAGGATATGCATTTGGGAGAGCAGCTCCCAATAACGGGCACTCCATTACCCAATAACATGTATCTCCACGACCCAGTAACCAACACCAAGAACCCTATAACCCGCACTCCATGACCTAATAACATGCACCTCTTGACCCAATATCCCACGCCAAATGACTTCATAACCTGGACTGTGCGATTCAATAAACTGGATTTAATATTCTAATAACCACAGCTCAAGTATATAAACCACGCATGATAGCATGTACTCTCTGACACACTGAATTGTTGCTATATGACCTGGGAACTTACAATACTGGCCTGCTAACCCGTATGGCATGACTTTTTACCCTACAGTGTCTACTCAGAGGCTGCTGATAATTCAGGAAGAGAGGCAGGCTTATGCCTTAGGGATATTTTAAGACGCTTTAATTACCACTGCCTTAGCGCTTGCACATTTTACTTGGGAGCCGCATGAACCACTCGCCGTTGTTGCCTTCATATTAAAGGTGGGGACGGTAATGCTACTCGCCATTCGGCCCGGTCTAGTAGTAGCAGCAGCAGCACCGCCCAGGGCGTGGCTGCTGCCCCTGGCTTCTTGTGCGGGTGGAGTGTGTGCCCTCCTCACAATGGGCCCTCAGTCTCGGCCCTGCTACCGCAGGGGTGGCTCCCCTTTCCTTAGCAGATGGGAACCCCAGGGGCGTCTGCCGGTCCCCATTCTTGGATCTGTTGAGCCAATGTGTAAAGCGGCAGAGTGAACATGAGAAAATAATATTGCGTGTGTTCTGCTAAGTTTCACGAGGAACAAATGTGTATGGATGTGCTGTGTTTTTGCCCGCATGATGCAAGCACCAAAGCCGATTATAATGTGTGACTTAAAGTATTAAAATGGTATTGTGCCAAGTTATGGGTGACTTTCAGCAAATTGTTAATGTGTTTTTTTTTGTGGTTGGCATTTTTTACAAAACCACCATTCACCTCTTGCCTCTCTCCTGGGCCCTGCCTGCAATGCCACTCACAAACCATAACTTTAAAAGCAATACATTTGAGTATGTTAATACATCAGCCAATCTTATAACTATAACATGTTATATAAATGCCATCACACTCAACCAATAAAATACTGCCACAGAATTATTCCAAGGACACATTTTCGATTGTAAGGGCAAT
The DNA here is from genome assembly GCF_964198595.1 of Lampetra fluviatilis. Lineage (NCBI taxonomy): Eukaryota > Metazoa > Chordata > Hyperoartia > Petromyzontiformes > Petromyzontidae > Lampetra > Lampetra fluviatilis. The sequence continues at coordinate 3,943,975 of NC_136281.1, forward strand.
AAAATGTACGGATAATATTTAATGCTAGGACAGATGGTGGATTTGAAAAAGAAAATGTAATTCAATATGTTATTGATTTATGCTCTCTGAGTACAAACTAATTATTTTGTTCTGTAGTAGCATTGTATAGCATCCACAACAAATTACATTCCCACAAATTGTTGAACACTCGTACTGTATTTACATAAAGCTGTTTGCAATTTTCTCACTTTTTGGATGTCTGTTTTCCTGTAAACATCATTCCACCTACACACACAAAAGCTAAGCTTTGAAATATTAACGCGACTATGTTGTGCTGGAATGTAATGTTTTGCTGCTAAAATATTTGAAAATAGTGTGAAAGCACTTAACAAATGCAGAACATTTGCACGTTTTTATCCAGTGGTAAACGTGATCACCCAAAAATCTCTGTCTCCTCTTGCATGGAGACACCTGCCATTGTGCCATGGGCCGGGGCTCTCCGCCTATTGATGTTATACCAAGGATACTTGAGCGCTTTTAGTTCAAAAGCAAGTGATTCATGCTGATATTTTGCCTTTCCTCAGGGACAGGCCAGCGGCATATAATGTAATTAATGTCTGGACAGCATGTCTCATATTGTAATAAAAACCAATGGGCAAGACATATATAAACCAAACTCTGTAATGTATAAACCTCTTGTATGTATCAGAAATATTTTTTTTATATAACCGATAATACCAGCAGCCACAATTGGGCCTTATGGTCACAGGGGGCCTCAGTAACACCCAATCCTATATGAACATAAATCATTGGTGGTTTATAGGGGTTTTTGTCAATAGTTTCCACTAAAGGGGTCCAAAAATACCAAATGCTCTTGTCTAAAATGAATGAGGTTTTTGGCTCTACAAATGGAATTGTGCACTTTGGAAATACTCTAGTTATTTGTATTCTATATACATTTGTATTGTAATATTTAAAGATATACAGTGATTGCGTGTTTTCTTTAGCTTTTTGAACCGTGGGTAAAAGAGTAATACCTTGATTTTATAAATGTTTGCTCACTTTTATAATTATTGCCCTATTTGAACTATACAAGATCATGTTGTTTATGTTCAGCAATGTCTCACTTAAAGGACTTTGCCCTCTAATTGCTCCCTGTAAAACTCAAATAAGCACATTGTATTAATGTCTAGGTTATTCTGATTAATCTGAGGGTGGCAGAAATGAAAATGGGCTGTGAACATATCCTTGTTTGAAAACTTCTACCAAGCAGACTTACATGGAAATACAGGCATCTAATGGGCATATGCTTCCTGTTGTGTACCTGTATACGTGTATTCTTTTCAATTACCTGTTTAGATTGTAGTTGTGAGAGATTTAGAAACCTGTACTGGATCACTGGCGATCCTACTAGGAATGTTCCCGAAATTTAATAATTTGCATAATTGAAACCAAGTTAAATGCTGTGTTGCCATGGCGTTGTATAATAACCTATAATTGATGTGTTTTGTTTGAAGTTCAAATACATTTCTCAACACTAATATTCACATTGTTACCAAAATAGGATTGGACAAATACATTTGTGGGCTCGTATATCACATTCTGCTTGATCACTTTGCTCTTAAGTTTATTTTTCATGATCGACTTGCAGCATTAGCAGAGTTTTGATCATTTCAAGATCAGTACTGAGTATCTATAGTAAGTTATCAGTCAAGTTGTTGTAATGGAAGAGGCAAACCTTTATATATTAATAACACAGGAGCATTGAAGTGAATGGTGTTAGATGGGCTACGTGCAGACTGGAAAGTGGGTCACCACCCATCACTAGAAAGGATCAACCACCATCTACCACAGTTATCCTTTCAACTGGAATTTGTCTCAGCAATTCTGTTGCAGGGAGCAGCTATACTCTCAAACAATAAATCACTTGCACCAAAATGTGACTTCTCTTGGCATGACCACTGCCTCCTTGGTTGCATTGGCATCATAGCTGTGCTACATTTTCATGTTAAGATGTTTACAGCTCTTTGTCAATGGCCTGTGAATGAGATGAAGGTTTGTTTGACATACTTCAGGATTCTGGTCGGTGTGGGTTGGTGAAGGGAGGAATGAGGATCTGTGCAAATATCACTCATCATGAATGTTAGTCATGGCCGTGTAATGTCAGGTCATTTGGTTCGTAACAATGCGCCAACCACTACACCATCCTAACCTAAGAGTACTAAACCATTGCTTTTAGTTTCAGCATAATATAGTATTGTATTTGCTATTTCTGCCTTTGCTGAATTTCTTGTAGAATTTTACTAATGGAACGTGATTTTTTTTAAAGAAAAGTTTAAATTAATTAGATGTGCAGTCATGTTAAAATAATAGTTCTGAACTCATTGCTGCATTCTTAAGGATGAAACTTGGAGAGATAAAAATGGATAAATAACCGAATCATGGACGGCAATGCATTGACCATGCTGTAACTAATGTCCCGCAGTCAGAGCGATTTGTGGCACATGCAATGTTTAGTGAGAGTATTTCCATATTTTTGTGAGCACAAAACAAGCACATTATTCAGTGAATGTATATGTTTATGAGCATTTTTTGCCTATCATCTGAAAATGGGTGGCAGAGTAAAACATTACAATGTTTTGAAGTACTTTTCCAGCCTGATGGTTGGATTACATATAATAAAATGCAGCCATTTTTACATGCACGACCTTGTTTAATGACGTATGTGGTGTTGGCTACATTAATAATCAATTCATATTAAGGTACCATATGTGTAATGTTATCATACAATCTGGCAACAGAGGCATTTTTTTATACATGTTAACAGCCATTCAGCCCAACAAAAGTGGTGGTGATCGACTTGGTCTTTGTAAGGTCGTGCGTAAAATTCTTTCTATAATTGTAAACACAAGTTAATGATAGCTCTGCAGGAAATTGTTAACTTAAGAATTTATTCTAGGAGTTCCTCTGCCACTGTAATCTTTGTACGAAAAGATTATGAGATTAGCATGGACAAGGGTAATTTAGTTCAAGCTGTTTATCCAGTTTTAATTGGCATCACCAAATGTTTTACCAGCACATTTTTTTCTCTCATCACCAAATCCTCTCCTGAACATGTTTTGAGTTAGGTAAACTTGAATATTATGTGTCTTTGTAAAACATATTACACTAATGCTATTAACATTTTTATCATTGAGGTACTGTTTAAAACCCACAAGACATACTGTACTTTTCTAGAATGAATATGTTTACACATGTCATTGTTGAAATATGTTTGACCTGACAGTGGTATGTGTGGTATGAGGTGGTTTCAGCCAAAAGGTATTTGGTTGAATATAAGATCTAGAATGTGGCTGGAGAGGAAACCGATATGAGCTATTGGCCAAAGGGTTAGCGATAAGATTGTGGCAAATATACAATTCGTGTATATTTCCTCCGCAGTATTTCTATGTGTGCCGTCTTTGGGTGTATTTTTTTTTAATTAAACAACAGCACTTTCCTATATCATTATATGTACTCATTCTCACAATCCATGGACGGTTTGGTACTCACCAAATTATATATTTTTGAGGATATTTTAAACATGTTAGGTTATTAAACATATAAATGATATCACTACACAAGTGGTCCTGTCCCACCATTTCAAGCAGAACCACAAAGCAATTCACTTAAATTGATCTGGGAGTCTAAGTTACAGCATATGGAGACTTGAAGGCCTACTTGGCATTGTTTACCAGGAGCACTTAAATGCAGTGGTAAACATTTTAATAAATATTGATTGCACATCAAAAGGATGAATAGTGGAAGACATTAAATACTCGTATTTGTTGTTGCCCTTGATGGGGTCAACTATAAGACACTCAACATTTATTTCGTATTTGTGTTTTATATAAATCAATATTAATCAAATACCTGATGGTGAAGAATGCAGTATTTTACTAGGATACAATTTCTACACAGATATATAGATATAGCACAAGTTACATTGTGCTATATTTTTCATGCTAATGCTAATGCATGTAAACCTTGTTAATACACAAAATGCTATTTCAAAGGGCAACACATGTGCCGCATTCGCACTACTTTGATGAGAAGGAATGCTTTGCATCCTCAAAATCTGGTCCAGACATTAACACACGTGTGTCACAGCGATACCCTTCTGGAGATGAATAGTGCCCAGGCCATGTGTACCATCATAAAAGCCCGAGGCAGCTATGGGTTCCATAGCTCAGGAACAAATTATCCTTTGGTGCCAACATGACCTGTATTTGTCTTTTGATCCCATGTACTTCAAGTCAACATTGCCATTTCTCTAGCGGTGACCGTTTTCACCTATACAGTGGTATCTCGGTATACGTCGTTAATTTGTTCCAGAAGGTAGGACTTATACCGAAAATGACGTATACAAAACAAATTTTTCCTGTAAGAAATAAAGGGAAAGGAAATAATCCGTTCCAGAGTATAAGAAATTATATTTTATATAGCATATTATACATTCATGGGGTTGTATAAAATAATTCAGACACTACTTATTACTAAAAGGCATACATAAATAAAAATAAAATGTAACGTCACTTTACCTTGCTGAGAGGAGTTGATAGCCTACGACGATGGTGGTGAGGAAGGGGAGGAGGAGATGTTATATTTTGGAAGGAGAGTCCCCTTCCATTAAAACGTCAGGAAGCTGAAATTCTGTTTTTTTTTCTCTTTTATGTCTTTTTTCTTGACTTAAATCTGGTTGAGGCTCACCAGGTTTGAATTTTACTAAAAACCTGTCCATTGAAATTTGTTTTTGCCTTCTAAGAATGTTCCTGAAGTGTGACATGTCTGGTCATTCCACACAATACTGTTAGAGCCGTAACAGTATTGTGTACGCGGGTACTGTACGCGGTGACTCATCCCGACCCATACATGTTCTAGCAAGCGCGTCGTATCCCAAGCAAGACGTCGTATCCCAAGACTTTTTTCTCGTCAAAACACGATGTATACCAAATTCTACGTATTCCAAAGCGGTCGTATACCGAGGTATGGCTGTACTTTTGGTGCCAATCTTCACTTATTTTTGGCATTACGTTTCTGAATCTTGACTTGAACGTTTTATGCTGGTAATTGCTAATTCAAAATAACATTAATTACACCAGGATTAAGTAACCCAACAGTTTTCAGTTGAAATGTTAGTTTCAAGAACTTACATAAATGTTTAAGTCTATGTACTGGTTTGGGGGTATTAATGATAGTCTTAGTCTGGTGAAAAAGGCATCGTCTTAGTTCAGGTGTGACCTCAGAGTATTTTGGTATGTTTTGACTACAGTATCTGCAGGCCATGGCATGGTGATGGGTTTGGAAACTAGGGTCGTTGAAACAATATTTGTGACAATGTGATTATGATTGATAACAATCTGCTTTTTGGACCAAAATCTTGATAAAAAAAATAGAATGGCATGTGTGGTCCACCTCAGCTTTATTGCATTCATGAAGTCTAAACTAGTGACTGAATATTTCAACCCTGTCCAATACCGGTATGGAAATGGGTCATGTGGTTATTTATTCTATCGCATTATTACATTAAGAGTGGATGTCGGCGAGGAAGTAAAACCTGATTTTGAAATTATAGTGCATTTAAAGCATTTAAATCCTTGTAGATCCGTGTGAGGAAAATGCATCTGCGTATTATTCACTAAGGTAAGCTGTTCATGTGTTGCTGAGTTGTTACCACACTGACATTAACTTACATAAAAACCTTTGTTTATTCCACTGTGTTTGTAAGATAAGTGTATTAAGTTTGTAATCAGAAATGTATCTCACGAAACTGGTATGCATGTATGTTGAACTTATTTCGCGCTGTACTTAGCCAATCCTGCTAATCGGAGGTGCGTATGTGTACATTTTAGTGTGTTTTCTCCATCATTATTTGGTTAATCTGTATCAGGAATCTAAATGCACGTAAGAAACACGAAATCTAAAGAGAGACCACGTGCACAAGCACATGGTGCCACAGTCGTTTCATTAGAAGCAGGTGGGATATTTAGTATGAACTCAAAAGTGTTCTTGCCAAGTGAATCGATTTTTTACGGCTGTATTTTAACAGAATGGCTATGGACACTGCTTTTTAATTTGTCGCGACACGAGTGGCGTGATGGGCTATGTCACCGCAATACGGTTACGTGGTCTGTAGCATTGCCGTTATGACAAACCAATGACAAAGCCACACGCATGGTGCACTGTCAATGTTGTCAACATTGGCTCAAAATACATTGTTTGAAATATACGGTGTACATGAGGTTAGTGCAGCCACATTACTTAAACGAAAAAGTGAATTATGAAAATAAATCTTAATTTTAGAACTTTCGTGACTGCAGGAATTATTATTTGGTTCTTTCGGTTAAGTCACGTCTAAAGATAAAATAATAAATTAAATTAAATAATAGAATACGACGTTTCGATTGCAACACAAGCAATCATCATCAGGTATAATGGTTAGATTTTATGTCGCTATTTCATTATACCTGATGATGATTCTTTGTGTTGCAATCGAAACGTCGTATTCTATTATTTAATTTAATTTATTATTTTATCTTTAGACGTGACTTAACCGAAAGAACCAAATAATAATTCCTGCAGTCACGAAAGTTCTAAAATTAAGATTGAACCACTTCTACGGGGAAGTTTTAAGCTTATCTTTTTTCTCTCTCTCTGGCGACTTGTTTTCTCTGCCTGTGTCCTCTTTAGAATGTTCACACTTAAATTCTAACTTAGCAATCTTTGAAATCCGTAATCAACCAGGCTATGCGTTAATTGTGTGTTGACCGACCCTCTGTGTTGTATTACATTACATTTCGATATTTTTAGTAGGTTATTTAATTTTAGTGTGTCCTCCTGATTTTCAGGCTTACTTGCCGTGCAGCACCACGTCTGTTGACCACTCATTGATATGCAAAAATGTTTCTCTAACCCACCTTCCTTCTCTCTGCCCCCCCCCCTCTCTCTATTTAAGGCCACCCCACAGAGACGATCACCCCTCTCTGTTACCTGTGTTGCTCCCGCTATGTATCTTGGTGATATCTGTCTGCTAATATGTCTGTCTATAGTTTTCTGGTTAGATTTTATGTCGCTATTTCATTATACCTGATGATGATTGCTTGTGTTGCAATCGAAACGTCGTATTCTATTATTTAATTTAATTTATTATTTTATCTTTAGACGTGACTTAACCGAAAGAACCAAATAATAATATGAAAATAAAGCTGCATGCTTGGAAACCAGCAACAGCCATCACAGAGATATTTCGCAACGGGTCAATGGTTCGATTTGTGTAAATGTCTGGTAACACCACAGGGTATTACCGACGTCAGATGTTTAGTCACTCATACCCATCATCATGTACTAATGATGCTTGCTGCAGATTACTCAGATTACACTCTCTCTCCATAATCCACTCAGTTTTTAAATTGGTACATTACAAAATTTAGTAACTATAGTGATTAACCATTTTGCTTCTTAGAGCTCCAAAATGAATGAAACAGATGGGTTTACAATGTAAAGTGTAATGTTGGCTGTTCTTTTTACCTTTGCGACAATTTATATTGGTCCAGTGCACTGCACTATGAGCCCAATGACTGCAAATTGATTCACTGCCATGGCTACTATCAGTGGCGAGTGATATCTGAATGATTCCTGGGGCACCCTTCACCAGCCCGCGCTGACCAGCGTGTTTTGTATGGTCAACAACCTCTAACTACCAACACTGCATGGGCAGGCCTCCATCTATCAGTAAATGAACAACAATCTTCAAGTTATTATTTATTTTTAAATTGTGCAAAAGCAACCCAGAGGACATGCATCACAGGTTGCGTTAACTCCTTTGCCCTTGACTTGGGTGTAGCTGCAGAAAATGTGTCATGCGCAGATTGCTGGCAAACTTTACAACGGTATGAAAGGTCATGTTATAATTGTAAAATTCCCTTGTATCAGGCAGTTTATAACAGTACTGTTTGAGATTACAACTTGGCATAGCTGAAATCATTTTGGGGTTTTTTCACGACTGCAATGAAGTAATTTTGTTGTTCTCCTCAACGTCCCAATCTGCAGGGTTTTCTCGAGGAGCTAAGAGCCTAACGCAGCCATGACTGCGGTAAGCAAAGACCTGGAGGGCAGCATGGACATACAGCAGCAGTACGAGAGCATCAACAACCGATGGGAGGCAAGCGAGGAGGACTGGGACAATGAGAACAGCTCGGCAAGGCTCTTTGAGCGCTCCCGAATCAAGGCTCTTGCTGGTACCGCCTCCGCTACACTCGCTCGCTTCACACACGTAGATCAGAGTGAAGGCAAGGCTGTGCTGTCTTTAGAGTTATCAGTTTGTTTCTAAAAATGTCTCTCTACTCTCACAATAAACAAAACAAATTCCCCGACTGACATCAGGCCAACTTACTTAACTGAAAACGCAAGTAACATTCCATCTTAACATACATGTTTCATTCACATAAAGTAGGCTTCTGTTCAGTTTACTCTGTTTTTTATTAAGTTAGCCAGAGGGGCTCTATGCAGTAGTACCGACTGTCCTTATGAGGGTGCTAAAGGACTGATTTGTACCTGTACTGCAGTGTGTTTGCCTTGAATTGTGAGTGTGGGAGTAATTTGATACACGGCACCTGCTGTTCTGTACTTTCACGAAAATAGTTCAATGCACAAACCGCACAATCGTATTTTTTTTATGGAGGGAAGGAACAGTTTTAATCCATAAGTGTAATTTTCAAACCTGGGGCGGCCATGTTTGCTCAGGGCATCGTCATATTTTATTTGTCCGTGTGTTCTTTTAGTTGTTAGCTATATCCTCCAAAACCACTCCACCATTATCGTCATGAGATGTGGTTGTAGTGCTCTCACTCACAATCAGTCACAGGTTATATCGGAGTTACCTAGACTTGACCCTTATTGATCTCGGTCAAAGAACCCTGTGGCTGCCTGCAAGGCACGATGGGTGGTGCACCCCCAGCTGGACGAGATACAATATTGCACTATCTGCAGTCGCCAATGGTACAGTTAAAGAGTGCCTCGTGCTATAGTTTGTCGTTTATATTTACGCGATCTAACCCCAAAAAAAACTTTATTATTGGTAATATTGGTCGCGAAAGCCTACGTGTTAAACTGAGTTTTTCTTCAATTTGTCCAGTGAGTAGATGTTCGTGTTGAGTGTCGGGTGAGTGGCGAGTGTCTGCTTATTGGTGTCTGGTGAGTGTCCAGTGAGGTTTTGGTAAATGTCCGTCTGATGGGTGACTGCTGAGTGACTGTGTCATGAATGTCAGATGACACTCACCAGATGGGTATCTGGTGAGTGTCAGGTGAGTGACACTCGTTGCCATGTGCCAATGAGGGAGGGACCAACAGGAAGGAGAGCGGGGTTGACAGAGGTGGCTTGAAGGGCTGATGGGGAAGGTTCACCTAGTTCATAGGATGGGTTGCCCATTAGGAATGTTTATAATCTTCAATTTGTGTTATAGATCTATAGTGAGCTTAAGTTTTCAGATTTGCATTGCTCACACAACTATTTATTTGGCAATAGTGTCAACTGCTGCACTGTTTTCAACCGGCCATATAGAATACTTGCATCAACGTTAACAAGTTAAAGGATCTTTAAAAATAAACAAAAAATGGCAATTGAATGTGCAGTGTGACATTCCCAGCTGACCCTGTGTTTTACAAGGTTTTTTTCTCCTCTGGGGCTCCCTGTTTGCACAGCTTCTCCTGCTGTTGGCAAAAGCCGCTGAGCTCATGGTACAGCTATGCATAGTGAGGCGTGGCACAGTTCCTTCAGCCCAAGAGTAAAAACAAATATAGACCGTATTATGAATGTGTACGGTATTGATATTTTAAAAATTCAACTGGACAATTACTTTCACATTATGTATAATGAGCTGTTTAAAATGTATGCCCAAGAGGTTCGATTTTTCCCTTGGAAAAACACAACATTAAGCTAATATTTCAAGGCTTGGTAGACAGATTAAATGCGTTTATTTATCCACTAGGATGCTCTAAAGAAACGTGCACTCAGCAAATAGTGTCTGTGCTAACTTAAAAAAAGTAGTCAACATTACAATGGTTCATGTTTTTTTTATTTAGTGGCCCAAACCCAAAAACAAATATGGACCATTGTCTTGCTACTTCGACAATAGAAAATTAGCAGAGCTCATCCTTCGGCCATGTAGGGTTGGTCGTAGTTGTTGTTCTGTGTGTCTGATGAGTGGCTTCTTCCCACGTGCTGGCTGGGAGCTTCTTCAGCAACCGAGTTCCCAGCACGTGGAGTGAAATGACGGGCATCATGCTGAACAACATGCAGTACAATCCGAAAATAAATCTTTGATGAGACTTACCCAATGCTGCGATAGACATAACTTGGAATGAAATGTAGTTATTTCGCATGTTTCTGTTGGCTCTGTACCACTGTGATGCTCAGCATGCCTTGTAATGCTGCCAATGGCTTTGCTAAGGTTGAGTCATTAACCAACTTCTCCTTTTTATATAAAGCGATCCTTTTTTTAAATCAGGGAATGCTAGCTGGCTTAGCTACAACTTGCGCTTAATTTTCTTGCGCAGTTTCGTCTCAAGTCTCATAAAATCAGTGGCTTTAAAATATTTACAATTGTAAATTTGAGGCATTTTTTTCTGCCTGGAAGTAGTATCATTCTGACATCGCTTGACCAACACAGTTTCACTTGGCAGATCTCACTTAAATCATGGGTTCCAATATCAGTATATCTATTGGTGAACAGCATCTGTGCAGGGTTGTGTCAGTTGCAGCATCTGGCGGTTATGACGTTGATTTAAATTCTTTGCCATTCAGTGCTCGCCAAGCTGCATTGGCTTCCGGTTGCCGAACCAATACATTATGAGGTTGTATTCATTATACTCAAAATGCTTACCACAAATGAACCACAATACCTTGCTGATTTCGGCAAGGAGTTGCAACCATCACGTGAACTCCGGTCATCCTCGCAGCAGCTTTTGTCTAGCTATCGAACAAAGACGGTCACTGCATCGTGTGCTTTCAAATGTGCTTCTGCGGCCATCTGGAACGATCGTCCTTCCGATATTAGGAAGCCACCGGAGCAATGCACTATTAAATCAAAATTGAAAGCTCATTCTATAGAACTGATTTTTGTGTTTAGTTTTTTGTCCTTCCCCTGCACCTCCGATTAGCACAGGAGGCTGCGTACGATGCGAAAGAAGTAAAAAAACCATTAAAGTATACATCTTCCTACTGCGGCATTCGAAGATACAGGACTTAATTCCTCTTGAATGACACAGCCCGATCGAGGCATTCACCAGCAGGAACTCGGCCCAAAGCTGTGTAGCTTCATGGTTGAGAAGAAACGGGATTCTTTTTTTTGTAGTTTCCATCACATTTTAATGCAGCTTTTACAATTTTTAAACTAAATTTAGTTGTAAAAATTTTTTCTCGTCCATCCATAAATATAGTAAATTAGTCATTTTTCTTGACTGTAAAATTGGATACTTTTAACCGATCCCCCATGCTCCCCGCACCCACAGCGAGGCATCGCGAAGTCACGAGGAAAATTCCTTGATTCCTCGAGCAAAAAAGGATCTATTTTCAACTTGGTGCTGAAAATATCTGAAAGTATGCTACAGACTGTAAAGTACACCGTGTTTACACGGCAGGTCAGTGCATATATTAGCACAAGAAAGTAAACTTTAGTCTTGTGAAACACATAGCTATATATTAATTTGAATGCCATCCAGTGTTAAAAAAATAGGAGTTAAACACCATTGAAAAATTTCCACCATTTCTACAAAGTACTACACGACATCTGATTGGCATGTTATCTAGTTTTCAATAAAAAAAAATCTATCCATCATTCAAATGTGACATCACCTGACCATTACTGCAGAAAAATTCTCAGCCAAAATGAGTAAAAAGCATTTGGACTCCCAACTGTCAGATACCAATTAAAACAATAGACAATCACTTGCGTGGAAGTGATAACGACCAGTACGTTTATTTTGGACAAAATACAGGATTCTGTTACAATCGTGCCAGTATAACGTGTTGTATGGATTGATGAACGGACAGTTCGAGTGGCTTTTATATTTTTTAAAAGTTACAGTAGTTATTTTCATTTCGAGGGCAGGCACGTGGTGGGAAAACCAGAATGGTGTGATCACCTGACTCGAGAGACACTGCAACTGGCAATAACGTATCTTGTGATTGAAATGAAATTTTTTTTAAAGAGTTTCTTGTTTGCCGAACAATTATGTCACTGTTCTCCCACACAAGAATACAATGATCACCGAGCCCTTGAAATGAAGAGAGGCATGCCATGCACCCACCAGCAGCCGCACAATTTCATGGATCACGAAAACCAAGAGACCGTGACTCGTTAAATGTTTTAACCTTCATGTTTTTTATTTGTATCTATTTTGCTTGTATACTTCAAATATATCCACAGCGACCGCTATGGTATTAAGCGAGGGGGTTAGCATGTTCACAAATGCTTGTTTCGTTGGAAAACCTGTACTTCTGTCTGTCTATCTGTCCTCCAGTCCCTGCCATAAGCTGCGTACCCGAGGTAACAAAAGGAGTACAACAGCTGCAGTAGGAAAAGCCTCGCAGAGGAAACTCTTGCGTAAAAAGATACAGAAAACTGGATTTGACTGCCAAGCTGCCCTTGTCAATTCTGGAATGGACCAGTTGCAGGGACCACCGCCATGTCTCCACGGCTGACTAGCATTTACAGTGTGGCCCAAAACCTGTCCTACCTGCTCTGTAGGCTGATTGTTTAAACTCAAGAAAGGGTGCTGGTGTGATTTCAGCATAAAAGTCCCCTTGAGTACACCGGATTTGAAAAGACAAAAACAACGCTGAGGTCAAATTGTGAGTCATTTTCCTTAAAGTAGCTGTACACTGTAATTACTGCAATAAAAAAACCAAGCTAAGTCTGAAGTCAGTGCTTTAATAGCTGTTGTCTTGCTATTCGTGTTATGCCCCTTTGCTGCTCATCCTTTTAGGTCGAACAACTACAAACAGTTAATATCGTCATCGTTCCCTTGACGTGCCATTATCCGAGGCAATGACAACATTCCCCTAATCTTACCATAAAAAACGCACCTGTGTTGCAAGGCTGTTTCTCTACAGGCACATTTTCAAGGAACGCTGAGCAAGTTAATATTTCTCCTGACTTTTTAACACCCATACGAAAAAAATATACGAGCGCGCCTGTACCGCCAACAGCGATGTTGCCAGCTGAGCTTAATCCACATTGTGATCGGGTTTCGTCCACGCGCATGACGTCATGCAGGCTGGAGACCAGCTGAAACGCAGACATCAGCAAAGTGGTACCCATATGCAACCACCTGCACCACACGGACCATGTCAAAAAACGAAAAGGCAACACCCAAGGAAGTGGATTGCTGATAGGGAAACGGCACTAAAGAGATTATGACGCTGAGAAAAAAAATGATGTGAACATCTGTTGCGATGATGGTTGTCGTCATGATAAAGCCAAATAAAAATGTGTACCAACCTGTATAGTTGGCTCAGAACATTGAATTGCCATTGTGGGAATATTATATAACTGAGCGGGGGGCACAGTGGTTCGTGCACTATGCTACGACCCCAGCGACCTGAGTTTGATTGCCGGCCACTGCTCACATCAATGGCGATTGATACCAGAACTGCTCCTTGGCCTCCCTCTTCACCAACCAGTACTGACCAGCAAGGAGAAGTATGGTCAGACAAGCCCCATGTGACTACGACAGCATTTGGGAGGCCCTTAAGCATACAAATATTTAGAAAGGATTGTGAAATTTAACTGAGCAGGTCGCCAAATAAAAGTTACACACTACATTGCTCTGTGTAGGCATGCTTTTACGAGGCAGGTGTACCTTTACTGCCACATAGTACACAGTTGTATTTCTCAATGAATTCTGTTGTTGCTAACATTCGATTTAGAGCTACACATTCAAGCATACAGCACATTGAAAAGGGCACATGGGCAGAGGCTATCTTGTAATGCTGTGTAATTCTATGATGTATGGAGTGTATGTACAGTGCTGAAAACTCATTGATTTGGGGATTTTTGTTTCACTTTAAAAGAATTGCCTGTAATGGAGACTATGAGAATAATCTATACACTTTATACAATTCCAAAATTTTAACTCATTACCACCATTAAGATATCCTTATACAGTGGCACAGCCTATGGCGTCTTCCCTTTCAGATCGGGATTATGAACCTAATTCGTTCCTGAGATCCGTTTGTAAGTCGAACGGTTTGTAAGTCGGAACACAATAATGCACCCTATTTAAATGCCCATATGGTCAGTGTTATAAAATGTGTTCAGGTTCAACAAAAAGGGAAGCATTGTAACACTGTAAAAAGTAGTGTGTAGTAAATTAAGCCTAAAATAAAGTAACATAAATAGAAAACAAACTTTTATTTTCACTTTGCTTGAGTCCTGATGCTAGCTTGTACTGTAGTCGGAAGGGGTGAAATAAGTCACCCCACAATTGCACACACAGACACAAACACACAAAGACATAAACACACCCAACGTTGTAACCTTAACAGGCTGTTGGGGCAAGTGCTATTAGCGAACAGCGCCTTCATAGGCCGGCACGGCACACGAGGGAGTGGGTGGCCAACATCACGCCCGGCCGCCTTTGTCTCCCCAGTAGTGATGTTTATACACCGCACCAGATTCTGGTGTTGGCTGTGAGCAAGGATCGAACTCGAGTTATCGCTTTCATAGCGCAACACACACACAACGCAAACACTCACTCCCAGCGCGAGGCCGACTCAATACATCTCACGGAGGATCGCTCCTCTGAACAAAATAGTTCCACGGTTCAGTTTGCAATTGCGAGTTTGCGTTTTAAGTCGATGTTTTTTTTATTTCATGGAAACTGGTTTGTAAGTACGGGTGTTCGTAAGTTGGGCGTTCGTAGGTCGAGGACTGTCTGTACATTTTTTGTCCCGATTGTGAAATATTAGATTAGTTCTTTCGTATGAGAATAGGTTTTCCCCTTTTTTCTGGCAACAAAACAGGTGTTGAGATGTTAAAACACCAAACAGAAACTTGTACAAGGAATCATGTCTGCATTAACCACAATACTTGTGGTCAGAATGCAAACAAACAACATACTCTGATAATATATGCATTGTCTTTGAAACTGATTGGTCCACACCAGAGATGACTTTCTTTTGAGCCTAGTCCCAAACGGTGTTAGACCAGAGGACGTACGTTCTTCCGTATATTCTTGATCAAACATGTGGATGTGCTGGCCATATTGTTCTTAATGTGTGCAGCAGGTACAATGTGAGCGGCGGTGTTTAGTTTCAGCGTTGACACAGGTTGTGCGAAGGAGAGGGTAGGTGAGTCACTGACCTCTACCGTTTTGTAAGAAAATGGAGGAAATTTTTTTTAACCAGCATATTTGTTCAAAGCTAAACTAATAAGTCTAACAAAGAATAATACATTTTTCTTACACGAATGAAAGGCATTTTGGACTTTAGGTTCACAGGGTTAGATTTTTTCCATAGCAATGAAGCATTTATCATTTCTGTGCTAACTTTTTTTTTACCGAGTACATTAATTTTTCTGTTGCTTAAACTATTGCCATGTGGCTAAATTCCATAAAAATAGTCGCAGTGCTCAGTGTTATGCATGTGTGTTTAACGTCACATTAACTTTTCTTGTGCAAAGGATGTGTGTGCGGAGTAGCATAGCCCAGCCCACTCCGTGCTTTTTTATGCAAATAGAAATGAGGCCGTACAATGGACCGAGCCGACCAATCCTCATCGAGTCACTCATAATACCAAAGAGCAAGCTACTGTGCTTCGGTACTTTTCCCCCGTGTGGACTTTGAACTGGTAAACGGCAAAGTTTGTCTGCCCACTCACTGTGCTTTGGTGCTGAACCTTAGAATAAGAAAAAAAATCCACCACAACTTTTTTTGGCGGCCAACGCCGAAGCCTTCCATTTCGGTTGTAAGAATCCGTGCAAGACTCAAGAAAGGAATCCTGTCCAACCCGCGGTGGTGACCGGTGTGCTTGGCGGCTGGCTACACACCCACTCGCCCATTGAAAAGAAGCCTGCCCGGTGTTTACTTTTGCGTTCCGCTTCGGGTGCCCATCGCCGGAGCTCCGTTTTCTGTTTGCGCCGTGAGTGTGACTGCTCCAACGGAGAGGAAGAGAGTCTTCGGCAGGCTGCTATTGGGTTGGCAAATGAGCTAAACATTTGGATTGTGCTTCGTTCATGGCTGAAAACGATAGCCTGTTGGACAGACCCTCTTCAGCGCCGGGTTACTCGCCGGCCATCATACAGCATTACGCGCAGCTGGACGGCAGGTTCAAGCAGCTGCAAGGTACGTGGTGCCACTTCTCCGGGAGAGCCGCTCCTCAAGCCACGAGGGGTTGGATGGCCTTGCACGTGGCTAAACAGGACACGCGTTTTGTTGTTCAGATGCAGCCATAAATTAGGACATTTATTAAATGGACATCACTATAGGAAACGGTGTGGGTTCCCTCCCAGGAACTCTCTCTGGCAGTGGCTTTTAATTAATGCGTTAATGTTAATGAGATGTATCATTAATGCACGTAGACGAATCTGCAGTTGCAGAACAGAGTGGTAAATCCTGGGCGAGGGTTTTTTAATTACGTGTACGATCATTTACCGCACCTTGTCTGAAGGTCGCACACAAAGTTTCATTGAGCTGAAGAGCAAGAATGCTATCAAACGATGTTATCGTTTTGTCAGTGTAATTGATACATTAGTTCTACGCATCTGAGAAGCACCTCTGCTTTTTGAAGAACACGCTCCAAGGTTTAAGTTTTCATGGCTGCAAAGCTTTTAACTAGAAGTTTTGAAGGTTGTGCTTGTTGTAAGAAAGTAATGTCTGTAGCAAAGGCAGGCACGGGAAAGGTTAGTTAATGTTTTATTAGCAAGAGCAGTGGTATCAGTAGTCACCAGAGCAGTCTTATCGGATAGCTCGTGGAATGGCGAAAGGAATGGCGCATAGCCGACCTCTCATTTTCACAAATATATTTGTACAAATATGATATATGACATTCCAGGTATACTAAATGAGCTGCAGTTGTATTTGTGCGATTAAGGTTCTACAATTGCATAGCATTTATTTTTTATTACAAATGTCCTTTAACCCGTTGGGGTCGATTGAGATGCTCGTTTAAAAGACAAACCTGGATTGCTCAGATTTACGATGCCAAACAATTTTATAGTTTGTAATTTGGGTTACGAATCTGATAAATCATGGCTACTCTCGCAAATTACTTTGAAATGCCCAACGTCCACGTGCGTTGGAAGGCACGTTTTCGTTATTTAATGACAAATTTACCAGCTGTTTACAGGAATCAAATGATCAACTCCGTGAGACGTTTCTCGGTGGCAAGCATGTGGGCTACCTGGGCCACCCAGCCCTCCCGTGTCAGGGTTTGAAACAAAAAAATTAGGGCATTGACTTTACATGCGCAATCTGTAATGATGAACCAGTCACAAAATACATTCACACAAATTAGTTGCATGTTTATTAGCGAGAAGAGAACAACTTTTGAAGTGAAAATGTTACAATATGCAATTAGTTCTTTAAAATTGCAAACATAAATGAGTATATAGGAAGAACATTTGGTGACTGCATCTGCATTATTAATGAGTGATCTCGTTTCTAGCTCTCAAATTTCAGTTGCCCAGTGGGTGCTGCAATTATTCAAATACAGAATGTTGAAGGACAGTGCTTGTGTACATACAGCTTTACAAAATGGCTCTCGTCTGCCTCGATAAAGCTTCAACACACAGCTGCATTGTATATTATAAGTTGTTGATGGACTTTCCAAATAGTATCGGTAATCTGTTATGAATACAGGAACGCCTCACCTCGTCGTACATCTCAGAAGCGTATTGCTCGGGGTCTTTAAATGAAGTGATGTTTAACGTGCAGATTCACAGTTCTTGCACAGTGGTGCGTAAGCGTTGTAAATTTAGTTTGACAATGCAACGTGCTGTCATAGAATTTGCCTCATCATTTCACAATGATGTGGCATGTGGGTGCGTTGCCTCCTGAGGATATTAATCTGCAGAGACATTCTGCTGTTCTGGCTGTGCGTCAGGCATATGCTGATTGCTTGCGCAAGCCCATAATTACACCTCATGTCATAAGCCCAAGAGGCAGTCGTGTTGGGAAAACACTACATTATACTTTGGGGTGTAATAGAGCTGTTATTAGAAAGGTGTGCACCTCATCGGGACACCACCAGAGCAAGAGAAGAAAATGCAACCCAAATGCAGTTGGAACACGTTTTCTATTGGTAAAGTCACGTAGATAGGTTCAAAGAAAATACCAAAAAATAAAAACTACGATGTTTTCGATCGCAACACAAGCGGTCGTCTTCAGGAAACAATATGCATTTTTCTTCCATGATTTTTTTTTAACCACAACACCTTATGGGACGCCCTTCTCAAAGCGTCCTCTGCTACGAATGTTTGAATTAGGCACCCACTGACCCGGCTTGTCAGCTTTCCGGAGTAACAACTGAACCTTTTGCAGCACTGTCATTAACCCTGCGATGTTACATGTATTGCCGATTCGCTCTGTGAAAAGACACCCGTGTTCTTGAAGGTGCTGCATGCGAGGTTTTGACTTGCGCAGCAGCCCTGTTGTGAGTAAATGAGCCATCGAATTTGATCCTCAGAAGGTCACCGGCGTTGTCATAGCTTTAAAAAAAAGTTTCCCAATATTTTATGCAATAGTGATGTCATTCAAGACAAGTGGCGACAATAATGTTGCTTTGATGCATACTCATGTTCAAAATAAGCCAATTAGCACATGCAGTCTTGGCCAAATATTGCTCAAAAATGTGTTAGTTTGGTGATTGGACGCAACTATGTGTAACAAATGCTTCAGAAGTGAAACATTACAAATTCATGGAGAACACCCAAGGTCCTCCCAAGTACGTCAATTGTTTCTGTAAACTGGGCACTTATGTCATGAAATGGAATCGCCAACAATAATCCCATTTGTAGTCTCAACACTGTTCCTTGTTTATATCATTCGGTATACATTATTGAATCAAGAGACGAGAAACCCATTGAGATGCATAAAACATTACAGTACCTCAATTAAAAGGGCGACCTGGGTTCGAGACATTTTAGCAACGCAATTTTTAAAACATCCCTTAAATGTAACACATCTAGACTAACTTGAATTTAAGAAAACGTGAATAAAGTAAAGTACGATTATGAATTGCGCTGAAAAATGGATGTATACAAAAAATGTAATTTTTACAAGGAAAGTGACTGGATTGGGTAAGTAGATGCAATGGAGAAAATTGCACCAAATATGAAATGTTAAAGATTTATGTGGATTTGACTTCCGCATCTCTGCGTAAAGCCTCACATGCTGTGTACATTGTTGAATTCGCAAAGGTACAGCTTAGACATTATTTTCACTTGGTAATTGAGCAGTGCTTATTTTTCCACTTGGGTGTGCATTCATTGAAAACGGGGTCTCGAGTAAGCTGCAGACACTTGAGAAGCAATGTACGAGAGGTCTCGGTCGGATACGGGGACTGTGTCGGCTGGTCTAAACTGTGCACAACTATTCCCCCTATCAAAATCACTACAATCAACGTTACCGTATTTTGGTTTGAAATTATATCTGCTGGTGGGGGCGAGGAGATGCTTATGCCGCAAGCACGAGGATGCTTTTATTAATTCTGGTGGTTGAAAGAAGCCCCCACGTCTCGGCCCATACCACACCGCGGGTGATGAAACGAATCCACTCATTATCACCGAGCGTACACAAGGGCACAGGGAACGACGAGAGATTTTTGCTTTAATTTATCGCCGCACTCGTTGCGTTCACCTGCGTGTCAACCATCTTAGGGAGAGAGAGAGAGAGAGCTTACGGCTCTGGGGATACAGCAGGTGTGGGGGAGGGGAACAGCATGAGAAGTGTTTTAGGTTTTGCATGCCTTCGTGATGCCACTGCAAGATGGCGTTTTACTTGAATGCCTCTTGTATGTAGTTTGTACGTGCACGTGACAATACAGTATTTTCAGCCTGGTAATATGGGTTATTCTCCCCTGATGTGAATATAATGTATCTCTCTGTATTCGCAAAAATGCGTGAATATACCAGGAGTCATACGAGTTATTGAGGTGTTCATTATGTGCTGCTAGAAAATAATATTGTTTTTTTGTAAATGGGTAATCTCTGTCAGTGCTGTCATTTCTGTATATAGAAACGTAAACCCGGATTTTCAGTCCACTTGAAAAGCTTCAGCCTTTCAAATGATATGCCCCACCCAACTACTTAACCACCTAAGGGTCTAATGACACCACCGGACCCTTTTATTCTAATTACTGTATTAGATGAATTACTGAACTTCAATACTTAACTAATTTTAGGAGTTCAATCACTTAAAATGTACAAACATGCCTCGCAATTGTAAAGTAATCCCATAAAGTGTAAAATATCACAAGGCAAGTGCGAGCACAAATGTTACAACATCATGCGTGAAATACACCATTTTAAAAAATCTAATTCTTGGGAATAACACGTGACCCTTCCAACAAGTGTTGGTGGCCCACTGATCACATGGGGCCTGATAGTGAAGCACGCTGCTCGCCCCTGCCCACGGGGCAATTGCAAATTCACTGGGGGCAGCACGGGCCACCAGGAAGAATAGGGACACTCATGGCAAAAAAAAAACCATGGCCACCCTCTGTGACCGTTGCACTCAAATGGGAAGGGCCCCGTGAAAAATGTGGACGTTGTTGTACCCAACCTCGATGGTGCCAGCTGCACCCAAATGGTGTTTGCATAATTTACAATCTATAACGCCTATGCATATTTATGAGCATAGTTTGGTGCAAACAAGTTGTGGCATCCACGTCTTGTTTTATGCAGATCATAACTTTGAAGGGACAAGATTCTGGTAGATAAATTTGTTGACAAAACTCACAAATTCATAAATATGGTGTCATTGAACACATTACCTTTAGTGGATAGGATGCGCCTCTTTTTAAAAATGTAAATATACTCAATCCAATATTGCAGGTAGGTTATTAATGAGGGCAAAACACATTCGACCTTCGTATATAAAAAAAAATTGCAACAACCTTGAACACATGAGGGTTTCCATTATCGTGTCATCCAAACCGATGACACGATAATCACACTCCACAATTGCCAAGGCAAAACCGTGGCAAAATAAACAGCAGTTGCTGCGTATGTTGTAATTTGCTTTGATAAGTAATACATTTAAAAGCAAGTCGAGTGGAAAGGAAGGAATGGTGAAAAGTTGTGTTTCTGCCTACATGCATGCAGCAGTGAATTAACCTCCCGTGGTGGTGTCAGACATCTAATTTTAAAAAGGTGGTTTAAATTCGGTTTAAGCTGTATTTTATCTCTCACGAGAATGGGTTTGGTTACTGATGTGTTCTGAAGTTTCCATTAAGTTTTGCTGTAGATGGAAACAATCAGTGGCACAGTACTGATGGATATTTCAAATATTTAACAGAAACTTAACCAATTTCAATTTACAGTGGCTGTCCTTTGGCTAGACTTTCTCTGGCTGTAGCTTTGTGGAATGCCCACAAATGACTCAGGGTACGGTCCTACCACCCTCATTTGAGCAGACACACTTCCTTCTGAAACTTGCGAATTGCAGTATTTGTAGTGTCGGGTGCATGCCTATTTTCAAGGTTCCGTTTGTTGCCGCTTATTTTTTCAACACTGTGTTTTTTGTGTGTGTCGGTATTTGCTATTGCTGATAGGGGATTACTTTCAAAGACGTAGGAGGGGCTGAGAGGTGAGATGGCAAAAATGCCGATTTCACGTACAGTGTAGCCAAGGCGGTACCTTATAACCTGCTACTCGTGGAGCACTGATGTGAGAAATTGGATGAATTCACTTGTGGGATGGCGACATCAATTTTAACGTGAAAGCATGCTGATACATTTTTTCAAACTTACCCTGCAGTATGTTATTTGCTTTGGCTTGAATTTTTTTTAAAAGTTCAAAACATTTAATAATTTATTATTTACCATTGACAATTCTGATCACGTATGCCATTCAGTAGGTCTGCATTTGTATTAATATGGACTGGTAGGATCAAGGAAAGATTGGAAAATGTTCGACCTAAGGCAGTCTTTTTAAGTCCATATGAAAAACTAAAACATTGTTACATCAAACCACATGGCTCTGAATTTTAGTATGATTTAATGGGTTTTGTTAAAAATAATAAATCATTAAATGGCAGAGAGTTTCCTTGAATTCCTCTGGAAACAAAAACATTCTATTGCCCATGGCCAGACAGCAGCATGATCTTATTGGATCAACTTGAGCTGCTTCTTACCCAAACATACACCACCAGTCACCCACCTCAAAACATTTGTTCTGAAAATCCCAGCCTGAGCAGGACTGGATGTCATTGCTATCCAAAATGAATCGGCAATGTTTGTTTCACTTGAATCATATGTATATAAACCCAAGTATAAGACCAGGAGCACTGTGACAGCATTCAAAGTCAGTGGTTTATTATTAACAAATGCCACTGTTTAAAGTGCATTGCGTTTTAACTGCTGTTGAGACAAGGTCAAGCTGGAAAATGGAAATGTTAGACACATTCCTCATGTCCTCCCACTCTGTGTTTGGCCTGATGGCGGTGTAAAGATGAGCGTGAGGCCGTACAGAAGAAGACCTTCACCAAGTGGGTGAACTCTCACCTGGCGCGCGTGTCCTGCCGCATCACCGACCTCTACACGGACCTGCGCGATGGCCGCATGCTCATCAAGCTCCTTGAGGTCCTATCTGGGGAGAAGCTGGTCAGTAAAGCAAGAACGGGTCACCTTGGCACCAAAATAAAAAAAAATGAAGTCCAGCGCACTCTTGATTGCATTTAGAAAGTATTGTCAGATGAAATGTGTGTGAGAGGGTATCTTTAATGAAGATTGCTTGGGCTGTGATCAAGCAGCGCTGCTTTAAAATGTTACAAGCTATCTCCTCTCTATCCCAGTCATCCCAAGTATGATCGTTTGGATTTTGTGAACGTGACTGAGGCTCGGGAGTTAAAATAGAACGTTACACAATGCTATAGTCATAGCTATACATCCATCCTTGGTATTGTTCAGAAGTTGGGAGTAAAGTATGCAGTCAATTAGAAAAACCAGATAAACTGGTTGCACTGAGGAGCATGCAGGTAGATTCTTTGGCATTTACTTCAACCATAATAATAAAATGTTGTTTTATTATGTTTTATTTTTATTATTTTATTACTTCCCTTCTACGTGACTTTACCGAAAGAACCAAGAAGATGAATCCCTGCAGTCACGAAAGCTTTAAATCGAAATAAAATGTTGGTTTTAAATTAGGTGCACCTTTAGCACAAAAGTCAAACTTAGCCTTTCGCTCTAAAGAAAACACAGCATGTTAAATCTGCTGCTTCGTGTTGTATTCAGTTAATTTTCATTTCTGCCAATGGTTTCAGTTCATTGCACTGGATTCAAGGATGCTTGTGAAAATGTACCACTCAGTGATTACATTAAGGAAATGTTATTTGAAAAGTAAAACACTTAGGAAAGAGCTGTATTTAAAGTATAACTGGTAACAAAAAAACACTCATGGTGGTAGAGAATGGATGGTAAAACTACGAATCATATCTCTTGGGCCAATTTCACATCTCTTCCTTTTAAGCCAGAGTTTACATGCACATCCATCACATCACAGGAATGGTCTTTTGATTTTTTTGAGGCATTTGTGTTGAGTGAGGACAAAAATCCCACATTTCTCTTATAGCTACCATTTTCACTTCCTGTTCAGCTCACACATGTACAAACGTGAGGATAAAGAGTTAGATGAAAGGCTTTGATAACTTGGCACTGTTTTTATGGAATTTCTTGGGAAAACCTTTCCTTGTAGAGGAACAATGTTTTTGGCACAGCAGGGGGCCTTTGGTGTCTCATAACGACACTACTGGTGTACAATTACCTACATCTTTGCCCAGACACATTGGTAACTCCGTACAAAGTTTTGTAAACTGGGCAAAATTTAAATTTTAACACACTAAGTACACCCAGGAACTTACATTGCTTTTTTGTTCACTTTGCAAATTAAAAACACTTCTGATGAGTCTTGAGTACATAACATGTGCACCCGTGTCAAGCACAGGTGTGTTCAGTCGGCTATGCCAAGCAGTAATGTACGCACGTCTCTTATCAACCCCTACACACGCGTGTGTGTGCACCTGTGCCACCCCCAGCCCAAGCCGACGCGTGGCAAGATGCGCATCCACTGCCTCGAGAATGTGGACAAGGCGCTGCAGTTCCTCAAGGAGCAGAAGGTGCACCTGGAGAACATGGGCTCGCACGACATCGTGGATGGAAACCACCGTCTCATCCTGGGCCTCATCTGGACCATCATCCTGCGTTTCCAGGTGTCCGTTTGCCTTTTTTTGTCTGTGTAAAACGGAACTACTTGTGATGATGCCCACCATGCGAACACTCTCACGTGAGCCTTAGGGACCACTTCCATCGTTTTGTGAATCGTGTTGATTTTCAAACCCTTTAAATTCTATGCTTACATTGTTCTCCATATGCGTCGTATCAAAAAGTATTTCTTATATAACCGCTGCAGTTGGCTAAATGACTAATTCTCATGTAGTTTACTATACGTCTCTTAATTCAGCTCTGGTGTCTTTATATTCAGCATGACCGTTCGACTAATTACATGTGGGTATGACATTGGGCAGGATAATGAAATGCAGATGAATTTCTTGGTTTTCAGTTTTGCAGTCTCTTCCATTCGACCAACACAAATATTTATTTTAAACTTTTTAAATTATCCCTTGGCAGCAAACAAAAGCTTTTGTAAGCCTCTGCACTTTTTGAGAAATGGAGGTAATTTAAATTACCTCAGCTGTGTTTCTCCTGGGCCTCTAAGGATACGGACGCACAAATGATGCATGAAAATTACAACTGCCCACAGAATACTTTCAGCTTGGTTTTTGTTGTGAGCTCGGAAAGATTTACGGCCATACCTTTTTAACGTTTCATTTCATGATAGCCCTAAAGCACCAGTTATAATGCGTACATGAGCGTGATTGTATTGAATGCATACAGAGGGCAGCAGTTTAAATGCAATGTGCTTCTAAAAGCATAGCACAACCTTATGAATTGAGAGAGCGTATTTTAGAGTAGTTACGTGATGGAATTTCCAACGTACAGTGTGTCAGCATTGGCAACTGTGAGGTTTTAATATCTGCTGATATTTTTAGTGTGTGTAGGTCTGAGTAAGCCACTGTGCACTGTGCACCTGCGTTATTGAGTTTGAATGTGCAGCCTGTCCTGTAGTAAACCCGTTTATGTAACTACACCGAGGATAAAGCCCACTGGCATATTCTACTGTCGTGTTGGCATTTCATTGGACTACACCAACCTGACTGAAATAACAATATCAATGATTAGGTTATAAAATGTTTTTTATTTTATTGGAATGGTCGGACAATAATAGGTGGTGCCCAATTTTATATTTGTCATGGTTTGAGCTGGGAAAATAATTACTGGACGTAATAATGTGTTAATTTTCAATGAACCACAAGCAATTATTTTCATTTGCAATTTAAAATATATTGACAAAGAAACCATTTATAGGTTCAAACATACAGTTTTGGTTACATTTGAATCGACTTTTTTATTTTGTCAATTGCTTTGGTCTCGGCTGTCTTAGGAGACATTGAAAATCATTGTTCCTTGCAGTATTCATAGCCATTAACATATGTTTGCATATGCTTTCATTAACAAAATTAATCTGATGTTTTTACATTTGTGGTACAATAATTTATGTTGAAAAAAAGGAATCAAGCCTGCTGCCAATTCCTGAAAAAAAATTCGGGTAGGCAGGTATTTTAGACAGTTGTGTGTAACCTCGTGTCATTTATATTTTAATCAGATTCAAGACATCAGCGTGGAAACCGAAGACAATAAGGAGAGAAGATCTGCTAAGGACGCCTTACTCCTGTGGTGTCAGATGAAAACAGCTGGGTAAGTTCTTCCAACAATGTTTTTACAACAGAAGTGAACGTGTGTTATTCACGTGGCCATTATTAATTGTTGATTTCAAAAGGGTGGTGCACTGTCCATGCTTTTCCCCAGGTGGTTTTTAGACTTGATTTTATACTTTGAAGTAGCGAGGACGTTTCTTTTTTAAAGGGACCTCTACCCACCCCCACAGTCCACCCTCCAATAAGACAACTGGCCATTCAAAATGAGTTGGATCATTTCCAGACGCTGCCTGATATGTGACAGGAGTCTTTTAGCACTTTCTTGTTAGCAGGGCCAAAGTGCTCATTACATCCTGTTTCATGAAATTACTCTCCCTTTTTTTTTGGCTTTGATTGCACAATGTTTGTTCTGAAAGCAGAGCCTGGCATATCAATTGTACTCACAATGTATGCAATGTTATGTTTTTTCAGATACCAGAATGTCAACATACACAACTTCACGACCAGCTGGCGGGACGGTCTGGCCTTCAATGCCATCGTCCACAAACACAGGTAACACCCCCTCGGTTTCGTTTTGAGAAGGAATGCAGACTCGTAAAATAATGTTAAAATCGCCACTATTTGTGTATTCTGGCAGTGCAAGGAATTTCATTTGCATATGTTGAGAGTAAATATGTGAAAGTGGGTTGCAGAGTGTTACAATAACAGTGCTACACATGGTGAATTTAGATGATAAAATGCCAATTCTCTAACGTTTGTGTCAGTGTACCTGGGTGTTGGTTGATAAATACTTTTATTTTATTGTGCAGAAAATGTTCCACAACTATTTTAGGTGATGTGAAAAATAATTTCCGATAGCACTAAGCATTATAATTCAGATATATATATGATCTAAGGGTCAAATTATATCTGTAAAAAGATTCCTGTGTAGCACGCATTAAATAAAAATAATATTCTGCTTGACAAATCTTCTATTTTTTACCTGTTGTTTGTAGGCCTGATCTGATTGAGTTTGACAAACTGAAGAAGTCCAATGCTCATCACAATCTGCAAAATGCTTTCAACATCGCTGAGCAGAAACTCGGGCTCACCAAGCTTCTTGATCCTGAAGGTATGACTTTTTGTTTTTCTCCACGAAAAAAGTGAGAGATTTTGTTTGCGAGTCATTCGAGAAATTATCCTCTGTTGATTTGTATGGCTGCTTTGCTTACTTCATGTTTAAACACTCATATTTAATTTTTAGACATCAGTGTGGACCAACCTGATGAGAAGTCAATCATCACCTACGTAGTCACGTACTACCATTATTTCTCCAAGATGAAGGCCTTGGCTGTTGAGGGCAAGCGCATTGGAAAGGTATGATATTCTTTTCCGCCATTGTCAATGTTTTTTTGTTTCCATCAAAATTCAATGGCAAAAGTTTCCATCGCAGATTTTCACCGACTCTGTGACGTCCGTGCTCCTCCCCACTAGGTGCTGGAAAGCGCCATTGAAACAGACCAGATGATTGATAAGTATGAGACGCTGGCATCGGAACTTCTGGAGTGGATTGAGCAGACCATCATCATTCTCAACAACCGCAAATTTGCCAACTCTCTGACCGGGGTGCAGCAGCAGCTGCAAGCCTTCAGCACCTACCGCACCGTGGAGAAGCCAAATAAGTACGCAGCCAACCACCTTTATTTTTTTGTGTATTGTCAGCCGAATAGTGATCAATGTGCACACGACTCAGCTCGTTTGCATGGATGAACATTTTTTGCAACTAAAAATAAATACCCGTTGCAGTTTTTGTAAATTCATCCATGTCGCTTTTGAAAATTAGATCATGTATATCAATAAATAATGGATAAAAAAATGTGTGGGTACATCTATCTTCATTATTTTAAAGGCTTTAATGTTCTATGTACTCACTTGAAGACTTATCTATTATAATCAGTGTTTTTCCCCTCTCAATTTGTAAGCCTTTGTCCATACAATAAAATCAAGAACACAAAGATTGAGCACAAAGCAGCTAGTTCTGTCTGTTAAATTATGCATCGCTTTGACATACGGATGCAATTCATATTTAATAAGGCTCTATAAGTAAAAGGTTTCAATGCTTGCTCTTAATGCAACATAAATGTATAATTCAGCTTGAAAAACTCAATGGCATGCACACACATGTATGAATGTAAACATGCAAACTGATATGACCATGGAAGAACCTTCTTTGAAGTGAGAATATATTTATGTGCATTTGTTTCTACCATCCTATTTGTAAAAAAAAAAAAAAACAAGATGTGTCCTACTGCCTATAATAAGCGTTTCCTAATTTATGTATCATTAATTCAGATTCACAGAGAAAGGGAACCTGGAGGTACTTCTCTTCACCATCCAGAGCAAGATGAGAGCAAACAACCAGAAGGTGTACACTCCCCGGGAGGGCAAGCTCGTTAACGAGATCAACAAGGTGCCGTCGCCACCCATCGCCGCCACTCTCCTAACGAGCGAGTTCCAGTAGTGGGGGAGCGTGATGTAAACTGTGCTTCGTTAGAAGTCACCCCCTCCACCTTTGTCTATATTATCCAAGCCAGCTCTAGCTATTGATTATCCATAATAGAGGTTTTTTTTTGGGTTGGATCGCTTAAATATATAAATTTGTCGTTAAAACCCGCCACCACCCGACACAGCCAACTCGTAAGGGTTGTCACGTAAACGGAACATGCCAATTGGTCACTAGTACAGCACTAACCGGTGTGTTGGAGAGCCAAGCCACAACATTTAGAAACTGAGTACGACGTTTCGTGGGTTTTATTTATATATTTACGCAATCTAACCCAAAAAAATCTCTTATGGATGATATTGGTCGTGAAAGCCTACGTGTTAAGATGATAATTACGTCTAAGAATATCTTGTGTAAATGTATTTTCTACTGTTCAATAAGCTCCATTTATTTTGGTCATATCTGCTTTGCATTAAGCTGCAGCTCAGATTGCCATTCTGAAGAAAATAAATCCTTACAAGCCAACGAGGTGCTTTGAACGCTACATTTTGTTCACATTTTTTAGGACCAAAAATACCTTCAAGGGACGTGCTGTGTAACGACGACTGTATTTATTGAAACACTTTCAACTTTCGATAATAACCTTCGGTAAATTCTAACCCACTCACGGCGGCCAGGCCTGGGAGCGCCTGGAGAAGGCGGAGCACGAACGGGAGCTGGCTCTGCGGAACGAGCTCATCCGACAGGAGAAGCTGGAGCAGCTGGCTCGACGCTTTGACCGCAAAGCGGCTCTTCGCGAGACCTGGCTCAGCGAGAACCAGCGCCTCGTCACACAGGTTCGTGAGCGGCGCACGGCCACTAGGGTGGGTTGCTTCATATTAAGTGCGGATACTTATCAGGCAGCTAATTATTCGACAATTAGGGCACGTCGCAAGAATGGATGATGGCCTGTGGTCAAAACTAATTGCGGTGACGGCCAAGGGAGGGAACGCACGTGTGAGAGTATGTCCCAACTGGGAGATACAGCGATGGAATCAGCTCCTGTGCAGGTGCTACCTGGTTTTGAGAGTCCAGCAGTGGATTGACAAAGGGCTGTAAGTTATCGATATTTGTCATTTTGGTTCGCTAGAATATGTTAACCCGACAGTTTGCTCTTTTGGAGGCCCCTTTGCCACCAGTGGCATGAGCAAGTGATTGCAGGGCCACACATTTATTACCTTTCTAATAAACCCTGAAGTCATCGTAGCTACTGCACAGCAGTAAAAATGAATATGTTATTGAAACGTAACCATGAATAATGTAATTTAATTACATTTCTCTGGGTGGGTGTGAATGGTTATATGCTCAATAATAATTGTAATGTCGCTTTATGCAATCATACATTTGGAATTATTTTAGTTTTAGGGCCAAATTCGCCAAATATTATAAAGGCAGTTTATACCATTATACCGTGAAAAAAGAGCTAATGCTCTAATGTTTTTGGTCTGATTTGTTAGTTTTCCCCTATGCTAAATCCTCTTTCGTCTCTTCCTTTGTAGCCACTTCATGAGAAATTATTTTTTCTCCATGCATCTACCAAATTAAAAAGAATGTAAACCTAAACTCCAATGTTTCAATTGTGATGTATCTCACCATACCACCCACTCCGCCAATCAGGACAACTTTGGCGTGGACCTGCCGGCCGTGGAGGCGGCCACCAAGAAGCACGAGGCGATCGAGGCCGACATCGCGGCCTACGAGGAGCGCGTGCAGGCCGTGGTGGACGTGGCACGCGAGCTGGAGGCCGAGGACTACCACGAGGTGCGCCGCGTGTGTTCGCGGCGCGACAACGTGCTGCGCCTATGGGAGTACCTGCAGGAGCTGCTGGCGGCACGACGCCACCGCCTCGAGGCCAACCTCGCTCTGCAGCGCGTCTTCCAGGAGATGCTGCACATCGTCGACTGGATGGACGAAATGAAGGTGAGGCTCTCTGCACCGTCGTCACCAAGGCGAGACGGCGTGCGTCGTGCACAATCTTGGCAAAGGACAAAAAGAAACGCGCGACAATGGCTTAGCTTCGTGATGGCAATTGCACGAATGCTTTAGAGGTAACCGTGTGTGCACCAGGAGAAAAGGTCCTCGGCCGGCTTGTTTACCTACGTCGTTATGCTCTACACGTTAGAATAATAATCCGCATGTTATTTCAACACAGACGCTCCCTCTCTCAAGTGACCCACTGGACCCTGGCTATGTGTAAACTGCCAATTCCTGCAGACGAGGGCGCAGTGTATACACTGCTGATGCTGAAATCTATTTTGGCTGTAGGTGCGGCTGCTTTCACAAGACTACGGCAAACACCTGCTGGGCGTGGAGGACCTGCTGCAAAAGCATGCACTGGTGGAGGCCGACATCACCGTGCAGGCTGACCGAGTCAAGGCCGTCAATGCAGCGGCACAAAGGTTTTCCAGCGAAGACGATGGTGAGCTTGGTTAACGATTCTTACGTGCCAGGTCACGCTTCGTTGCATTTGAAGGGCGTAATTCTTGGCTTAGCTCTGTGTTGATAGTACTACTATTTGATCATGCATAGCAGTGTCAAAATATGAAATGTTTCCTGATGATTTAAACATGACGAAGAGGGAAGGAATAATCACATCGGCGCTGATGGCATTGTCAATATGATTTTCACAATGTGAATACAGAATATAAATGTTTCACAATTTCCACATATATTAAGTGAACAGGCATAATGAATGGAATATTTTAGTGAATAATTAGCTCGTAAAATAAACACCTTTAGTAACTTTTAAAAGAGGGTTATGAGAACATGGATCACAGGGGAAAGGCCATTTTAGGCTGTACTAGCAATTAAAAATGAGCAGCTGAGTAAGGCAGCCATATGTGTTTTTCCACTAACAGCGTATCAGTGAAGTTAGAACTGCATCAGACCATCTCAAGCATTAAAAGGGTGTGCCCTTTTCCGTTGCAGCGTACAAGCCGTGCGACCCGCACGTGGTCAGCGAGCGGGCTACACACCTGGAGGAGCGCTATGCAGAGCTGTGCTCGCTGGCCGCCGAGCGGCGCTCCAAGCTGGAGGAGTCTCGCAAGCTGTGGCGCTTCTTCTGGGAGATGGCCGAGCTGGAGGGCTGGGTGCGCGAGAAGGAGCCGCTGCTGTCATCGGGCGACGTCGGCAAGGACCTGACGGGCGTGCTGCGCCTGCTGGGGCAGCACCGCGCCGTCGAGGATGAGCTCAACGGCCGCTCGGCCGATCTCAAGCAGACGGTGCGCGAAGGCGAGGAGATGGCCGACGCGGGACACTTCGGCGCCGACGACATCCGCGCGCGCGTCGCCGAGATGCACGTGCTGTGGGCCAGCCTGGAGGACCTGGCGGCGCAGCGCAAGCGGCGACTGCAGGTGGCCGAGAGCCTGTACCAGTTCCAGGCAGACGCCGATGACATAGAGGTGTGGATGGAGGACACGCTGCGCATCGTCTCCAGCGACGACATGGGCCACGACGAGTTCTCTACTCAGTCGCTCAACAAGAAGCACAAGGACGTCACCGAGGAGATCTCCAGCTACAGGTCAGGGGTCGAGGGGACAAACCGTGGGGCAGAGAAACACGCTTACAGGTCACGCACATTTTAGGGATTTTCCATGGCAAAATATACACGAGCTCAGGCTTTCATTCAATGTATAATTTTCATAAGGCCACGCGAAGCATTTTACACTCTTCTGCAAGTGTAAGCAGAGTCTTAACACTCTGGTGCCATGATAGATTGTATATTCGTAGCAGCCTTACAAGAGGATAAAGAGTTTATTTAACAACCTACGAGAATGCTCACACCGCGGTGCTCGTTGCAGGCCTGTGTTGGATGCGCTGCACGAGCAGGCGCAGGGGCTCCCAGATGAGGTGACGGTCAGCGCCGGCGTGCCGGACCGCCTGGAGGCTCTGGAGCAGCGCTACCGCGAGCTCGTGGAGCTGTCGCGCGTGCGCAAGCAGCGGCTACAGGATGCCCTGGCACTCTACAAGATGTACAGCGAGGCGGAGGCCTGCGAGCTGTGGATTGACGAGAAGAGCCAGTGGCTCAATGCCATGGATGTGCCCGAAAAGCTCGAGGACCTGGAGGTTATTCAGCACAGGTAAGGCCGGCTCTTCAGAACATTTGATAGCGTCCAAATGTAAATGTCAAGCTGCTTTACAGAAGATAAAAGATTATAGTAAAATTTAAGAGACATTGAGTTACAATACTTTTTGGTTCTTTCGGTAAAATCACCTTGATAGAAAAGTTGTTATCTACGTGACTTTACCGAAAGAACGAAAGAGTATGAATTAATTTCTGCAGTCATGAAAGCTTCAAATCAAGATTGAGTTACAATAGTGTTAGTTTTGAATAAATATACAACATAGCTGTAATTGTAGGTGATCAATCATAATCATGAAAGGAAATGTAGTTCTTTGAGCGTAGTACTGTACAGGGGTAAAGAGTCAGATGTTTAGATAACAAAGGAGGAAATTCCAGACTGCGGGGGCAGCAGAAGAGAATGCTTGAGGGTATGATTGGCGTGTGATTAGCAGGGCTGAACTGTTGTAACAAAGGGCATAAGTAGGACAGTATAAGTCCAGGGATGTGGGGGGGCAGAACCGTGAAGGATTCTAAAGACTTGAGAATAGGATGTGACGTGGTCATGATTGTCAACGTGAGGTCTGGCTGTAGCAAACTGGATGATATGAAGTTTGATTGGGAGGGCATGCGTGGACCTGTGGATGGAATCATGATTGAGTGTTCCCCTTCTCAGAGGTGCCACAGCAGGATGGAATTCTTTGCTCGAGGCAAACCACCCATCACAATTAAAGCCTGGTCCTGAAAGAAAATAGGCAGTTGAAATTGCTTCCGTAAATTATTTTGACAGTTAGTGGTTGTTTAGAGTCATAATTATCATGTAATTGCTGTTGAGTGCTAAATCAATTGGTTTGTTGCTTGTGACAGGTTTGAAGGTTTTGAACCAGAGATGAACAGCCAGGCTTCTCGGATAGCAGTCGTAAACCAACTGGCTCGGCAGCTCATGCATGCAGGACACCCAAGCGAACAAGACATCAAGGCTAAGCAAGATCATCTCAACTCTGTGTAAGTGCATAAGCAAACTTTATTATTTATATATTCTTACATATGCAGCAAACACTTACTTTTTATATTTGCTTCATGAACATTTTATTGTGTTGTATGATATAACATAAGTGCATTTGTATACCATCAAGACAATTGTAGTTTTTAAAAAGCAAGAATATTAATTCCTGCAGTCACGAAAGCTTTAAGTCAAGATCTAATTATGGTTGTTTTGTACAGGTGGAGCGACTTCCGAGAGCTTGTGGACCAAAAGAAAGAAGCACTGAGCTCTGCCCTGAGCATCCAGAACTTCCACCTGGAGTGCAACGAAACTAAAGCGTGGATCCGTGAGAAGACTAAAGTTATCGAGTCCACACAGGAGCTGGGCAACGACCTCGCCGGCGTCATGGCCTTGCAGCGCAAGCTGTCTGGCATGGAGCGCGACCTCGCTGCAATTCAGGCAAGTATTTTGTCGCACACATTAATGCAAGACTTTTTAGAAAGTAAAAATAAAACCAGTGTTTGATGTTGCATCATTCTCAGTGATGACCTTCAATTAAAAAAAAATCCACATTTTCTTTTGTAATTGTGCAGACAAAATTGGCCGACTTGCAAGGCGAGGCGGAGCGTTTGGCCTCAATGCACCCCGAGCAGCAAGATGCCATCTTGGGCCGCCTTGCGGAGATTAACCAGGTGTGGGACAACCTGAAGGAGACGCTGCAGAACAGAGAGGAGTCGCTGGGAGAAGCCAGCAAGCTGCAGCAGTTTTTGCGTGACCTCGATGATTTCCAGGTAATGAGGAGGTTTCTAAACCTCTTGCGCTTGTAATAATACACTTGCACTATGTACACCACAAGCACAAGCAATCACTTGTTCATCTTCCTCCCAATTGTGCAGACCTGGCTGTCTAAAGCTCAGACGGCGATTGCATCGGAGGATATGCCCAACACCCTCCCGGAAGCGGAGAAGCTGCTGGCGCAGCACGAAGCTATCAAGAACGAGATCGACAACTACCAAGACGACTACCAGCGCATGCGCGACATGGGCGAAGTGGTGACACGCGATCAGAGTGACCCGCAGTACATGTTTCTGCACCAGCGCCTGCAGGCGCTCGACACGGGCTGGAATGAGCTCAACAAGATGTGGGAGAACAGGCATAGCCTACTGTCCCAGTCACATGGCTTCCAGGCCTTCCTGAAGGATGCTCGCCAGGCAGACGGCTTCCTTAGCAATCAGGTGCGTAACTCACGGGAGTCTTGTTACTTTGTCGGCTGGTGTGCGCGAATGGGTCTTAACACGTCTCTTCGGAGTGGGCAGGTAGGAACTTGGTTGGACAGCGCATTCGTACGATCCGTGTCACGCGGCGCGTCACATGGTGCTGAGCCCGCCCGAAGCGCTCTATTAAATAGAAATCGAGGGCGTGGCTATGCACGACAGACAGACAGACAAATAATCCCTGGTGGGCAGTGTGGAACTGTTGTTCCTACCTGTAAAATTTAGGATGGTTTTTATGCGCTGCAGGAGTACGTGCTGGGCCATGTTGAGATGCCGGCTACGTTGGAGAGTGCCGAGGAGGCCATCAAGAACCACGAGGACGTTATGACGACCATGGACACGAACGATGAAAAAATTGTCGGCGCGCTGGAGACCGGCAGGAGGCTGCTCACCGAGGACAACACATACGCAGACAAGATCCAGGAGAAGGTGGACTCCATCGATGAAAGGTGTGCCTGTGCTTCAGCATTGCATCTTCAATACCTTTTCAGTTGTGTTGCATTAACATGCATTTGAGTAAAACAAAAATTACGATGCAGTTTTAATGTATTTTATGCCAATGGTAGACATAATTGTCGTGCTTAATAATGTTTTCATCTTCGCTTTCAATGCAGTCCCTAATTTTTGTAACATTACTATGCCTTGCTTTACTGTGCCTTTCTTTGTTTGGCTATTAAAGGCATAAGAAGAACCGTATGACAGCTGAAGATGTTCTTGCTCGACTCAAGGACAACCGAGATCTCCAGAGGTTCTTGCAGGATTGCCAAGAGGTGAGTACTGGGATTAATAGGGAAAAGCTCGTTAATTTCTTAAACGCTCACAACTTTGCGTACTGATTGGTTGCACAGAACGCAATGAAGGTTCATGTGTTCAATGTGCCTCTTCAGTAGGGTTGCCACCTTTTCCACAGACCGAACCCGAACATATCCCGTCAGCCCAGGTCGACCATAACTATGCAGTACACTGGAATAAAGTTCAACACAACCACCAGATCACAGTACAAATCAATTCCTGGCCACCTAAGCACAGATGCTAATTCTCGTTGATCTGGGCAGTCAAACTCGGACCGGTGGCAAGCCTGCTGTTCAGTGACAAACTGGTTTGAACACATGGCGTGTCTCCTTAAAGGACGCTAATGATTTTAACAGTGTGCATTCTGTCCGCATGAGTGCGCGTGCGTGCGTGCAAGCATGTGACTGGGATTGTGGGGTATGACAACGACGAATGCCATCCTTGACCTGCGGGTCACGTTTTGGGCAGGCAGATTGCAACAGCACGAGTTTTTAGCATCAGTTGTTTTCAGATATGTGGCATTCCACACTGTACAGTATCAAGAACAGCCATCTAAGTGTTTGGAATTGTGAAGGGTTACCATCCAGTGGTATATGCTCTACAATACATTCAGTCGGCGCCACCTAGTGTTTAAATAGAGCCATGCTTCGACTTGCGTAATTGTGGTCCACTGGACTGATACACACAGCCGCAAGCGCCACCTAGCATTTGGATATGCACAGCCAGTTCTGGCGACTGACGATGTGAAATGTAAATGATTAAACTCTGGTTGTCACTCGGTGGCCATAGACGGTGTCTGTAACAGAGGTTCCAACCTTTATGGACGTATGAACCACTGTCAACCCTCAAAAAACTTTCGGGGGCTATGAAATGTACGAACTTGCTGTTGCGGAATATAAATAAGCGGGCAGTACAAAAATGTAGGTGCTTTGTGTAGAATATCATAGACGCAATGGTAGCTCATTCGCCGCTTGATGCAGAGGTTAATGGTTTGAAAACAGCGGCCACCCTGATTAATACTGCAGGTGCATTAACATTAAAAATACGTTGCGGTCTGCTTCACAGTCGACGTTAAAGATCCAGTGACGTGATTTGCATGAGCAGCCAATTGTGTGGCCTTGTTGTGATCCAAACGTAAAAAAATGACACTGCAAGTTGCTCAATTGAAATTAACATTTCTATCATCGCCCCCTCATAGCTATCAAGTGCTAAATCAATTGGCTTGTTGCTTGAGACTCGGTGAGGCTTTCCTAGGTAAGCAAGCGCAATCATAATTTCTAATAATAGTTCTGCAGACCAATACCCAGGGCCTTGTGGACCTACAAAATGGTGTGGGTGCCACGGTGTTGAGATGTTTAACTTCTTTGCCCGGTATAAAGGAGGGCGTGGGTTTTATCCTGACCTGACGCCTGTATATTTGGAGTTTGCATGTTCTCCCCATGGTCCTCCTGTTTTTCCCTCCACATTTAGAAACATGCATTTCGAGTATTTGGCTGTTATACATTTCCACATGATAAGCCACTTTGTTGAGCTATCGTTTGTGGCCAGATCGCTTCTGAAAAAGAGCTGTATAGCTCAGTGGGCCTTACCTGGTAAAATAAAAAAGCGTACATCACAGGTCTGTAACCACTGTTGTAGAATTTACACTATGAGATCTCTTTTACCAGTGGCAAAATATAATGGAAGGTTTTTACCCTTTTAACTGGTGTCAGTTTTGTACCAGTTAAAAGGGTAAAAACCTTCCATCACTGTTGTAGAAGTTAAGAGCGCCACCTGGTGGTCCATTACCGAGGTTGTGTTAACAAAGACTTCGGAAAACACCAGGTTGAACTTAAACAGGTGCTAAAGCCATGGTTGTCTCGTCCATAGCTCACCTTGTGGATCAATGAGAAGATGCTGACAGCCCAGGACATGTCGTACGATGAGGCACGGAACCTGCATACCAAGTGGCAGAAGCACCAGGCCTTCATGGCCGAGCTGGCGTCCAACAAGGAGTGGCTGGAGAAGATTGACGAGGTAAGGCCCCTCCCCCTCATAGTTGCACAACGCCGGGTTGACAGCCACCGGCCGACGATGCGCACGCCTGCATGCATTTAATGCTATCACAGTTCATATAAAAATGTGTTGTAAATATTTAAAAAGCATGAAATGGAAAAGTGGGTCCAATAAGGAAGGTTTTTTTTTTATTCATCTATGTTCCCATTATAATTCCAAATTAGAAATACACTGTCTTGATGTGCCCTTAGCTTGTTTTTAATTAAGGTATTTAACTGATTGATTGGTCTTTGGTGGCGCTTGTGCAGGAAGGGCAGCAGCTAATGGTGGAGAAGCCGGAGACTGAGCCGATGGTGAAGGAAAAGTTGTCAGAGCTGCACGAGCTGTGGGATGAGCTGGAGAACACCACACAGCTCAAGGCCCAGAGGCTCTTTGATGCAAACCGTGCAGAGCTGTTCACGCAAAGCTGTGCTGACCTGGACAAGTGGGTCAATCAGATCGAGTCGCAGATCAGCTCTGACGACCACGGCAATGACCTCACCAGCGTCAACATCCTGATCAAGAAACAACAGGTAGCACACCCGCAGCGGTGATGCAAAAACACGAGTCTTGCGCTGCACGCGGTTATTTATTAACAGGAGGAACAGCAATGCGAAGCAAAGACAACTAAAATGCTGGCTACCCCTGACAGATGCTGGAGAATCAGATGGAGGTGCGGAAGAAGGAGGTGGAGGAGTTGCAGAGCCAAGCGACCGTGCTGTGCCAGGAGGGGAAAGGACGGGACGAGGTAGATAGCCAACGGCTCACGGTGGAGAACCGCTTTGAGCAGGTGCTAGCGCCCTTGCAGCAGCGGCGCGACAAGCTGCTGGCATCCAAAGAGGTGCATCAGTACATCCGGGACCTCGAGGATGAGATCGTAAGTGCTCCGTCTACACACACACACACGCAGTAAAGATACATTCATGTCTGCCCAATTATCTCGACACACCTGGTACATATCTAACTGTAAACGTAAACATGTTGCCAAACCCATTAAGACCTTTTTTTGTGGACTATAATTTGTGCTCAGCTTTGGGTGGAAGAGCGCATGCCACTGGCCGCATCTAGAGACCACGGAAACAATCTTCAAACCGTCCAACTGCTCATCAAGAAAAACCAGGTAATTGATGGAAGAACCTTGCATTGCCACCGGTTGAGATGGTGTCATTTGTAATGCTGTTTGTACAAACGCCTCCACAACATAGCATTGCGGCTTGCTCAGTTGCGGACATTGGCACTGTGTAAATGCAGAACCTGCAGAAGGAGATCCAGGGTCACGAGCCGCGCATCGAGGACATACGCGAACGTGGGGAAGACTTAATTGCGCGTGGCAGCGTCGACCCGGAGGCCATCCATGAAAGGCTCGAGGACCTGCGTGCGTTGTGGGCCACCATGATCGTGGAGGCCAAGGACCGCCACATCCGGCTTGAGGAGTCCCTCAAGGCCCAGCAGTACTACTTCGATGTGGCTGAGGCGGAGGCGTGGATGAGTGAGCAGGAGCTCTATATGATCGCCGACGAGAAAGCCAAGGTACGGCTCGGTAGTGCGGAAAGCACACAGTCAGCACCGCTTGATGTAATGTGATCGTTTGAACGGACGTGCGTAGGCTCGTGTG
Organism: Lampetra fluviatilis; assembly: GCF_964198595.1. Lineage (NCBI taxonomy): Eukaryota > Metazoa > Chordata > Hyperoartia > Petromyzontiformes > Petromyzontidae > Lampetra > Lampetra fluviatilis. The sequence goes on from NC_136281.1 coordinate 3,983,248, forward strand.
CATGCACTTGGAAATCGTGTTTGGTTTTCACACCCAGGACGAGCAAAGTGCCGTGGCTATGCTGAAGAAGCACCAGATCTTGGAGCAGTCGGTGGAGAATTACTCGGATGTTATTCACCAGCTGTCAGAAACCAGTCGCAACCTCGTCACTTCCAGGCATCCAGAAAGGTACCTTACTTTATCTAAATCTATTGAAAGTTTAACAGTTATTGTCAAGTTTCAATATCCATGAATATATAACATGAGCAAAATAAACTAGTTGATATGCTGTAATATGAATATCACTTTTTATGACAATGAAATAACAATATCCTAAATTGGAAGGAGGCACGTATAAGTTTCCTGCTTTTTTCGGCATGCAGCGAGCGCATTGGGCTGCGACAGTCCCAGGCGGACAAGCTCTACGCTGGTCTCAAGGACTTGGCAGAGGAGCGACGGGGGCGGCTGGAGGAGCGGCACAAGCTTTTCCAACTCAACCGCGAGGTGGACGACCTGGAGCAGTGGATTGCCGAGCGCGAGGTGGTGGCCGGCTCTCATGAGTTGGGCCAGGACTACGAACACGTCACCGTGAGTTGCTGTCATTCGCTTATTTGTTCATGTGGCTCATAGATAGCTTAACTGGGGCTAACGGCAATTCATTTCTCCAGTCACAGTTAATTTCTTTGGTTTGATTCGCTTTGGCATCGTGTCCCTTTGCAGATGCTGAGTGAACGTTTTGCGGAGTTTGCACGCGACACGGCGACGATCGGCCAGGAGCGTGTGGACAGCGTGAACAGGATCGCAGACACGCTGATCGAGGCTGGCCACTCGGACTCCGCCTCGGTGGCTGACTGGAAGGATGGCCTCAATGAGGCATGGGCCGACCTCCTGGAGCTCATCGACACACGCACTCAGATGCTGGCCGCCTCGTATGAGCTGCATCGCTTCAATCACGACGCACGTGAGGTGCTGTCTCGTATCAACGAGAAGCAAATGCAGCTGCCTGAGGAGCTGGGCCGTGACCAGAACACAGTGGAGAGCCTACAGCGCAAGCACACCACCTTCGAGAACGACATCCAGGCACTCGGCGTGCAGGTGCGTCCATCTCATCAGCGTTTAAGGGCCAACGGTACCATTGAAAGTGGGACAAAACTAATAATAAAGCAGTTGGAGAAAGAAAATAACAGTTTGTTAAACTGAATTGTGCTTAGTTAAGTTGTTTTTTTTACACCTGGCAAGAAGCGACACCCTGTACTCTTCTCTCCTGCAGGTGAAGGTGCTGCAGGAGGATGCGGAGAGATTGAGAGGAAGCTACGCAGGGGAGAAAGTGGAGGACATCGAGCGGCGGGAGGAAGAGGTGGTGGCCGCCTGGAAGGGGCTGCTGGACGCCTGTGAGGCTCGCAAGCTGCGGCTAGCCGACACTGGCGAGAAGTTCCGCTTCTTCAGCCTCGTGCGGGACCTGATGCTCTGGATGGAAAACACAATCCGGCAGATCAACGCCCAGGAGAAGCCGAGGTTAGTGCGATGGCATCGCAAATTAAAATGCAAATCTTGTTAAAACAAACATTGATAATTATTTGTCATCGTCTGTGGAACCGGGGGAGTTTTTCTGTTCTTTTCTCAAGAGGCATAAATGTGCTTTTGTAGGGATGTCTCTTCAGTCGAGTTGCTGATGAACAACCACCAGGGAATTAAGGCGGAAATTGACACCCGGAATGACAACTTCACGACCGTCATTGAGCTTGGGAAATCTCTACTAGCCCGTCAACACTACGCAACAGACGAGGTACACACCAAACATCGATTTAGACACCAATGTACTTTAGTCAGTTGGGTAACAATGATGAACATGATTGTTATTCATATGGGGTTCTTTAATTTCTGTTTAAAAGCTTGAATCAATCTCCCTCCCCATCAGATAAAAGAGAAACTTGGTCAGCTGACTGATAAGCGAAAGGAGATGGTCAGCAAGTGGGAGGACAGAGCCCACTGGCTCAAACTGAGTACGTAATTCAGTGCACTCGCGTTCGTATCACCTGACACATTCACGTTTATTACTTGCAGTAAACGAAAGTGAATTATATGTGGATGTCATGGAGTATTACGTTGCCCTTTACAAGTGTACAATAATGTTTTAAAAAGTACTTTCTGGAAATGTTTTTGGTTACTCAAGATCAAAATGTCCCCCTTGCTCAGAATTAATGTTTGGTGGTGTTTATATGTATTGATGGTCCTGAAGCAATGGTGGAAATTACGTTTTACAATACTATGGCAGATACTTGTTTCCTTTACTATTTCTACAAAGGTAAGCTAAAAGTAATTGAATGGGGCATATGACAAAACTACCCAGAATGCGAGGCTACATTGTGGGCAGCAGAGGTTACTGCGGCATAATCAGTTCTTGTATTCATAATTCTATACTGCCATAACTATGCTCTTGATATTCAACAACCAGTACTTTTTATTATTTATTCTTATTATAATGCGCATTTACCCAGGAAAGCCTCTCCGAGTCCCATGACTTTTTCAGGAGTGTCTTGCCAAGTTCTGCAGTAGGGGGGGTAATGATTCTTTTGTACATTCCAACTGAGTAATTTCCAGGAAATATTAAACATTTGGACTATGATGCCGGCACACAAATGGCCTACCCTTGCAAATGGCATCATTGGATCTTTAGCGTCCACTGTGAAGCAAACGATGAGTAATTTTACGGTTGATACACCTGCAGTAATAACCAGGGTGGCCCCTCATTATATGAACCGTGAACCTCTGCAGCAAGTCGCGAACGCGCTTCCGCCAGGCCATGTCACCACCCAATGACGCATTTTCGAGTAACCCCCCCGACGGCTGCGAGGTGTGGACAGGCTTTCACACGGCAATAGATTGACAAAAAGCGTTGTTACATATAACTAAATGAGACGTTTAATTCGTGCCTTTAAACAAATTATTATCTCGCGGTTGATCTGCGAGTTCTCACGGAGACTCACGTATGCCAATGCTGCCGACAGTCCTCGAGGTGCACCAGTTTGCGCGCGACGCGGGGGTGGCCGAGGCTTGGCTGCTGGCCCAGGAGCCACACATCACCACGCAGGAGGTCGGCGAGAGCGTGGACGAGGTGGAGCAGCTGCTCAAGCGCCACGAGGCCTTTGAGAAGTCTGTCTCCACATGGGACGAGCGATTCAACGTGCTCGAGAAGCACACCACCGTGAGTGGGAAGACGCACGTGGCTTGGCCGTGCCTGATCCCCCCCCTCCTCCTCCTCGCAACCCTCCCCCCCCATCCCCTCTGGAGGTTTCTTCGCCGGCTGTTGTTGCTGCTGATAATGCTACTCGGCAGTGGTTACATTTTCAAAATGTTGCACCCCCTTTTCTCACTTCATCAGCTGGAACTCCTGGAGCTGCGCAAACAACAGAAGGAAGAGGAGGAGAGGCAGCAGCAGCAGCAGCAGGAACTACAGGCTCAGTTAGAAGCCAAGAAACTCGAAGATCAGATCAGAGCTGAACAACAAAGGTGTGTTAACCGCTACGAGGTATTATCACACTTCAGGTACAGATTAGTCACGTCGGTAATGTTAAGTTATTTTAAATCCAGTGTCTCTTTGGTTTTCATTGCGTTTTTTTATATAACTTGGCAGCATGCAATATTTGGTATGGAAGATGTTAACAAAGTTAGTAATAAATAATTTTACACTACATGATCATTCCAATTTTTTTCATTTTCCCTAAAGGATACGAACGCAAGACGTCACACAAAACGGCATCTCTTCCGACCAAGAATCACCCAGGGTCAGTCCTTACTGGTCCAGGCACTACATGCCACACCACCACTATTACCAGAACAGATAGAGATAGCATTGCAATTTTGCCATTTAAACACGCAAGTATAAGATATTTATGATATTTTGTATTTACAAAATAAAGGGATTGCAGAGTTGTGAACGTTACATTGTTGCTTATATGACATTATTTCTTGTTTAAATATTCTCACGTATTAACATTTTTTAAAGTAACTGCTCTGTGGCTCGTATTTTTATTGATAATGCAGAACACGTACTGTTGTCATATTTAAATCATTGCATGTGTGCGATACAACTTGGAAATGAAGCCTACTTGTGTATAACGTTACGTTCTTCCTTATTAAAGCGAGTGTTGGATGAGGATAGCATTGTCACTAACATCTGATTAAAGGCTGGGCTCATCACTAACCAAGTCACTCCCGCTTAATCATTCGCACACAGTTTTTGCTTTTAACAAATGTTTCTCACGGTTCGCTTGGACTCTGAACCGTGAACATTTAACATGACCAGATGAGCAGCACAGGAGGTAATACTTGTTTAATAGTTAAATAACGTATGTAATACGTATTCTAATTATGCGCATATGCTATTACACTTGAACATGTTTCCATCGTCGTGGTTATATGTTAATTAATCGTCATGGAAAATGCGAATTATCATTGAATTAATTTTAATGGAGATTTTTGAAAGACCTTGAAATAATAAAATACTAATATCATTGCCCCATTCTAGTATGCCTCGTTAAAACACAATATGCACACTGATCAATTAAAGATTACACCCTGTTGCATATTTATTTATTTAAATTAATTCTGATACAACACATGCAAGATTTCTTATACATATTCATCATGTAAAATGGACGCGATTCAAAAGGCGTCCTTTATCCGAACAGCACTCGAGTCGCGTGTTAAATGCCAAAATAAAAAGGTTATCAATAATTCAAAAGTCTGCTTTTGTCAAATTACTTTTTTGACAAAGGGATCATTTTAAATACTGTAGCCTGGGGGCATGGTGCATGAACCAGAGCAGAACACTCGTAGGGTCTCTGCAGGGAGCGACTGCTCGCTGCGAGGGCACATCGCTTGGCTCAGGCGCTCATCACTGGGTAAACGTGCATCATAGTGTGCAGTGCTCCCCATCATTTACTGCGCCATTTAGCCCCTGTATGCAGTGGCCTTTGTATACAAATATTTGTACAATGCTTTTCATGCTTATAAACAGAATTGCCTACGCTAACATGCAGTGGCAGGTGTGTGCCTACCTTGTGTGCCACTCTGCTTGTTTTGATCTGCACTGCGCACCGTGCATGTTGGAGTGTCTGGGTTGATGTGCTCCCCTGCACGTGTTTGACGTTTATGATGGATGCACATTTATTAGGATGTGTACAGCTCTAGTGTCTAAATGCGATTATGATCATATTCATTGACTTATATTTAACAGATCGAAGATTAATAATCTGACAGCAATAGTTGCTCCTTTGTGTACATATTTTAAACTAATGCTGGGGAAATATGGTAAAATAAAAAATGGTAATATTTTTGGGAAAAATGTACCTTAAGTTTAACGTGTGTGTTTTCTCAGCCACTCAACCGAGTTTGACTGCGTGTTGAGCATTTTTCCTTTTAAGCATTTGCCATGCACGACTGCGGGTATCATTATGAGTTCAACTCCTAAAGATGCCCATAGTCGTGCTTTGAAACATGACAGAAGAAATGCTCAACATGCTTGCCCCTCAAAGATCACACTCTTTCAAAGTGTTTGCCACTTACCGGGTGCTGCAAACCCCTTGTCCAATACATCTCTCGAGCTCGTTTGGTAACATGCATGCTGCATCTTTCCAGCAGGGCTCCAACATGCTGGATCCATCAGTGAACGGCAATGGCGACAACGAGGCAGACGGTGCGAGGAAGCTGACCCCGGAGCCATCGCCATCGTCCGACCGTCGGAAGCCCCACACGCTGCATTCTCAGTCCGTGTCCACATTGCCTGGCAAGGCCGAGGAGGGATCAGCCTTCCGCAAAGAAGGCTTCCTGTTGCGAAAACACGAGTGGGAGTCGCATAACAAGAAGGCTTCCAGCAGGTAGGGTCCAATGCCAGCCTCCTGCATCTCCTACATCTGCATACTGGCTGGGAATTAAATGTTTCATTGCTAGCCTATTTTATGTTTTCAACTACAGTGGAATGTACACGGGTATGTATGCATTGCAATGGGACGGCCAATTCCAAGACATTTGCTGAATACACAGTAACACAATGGTGTGGAGGGGGTGACTAATGGTACATGTGAAAGGAGATTTATTTGTTTGGCCTTCTTAATGTGTACAAACACATTTCATTCGGGGGCAAATGTTAGCACTCCCAGAAGCCACACACCACGTTAACCTATGCATAGCAAGAGTGAATTGTAGATTCATTTGTCAAATTGAAATATTAATAGCTGTAACGACCATGGGTGTTTTTACATTCATTTTAATAAGTAAAATGTTTTCTTCATTGTTAGGTCTTGGCACACACTGTACTGCGTGCTGCACAACCAAGAATTTGGATTCTACAAGGATTCCAAGAACATGAACACTGGAAACACCTACCATAATGAAATCCCCGTCAATTTGGCCAACGCGGTGTGCGACGTTGCCTCGGACTACAAAAAGAAGAAGCACGTGCTCAGACTTAAGTAAGTGTCATTCATTTCCTGCCGTGAAGAATAATCACAGGGCTGACCCCACAACACCACCAAGAAGAGCTCTGTCCATCTTGTTTGTACCATCTCGTAAGGCAGAGCTCGTGAGCGAGATGAGAGGTTCATTGTGTCCGTGTTTCACGAGAGAGAGAGAAATATTAACGTCCACTCCAGTTGATGTTGGACCCCCATCAGCTGAGAAGAATGTGTGCGTCATACTAGAGAAGGCTTTCCTCTGTTGTCTGTGGAAAGGCCATAAAGCATCAACAGCACGAGTTTGCGCACAAAATGTTGCTTCACATTATGCTGCTGTTTTTTTACAATTTGAGTGCCTGAATATATATTTACATGAAAATGTAATGTTTTTTTAAATTCTACTTTTCCAGGCTTCCTGATGGAAATGAATACCTGCTTCAGGCCAAAGATGATGTGAGTAATACAACTGGAATATTAAGGGGATATGTTAATGTGAATGGTATGGTGAGACAAGAGATTATTAATTAACAGAGCTTCTTGCTTCAGCACATCAGGTTTTTTCTCCACTTTACAACGTGTTCTTGCCTATGCTGAATTAAAACCCTATCATTCTCTGGATAGTAAGTTACATTAACAGAGTATCTATGTATGTATGTATGTTGAACTTCTTTTGCACCATACGTAGTCAACTGTGCTAATCAAAGGTGCGGCGAATGGACAACAAACTAAACACAAAAGCAGTTCTAAATAATTGTATTTTCAATCTAGATTTAAAAGTGCATAGCTCCCAGTGGCTTCCTGATATCAGAAGGAAGAACATTCCAGACAGCTGCAGAAGCGCATCTGAAAGCATGTGATGCAGTCACTGTCTTTGTTAAATATACCAGCCAAAAGCCGCTGCAAGGGTGACCGGAGTTCGCTTGATGGTTTATGCTCCTTGACGAGATCAGTAAGGTATTGTGGTTCATTTGTGGCAAGCACGTGTATTTGCACATTAGAAAAAACCCACATTTGAGTCAAGGATACATGTACTACACACAGATAGATCAGCAACCTGCTTGCTGTATTGTACCACCACTTACAGGCGCCACCTCATTTGGCCCGCAGGTATTCTGAAATGCAGACTAAATGCCCTTACTTGTCCAGGAAAGTCTCCAAGTTTCAAGACTTTTTTAGGAGAGTGCTGGCTACAGTGAGATGTTTGGTCAATTCTCTCAGTGGGTTTTTCGCATGTGGGAGGACACCAGAGTAACTAAAACCCATGCATTCAAAAGGATGACATTCTCAACATCACACAGATATATTCAATCCACAGGGTCCCAATTGAGTGAATACATCTGTGTACTGCATCCATTGATGTCCTGTCATCTTCTGGCAACCTCACAGCTTGTGATCCACTAACCCTGAACATGCAAGTCACTGGATAGAAGGCAATACGGTTGCATAGGTCTTAGTGGCTGGGGTGTGAGACAACCCCCGTTTCACAAACCGACGTGTGTGTATCGGCCCACAGGAGGAGATGGCCAACTGGATACACAGCATCAAGGCAGCAGCTTCGAGCCGGGACTCGAGCTCGCCCAGCAGCCAAGACAGCCAGGCGCCCATGCGCTCCAAGACCATGCCGTCAGGCCCTCCTAGCGAAGCCACCAGCCCTGAGAAGAAGGAGAAGGATCGGGAGAAAAGGTTTAGCTTCCTTAAGATGAAGAAGTAGACGCTACATTGCCGGCCGCATGGCTCTGCACGTCGATCCGTTGTGTACACGGGAATATGAAGGTCACTACTGTTAGTTACAACTTTGGAACAGTGTTTTGCAAATAACGATTTTTACGGCTGATAAAGCGGGCGTAGGGTAGCCCTCATACATAAGACGTTAATGTAGGATGAACCGGGCAGTTTTGTTATCGCTGGTTGTAGACCGAACACGACATAAAAAGTCAGCATGCAGTGGTGTAGCTATGTCATGGAACGTTTCCTTACTGTGATTAAGAGTTAATTAGTTCTTTACGGTAATGACATTTACTGTGAGGCAGCTTTTTAGAAGGGTAGTAGGGTGTGTTTCTTTTGGAATATTTTATTAGATAGGTTTTTCTCATTTTATTGTATTACAATCTTTTTATCATTCCTATACTGGACAAAAATGACTGGACCAATTTAAAATATGGTTTTAATCACTACAGTTTATGCAAGCTTATGAAAAACAAGGAGGATGCAAATTACCATGTTGTGATGATGATTATTATTGTAAGCATTCTGCCATTTAATGAGCCGTTATTTCTGGCCATACTGTCGACAGCATGATTTGATAACGTGCTATTTAAACTCCCCTCGTGACCCCCCCCCCCCCACACAATAAAACATGAAGAATTGCGTTGGACGGGAGAGGGATTGCTTGCTAATATATTCATTTCACCTGGAAGCAGACCCCAGCTTTTGTCTTGTGTACATGTAAGATTATTCCTTGGTAATTGATGAATAAGAGAAGGCGTACCATATAGCAAACTGACAACGGAGTACTACTTTAGGTTTGTTCTGAATGTCGTTCGAGGACCTTCAATTTTATTGACTTTCCAATATATGTGTAGTAAAGACATACCAACTAGAACTTCATGTAAGCGACTTATCCTGTAAAGCTTGCCATATTAGGGTACCAGATTATATACATAAGTAAGTCTTCTTTGTTGTTTTATTGCACTTCTTGTTAAACATTTTTCAACTGTATCCATTCAAAGTATGTTAATAAACTTAATCAGCCTACCAAATTATTCCCATTGGTCACTTCTTTTGTTAGTGTAAAACCCATTTTAAACACAGTGCAAACATTGTACAGGTTGCTCGTGTACGCACTGTAGGATAACTCTCAAGTCCGTGTGGGACCAGAGTAGGGGGACACTGATGTTGAGGGCATAGGGTGCATTGTGGTGTCTACAAAAATATGTTTTGTGACCAGAGTTTTTTTGAGACAGGCAGATGCCCATGGCTGATAAAGAATAATAACGTACAGTGAGTCATCTGTTACAGAGCTGCAGACTGAATTCCCATCGGGCCATTTTCAATGACACTCCACAACGGTTGGATTTAAAGCCCTACAATCTATGTTTATATCAAATAGGGTTTGTTTTCCCCATACGTCTTGTACACCATTTGTGTAATTGTGCAATTCACTATAATAAGACAACGCAATTCTGGCACGAAGAGCATGAGTAAAATGGTAATGGATGGGAGTGGTGCACATGCCAATAGTTGACCTTGATAACCTTTGACCCCTTGACTATCGGAATAATTTTTCGTGTCTTGCCCAGAACAACTCTTAGAATGGAGTGTTACCTGTCGGGCGATTTATCCTGCGATGACCCCAACACCATGATTATCGGCTCACCCAATTCCAAGGGGCATGGAGTTATACAACTTTGAAGTGGAGGGAAAAAGAGAGGAATCGTTAAAAGTGTTTTAATGAATAAAAAAATAAACCAATAAAATTATATTGCTTGTAATATCCAGAGATATTGCCCATAAAGAATATTAACACATTTAACCAAAAATGTACATTTGTTTTTACGCTGGATGAAAAATGTAAGAATGCAAATGGAGTGAAAATAAAACCATTGCTCTGGAATGTAAGTTCTAGTTGACCATTCGTGTACCGGAGATAGATGTGGTTACGACACGTAGACGACACAGCAGAAGCAATTAGCTGTTTGCAACTACTTCAAACATTACCCAACTTAATTCGTAAACAGCCAGAGAGTTATACGTAATAGGATTTTTTTTTTAAAGGCGCAATTGTAAATAATCGTAAAGTAAAATACGAAATTATTTCCGTACGACGGTGTTACAGACGTGCGTCGTCAACAATTACGATCACCGTGCAGCGGTTTGTGTTTTGAACTAAACTTTTCGACACATTCTGCAGCAAGCCATCGATACGTCATTTGTATTTACATCACCGGACAGTCCTAATACTACACTGTAAGGGTTATTGATCTTGCCGCCACACTCAACCTCCCAATGCCAAATGCCCCTAATTGCACGAGAGCTTCCCTGAGGCCATCTCTCACCGCATTTACGTTTCATGAAAAAAAAATCCCACCCTGCGTGCCACGAATATCGGCTCGCGTGTCTTGCACACAACAGCTCATCAGAGAAGCAACAACCAGAAAACATCCGGAATCAGAACAAAAAAAAGCCCACTCACCACCCTCGCAATTTAAATGCCTTAAAAGAACGTGTAATAAACTTACATTGCAGGCCCTTTTGTCAACCGACTGCTGGCCGTACGAGCGCAGCGCGCCAATCGCTGCACCACCACCCTTCCACCGACCTCTCAACGGGAGAATACAGAGTTGCAACAATGTAAACGTCGGTAAGAGAAACGTCACCCGCAATGCACCAGATCGCATTTAATCTCAGAAGCCAAAGCAGAGCAAGACGGCGCTCCGATGGGCGGCCATGATGCACACAACACGTTGCGAATGGTTGGGGGGTGGCCAAAAGAGGGCAATGCAGAAACACATTCCTGCGGAGGGAGCTGGTAGGAACGTTGGGTTGCTCGGTCAATGGCCAGGGTCAACGGCGGCGTGGTGTATTCCGCAAATATGCCCGACTGTGAGGGCGGGCACAAGCCGGCGTGAGTAGGTTAAACGTTGAGTTTTATAAGGGCACCACGGGGTGACCAGCCCCTCCCCACCCAGCCCCTCCCCATTCTCCCCACCCAGCCCCTCCCCACCCTCCCCTCCCCACCCAGCCCCTCCCTCCCCACCCAGCCCCTCCCTGCACGACGGACACAATAATCCCCTGTGGGCTGGTGTAACCAGGAGGTTCCTACCAGTAATAAACGATTGTATTGTACTTCTATGCTCCCAGAAATTTGCACCCCACCTTATCCACATCATAAGCCACTTCGTTTAGCGATCATTTGTTGCTACGTCGCTTCTGAAAAAAAATACTATCGAGCTTTACTGGGCCTTATCTGCCAAAATAAAAAAAATAGTTTAATGTCAATCGCATTGACCAGCGTAGCGAAACATGATCAACACCCCCCCCCCGCCACCTCCCCATTCACTGCACGGCATAGTGAAACTGTCATCTAACAATTTGATTGATAAAAGAGATGTGCATGTACCAGCACTGCCAATGCCGTTGCCGTCAGTATAACTGGTGGTCGAAAACAAATCGCGAACAACCACTGCCTCGGCCCGGTTCATCATCTGTGGAACACGCGTCAAGCTAATGGCACACGAGGAGGGAGCTGCTTCAGACTGCATCTGCTTCGTCTCCGACCGAGGTGGAGCAGCATATTAAACCCCACCAAGATGACCCCGTGCAGACTCCGCAGTGGAGACACAAATATTCATATTCTTAGGTATTTTCGGTAAAGTCACGTAGGTAAAAATTTAAAATTAAAATGTATAAAAGTAAAATAAAATAAAAATCACGACGTTTCGGAGGCAACACAAGCTTCCGTCTTCAGGTGACTTTACCGAAAAAACCTAAGAATATGAATCCTTGCAGTCACGAAAGCTTCAAATCTAGAAGGAAACAAATCCCTACTGCGGTACGCAGCGCGGGTACCGACCGCTCTCCTCTTTTAGCCGGCTTCGAGTGTGTTCACCTTAAGGGCCCCTCGGCGTCCGCACCGAATCACGGCCATTCACGGCACACAACTCTGTGTGTGTGCGCTCCGCAGTAATGGGCTTTTAAAACGCTACCATTGTCCAGAGTCGATCATGGTGAAAACCTTCAGGGGTGCACGACAATGCGTCACATTCTTGCCTCGTGAAGTGAATTGTTGTTTCGTAGAAGCGGCGGTGGTTATAACGTCGGTTGGGTAGGTGCCTGTCAAGTTTTTTTTCCTCTCTCGTGGGCTGGAATATATATGAGAGTGCACAGGCCGCGACCGATCAATAAAAAAAATATCGCCATTCACGATAATAAAGTTATCACAAAGCGCTTCTTCACAAGGGAAACGCAACATTGCACCAATCCAATTTAACTAGCGCAACCCAATAAAAAGTGTACGCGTTCGTTCAAAATATGAGACAGATTAATTATTAAATGCGTCTTTAACCTGATTTCTTTTTGAAAACCGCAACACCCTTCCCCCTTATCAGACGGTGCCCATTGTGCAATTCACCATCGACACAACGTCGACCAGCGCGCTGCAACCAAACCAGCATTGCCCCGCCGTTTACCGCGTCCTCAAGACCTCGGAGTTGGCTGCCGTCCCCTGTTCGCGGAGTCAAACGCCGCTGCCCTTGAAACCAAACGCGTTCGATTGCTCGGCAGAGCGGGACGCGGTGTTTCAGACGCGCCGCTGTCAACGGCCGGTTTCCTCGGGATCGGGTAATTTTTTGTGACGGTGAAATGTTTTTTTTTTCTCCTAGCACTGATCTCATGCGCACAGAGGAGGACCTCATCATCCGGCACCGTCGTTCTGCGGGTCCCTATTTCGGGCGAGTAGTAGCTCGTCTTCTGACAACACCACGATCCGGCTCACCGCGCCCATGCGGTCGAGCGACTAAAACGGACCATCGAGCGGAACCCGGCCGCACGTGGCCTCACCGCCCACGGAGAGGCCCACAGGGAGGCCCACGCTCAGCCTGGCGCTGCCGCAGGATCGAGTACCGGATGAAGCGAGTGCGGGGCCTGTAGCATATGTTGTTCTAAAAGGGGCCCTAAATAAAAAAAAAGATAAATATGAAAACACAATTTTTTTGTCTACTTGCATAGTAAAGTAATTGTATTTTTTTTATTTGCGCCACAGCCAGATAATACGACAAATCGCTAACCTTAAACACCCGGTCGTTCATAAAAGTTGAAGGCGGTATAGCACTATAGTAATAGAGCAAGTGCAGAATCACTTAACCGGAATTGATAGCTTGAAATTATTTAGCGCGGGGCCCTTGAAAGTGCGAGGCCCGTAGCTACATATGTAGCTACTTGTGCTACACATGTAGCACAAGTAGCTACATGTGTAGCTACTTGTGCTACACATGTAGCACAAGTAGCTACATATGTAGCTACTTGTGCTACTGGGATAACCCGGCACTGCCGACGATCCTCATCGCGCTCGATGAGGCGGAGCGCAGCATGCCTTTCCGGAGGCCTGGCTCGAGTCGATGGATCGCGACACATGGAGGAACATTCGAAAGGTCCCATTGATGGTTTAGCGATCACTGCGGGCCTATTGCGAACCTTACTTTGGATGACGGTGGCTGTGACCTTGGACGAGGCAGCCTTGTCTTGACAAATTTGTTTTCTTTCACAGCCTCTGGGAAGCCAATGTCGATACACACACCACGCACACTTTAATCACAATAGACTACACGACTAAAGCAAGGTCGCTCCCAGTAGTCAATGCCGATGCACAATGTACGTACGATTTCTCACCACCGAGGGAATCATGAGCAATTGTTGAATTTGGGTTCTTCAGAATTTGAACCAGGAGCAGCGTGAAGAATGTTGATCGTGTGGGATCGTTGGTCCTGCCAATGGGGAGCCGTTCTAGTACAACGATGTCCCCCCTGATAACGCGAACGCGTCTGCAACGAGTGTCAATTGCAGCTGCCGTAACCACTGCCCAGTAGCGTAACTCGCGTGAGAGCAGCGGGTGCCTTGGCCTCCCGCCCCCCTGGTGGCCAAAGCTACGAGTTGGGGCCCCCTTGACAATCACCAAGAAGGCAACAGTTTGAGGCTGTACATTTGGGGAAGGAAATCTCCAAGTTTGCCACCGCAAACAGAAAGAATGGGGCTGTGAAGGAATGAGAGATGGGTCATCTTTGTGATGAGTTGACAATGTAATTCATTATTTTCACATATATAGTTCTGATTTAAAGCTTTCGTGACTGCAGAGATTCATATTCTTGGTTCTTTCGGTAAAGTCACGTAGAAGGGAAATAATAGAATAAAAATATTAAACAATAAAATTCTCACGACGTTTCAAATTGTCTTGTTGTGGATTTCACACCTTATGATGATTGCTTGTGTTGCAGTCGAAACGTCGTGAGAATTTTATTGTTTTATATTTTTATTTTATTATTTCCATTTTACGTGACTTTACTGAAAGAACCAAGAATATATATAGTTCAGTGGATGATTCAAGTATAGTCATGTTAAAGTTAAATGTTCGAGACGAAAGTTTCTGTTGAAAGCGTTTGTAGGATCCATGCTGTGATAAAATAATTCTAAAATAATATAGTCCTCAAGGATAGGCCTCTTATTTATTTAAAAAAATGTTGTGAAAGGCTATTATTGTTTTGCATTAATTTTCTACTGTATATGTTCTTGTAACTCTTCCGCAGCTATTAAATATTGGAAGTTATAGTTTTATTTACCGTAAAGAAACGTGATGTAACGTAGCAAAACATAATTTGCGTTGAACGACAGTAACTTCAATAAAGAACAATGGACAATAGAAATCCGTTGTTGGGAACACATTCCTGCGGAGGGAGCTGGTAGGAACGTTGGGTTGCTCGGTCAATGGCCAGGGTCAACGGCGGCGTGGTGTATTCCGCAAATGTGCCCGACTGTGAGGGCGGGCACAAGCCGGCGTGAGTAGGTGAAACGTTGAGTTTTATAAGGGCACCACGGGGTGACCAGCCCCTCCCCACCCAGCCGCATTCTCCCCACCCAGCCCCTCCCCACCCTCCCCACCAAGCCCCTCCCCTCCCCACCCTCCCCAACCAGCCCCTCCTCACCCTCCCCACCCAGCCCCTCCCCACCCTCCCCTCCCCACCCAGCCCCATCCTCCCCACTCAGCCCCTTCCCACCCTCCCCTCCCCACCCTCCCCTCCCCACCCAGCCCCATCCTCCCCACTCAGCCCCTCCCCACCCTCCCCTCCCCACCCTCCCCTCCCCACCCAGCCCCATCCTCCCCACTCAGCCCCTCCCCACCCTCCCCACCAGCCCCGCCCTGCACGACGCGCGGACACAATTATCTCCTGTGGGCTGGTGTAACCAGGAGTATTATTTATCTCATTAGATACGCGTCAATTACATTGCACAGAGGTGCCACGGAGTTGTAGTGGCTGCATTTTGCCAAGACGGAGTTTTATTTGTAAGTGTTTGGGGGATTTGTTGACCTTTCTTGCATGTTGCACCACTGTCATGTTTGTGTACTATTTGTTGTTGTAACGTTCTTACCCGCCCCTACCGGACATATGTGCAAAAGAGCTTTATCGTTCATCGGATTCCTCCTGTACAAATACATATTCTGATTCTGATTAATGTTCGATGCCTTGAGCATAATTGTGTGATTAGGCAATAGGAGGCCCGATATATAGCCTATAGGTGCGACCGTGCCAGACAAATCAAATAAGGGAGTCCCACCCGACCGATTACCGTACACCCTGAGCTGCCAGTGTCGTTGCGATACTGATACTACCCCCTGATGCGCGTGTACACTCCCTATGCTATTCCTCTCACTCATCCCCTCTCCGCTCCAAGCATTGCCCCAGATGCAGACTCTCAGCTCTGCAGAAATTACCGTTTAAAATCATGTATACATATCTCCCTACTCCCCGCCTCCCATTTAACATTTGAGATGCGTTAAACGCAGTTACAGCAAAAACATAATTTTCAGTCCTTGATCAATCAAATGCTGGCCTCCCTACACCGTGGAGGTCGCAGCTCAGAGCGGGTTCGTGAAGGTGCGGAGGAGCATTGATGCTGGGTCACACCACAGTACAACAGTAGATGACCTCTGTGCTGTGTCCATCTGGTCGTGTCGCTTTTGCGGACACGATCAGCTTCAGCGAAACAATGGCTATGCAGCAAAAGCGGGGCAGCAGCAGTAGCGATATTTTTCATTTTCGATGCACGCAGGAAGAAACTGGCAAAAGGGAGGCGGAGAAGAATAGCTGCGCGGTGTGTTCGATTGGCACGGCGCCTACGAGGTCATCAATTCACACTCGCGGGCTGCTGACATTCGTTAAATCCGAGACTACAGAGTAGCAAGTCCCCCCCACCCATCCATCTGATTTAACTCATGGAAATGAGCCCCGGGTTGTAATTGATTCGATGCTGCTGCTGCTGCTGCTCCTACAGCCGTTCCCACTCTCCGTTCGTGCAAGCAGCAATGGAGTCTATGGAAGGCGGTGATCGGATCACGGCAGGGCACGCACCATCTGCATTCTCAATTGCACGAAGAAGACAAAGATCCCCCGTGTAGCCTGAATAGACTGTTGGGGCAAGTGCTGTTAGCGGGTACCTACGAAGGCCGGCACGGCACACGGCTGGGGTGCGTGAACAGCACCACTCCCAACCGCCTTTGTCTCCCCAGCGGCAACAGGTAATTGTTTGAGGCTGAGTCGACCTTGGTGAGGTCCAGGACCCGTTCGGATGATCGTCACCGGTGTTGGCCGTGAGCGGGAATCGAACTCGTGTCGCCAGGTTCGTAACGCAGCGCGCTGACCGCTGAACTACGGCTCCCAGACTCGTCACACGCGCACACACACACACACATTCAGAGGTGATACAGGGTCTTCGTCAGCAGAGCCAGGCTTGCTTAAAACCAAGAATATAAACATAGCAAGCGTGACTCCGCCGATGCGACACTTCATAGGGAAAGCGGCCCAGAGTTTGTGTTTGTATCAAAAACCAATGATGCTTAAAAACAAACACGTTAAGCAGGCGGTATTGTCTGTTTGTGCGATTATTTATTTATTTCCTAAGCACGTGAGTGGTGTCTTTGTTACGAATCCTCCCGTGACCCCCTTCCCGTTGCCTCCCACTCTGACACCTGTTGCCCCCTTGTTTTCGACGTGACGCGTGCGAGACGCCACCCACCACCACCCCCTTAAAAGCCATCACGAGCCCGCGTGATTGCGCTCATTACGCACAGCACTCGTGCAGTCTAAAAGCAGCGATTTTCAGCCACAAAATATCTGAAGATATTTGTTTGTTGTGTGTGTACATTCCACACAATACCCCAACAGTACTAACATGAATACAGGACTAAATGTACACCCGGACCGGACGATGTGGCCTCGACGCCCGATCGTGTTCGCAGCTTGTTTTATGCCAGCGGTTCGATTATAACCAGCGTTTAGATACCAGCGGTTTGATACCAGCGGTTCGATACCAGCAGCCGCCCTGATCAATACTGCTGGTGTTTTAACCATTAATACAGACGTCGTCCGATTCACCGTGGATGTTAAAGATCCCATCACAATCTAAATTTGAAAGATGCGCAATTTGCTCAGTTGGATTATATCATACGCAGCAATCATCGCTCCCCCAACGTTGACACCTTTTGGAGGCAGGAGACTTAGTGAAAGTTCCTTGGGTAAATACGAATAATAATAATCAAGCCATTGCCAATCCACTGCCAGATAAAGGCCACTTCATTCTGTGTCTATGAAGAAATTAGTTTGACCATACTTCACCACGCTGGTCAATGGGGGTTAGTAAAGGGTGGGGTGGGGGGGTAGATAGCTGTTGCTGTTATCCGTGACCAGGAATTAAACTCAGGTTGTGTGAGTTCATAACGCGGTGCGCTAACCACTGGGCTACCCCTCCCTTCTATGAATATGAAATATTAATTATGCACATACAGTAATGTATTTCAGCAGCGCAGATCCTAAACGAGTGCTCGGCAGTAGCGGAGATCATTCAAGGTGCTCGCCATGCTTTGCAGGACCGCGTTATTAGATCGCGCACGTGCGGTTTTATCCACGGCTCATCAACGACCGAACCCAGCGAGGGTCAACGTGTTCCTGGCGTTTCGTCAGTCTCCGTGTGGCCAATGCGTGGGCGGGTCATTCGAAGAGAGGGACGGACACCGCACGCTAATTGCAGGCGCGACCTTCATCATAACCATCTGAAGCATCGGCGCAACAACAACACAAAAACACACACAACAAAAACTGCTCATTTGGAATCGGTCGACCCGACTCGCGTCCGCTCAGCCAGCAACGGATGAGCGCGCCTCGCCTCCGCGTTTGCGCATTAAGTCTCTCTCTCTCCCCCCCCGCTCCTCGAGGAGTCCCAGCGGTGCCGATCCGCTCTCTTCACGCGGCGAAAATCGCCGCTCTCACGAAACGAGTCGGCAGCGAAGCCGCGGCAAATGAACACAACGAACAAACACAGTCATTGCAATTCCACACTCCACGCGAGTCGCTCGCAGACCCACGCTCGCGCCTCCAGTGACTGCGCGCGCATTAGCGGCGCGGCGCTGCCTGTGCCCGGGGGCCACGAGGAGGCCGGACGAGATCGAGCGTGCGTCACCGCGCTCAATCCGGGAGCCGAGTTAGACTCCACCGCCTCCTCCTCCTCCTCGGAGCTCTCACCTCGCGTCCTGTACGGGGCTCGCGGGCAGAAGCTGCGAGCAGGCGTCTTTACGCGTTTCTGCACTCGAGCCATGGCAGCCGAGCCCTGCAGCGCGTTTTACGCGGAGCCTTGGGACGGCACCGCGCCTCCCACGGGACAGCTGAACGCCACGCACTGGCCCCCGGGTTGCGACTACGGGGGGTACGACGTGGAGGACGAGAACGGGGCGCAGGGGCCCGGAGACCCGACGCTGCCCACGGCTCGCCTGCTCATCGGCGTGGCGTTGGGCACCACGATGCTCGTCTGCGGCGTGGGTAACGTGCTCTTCTGCGTGGCGCTACTGCGCTGCCGCCGCCTGCGCAACACCACGAACCTGCTCATCGCCAACCTCGCCGTGTCTGACCTCGTGGTGGCCGCCGTGTGCTGCCCCTTCGAGCTGGAGTACTATGTGGTGCGGAGGCTCACGTGGAGCCACGGGCCCCGGCTCTGCGCTGTGATCAACTACGTGCGTGCCGCCTCGCTCTACGTGTCCACCAATGCGCTCCTCGCCATCGCAGTGGACAGGTGTGTGCGCGGAGACACCGGTCTCACGCAGGTGATCATCTCCCATCTCACGCAGGTGATCATCTCCCGTCTCACGCAGGTGATCATCTCCCATCTCACGCAGGTGATCATCTCCCATCTCACGCAGGTGATCATCTCCCATCTCACGCAGGTGATCATCTCCCATCTCACGCAGGTGATCATCTCCCGTCTCACGCAGGTGGTCATCTCCCATCTCACACAGGTGGTCATCTCCCGTCTCACGCAGGTGGTCATCTCCCATCTCACGCAGGTGGTCATCTCCCATCTCACGCAGGTGATCATCTCCCATCTCACGCAGGTGATCATCTCCCATCTCACGCAGGTGATCATCTCCCATCTCACGCAGGTGATCATCTCCCATCTCACGCAGGTGATCATCTCCCATCTCACGCAGGTGATCATCTCCCATCTCACGCAGGTGATCATCTCCCATCTCACGCAGGTGATCATCTCCCATCTCACGCAGGTGATCATCTCCCATCTCACGCAGGTGATCATCTCCCGTCTCACGCAGGTGGTCATCTCCCATCTCACGCAGGTGGTCATCTCCCATCTCACGCAGGTGGTCATCTCCCGTCTCACGCAGGTGGTCATCTCCCATCTCACGCAGGTGGTCATCTCCCATCTCACGCAGGTGGTCATCTCCCGTCTCACGCAGGTGATCATCTCCCATCTCACTGAGGGACCACCCTCTTGTCTCTTTATCGCCCAGGGATACTGCGAACACCGCACGTGATTCACACATTGGCAAATGAAAAATGTCATCCTCCACGGCTGTAACGCGTCAGTGTATCTTCCCGATTTATTATTAATATCCTGTGTTATTATCTGGATTGGCAGAGCTCCATGATCACTTGTCTTCATTCAAACACCCCCTAGGGCTCCATTGCCTCGTGAGATGTCCACTTTTATCCCCATGAGATTGTCCACTCATTGCCTCATGACATTCAGCGACCTATCAGACAAATGCCTGAGTCCGCCACGGTCTTTCTTAATGTTACCCTCCGCTTAAATGAGCTGAGATCTTCACTCAATGCCTCCAAGTTATCGCTTCAGCGCGCCGTGACACTTCGCACGCAATGTCCCCATGAGATTTCAATCGCAAACCCATCACCCTCCCCCCAGGTTCGCCTTCTCATTCATCAGCCCTCACGAGGACCGGGACGTCCCCCTCACCACGAGGCTCCCGTCTCCATCACACCCCCGTACCCCCCACGCCCGCTCCGCCCTCTCTTGCCTCCTTCCGCAGGTACTTGGTGATCCTGCGCCCACTCCAACCCCGCATGGCCCGGCGCACCACGGCCGCGCTGCTGGCCGCCGTGTGGGCCCTCTCCGCGCTGCTCGCCGTCCCAGCCGCGCGCTTCTCCACGGAGACGGCGCTGCCGGCCGCAGGCCCGCGCGACCCCGCGCAGCGCAAGTTCTGCGGGCAGATCTGGCCCGCTCAGAGCGCGCTGCTCTACAAGTCGTACTTCCTCACCGTGCTCAGCGCGCAGTTCGTGGCGCCCGTGCTCGCCATGAGCTTCTGCTACGCGTGCATCGCCAAGGAGCTGTGGTTCAAGGTGGGACGGTGTCCCTCGCTCGTTCCCTCGGCGTCCTTCGTTCATTCCCTCGGCGTCCCTCACTCATTCCCACGGCGTCCCTCACTCATTCCCTCGACCCCCCTCACTCATTCCCTCAGCGTCCCTCGTTCATTCCCTCGACCCCCCTCACTCATTCCCACGGCGTCCCTCACTCATTCCCTCAGCCCCCTCACTCATTCCCTCAGCGTCCCTCACTCATTCCCTCAGCGTCCCTCACTCATTCCCTCGGCCCCCCTCACTCATTCCCTCGGCGTCCCTCACTCATTCCTCTGCGCCATGGCTCTGCTCACCGATTCCCTGCTGCTTGTGCCCGATTATAACGCGGAGTGGCTGCGATGAGTGGTGTCCCCTGGCGGGGACACGAGAGCAAGGCGCGTGCGATGCGCGCGGCGTCTAAATGCGACACCACATTCGAGGAGGCTGCGTGGAATCGGTGGACACTTTTTTTTGAGAATAGGTTTTGCCCTTTTTTCTGGCAACGAAACAGGTGTTGAGATGTTAAAACCCCAAACTGAAACCTTTTAACAAGGAATCATGTCTGCATTAACCACAATACTTGTGGTCAGAATGCAAACAAATACATACTCTGATAACACTGGTCAACACACTTTTTCTGGCATAAGGTATTCCAACGGTTCCAACGGACTCGCAACAACTTGCAATCATAAGTGACAGAGTTAATTTCGGGTAAAATCAATGAAAATGGGGTATGCCGATAGCATAAAAATGAGATGTGATATAGCAAATCTGAGATCAGATTTGGAATCAGCACCCTGAAATTAGTCTAAAACACCTGCAAAAGTCCAGGCCAGAACAAATGTGTTTATTTGTTGACCAGTGTAATATATGCATTGTCTTTGAAACTGATTGGTCCACACTTTTTGTCTTGCCTTCTTCCACAAGCGACGTCAACAAATTCGTCTCGAGTGGAGCGGCGGGTTAGGACATTGCGCTTTGAACTCTACGAGCGCCTGACATCAGTAGCGAGTGGTATCTGAACGAATCCCAGGGCCCATGCCAGCACTTTACTGACACGCACTCGCCAGTGCGGTGGTAGATGCCCGATAAAACCCGCGCGACAGACATCGCGTGGTAAGCGAGACGACACGGGAATGTAAACAATACTCGCGACGTGAAAATAAGAATAGGCGTTTACCCCTCTCTGGCAATAAAAGAGGCGTTCAGATGTCCAAGCACCAAATAGAAACATTTTGGAAGGAATCGAAGTCCGAAAAAAATGTCCACCATCAAATAGTCGCCACAGGCGTCGCTGTGCGTGGTGTCTACCGATGCATCTCGCACGCGTGCTGACGGCTCCCGTGTGACACCCAGAGACCCTGGGGAGTGGGGGGGGCATTATAATCCACGTGGAATCCAGACGTACACGGCGGTCATCTTCCTCACCCACACAGCCCTCACCCCACAAAGCGTGGAGCGGCGTGTCCCCCACCGTGTGCTCACCACCACTCACCCCCCCAACTGCCCACACCCAACTCCCCACCCCCTCATCCCCCCCAACTCCCCACTCACTCAAACCCCTCCCCCTCATATATAGACAAAGATCCCTTCCCTATTAGAATGAAACATGTTGGGGGCAAGTTCTGTTAGCGAGCACCTATTGTGGCCGGGATGGCACACGAGAAGGGGTAGGTGGTCAGAACCATGCACAGCCGATTCTCCCCAATGCGGAGGTTTTCACACGGCACAAGGTATTTATTTAAGGCCGAGTCGATCTACAGGAACGGCCCAGGACTGGTTCACATATTCGTCACCGATGTATGCCGTGAGCGGGAATCGAACTCGGCTCGCCGGGATCGTTAGCGCAGTGCGCTAACCGTTGCACTACCGCTCCCCACTCACCCACCCACCCCCCCTCCCCCCCGTCCCTCCCCCACCCACCCCCCTCCCTCCCCCCCTCCCTCCCCCACTCACCTTTTCATTGCTTTCACAATTGGCCGAAGCGTTTTGAGACGGGAAAGATGTTTCATGGGATGATGATGGATGACGGAGAACGCTGGATGGGTAGAAATATGAAGCAGGCTTCGGTGGTGGTAGCGGTCATCTGATAAGTAACGAATCAGTATGTGGTGGCGAACGAGAGCAATGGGGTGAAGCAGTGCGTCATGAAGGAGTTCGTTGTGAATACAACTAATGATTGGCGAGTTATGAATGAGTGAATGTGGTCATTAGTGGTGAAGCATGGTTGTGAATGTGCATCTGTACATGAGCGGCACAAATTAATCAGTAGCGCCGTTGAGAGCCTAATAAATAGCAATCAACGCGCCCCCTGCCGCGAAAATCTGGCAGGACCCTCCCGTAGAAGAGTCACGAGTCTCGGTCCGGCTTTCCTAGGAAACCAAGAGGAATACAAAGACACAAAGCAGACACGACGGCCTCGCTCAACCCTCCATCAGCCACGCGGTCTTGTTGGGGAGAGCGCATGCAATCCGCAGCTTTTGTTCAACGCAAGGGGCCGATTTCAACATTCGGCGACATCGTCAGCTGTTTTCGAACCAATTGCTCGTGAACTGGTATATGTATCGGTTAAGGAGAGACTACGCCGAGAGTAGGAGGCGTAGTGTCTGCGTGTCTGTGCTACTCGTACCCAGCGCAGCGACCCGACATGATGACACGGTGTTAGTCATGAGCAGATTGCACCCATTCACGCACAGCACGCTCCGTCATTCGTGACCACGTTCACTCGTTCATAACACTTACACTCATTAAAAAAAACCACACACACGCACAAATCACGCTCACCAGAAATTTGTTTCGACTTAAAACTTTCGTGACTGCAGGAATTCATATTCTTTGGTTCTTTCGGTAAAGTCACGTAGATCGAAAAGAAAAGAAAGTGAATAGAAATAATAATATAAATAAATAATAACCCCACGACGTTTCGATCGCAACACAAGCGGTCGTCAACACAAGCGGTCGTCATCAGGACCGCTTGTGTTGACGACGACCGCTTGTGTTGCGATCGAAACGTCGTGGGTTTGTTATTTTTATTTTATTTTTTATTTTATTCACTTTATTATTATTTTTCTATCTACGTGACTTTACCGAAAGAACCAAAGAATACAGTCATTTGTTGTATTCATAAGAAATATATTCAGCCATTCATGAATTCACGCGACGCTAGTGATTTGTGTGCGTTAACAAGTGAGCGTGCTAATGAATGACTATGGTTTAGGAGCGAAAGAGTGCGCGTGTTTACGAGTGAGCGAAGGAGCGAGCCGAGTCGAGTCTCTGATGACCCCCCCCCACCACCTCCCCCCCCACCACCACTTCCCCAACACAGCGCGTCCCGGGCCACCAAACGGAGCAGGCGCGTCGCCGGCTGCGTTCGCGGCGGCGCGGGGTGGTGGCGCTCGTGGGACTCCTGGTCGCCTTCGTGCTCTGCTGGGCGCCCTTCTACGGCTTCGCGCTCGTGCGCGACTTCTTCCCCGCGCTGCTGCTGCGCCAGCGCCACTACATCACCGTCTTCTACGCGGTGCAGTGCGTCGCCGTGAGCAACAGCGCCGTGAGCACCGTGCTCGTGGTCACGCTCAAGCCCGACGCGCTGCTCGCGCACGCGCTGCGGCCCTGCCTGCGACGGGGGCCGAGCGGTCGCGCCGCGGTGCCGGCCCCCGCGGTCGTGGCCACGGCTTCGGCCACTGCGCCGAGCAGTCCGGTCGGCGTGGAGCTCAAGTGCACGGCGGTGTCGGACGCGTGATGGGGGGCGTGGGGCGTGGAGGGGTGGGTGGGTGGGGGGGTGACGCGGCTGCTTCACTCGAATTCAAGCTCGTCGTGGTTTGGACATTTTTTCGTTTCTGTTTGGACGTGGGGAGTCGCGATTTATTCACGGCGAGTATAGGGAGTTTAGAATGCCGCTGTGAATTTGTGAGTTGCGGCGCGGTGCCGCTAATTCATTAATGATGTTAATTGTGGAGGGGGGCGGGGGGTTAATGAGTGGTCTCGTTCACTCGCGCTGGGGATGAGCGGAGCGCGCAAATTGCGTGGCGATGTTCTTCGCTGCCGCCAGTGCTCGCGACCACCACCACCACCACCACCCACAAGGGCACAGCTTGCCGTAATTACCAATCGTCAAGTGCATCGTGAAACGTGGAGCGAATTGATTTGCGTCTCAATTGCAGAATGGGTAAACAGAAAGAAAAAACGCTGCACCGTGGAGGTGCTGGGTGAGGCGGCGGCTGGTGGGTGGGGGGGTATCAGGGTGAATGGTTTAAGTGAAGCGCATCTCGCGCACCGGGAGCTTTCACCATGCACCTTTCTCCACTGGCCGTCATTTCATTGCCGCTAATTGTGAGAAGCGTGACGCTTTCTGCAGAGACGGGGGGGGGGGGTGTCTCCGTATCCTCATCACTCACGAGCACCCCCCCTCCCCTGCCGAACCCCCCAAAAACCTCGTGTAACCCCTCGTCTCTCTCTGATGTCGAGGTCACGATCTCGCCAATGCAGCCTAAATTTATCCACAGGTCACGTGATCGATCAGAGTATTTACAATTACCCCACGCCACCGCTGCCACATGACCAATTACCAGGGTCATTATACAATCGTACTAACAGCAGCGCGCGCAGTGACCTCGCCCTGTCGGACCCGCCACGTGGATTATTATTCGCGACGGAAAAAGGCCGCGTCGGGTCGCTCGGCACGCGGAACCGTGCCCGCGGCTCGGGTGGAGGCGAGGGGCACTCAACTCGCCAAAAGGGGAGCCCCCCCCCCTCGCCCTCTATGTGTGCTTGAGATGGAGCAAGAGAAGGCATCACAGCTTCGGCGCGTAGCTATACACACCCCCCCTCCCCACCACCTCCGTTGTTACATTGCCGCGTTCATTACACTGTGTAACAAAAACAAATTTGCTCCTGGGTAGTAAGTGTTATTTCCTAATTGCTTATGCCTCAAAAGTACAGAAAATGGCTTTTGTGACCAGGACAGTGATATTTTGAAATTGACCTATTTTTAATGAGAAAACGTGGTGTGCATTTGTAGTGACTGTGATTGTCACTGTGTGGTGCCGGGCTTACGAAGCCACGGCGGTTAATGTGCCGACATTATGTGTAGCCCGCTTACTGGGCGTAGTACCACCAGCCCTAGCGGGGCTTGGGTGAGCGCTGGTCAGCACAAAGACACCGCGAACAGTGTGCGGTGCGGGCTCCCGGTGAGGGAGCGAGAGGGAGCGTCAGCTAGCCAGGGTTACCTTGGGGCATGATATGCTGGTTGACCTGCCGACACGTGACCGGATGATATTGGAGGGGTGCCACCGGTGGACGGGGGCCGCTGGGCGGTCACGTGGTCCAAAAGAGCTCTCGGGAACCTTCGAGAAAGAGCTCGAGAGAGATCTGGAAGGTGGGCGGGGCGAAGGGCGGAGCAGCCCCAGCCCAGGGGGATATAACGAGGGCCCCGTGAGGAGCTCGAGGTGCTTCGTGTTGCTGATGAAGAAGATCCACATCGGGGAGCAGAAGCCTCTAGCCACGCGACCCGGGACCCAGCTTGTGGTCCAGGCCGGGATAGCGAACCGTGTCTAGTTCTGCCGTAGCGTGGCTAGATGGGCAGTCGAGACCCGAGTGTAGATTGTGTGATGTTGCGTTAAGTCTACGTAATAAATAGTGTTGCTCCCAAGATAACGTCTGCGACTCAATTGGACTCGCTACACATTTGTGTAATTCCTTCACGTAGAGTCCTGGTCACAAAAGCAAAGTTTGTGGGGAATAATAGCCATTTTCTATACTTTTGAGGCATAAGCGATTAGAAAATAACACTTACTACCCAGGAACAAAAATCGTGTTACATAGTGATAATTATCGTGGCCAATTGCCTTCGGGAGGTCCTGGGCGTCGTCAGGGTTCCCCGTTTGCATGCGACTCACTGAAGCAACCTCGCGTTTATTTCGAGGGGATTGCTTACTTTGGAATAAGCGGCTCTGCGTACGGGTTTTGTTGTTGCTGCTGCTGTTGTTTTAAAGTAGGATTCGTAAACAGTATATGTGTGTAGCGGTTAGCGCTACGCTGCACTACGAACCCGGCGTCCCGAGTTCGAGTCCCGCTCGCGGCCAACACCGGTGACGATGATCTGAACCGCTCCTGGGCCTCCCCTAGGTAAACTCAGCCTCAAATGAATATTTAGTGCGGTTGTGTAAGTGTAATGTAGTAACTCGGCGGGAGACGACTTCACGGGTAACACACTCTTTATTTTATCAAACTCGTTCACAGGTGACTAACACCTACTTTGTATCTCGGGTGACAAACACCCACTTAGTATCTCGGGTGACAAACACCCACTTAGTATCTCGGGTGACAAACACCCACTTAGCTACTTGGCGACTAACGCCCACTGAGCTACTCGGATGACCAACATCCACTTAGTATCTCGGGTGACAAACACCCACTTAGCTACTCGGCGACTAACGCCACTGAGCTACTCGGATGACCAACATCCACTTAGCTACTCGGCGACTAACGCCACTGAGCTACTCGGGACACTCCCTGCCCGGGGTATCCGTCTCGACTGTGGGTCCCCAGCCCGACCCACGGGGGCGTCGGACCCCGGGTCCCACAGCCTCGCCTCCGAGCCACACAGGGCCCCGGTCCCCACAAGGACGGCGGGACTAGGGGTCTCGGGGCACTAGGTCTTCAGCTCCGTCTTCGGGTCTTCAACTGGGTAACTCTCCCCGAGTGCTCTCGCGCGTCCCCCTTTATACCCCACCTGCGGACGTCGCTGCGAGCACCCACTTATTCGACCAATCGCTGGGCGCTGGCTACGATTCTCTTTTCCCACATCTCATCGTGCCTCACCACCCACGCCGCGCCGCCCCGTCATCTGTCACTCCCGGCGCGCGCGTCCACACCACGCCCACAACGCGTGCCCAACCCCGCACCCCGCGCCGCCCCGTGATCCATCACTGTCACAGTCGGCGCACGTCAATACCACCACTACATCACCCCCTACCACATAGCTCGCAGCCGACCCGGCTGCTATAAAAATATACAAACCGCCCTGTGTGCCCCGTAACACAACACAACAACAAGAACAACAACTAACGTAACAACACAACACGACGCGAACACTACCATCCGCAACCATCAACCAATGCCACCGCGACAATAGAACAATATATACAAACTGGCGAGTGACAATAGCAATGTGTATGCAGAAAGGAAAATAAATGGACCAAAATTTTTTTTTTTTCTTTCGACTCGTGCGGTGTCCCCTTCTTTCCGAGCGTCCCTACAACGGGACAATACCCCGGCAGAGGGGAACACCGGGCGAGCTCGGTGTAGAGAAAAAAACGTCTTCATGAAAATTGTTGAGCCCTAGCCCGAGTCCGCCTTGCCGGTCCGTCGTACGGCACCAGACGCGGTTGAACGTCCGGTGGTGCCGGCGGTTCAGGAAGACATCGGCCAGGCATCGAGGACCCGTGCGTGCCCCGGGGTTCAGGCTCCCGACGGTCAGCAGCCGTCAAGCCCGAGGCACCTGGGGGTGGGTCAGGTGGAGACACGTGAGGATCAGCCTGCGACACCTCCCTCCCCGAGTCGACGGTCACATCACACGCCCGGTCGTCACGGCACAGAACGGGGTCACACGGTGCCGCATAGGGCTTCAGTCGGGAGGGGTGCACATACCAACGGCGTTTCCCCCATTTAATCTGTATACTCTGGGGTCGTGCAACCCGCACAATTTCCACCGGTCCCCTCCAAGGTCTCAACAACTTGGGGGACGTAGCCAACGGTGCATGTGGACAATGCAGCCAGGCCTTATCGCCCGGTTTCCAATCATGCGTATGCACCCTCCGCTCATGCAATCTCTCGTTCGCAATTTGCCGCGACCGCGAATTCAACCTCGCCGCCTCCCGCGCTTCAGTCAATTTGGCGATATTAAATTTGATGTGGTCTGCCAATTTAGATTTTGCACGTGGCTGGGAAATCCCCAGTTGGACGTCCATGGCCGGATCGGCCTCCTGCCCATACATAAGAAAAAATGGGGAAAACCCCGTCGCCGCATGAGGGGCCATTCGATAGGCCGCGAGTACCCCCGGCACCTGTAAGTCCCAATCAACCTGATCGTCGCAGACCTGTTGGCACAACATAGACGTAATCGTCCTGTTCAGACGCTCAACCATCCCGTCAGTCTGCGGGTGGTAGGGGGAAGTACGCACTTTCTTTGTATCCAACAGGTCGCACACCTCGCGCAACAAAACGCTCGAAAAATTCTTTCCTTGATCCGTCAGCAAGCGTTCGGGGGCGCCCTTGTCCAAAACATAACCCTGGACAAAGGCGTCCGCCACCGCCGCAGCCGACTGGTTGGCGAGCGGCCATGCCATAGGCCATCGGGTGAAGTATTCCACGCCAACCAGCAGGAACCTATTTCCCCTTGGTGTAGCCGGAAAGGGCCCCAAGATGTCCAACGCTACCAATTCGTTTATACGCGAAACCTGAATGGATTGCAGCGGTGGATTAGCTGCCAATGGTGGCGGTTTCCTTTTGGCGCACCCTACGCATCCCTTAAGAATATTCGCCACGTCGTTACCCATCCCCGGCCAATAATAGTCTCGCTGGATTAGGGCGAGCGTTTTGTGAAAACCCAGATGCATGAGCCGTTCATGAGCTGCCAGAACAACCCTACCCCGCATAGCAACAGGCACAACGAGCACGTGACGCCGGGACATGTTGTCCCACTTCATCAAAAGGCCCTGTCTGCACACCCAGGAACCGACCCGCGCCTCCCCTAGCTCGGGAGCGCCAACTTTCCGACGTAGCGTAAGTAGGGAGCTGTCGGACATCTGGAGACGGCCCCACTCAACGAGGGGCAACGGCAACAGCGAATCCCTCCCCGTGGGGGCGTCCTCTCCCGGGGTGTCAGAGGCGGCGAGCGCAACTCCCGGGGTGCCGGCGACCGGGGGTTTGCACCGCGCCGATCCCAACAAACATGTGCAGTCCGTGCACGGAGGCAACCGCGACAAGGCGTCCGCATTTGAGTGTCGCAATCCCTTGCGGTAAATCGTCGTGAATTGGTAGTCCTGAAGGACTTCCAACCATCGGGACAATTGGCCCGATGGCTGTGCCACGCGCATAGCGTATTGTAGAGCCGCATGGTCCGTACGGACCGTAAAATGACGGCCGTAAAGATACGGCCTGAATTGCTGTGTAAAAAACACAATCGCTAACAATTCACGACGAGTTACGCAATAGCGTTGTTCGGCGGGGGAAAGAACTCTACTACCGTAGGCGACCACCCGTTCAACCCCCCCGACCACCTGTGAGAGCACCCCCCCGATACCCGTGTTGCTGGCGTCTGTGTCAAGCAAAAACGGTTGTGTGAAATCGGGGTAACACAAGGGGGGAGCCTGCACCAAGGCGTCACGAAGGGAGCAGAACGCAGCCTCCTCTTCCGCCCCCCAGTGAAACCTCACACCCTTAGCCGTCAAAGCGTGCAGGGGCCTGGCTATGGTGGCAAATTGCTTGACAAAACGACGGTAATAGGAGGCGAAACCAATGAAACTGCGAACCTCCGTGACCGAGGTTGGCGTTGGCCATGAGCTGACGCAATGCGTCTTAGCAGGGTCCGTCGAGATCCCTGAACGACTCACGATATGGCCCAAATACCTGACCGATTCCCGAAGCAGAAAACATTTAGCCGGTTTAAATTTAAGCTTAGCGGAACGCATCCTGAGGAACACCGCTCTCAGTCGCTGGAGGTGCTCCTCGAAAGTCCGACTAAAGACGATGATATCGTCGAGATAAATCAAACAGGTATCCCATTCGAGGCCCGACAAAACCAATTCCATGAGTCTCTGGAACGTGGCGGGAGCGGAATGTAAGCCCATGGGCAAACGGTTGAATTCAAATAGGCCACCAGGTGTCCGGAAAGCAGTTTTAGGTTTAGACTCATTATCGAGTGGCAATTGCCAAAATCCAGAAAGCAGATCGAGTGTGGAAAAAAACTGTGCTCCCGCCAAGGCATCCAGCGACTCATCCATCCTGGGGAGCGGATACGCATCCGCCATCGAGATTTTGTTTAAGCGGCGGAAATCGACACAAAACCGCAAGGACCCGTCCTGTTTCTTTACTAGAACAATAGGAGCACCCCACGGACTAGAAGAGGGCGAAATGATATCGGCCGCCAACATATCATTAACCGCCGATTGCACATGTTCCTTCTCGGCTGGGCTGAGCCGGAAGGGATTCTGACGAATAGGGGCCGCGTCCCCTGTAGCTATGTGGTGGCGCAACAGGTCAGTGCAGCCGATATCGTACTTATGTTTGCTGAACACATCAGCAAACTCGAGTAGCAACCCCCTCAATGCTCCCAATTGCACCTCGGACAAGTTAGCAGAACCGGCACACAACGAGTCCAACCACTCAGTCCCCTCATCACTTGGAGGATGCGACTTGACAGTGAAATCTGCTTGAGCCACGAGCCGTTCCTCAACGGGTAGCGGCGCGGCGTGAGCCAGCACCGTTCCCTGCGCAATTACGGCCGGCCGCGACCCCGTATTCAGGACCATTACGAACGGCTCACTGTCCCCTCTCACCATGGTTTGAGCAACCGCTAAGTCGAGGCCCCTTCTGGCCCTGTTAGACGGCCCCAACAGCACCCCCTGTGCCTCCGCACCCACCTCGAGTGGCTTCCTGAACCGAAGGGGTACTAACATTTGCGATCCCGGGGGCACCCGTACAGTGTGAGTTGCCAGCGCCTGCACCGTCGCACAAACCGTGCGCATTTTTGTAGGGCCCGTCAAGAACGCAACCCGCCGACCTGACGGAAGCTCTATGCAGGCCTGATCTATAAGAATTTTGATGGGCATTTTGGACAAAAAGTCCGTACCTAGCAAACAGGGAACGGCCAGCGATGATGATACAAAAATAGGGCCCGCCAATTTGATGTCACCAATGCAAATAGTCGCCCGAATCTGGCCGATGATCCCCAGGGATCCCCCATTCGCCGCATAAAATGGCACGTCTACTGGCAGAAGGGGTCTACTTTGGACGGGAAGAATGTTATAAATAAGGTCCGAGATGATGGTGGCCGACGCACCCGTGTCAACAAGCACCCGGACCTCAACCCCGTCAATGAACCCCGTTACCACGGACGACCCGGCCGACGCAGCCACGATCCTGTGGGCCAATTCGGACCACTCGACTGCTTGCGGGCCGCGTACGGACCCCCCTCGCCGAAATGAACCCCCGGCACCCAGCCGCGAACCCCCCACCGCCAAGCGGCGACCCGAATGTGCCGTGTTTGTGGACCGAACGTGTGAGGTGCCGCGACTTGCCGGGTTTTGTTGGGATGACTTGTGGCCCTGGTCGTCGTCCCGACGTGGTCCTGTGGCGCGCTGACGCGGGGCCCGGCACCCGGCTGCGACGTGACCCCGAAGGCCGCAGTTGTAGCAGACGACGGACGTCGTAGGTTTCGGTTGCTCCAGCTTGCGGGGTGAACGTGTGGGCGAACGACCTCCCGTTCTCCACTCCCCCGGACGCGATGCAGCGAAGGCCTGCTCCTGATCCGCAGCTGGCTGAGGTTCGGCGATCGTGGCGGCCAGTGCTGCGTTCCCCGCCCATTTGCAGACGACCCCCGGCTTGCGTTTGAGGACCTCGTACGCGTGAATGCTCGTGGCGATCGCCAGGGAGCAGATATCCATCTCGTCCGCCACATTGATGGGGACCCCCAACTCGTGGGCCAACGCCAGCAGCTGCTCCGTCACCATGGCGTCCTTCCCCTCCTTATCCATGCGGGGAAAAGCTGCGTCCGCCAAGGCGAGTAGTGCCGTGCGATAGGCGAGCGTCGTTTCTCCAGCCACCTTCCGCCGATCGTAGAACTGGTGGCGACACGTGGAGGGCGGCCCGAACACCTTCGCCATCAGGTGTAGTGCGGCTTGGAGCGTAGAGCGGGACGACCTTGCAGCAGATGTGAAGGCTGCAAGCGCGTCGTCGTCAAGCATCGCTGGCAACGCACGCAGGGCAGTGGTGTCGGACCACCCCGACATCTCCTGATGAGCGAGGAACCTTCGTTGGAAGGCTCCCCAGTCGCCCCCATCCGCCTTGAACGCCGACAGCGCGGGCAATCTTTGCTGGAGGACCCGATCGTCGTCGACGTCGGAGAGATTTTCCCGCGCTCCGCTGTAGTTGTGTAAAATGTCGGCTCGGTTGTCAGGCGCAAAATGGAGAGCTCCGGCGCGCGCTGATGACGTGGGCTGCGCTGAGCGGAGGTGTCCGGCCACGTGGCGTCCGTCTTTCCCGCCAATCGGTGGCGGCCCCCCAAAAACGGCGGCAACTTCCAGACTTTTGGCGCGAAGCGCCTTTTGGCGGGATTCCTCCAACGTCGCTTCCTCCACCAACCCCGCAGCCGTTTTTCCGCTCGCCGGAACGGAGATGTCGGCCAAGACAGCGGCGGCGGCGAGTAGCAACTCCGCCAACCGGGAGTGCGCGTCTTGGAGGCTGGTGTCGGAGGCAAGCGGAGCGTCGGCCATCACCGCGAAGTGCTGCATCGGCGGCAACTCCTCGTCCTCTCCTCCCGAGGTTGGTGTCCCCGGTACGCCGTCGTCGTCCCGACCTCGCTCGTGGGTACGGGTAGTCTTCCTCGTGTCCATACTTTTTGAAGACAGGTTTACTTCTGACGCCAGTTGTAATGTAGTAACTCGGCGGGAGACGACTTCACGGGTAACACACTCTTTATTTTATCAAACTCGTTCACAGGTGACTAACACCTACTTTGTATCTCGGGTGACAAACACCCACTTAGTATCTCGGGTGACAAACACCCACTTAGTATCTCGGGTGACAAACACCCACTTAGCTACTTGGCGACTAACGCCCACTGAGCTACTCGGATGACCAACATCCACTTAGTATCTCGGGTGACAAACACCCACTTAGCTACTCGGCGACTAACGCCACTGAGCTACTCGGATGACCAACATCCACTTAGCTACTCGGCGACTAACGCCACTGAGCTACTCGGGACACTCCCTGCCCGGGGTATCCGTCTCGACTGTGGGTCCCCAGCCCGACCCACGGGGGCGTCGGACCCCGGGTCCCACAGCCTCGCCTCCGAGCCACACAGGGCCCCGGTCCCCACAAGGACGGCGGGACTAGGGGTCTCGGGGCACTAGGTCTTCAGCTCCGTCTTCGGGTCTTCAACTGGGTAACTCTCCCCGAGTGCTCTCGCGCGTCCCCCTTTATACCCCACCTGCGGACGTCGCTGCGAGCACCCACTTATTCGACCAATCGCTGGGCGCTGGCTACGATCCTCTTTTCCCACATCTCATCGTGCCTCACCACCCACGCCGCGCCGCCCCGTCATCTGTCACTCCCGGCGCGCGCGTCCACACCACGCCCACAACGCGTGCCCAACCCCGCACCCCGCGCCGCCCCGTGATCCATCACTGTCACAGTCGGCGCACGTCAATACCACCACTACATAAGCATTGCCACTACGGAGACAAAGGCGGTCGTCATAGGTGCTCGTTAACAGCGCTTGCCCCAACAATCAGTTCAGGCTATAGGGAGGATCTTGATTTGAAGCTTTCGTGATTGCAGGAATCCATACTCTTTGGTTCTTTCGGTAAAGTCATGTAGGTAGAAAATAAAATAAAACAAAAAATAATATATCACGACGTTTCGATCGCAACACAACTGGTCGTCCTCAGGCGGAAAACATATAAACAAGCAGTGGTCCTGCTGAAGCAGCGAGAGAGCTGCTACAACAAGAGGTTATTTACGTGGCGATGGGAAAGCAAGCGGGGTCTGAGCTGGAAAGGAATTCCATCCCCGGACGCAAGCACGAAGTGGAGTGTCGAGCACATTACGCTTACGAACCCGGTAAGCCACGTTTGATTCCCACTTACGACCAAAAACAATGGTCAATATTTACACAGGTCCTGGGTCTCCCCTAGGTCGACTCGGTGTTAATTGAGTACCTGGTGCGGTGTGTAAACATCGGCACTGGGCGCGGTGTTGGTCACCCACTGCCTCGTGCGTCATGTCTGACTTAATTGATGCCACTCGCAAAAAGCACTTGCCCCAACAGCCTGTTAAAGGCTATACGGGGGATACTTATCTTTGTAAAAATATACGAGTGAATTTAGCGGGAGGTAACGATCCTCTTTAAAATAAAAAAAACACATGGTGGGCTACAGAAATTGGGTCTGTGGAATTGGCTGCGTAAATTGTATATTGGAGGGGGTGGTTCGAGGTGGGTAAATTCAAATCTCTTAAGTGACGAGAAAACCCATGGCGACCGAAATCAAAATCGCGCTTGGAAACAAATCTAGATTAAAATACAAGTCAGTTGTATTATTGTATCGAAGGACGGTGAGAGATGGCTCTACGGCTTGAGGATTAATCATGGCTGATGATGATGATGATGATATATGTCAATGTGAGCCATCTCGTCGAGCCTGCGGCGGCTTCTGTCCTCGGCATGGCGGATGAGTCGCTGTGCCTTGCTGACAGATGCACGTGGGCATCACGACCCGTGCCCGAACGTAACTCCGAAAGCTTCGCGAAGCCCGCGCCAGTCCACCGGGCGACTTCAGACATCACCGTGCTAACCCGTGAGCTACATTCCGCGTTCCGGATCCGTCCCACACCACTCGCCCCCTCGATTTCCTCCGTGAAAAATTATAGCCCCGGGCCTTCTGGCCCTTCCCGGCCTTCCTTTACAAAATGCTCACCGTTGAGCGATGATGGGGCTGGCGATGACAAGTGGCGGCCATGAGATGGCAGTAGGCCTAGAAACAATGCGCTCAGCCTGCAGATGATTCATTCTTCACCGATCCACCCGTGGAATGAATACACAGTTTAGGTGCGTGGCGTTGAGTGTTTATCTCCTCGGATGCGTGCGTGGGATGTTCCGGGTACTCCGGTTTCCTAGCTCATTAAGCCAAACACTCGTAAACATAATAAGCTAAACATCCCAATAAATCAAGGCTCCCCTTTAAATGAGATACAATGAGATTCAGCTTGCTAATGGAATTAAGGGACTTTTAATTAAACTGGCAACACACGAATCCAGCAGTGAATTGATAAAGGGCTTCCCAAAACGAGAGCCAATGTATGAAAAATGTTAATCCGTGGGCGTAATGGAGGCGTTTCGCCTAATTATCTGTTCCGAGAACTCTGCGTTTTGAGCGCAGTCGGTGTAACGCGGCCATGCCGTTCTACCACGGCCACATTAATTATCGCGACCCTCTGTGTGGCGAGCGAACGCAGCACTCACTGCCTCGCAGCCACACACTCGCGCAAATCACCCCAGCGCGCACGCGGTGAAGAGTCCTCCAGGAAGGTCCTTGTGCGAGACGGATCCATGGAGACAACGTCCCACTTATTAAAGCCACGCTTGGTGCTGACCACACAGAGAGCGCAGGGGGTGCAGAATCATTCCGTTTTTTTTCTTTTTGCGGGCCCAATATGACCTTCCACCACCCATTAAAGCGCAAGCTCACACATTTTCCACGAATACTCACGCGAAAAATCACGAGCGTTCGCCTTTACCGAAGGAGCTCAGATTTGAAAGTGCTGCCCTGTGGAATACCCCCCCCCCGAGTAGCCCTAGGGCAGCAGCTCAGAGGCTTGCTGTGACGGATACATTTTGCTTGCGGCCCGCTGCCAAGCGGGTCCGGCTCATGGAGCCCACGGGGGCCTGTGAAATTAATTAGTGTCGGTCCGTGGACCGTAGGCTCCCGCCCTCTATACCTTCGAGACTACTGGACTAAAATAGCTGCTGTCACCGGGCACCTTTTTGAAGCCGGCAATGACAGACGAACGGCTATTGTGACCAGCACCACGCCCGGTCGTCTTTGTCTCCCCCCCCCCCCAGTGCTTGAGAGTAAAGACCGCACCGGGCGGTACACGTTCACCTAGGGGAGGCCCCCGGGACACGGCACTGATGTGAGCCGTGATCCGGAATCGAGCTCAGGTCACCGAGTTCTTAGAACAGCGTTGGTCACGTACCACCCTTATAGCCTGAACAGACTCTTTGTCGCAAGTGCTGTGAGCGAGGGACCTATGAAATCCGGCACGGCACACGAGTGGCTTGGTGGGCAGCACCACGCCCGGCCGCCTTTGTCTCCCGAGTGGCGATGTCTATACACCGCACCCGAAAGTAAATTGAGGCTAAGTCGACCTCATGGAGGACCAAAACCGGTTCAGATAATTATCACTTGTGTTGGCCGTGAGCGGGAAGAGCACGCGAGTTTCCGGGTTCCTAGCGCAGCGCGCTATCCAATACACGACCATTACCCACAAACATACATCCACAGATATATATGCACCCACATACACACAGGTACATACATACACACATACATACACACAAATGTATATATATATACGCATACATACGAATATGCACACACGTGCGAAGTGAATACAACCAAATGACCCATGGAAAGCAAAAAAACGATGGTGCTGTGGTCAGTTCTCGTGTAGATGGATCCGTCTTTACAATTTGGTTTTCCGAGTGTCGATTAAACAAGCACTGGCTTCAGTTCGCTGTGGGTATGTGGGCAAGAGAAGAGACATTCTGGAATCGCGTTACAGTGTCAAGTGACAATTCATCGTGTATTTATTTACGGTAAACATTGTTAAGTTTGCATGTCCCGTGGAAACGTTATTTGTCATCAAATTGTAAAACAAAATAAAAATCGCATTTTTTTTGGTGAATATGTTTCTGCTTAAGTATAGTATTACAATATTGTCCAGGTATGCTATTTCGTAATACAGAATGAAGTGACCGCATTGCTGTGCTTTAAAAAAGAACGCTCATTCGCACAGGAGGGATGCCGGCCGTTGGTCAAGACTAATGACGGAGTGGCGGCCAAAGGAGGGGAACGCGTTCGCGTACACCGTGGATACTGCACGTTGACATCAATCCCTTTGTGAAGGCGCTAGAAGGTTTTTTTTACACGGCAGGCATCGTGAGAGATGGTGACGATTTGGAGAGAGAGAGGCCTTCATCCATCAGTGGAGTGGCGGTGGTGATGATGATGATACAGATGTAGGGCTGCTAGAAATTATTGATTGTAGTAAAATATTAATGCGGTGCATGCACAGATATGGGCTTCAAATTTGACAGCACTTGGAATGGCCCTGGCGGGTCAGGGAGCTGATACCGGACTCGAGACACCGAGGACCTGGGATTGAATCCTGGTTTAAGCCGCCGTGGTTAACTGCTTATTATCAAGTGTAGCGACGTCGTGGTGTTGGCCCGGCCACAAATGAGTTTCCCCTAATACATCATAATTTTTCCAATTTCTGAGAATTTGAAATGGACACTTGTTGTTTCATGATAAAAAAAAAATGACGCATATCGTGCAATGTGAACAGCTCGTGAGGTTTTCAGACATTATCAATTGTAGACAAATCAAGCCAAAGTGCCTCCCTACGAAACCGAGAGTTGACCGGCGCTCATAACCGTTGGCAGCTCTGTGCCAGTGGTGGGAATTCAACATTCCTATGGCGGGGGCGGGGTGGAAATAATCGTATTTGTTTCTGTCAGTGGGGAGAACAGTCCAGTCGCGCGCAACGTCCACGCGATGTCCCTTTCACTGCAAGCAACGCGGTTGGAGTCGGGGCGCGCGCGCTCAGCGCCCGCGCACACACAGACACACACCGACACACACGCGCGCGCGTGTCTGTTGCGCGTTGTATTTATTCTGTTGGCAGAATAGGCCAGCTGTGTTTGTGCAAAGGGCGTGAGAGCTGATCGCAGGCGCGGGGCCGAGCTTTGTTCCCGGCTCTCGGCGGTCGCGGCCCGCGTCGGTGTTTCCCTTTGTCTCGCTTCATCCGCGTGCGACTCGCCCAGCAGCGCTGGCATTTTTTGGTTTTATTCGAGCCGTCAGACGAAAATACCGCTGAGCGCGATCGGCGTCCGAGCGCCGCGGATTAGCGAGCAAATCTATAAATATGGAGGCTCTCGGGCCGATTGCGCTTTTCTCACGCTGGCTGGGATGCCCGGCCACCTGACACGACCCGAGCATGTCCCAACCCAGCGGGGTCGGGGTACCGCGCGGGGATGACTGGCACCGAGGAGCCGCGTCCCCTCCGGACCGCGGTCTCGCCGAGCGACAGGAGGTCACCGCCTCCAGAGGGGCGCGTGACCCGGCTCGGAGGGACGACGGCCTCGGGCGCTGGGGAGCCGGCTCGCTGGCTCGCTTCGAGCCATCCGCCCTGCACGGCCGCCTCTCGCCGCCGCCGCAGTCAGCCCACTTCGGGGCCGACGCGGCCGAAGTGGACGAAGTGCGCGAGCTGAGCGCGCACCTGAGCGGCTTCATCGGCCGAGCGCGCGCGCTGGAGCAACGCAGCCTCGTGCTGCGACATCAGCTGGAGAAGGCGCGCCGCCTCGCGCAGCTCTCGGGGCCTGATGCCGTCTACTCCGAGTACCTCGGGCTCACGGAGCAGAGGCTGGACGACCTGAAGGCAGAGGAGCGGCGCCTGCGACGCGAGCTGGAGGCGGCGCGCGGGGAGGAGACGGATTACAAGCGCCGGTAGGGGGCCCAAGGCCATGAGCGAGGAGGGTCACGTGGAGCACGTGGGCCAGGGGTAGTGGAAGTTGGGGGAACTTGGCCCAGGCACTTGGGGCGTGGGGAACGACGAGGCCGCACGGTGCAGGCGACGGTGTCGTGGCGTAGCTGGTGCCCCATTTATCAAGGACGTTGGTAATCCAGTGTCCGCCACGGCAGGGGAGTGATAACGGGTCAAGGGTCAGGGTGGTCCGCGTGCACACACGGAGACTCCCGCACAGAGAGCTGCGGCAAACGTGCCACGCATTACGCGAGTGTTTACTTGTAAAGCGTTTATTTAATTGGAATCAAATGTATTCATTAAAACACAGCTGCGTATTTAATTAACAACAACAAAAAACTTCACATCTGCACGGTGTCCATCACTACCAGCTCCAAGACAACGGTCCCTCGTATTAGAATTATGAACAGTTGGGTCAAGTGCATTTAGCGACCACCTATTTAAGGCCTGTACGGCACACGATAAGGTGGTGTGGTCACGACCATGTCCGGCCGTTTGTGTCTCTCTCTCTATCTATCCATTGTGCTCATGGTTTTACAATGCACCACTATTTTTTTTAAGTCGAGTCGACCTAGAGGAGACCCAGGTCCAGTCCATCAGTTAATATCAATCTTGATTTGAAGCTTTCGTGACTGCAGGAATCCATACTATTTGGTTATTTCGGTAAAGTCACGTAGGTAGAAAAATAAAATAAAATAACGTCGTGATACATTTTTCTTACAGATATATTTTTAAAATATATTTTTCTACCTACGTGACTTTCCTGAAAGAACCAAAGAGTACAGTTAATATCACTTGCTACTGATATTAACCGTGGTCGGAAATCGAAGTTACATAGCCCGGCTTCGTCATGAAGTGAGCTAACCACTGCGCCCCCACTCCCTAACGCACTCACTCCCGCTACACACACTGGCTCGCGTTGCAGTGGCGTGCAGTTATGTTTAACGGAGTAGCGATAGGGTAGAGTCCTCTATCGATATATCCTACATTGCCACGGAACTTGGGTAGGGTCCCAAAGTTCTCAAAGCTTACGATAAACATATAAACGCGCTTTCAGATGCGCTTCCGCGGCCGTCTGGAACGCTCTTCTTTACGATATTAGGAAGCTACTAGAGCTGTGCACGTCTAACTCTAGATTGAAAACTCAATTCTTAAGAACTGCTTTTTGTTTTTTAGTTTGCTGTCCTTCCCCAGCACCTCCGACGAGCACGGTTGGCTACGTACGGTGCGATAGAAGTTTGACCTGCTACATATTATGCTTTGGTACACGCAAATACGTGTGCATTATGCCCGTCTTCGTTGTTGTTTGCTACCGGCTATCGGTCCCGTTGTATAGGCGGCACGAACAAACGAAACTCAACTCAACATTCACGGCCTCGAATCGGGAAACGGCGCGTCCGTTGCACCACGTGTCCCTCCGCGTCGGTCCCAGCGACTCCTCGTCAGCTCACCTTGCACAGGGGCGCACCGAGGGAGACTTCGGTGTCTGCCTGATTGATCGAGCGATTGATTGCCATTATTTAAGCCAGCTAAGATCCCATTGAGACCTCAGCTCTCTCCCTCTCTCTCTCAAGGGAGACTTGGGTACAATTGTACACAGGGTGCTTCTAAAAAATGTTAACACTTACATGGGACTACCGTTATTAATGGGGAAATAATGGATAATACACTGTAACATGATAACAACTGTATGTCAAGAGCTTCAAAAAGTGATAGAGTCTCTCACTTGTTCGCAATCGTTGTCAACGCACGCCTGGAATCTTCTCCAGGTGGTCTCCAGAGCTCGGAGGCACAGTTGCAAATTCTCAGAAGTGTTCACATTATTTTGAAGCACCCTGTACAATTCTAGATTTGAAGCTTTCGTGACTGCAAGGATTGATACTCTTAGTTTTTTTTTTCACTCTGTACAAACACGTGTGGGGCAGTAGTAGCAGGCGATGCACGCACGATCCGTGGTTGGACTGTGCTTCTATGCGCCTGTCTCTATGCTCTACGCTTTCACGAACCCGGCACGAACTCAGCGTGGTGAAGTAGAATCAGCGTAACCCCCACGTGGTACGCGTGGTTTGACAACAGGCACTGTACATGTACAAGGCATCACACAGCAAAACAAAAAAACGCCAGGTACTCAGAAGTGGCAGGTTGATAGTGATTATTATCAGTTTAATACCTCGCATGCTTTTGAGACCAATATCATCCGTAATATAGTTTTTTTGTTCGATTGCGTAGATATAAATGTGTCGTTAAACCCGCCACCACCCGACACAGCCGATTAGTAAGGTTTGTCACGTAAACAGAACATGCCAATTCGTCACTAGTGTAGTGACAGAGAAAGGTCACTACTGTGTCGGCCCGTACGAAGGCTGGGGGCCCCAAGGGGGTGCCTGGGGGGTCGCGTGGTGGAGGGATCCGGACCCTCCCAGAGGTGGGGGAAGTGAGGCGTGTCCTGGGAAGGGAGGCGTGGCCTGAAGAGAGCCAGCCACGCCGGGGCGGAGCCAGCCACGCCAAACCAAATATAAGCGTGGTGTGAACGCAGAGCGAGGCTGCTGTTGTACTGTACTCCAAGGTGAAGACATCTTCGGTCGTCAAGTCCCGAGTCGTCGTCCTGGGCCAGGCAGGCCGTTGCCTGCCTTGTCCAGTCTGTGTCGTGTTCCAGAATGTTAGTGAGTTGAGGAAGGTGGTCACCACCTCATGTAGAGTGTTATATTACTTACCGTTTAATAAATAGTGTTGCCTCCAAGTTGCGTGTGTGTGCACCTAATTTGAACCTACTACACTAGTACAGCACACCGGTGTGTTGGAGAGTAAACCCACAACATTTACAATCTGAGTACGACGTTTCACCAGGAATTACAACCAGCTTCATCAGGCGGGCAGCCAGATGTGTCAACGAATTGGCACGTTCTGTTTACGTGACAAACCTTACTAATTGTCTGTGTCGGGTGGTGGTGGAGGGTTTAACGACACATTTATATTTACGCGATCTAATCCCCCAAAACCCCATCTATTATGAATATTGGTCGCGAAAGCCTACATGTGAAACTAGCAGCGCCGTCTGTTTTGAGGACGGAATGTTTAACGCATAGTAGGCTTTCGCGACAAATTTCATCCATAATATAAATGTGTCGTTAAACCCTCCACCACCCGACACAGCAAATTCGTAAGGGTTGTCACGTAAAACATGCCAATTCGCTACTAATACGGCACACCGGTGAGTTGGAGAGCAAATCCACAACACATTGGCACTTACGCGATCTAATCCAAAACAACCCCATGTATTACAGATGGTAGTGATAATGATGACGATTGATGAGGTGGTGGGTTTGAATGATGGTGCCATGATGTCCCGCTCACAGCCGAGGCAGCGTCTGACCAAGACTCGCCGTGAATTTCAGGTGGAAAAGTGAGAGCGACAACCTCCAACGACTGCGGGAAGACCTGGAGCGGCTGAGCCACGTAAAGCCCCGCTCGGCACTCACCCTCCACCACCCCCACGCCACTCACCCTCCACCACCACCACCACCACGCCACTCTCCCGCACTGCCGCGCCTTGCTCGGCACCGGCGCACGGCAGCAATAACTCGTCGGAGGAGGAGGCAGGGCCTGGAGCAGTGCTTCTTGACCTTCACTGCAGCCTTGCACCCCTTTGGTGCTTCTCAATCGTGAACAAACATACATGTAGAATGTTAATATATACCTCGGGTTTCATGTTCCATGGTTCTTTCATGTAAAGTCGTCACGTAGATAGAAAAAATAATAACAATAAAATAACGGAATAAAAATACCACGACGTTTCGATCGCAACACAAGCGGTCGTCATCAGGAACAGGGAGGTTAGCCTCTGAGGGCAAGCTGTTTGTAAAAGTTTAGAGATGGGCGAGGCAGCTAATATTAATGTAGTAGAGGGCTCCGAAGCCGGCAGTAGGTCGACACATCGGGTTTGATGAAGCAACGTAGTTGTATTTACGTGCCTACGTGCCTAAACTGTGTGTTCGATGATTTACCTTCTAAACTAAATCTGGCCATGTCTCTCGTTCCCCAGAGAGGGCGTCTCGCACCCTCAGGGGAGCGTGCACTCCGGGTTAAGAACCGCTGGGCTGTCGTGACGTTTCTGGCAATGGCCCCTTTTGCAGGGGCTCTCTG
Organism: Lampetra fluviatilis; assembly: GCF_964198595.1. Classification (NCBI taxonomy): domain Eukaryota; kingdom Metazoa; phylum Chordata; class Hyperoartia; order Petromyzontiformes; family Petromyzontidae; genus Lampetra; species Lampetra fluviatilis. The sequence goes on from NC_136281.1 coordinate 4,026,776, forward strand.
CCACATTGGCCCCGCATCAGAATCAGAATCTCGATCTAGACTGCGAGGAATCCGATGAGCTTGTGGAGCTCTGTTTTTTCACAGATGTCCAGAGATGGGCGCCCGGCACAGGGCAGCCTTTAAGCAGCGTCGCCGTGGCGCTGTGAAAGGCGAGGGGGCGGGGGGTTGGTGGATCAGCCACACGAGTTGTCAATCTCCATTCTCGCGGGCGTCGAGGACGTTCCATTAACCCCGGGAGGAGGCAGCAGAGTACAGACAAAAAAAAAGACGTGGACTCCACGTGCCACGTCTGTACGGGGATCCGAGGTTTTCCCTTCGCAGCGCGTGGGTTTCCTCCGGGTGCTCCGGTATCCTCCCCCATGTGAACGCCCATTCATGGGCTGAAAACACCTCTATACGCAGAAGATCGCAGAGCTCGGGTAATTGTCGGTAGCGTCGCCGGCTCGCCGCGTGGCTGCTCTGAGAGTCGTTCTCTCTCTCTCTCTTCGAGAGCGAGTGAATGCTTGAGCGCGTGTTTTTATTACTAATATAATAAGCCAAGAATGTGTGTCCCGCGCGTGACGTCACTCTACATGAGGACCCCCTTCCTCATGAATAATCATGAGCGGGTGACGTCACTCTACCGGCCGCACCCCTCCCCAATAACCATGAGGGGGTGCGGCATGTGGCCGCACCCCTCCCCAATAACCATTAGCGGGTGACGTCACTCCACATGGGGCAACCCCCCACCACCCCGCTCATTAACAATCATGAGCTGAACAATTTTGAATATTCAGATCTACTGCAATATACACCCGTCCTTGGACGGACAAACAAGCTCGTATATACATGATAGACGAACGACACCGGTGGTGGGGTGGAGGATGAGCAGTGCTCGGTGGATCTGTCTCTGGAGCGGACTTTGTGTTGCAGGACGCGCACGAGGCGCTGTCCGCCCACCTCGCGCTGCAGATCGAGACTCAGGTCCTGATGGAGGACGCGGCGTTCACGCGGGACGCTCACAAACAGGTGGCTGCTGCCTTCACACGTTCCGTCATTCATTCATTCAACAACAACCAGCCCCCTAGCCGGCCGTTAGTTCGTTCGTCCGTTCACCTTTGGTCGGGCGTTTGTGTATTCATCCCGCGGCCAGGCGTCCATTCTCGTTCGTACCTGGCTTATTCACACCTCGTCAGGATGCACCGTAAGTCCTGGCCACGTGTCTCAGTCGCTCATGGTCGCGCGTTCGTTCATCCATCGCTCATTCAGTTCATCCCTCGTTGAGCCATTCGCTCATTCGCCCTTGGTCTGGTCGTGCGTTCACTCGTTCGCCGCTGTTCTTGCACTCACACTTCCATTCACAGTTGATCTTCTTATTTCACTCATTCGCCCCTGATCACACTCACACTCATTCGCCCCTGGTCACACTCACACTCATTCGCCCCTGGTCACCCTCACACTCATTCGCCCCATGCCTGGCGCTTGGCAGCGCTGCGTTGTCGTTGCTAAGCACCACCGCCTCGCGAGCTAATAGAGCAACATGCAGCGGGACAACGCTTCGGACGAGGCCCCTTCTTCAGAGGCTTCGAATTCTCCGCGGCATCACGAGAAACGACTTTAGTCCATTACGCACTCCGGCGATGCTCCGGCGTTGACGGTGGAACACATCTGTCTGATGCGAAAAATACCTGCCAGATGTTTTCCGCATACATATTTTCGTCCGGCCTGCGGGGACGAATCTTAGGGTCATCCTGGACTCCCCACGTGGTCCGGGTTCTCTTTCGAGGGCAGCTTGCAGCAGCATTGAAGCTTAGCCACCCGGAGGTGACGCACTGCACAGCAGGGGATTCTTGAGTTGTTTCTCCAAATCGAATTTATTTCTCACGACTCAAAACTAAAGTGCAGCGGAGATACGGACAGAGAAGTTGTGTTATTTTCTTCCAGGAGCTGAGATGTTAACTACCTCGCTTGGTATGGAAAATAGTTTGCATGTTCTCCCGTGCTCGCGTGGATTTCTCTGGTTTTCCCCTCCACATTTAGAATCGTGCGTTTAGAGTATTTAGCTGATGGATATTTTTATGTGATAAGCTACTTCGTTGAGCGATCATTTGTGGCCAGATCGCTTCTGAAAAAAATATCTCTATAGCTCAGTGGGCCTTACCTGCTCATTTTTTTAAAGTTTAGAGTCGTATGAGTCACCAGGAAGGGTAATCTCCTGGAATCTAGGATGCTTGTTGGCCGGCTGAGGTTGTGACTAGCGCTGCACGATTAATCGATTTCAAATAGCAATCGCAATTTGAAACAATGTGATTAGCAAATCGCAAAGGTTGCGATTTTTTGCGATTTGAAAAGTCCTATTACTTTCTTATTTGAATTTTTTATTTTTTATTGTTATAACTTGTTTTTATTTAACTTAACAATTGTTCTATGTTTGATTATTCTATTTCAATGATTTTTTAAAATAAATACATGTTGGAAGCAATTAATATATTTAATGTTCTCATCCTTGCATTAAAATATATTCATATGTTGATGGTATCATGTGGTAATGCTCCATCACGTGTTTTAAATCTATTACACAGTGAATATTGAACTGAAGCTTGACTTTAAAAAATGTAATCGCAAATCAAATCGCAATCGCAATATCCGTCAGAAAAAAAAAATCGCAATTAGATATTTCCCCCAAATCGTTCAGTCCTCGTTGTGATCCCCCCCCCTTCTCCTGACTCCTCCCCTCCCGTGGTCCTCCTTCGCCACAGCACCTGTCCGAGCTCCGTGAGAGCGTGGAGCTCGTGGGGCAGATGATGTCCTCCAATGAGGGGCTCTCCCCTGACGTCTTGGGGACCACGGAGACCGAGCAGCTTCAGCACGAGATGGGCAGCGACTGGCAGGTGAGCGGGGGGGGGGGGGGGAGTCGAGAGGGGGGGTCAAGGGAGGGGGGTTCGAGGAGGGGGGTCGGGGGGGAGTCGAGGGGAGGTTCGAGGGGGGAGGTTGGGGGAAGGGGGAGGTCGAGGGGGGGTCAAGGGGGGGGGGTTCGAGGTGGGGGGTTGGGGGGGGGAGTCGAGAGGGGGTAGGTTCGAGGGGGGGGGGTTGGGGGGGGAGTCCAGGGGGGGGTTTGAGGTGGGGGGGTCGAGGGGGGGTCAAGGGGGGGGGTTCGAGGTGGGGGGTTGGGGGGGGAGTCGAGAGGGGGTAGGTTCGAGGGGGGGGGGTTGGGGGGGGAGTCCAGGGGGGGGTTTGAGGTGGGGGGGTCGAGGGGGGGTCAAGGGGGGGGGTTCGAGGTGGGGGGTTGGGGGGGGAGTCGAGAGGGGGTAGGTTCGAGGGGGGGGGGTTGGGGGGGGAGTCCAGGGGGGGTTTGAGGGGGGGGGTCGATGGGGGAGTCGAGGGAGGGGTCAAGGGGAAGGGGGTTCGAGGTGGAGGGTGGGAGCGAGTCGAGGGGGGGGGGGGTTCGAGGGGGGGTGTTGGGGGGGTCCACAGCGATGGCCAACGTCCTCACCCGAATGTCCACCGCGCCAATTCGCTGCTGCCACGCGCACCGATAATGCACCGCGCTCGGGCGACTCGACCTGTAACGCCACGGCATGGGCACGCGCGCCGGTGGGGGAGATGCAGCGGTGACATCGGTGGGGGAGATGCAGCGGTGACATCGGTGGGGGAGATGCAGCGGTGACATCGGCTCGCGTGCGTACGGGCGGGCGCCAGGCGGATTGTTGCGTCGCGGGTTTCGTGAGGGGGCGGTGACGGCTTGGGGGAGGTCTTTGCGCAGCGGTGGATTTGGTCACGGTGGTTGGTTCGGGCGAGGGATGGAACTGTTGGTTGATGTTAGTAATAGGGGGAGTACTAGTGGCTGGGTGGTTGGTGTTAGAGGCTGGGTGAGAACTAGTGGCTGGTTGGGGTTAGAGGCTGGGTGAGTACTAGTGGCTGGTTGGGGTTAGAGGCTGGGTGAGTACTAGTGGCTGGTTGAGGTTAGTGGCTGGGTGAGTACTAGTGGCTGGGTGGTGTTAGAGGCTGGGTGAGTACTAGTGGCTGGTTGGGGTTAGGGGCTGGGTGAGTACTAGTGGCTGGGTGGTTGGGGTTAGAGGCGGGGTGAGTCCTAAGTGGCTGGTTGGGGTTAGAGGCGGGGTGAGTCCTAGTGGTTGGTTGATGTTAGAGGCTGGGTGAGTACTAGTGGCTGGGTGGTTGATGTTAGAGGCTGGGTGAGTACTAGTGGCTGGGTGGTTGGGGTTAGAGGCGGGGTGAGGCCTAGTGGTTGGTTGATGTTAGAGGGCTGGGTGAGTACTAGTGGCTGGGTGGTGTTAGAGGCTGGGTGAGTCCTAGTGGTTGGTTGATGTTAGAGGCGGGGTGAGTACTAGTGGCTGGGTGGTTGATGTTAGAGGCTGGGTGAGTACTAGTGGCTGGGTACGAGTCCCACCTAGCTGCTCGTCCCAGCCCCGCATTCACCCCGAGTTTGCCCCTTCAGTCTCGTCTCGGCTTCCCCCCCCACCACGCTCCACGGGGGGAATGACGCCGCTCGCTACTGCGCTGAACCGACTTGCCCGGCCATGTGAATGTGGACATGATGAGGCGTGATGGGGGGGGGGGCTGTGAGCGTCTGCAGGGCGGTGCTGGCGGGTCTGGCGACGTCCACCAGCAGCAGGGGACGGAGCTCCGCGTCCTGGTGGACTCCCTCTCCAGCCAGCAGAGGGCGCTCCAGGATGAGGTGCTCCATCATCAGCATCACCACCACCCCCCCCGACTCACGTCGCGTCCGCGGGGTCTTCAAGCGAACACTCCCAAGACCGCCGGGGCCTGTCCGTCACCATCACCATGATCAGCATGCCACGAGTGGGACGCTATGTTACAATGGGAAGTCGCAATGCACATCCTGTAGGTCAGTTAGCTGCTATTCAATGGAAGGAAGCTTCCTCCTCTGTTGCCCAACGTGTCTGGAGCTCTCTACCCCTGGCCGTCTGCACTGCCGTGACCCCATTGCAGTTCAGGGTCAAGACGCTTCTCTTTCCCCCATCTGCCTGTGGACTCTCTGTTCTCTAAGCAGTGTCGTTGTACCCTCTCTACCCTGTACCCTCCGATACCAAAGTGGTTGCAGCGTCGTTGAAATGGGCCCTGGTGCAGAGAATGACATGGGGCCCCCTGTATAATTACCCCTTTGTCTATAGTCTGACGCTTGGGGCCCTGTGAAAAAGAGCTTCATAGCTTATCGGATTTCCCCAGCATCAATCGTCGGACTCTGGGTTCTGGTGCAGTTGCACTGGCTACACACGCCACTGCTCCTACCCCCTCCCCCCTTCCCCCGCAACAGCCTCTTCCAACTGGAAATAACATCGAAGAACCAAAATCTCTTTCCAAAGATTGGCACGGTCTTGTGATGCAGTCACATATAGGCGCTGCGCTAAATCCAAATTGTGTTTTGTATGGAGCAGAGATCTGATGACGCGAAGGCCGTAGCATGCCTGGCACGGGGACGTTATAATCCACGTCCTGGGCTTGTGGCAAGATCCCGTGAATCTACCCCCGCCGTCAGGCAGGGTGCGCGGATTACGTTCATTCCGTCAACTCAGCGATTTGCAAGGACCCGATAATCCCATTGGGCAAAATCAGATTGGACCGTGAGCTATTTCCACAGCGCGTTATTTGACTTCACCTGAACGGCAACAATATTTTGTCGGCAGTGGCTTAGCGGGAGCTTTGCTCGTCTGTGCCGTGTGGCCGCTGGCAATTTAAAATCAAAACGTAATGCTGAACTTATTGTTTTAACGAGTGAATTTGAGCGGTGTAAAGGAAAACGCAATACACTATATAAAAAAACGAATCTTACCTTGTAGAGCCACACCGAGGCTGTGCGTGCTGATCTATCCAACATCAGTTTGAAGCTTCGTTCATGAGAACAAATGAAGACTTGAATTTAAAAAATGCCAACAGGTGTGTTTTTATAACACTCCAGTAATTCTGCTACGTTAAGATTGAAAACAAAAAAATAAACTATCAAACTATATACATTTTTACCAGGTAAGGCCCACTGAGCTCTATAGATCTTTTTCAGAAGCTACCTGGGCACAAATGATAGCTCAACGAAGTGGCTTATCACCTGCACAATTATAGCAGCCAAATACTCTAAAAGGCGTGTTTTTCTAAATGTCGAGGGGAAAAACCGGAGGACCCGGACAAGAATCCACGTGACCACGGGGAGAACACGCAAACTCCAAATATAGAGGCGTCAGGGTTGGGATCGAACCCACAACCTCCTGTGTACCACGCGAGGTAGTTAACATCTCGGAACAGTGGTGTCCGATTGTATTGAGAAGTGTGCGATTGGCATTGAAGTGATGTTACTAGAACGATTTCACACAGGGGTATACATTCCACATGCGCGTTGCAAAAACTAGTTTCTGTGTACAGGATGACCGCAGTGGTGCTCATTTTATTCATCCTAATTTTAACCCTGACTCCATGACACCTGACATACCTAAAACCCCCCCCCCCCCCGGACCCCACAACGACGCCGCGCTGGTGGCAGTGCAAGCAGCTGGAGCGCAATCTGCGGGAGGCCGAGGGCGCCAGCGAAGCGGAGCTGAGCCGCGCCACCGCCGAGCTCCAGGCCCACCGGGTGGAGCTGGCCCAGGCGCTGGGGGCGCTGCGATCGAAGCGTGCTGAGAACGAGCGACTGTGGGCGAGCACGCGCGACCTGGAGAGCGAGCTGGAGCGCTACCGCCGCGCCATCGAGAACGAGGACTCGCGGTAACGCTGGCGCCGCAGGCAGCGACACCGAACGCGAATAGCGCACACACCCCCCCACCCCACCACCACCCCGCTGAGCAAACACCGATCGCTTCTGTCCGTGCGTGTGCCCGTTTGCTCGTTCGTCTGCGACATCCAGCCTGCACTCGGTGATCATCGGCGCTGTGCCAGCGACGGTGCACACTCTGGAGCGTCGCTGCGTGCCCGAGCTGGTGGCACGAGAGCTGGGCCGCGGGGCACAGGCAGGTGCGTCCTGTCACACCGCACGGAGCGCCGACGCGAGCGCGGTTCGCAAACTCCCAGCAACCCGCTGACGCTTCGTGCCCTGTTGCTGTGATGTTGGTAGACAGGGCGATCGAGTATTGAAACAAAACAAAAAAAACCCATCAGGATGTGTAAAAGCTAATCGATTCTACGGAACTGTTTAATGTGTGTTGACATTTTAAGTGATGCACTTTCTGGATACAACATTTTGGTGTTTTGAAAAGAGCAAGGCTTGTGCTCTTTTAGACGTTGGCACAGCCGACGGTAGCAGAAGGAAAACAAGGGCGAGTCTCGAAAGCGTAAAACTATGGGCGGTATATTGCGCCCTAATGCAGGTATTGCACAGTGCGCGCACGTGTGAATTCTGTGCTGATGCGTCGATGCTGGCGCTGTCTCGATACAGACGCAGACTCGGTGTTTGTGCGGGCCCGCGGTCGGAAACTGGCTGAGTCCACCTCCCCGACGGAAGATCCGTGCAGCGGCCACACCACCGCGCCGGGTGAAGACGTGTTTGAGACTGAAGGCCACGGGAAAGATCGATGGGGGAAAACGGGAATGGAAACGTGGACTGGGCGTAAACGAAACGAGGAGGAGGAGGAGGAGGACGACGACGAAGCAGGAGATGACGTCCCAGACGGAGTGAGATTCAGCAGGGCCTACAGCAGGGTGAAGGATTTAATCAGGGAGAAGATTGACTACGGGGACGCCGAGGACTGTGTCTCCGAGACGAGCAGCAGCGAGGAAGACATTGCGATGTACACGATGCCGAGCTCCGTGTGCGTCACCGGCCACGGCAGCTGGCCCCAGCCCTCGTGCTACTACGAGCCGAGCCTCGGCCACGTGACGGTGATGCAAGCGGAGGTTGAGGACGAGCTCCTGATTCCCCTGCCATCACTGGGACCCCTTCCTGCTCCTCCTTCAGATCCCTCACTTGACCGAGACATCCTCATCCCTCTGGATCCCATGCTTACGCCAGACCATGTACCTCCGCATACACCTGCTCCTCCCTCCGTTCCAGATACCGAGCAGAGGCGGGAATCCAGAGAACCAGCGACGCCAGCACGAGAGGGCGGCGAGCAGGAAAAAGATAAAGGCGAAAAGGGGAAGGACAAAGGTCCAGAGGCCTCTCGTGACGCGGACAGGAAGAAATGTGACGCAGACAACGAAGCCAAAGACGGAGACAAGACGTCCATAGGCAAAACCCCTCCATCTCCTCCGCAGGAGACCATGCATGACGTAGAGAAGACCAAGAGCGCAACGGATCTGGGCAGCCGAGCCCTAGGAAGGGCCGGATACGGCGCGGCTGGCGAGTTCACGTCCTCCTCCATCAGCTACGAGAAGCTGGAGGTGATGGAGTCGACGGAGACGACGGTGGATGACAAGCGGCATGACTACGAGGAGAAGTCTTTGGTCATCGAGACGTCAGTGGAGAGGAAGGAGACATTTTCTTCGCACTGAGCCACTCGGGTTTCGACGCAACGCAGGGCGTGGCTCACCGCTGCGTGTTTGACTGAAATTCAACCGAAACGATCGGCCCGTTAACATGATTTCCAGAGCGATTCGTTTAATGGCTTTAAACCACGCGTCCAGGTTTTTCTGGCGCCGTGCAGGTATTTAGATTTAGCTCACGGCGTGGTCAAGGGCGAATACAATTCACGAAGCACGCGCTTGTGGAATCACACACACACACTCTCAAGCGCTGCATCACCTACTCATTGCCAGAGCTGACCAGTGCCGTTGATTTCCGCAGTGTCTATAGTCTCTACTAAAAAAGCAACGCGCACGGTTGTGGTTTGCATGATGTGGTAGTTGGTGGAATCCTTAGTAAAAAAAAAACAGACTACCCCACGGTCTTGAGACATATACTGGTTGTGTTGGGATGTGCAGGAGAGTGACCAGACAAAAGTCACTGTTGACACGAACACAAAAATAAAAATAAACTATCTAATAAAACCGAGAAAAACAAATACCGTGAAGAAAATAAAAAACATAATCTCCTACTGCTAAAGAGCAAACATTGACATTTGCATTATACAGTTGGAAGAGTTAGGCACGAATTTCAATCCATCCGTAAGTTGAACAATAAAAACGAATGAGGGCGGCGATAGGGCTTCAGAGGTTGTGCCGAACGCTTAAAATTTGCGCTTTTTTGGGGCCACGGCGTCAGTAGGCGCCGGTCGCGCTGCCGAGGGCGCAGATGTTGCGGAGAAATAAAAAAAGATGTGTAACCTGCGGTACCCCGCGGTGCAAGGCGCACGATCGGACGGGACCGGGGCTCGCGTGGCCTGGTGAGCCAGGTCCCTTGGCCCAGCACTCGGGCCCATCGCTGCCGGTCAGAGTTGTTTGGAAACGCATTTTAGCGCTTCGTACATCGCCGCGTTGGGCGGTGGATGGTGGATGGGGGATGGTTTTTGAGCGCGTGGAATAAAACTTCGAGCGGAAAAAAGGATCCTTGCTGGCGTTGCCTTGGGTGTCGCTGCGTGTGTCTTTTAGGCGCTTCATTACGTAAAGGTCACAGCCGTCCACCCTGCCACCAAAAACAAATCCGTTAGAGACGAGTCCTAGGTCCGTGTGTGCCAGGCTCGACGAAGTCAGTTTGATGTTCATCCATAATAAGAAGAAAAACAATACTTTCAAGTGACGATCATGAGCACAATTGTAGAACTCTCGTGACATCAGTGCAGTGTGATGTAATGAATTCTCGACATTCACATCGCAGTGACGTCATCGCTACATCGCTATGTCGTCACTCCTGAAATTCACTATGAAGTCTTTATTTGTCTTCTCAACAAACCATCAAACTTGTGCCGGACAGCTCCTGCGTGTTGGCCACAAGCGAACTTGAGCCGTTCAATGTTTGGGTTGGGCCTTCCCCTAACATCGTTGCATGGCATGGCAAGCCATCTCCGGCAAGACGCACCCGGCGATCCGGTAGGTGGCAGAGCCCGCAGAGTTGCGTCTCCCACTCCCTCCCGACGACGCGCAGCTGAGAAACCAACTCGTTTGTGCCACAGAGATCACGTTCCATCGTTCCCCAGCCATCGTTCCCTCCGTGCGTCTATAGCCACGCGTTCTGAGCTAAACCCTTCATATTAAAACTTTCAAAAACGTGTGAAACGGTTGCTCGGTTTGCTTCGAGTGTAGTTTTACTCTTCCGTTCCGTCTGTTAGGTCCTGACTTCGTTCTCAGCAATGTAAGCGCTGGGGCCCAATCCACAACATCCATAATCGAGGTTTTTTTGGGTGAATAGTGACGCATTGGCACGTTCTGCTTACGTGACAACCCCTACTAGTTGGCTGTGTCGGGCGGTGGCGGGTTTAACGACACATTTATATATTTACGCGATCTAACCCCCCAAAAAAAACCCATCTATCATGGAAGATATTGGTCGCGAAATTCTACCACGCGTTGAACGGAGCACAACATGCTGCGTAGACCAACGTTCTTTAACACAACAGACACTGGCACGCTCCCCCCACGCACGGTGACCCTGTTTGTTTTGATTACGGAGGCATGGGCAAGCCCTCCCCCCATACGGTGGGGGCTAGAGCCCTACCCCCAACGTTGACCGAGAATAAGGCCAGGAATCAGCTCGTGCGCAGGCTTGCTTGGTGGATCACAATGACATCGTAAGTGACGGCGGCGGATTGGCGAGGCCTTCATGCAGCAGTGGAATGACCATGGCTGCTGCTGCTGCTGATTATAACCGTTTAGCATTTCGGTGTCATCCCCAATGTAGTGTCTCGTTTGCCCTTAAACGAACCTGCACACGTGCAATACCCTTACTTCCTACGAACAGCAGACAGTGGCTTTAATTTAATACGAACAACAAAGACAAATATCCCCCGTATAGCCTCAACAGACTGTTTGGGCAAGTGCTGTTATCGAGTAGCGCCTACGAAGGCCGGCACGGCACACGAGGGGGTGGGTGGCCAGCAACCACGCCCGGCCGCCTTTGTCTCCCCAGTGAAGATGTTTTCCACACCTCACCAGGGACTCATTTGAGGCCGAGTCGACCTAGGGGAGGCCCATGACCGATTCCGATAATCGCCACCGGTATTGGCCGTGAGCGGGAATCGAACTCGGGACTCGGCGGGTTCGTAGCGCAGCGTAGCGCTAACCGCTACACCACCCAATGCGAACAACACCCACAGCTCGAGAGAGACAGGGCACACGCACAGGCGTCCACCGAGCACCCCCACGAGGGGTGACAGATCCGCGTGAGTCCAGCAGAGTGGCTTCCCCGCTCACCGCCTCGTCCCTTGCCTCCAACTCTGGCCGAGTCTCTGCGCCACGCGAGACGACGAGGGGCAACAAGGAATGCTCGCGGTGCCAATTTCTTGATGGCAATGAACCCAGTTGTGTTACAAAATAATTAAAAAATTCCCAAAAATAAAAAAAGATCACTTGCGTTTAAAATAGAATTGAAAATTGTGCCAACAAATGTTTAGCTACCTCCGCTGCAACTCAAAGAGTGAAATATCTTGTCTGGGAGCCCATGATCCATTGGGGAAAGGGGCTCAAGCTGTCTAAATGTGGGCAAGCGTCCTCCGAGACACGGGGCACCACGGTGGCGAGACGTTAACTACCTCGCCTGGTATACAGGAGGTCGTGGGTTCAATCCCGACCCTGACGCCTGCTGTATATTTGGACCGACCCTGACGCCTGCTGCATATTTGGAGTTTGCGCGTCTCTCTCTCTCTCATTATCATCACGGTGGCTATGAGATGTTAACTACCTCGCCTGGTATACAGGAGGTCGTGGGTTCGATCCCGACCCTGACGCCTGCTGCTGTATATTTGGAGTGTGCTGTGTCGCTCTCCCCGTGGTCGCGTGGATTTTCCCCCTCCACATTTAGAATCAACGTCACGGCGTTTTAGAGTATTTGGTTCCGATAACTTTCCATGCGATAAGCCACTTCGTTGAACTATCATTTGTGGAAAAGAGCTATACAGCTCAGTGGGTCTTACCTGGTTTCAAAAAGAAATAAACAAGTTGAATAGTTTGAGAATAATGAGGAGCTTAGAAGCCGGGGCAAAGGATGCCATATTGACGCTCGCGGCTCCGGGCGAGGGTAGAGAGGAGAGATCCTCGCGATCCTCAAACGCAACGTTCGCGCGGACACGAGGAGGCGGAAGCACGAGGAGAGAGTAAACTGGAACATTTATGTAAATACGCAGCCGGAAAAAAATTAGACGGAGACTAAAGCCACATTTGGTTGACGAGAGAAGGTGTTCCGTACACACACCTCGCGAAAGAAGAGATGAACGCAGAGGGCAAGATTTGGAATGGCGACAGGTCAGCGAGAACACGGCGTAAATTGCTCTGCTCCCCGTCATGTTAAAACGACGATACGGTACTTCATGTTTACATTCAAATATTAATTCAACAGGCAGAGACTACAACAGTACACTTATATATTTTTATAGGATATTTTAGGGGGTTTTTTTTCGCCCCCTTCTTTCTGAAATATATTAATCTCTCAAAATGTTAACAAATAATTTTAATGTTTTCTTCGATGGACATCCGGCGTAAATGCGGTCGCAAGCCGAGCACACATCTCTCGGCACCGGCACACGGCTCGGTGACGTTTTTTTCTCTCATCTCTTAAAATTGCACATTTTTAGGAGGAGGAGGAAGGCCCTCTCTCACGAAACGCTCAAGAGATTGATAAACGAAGTGATAAAAACACTGCGCCGAAACACTTAGACACCGGTGTGTGTGTGTGTGCAGTATTTATCAAGTAACTGTCAAGCAAAACCGCGTCTCCTATTTACAGAAACGTAGGATCTGCCTGGGATACCGCCGGTCGCCATATCCTCACACTGTTGCTGGCCTCCGTGCACAGACCGTTGCGGAATGACGTGGAGGAGCCACAGGAGCTTGCGTTTAGGGGATTGGACCGAGATCAGAGAACGACTCCGCCGCTTTTCTGCACTCAAAACGCAACGGGCAATCGGTGCCAGATGGAAAGACGCTTCGGAATCCTGAGCGCCGTGCTCATTAATGCGGCCTTTGAAAATTTGAACGCTATTGTGCGCGCCTACTGTGAGCGGCTATTGTGAGCAGAAAACACCGAACGGGGCCCTAAGGCAATGGGATTCCGATATAAATGACAGAGGGGCTGAGATTGTGACAATCAGGACATGGCGGTGTAGGCCAGGCGGGAGACCCGTCAGCGAGCAGCAGGAGGGCCACTCCACAGCGGCGGCACCGAGAGACTATCGTGGGCTCGCGGAGCCGAAACGCCCGAAGCGTGACGGCGCGTGACCGCTCACCTGCCTGTCTCCTTCTCAAGCGGCACGGGTGCGTGCCCACAGCCCCATCATTACACAGCTGAATCTGAGGACCATCTCAAAGAGGTCTGAAGAGCCTGTGGATGCTGGCGTGTGGGAACGCTGCAGAGACCGACTGCACTTGGGGTGCGGAGGGGAGCGCGAGACGCGGGGCGTCTCTAACCCTGCAGCTCCTCCACGGTCGGAACCAACAGCGCAAGGCATTGACGCCACGGCCGATTGTTAAAATTCGAAAGCGTGATTATTTCCCTTCGAGTTCATTTTCGAATTTCAATTGTTTTACTCATTTCAGTGGGGCTGTCAAAGCTATGAAATGTATATAAGCAAAGATTGTTTGTGGAGCCAATCCTTTTGAAGGCCGGAATGTTACCGGAAAAAGTTATGGCAGTGATGTGCACACAATTGGTGGTGTTGTGGATTTAGAAAAAAAAATAACCAACCACTGATGCGTGTTTCTGTTTATCGGAGGAACGACACCCACATACGAACGAGCGAGAGCGTTTTCTGGAGCACGGAGAGCCCGAATTGGGGTGAGGAGTAAGCATCTATTTTACGTAACGCCCTAACTGCTATCATCACAAAAGTTGATGGGCAATACGGGGGGGCTGTCGATACGCGTTAGCTCGCAGCATCGATCAGACCCGTGGCACAGTCCGGACGTGGAGTCTATTACTTTGGCCGCATTGTTTTTCAATCGTGAGAAAGTGCCACGTAATTCCTCGTCTCGTTTGTGCGGGCAGTGTTCCCGCAAATGTTTGATGACCTCCGTAGCATATATCCACGTGTGCATTCGAGTTTGAACAAAGCCAAATGAAAAGTCGGTGCTCAGCGGTGCCGGTGGGGTGGAATAAAATAAAACTCACATTATTAAACATCTTTAGAAGAGATTATTATGATCAAGAATATTACTCATAATAGGCCCAATAGAAACAGAGTACATATTACATTAGCGATGTCGGTGGCTGGATGTGCGTGTGTGTGTACACGCGCGTGGTGTTTGCTACTCAGCTTGGCCCGGTGTGTGCGTGTGTGTGTGTGAGCGCGCGCGTGTGTGCGTGTGTGTGCGCGTGTGTGAGGACAAGTGTGTGCTGTGCTGCTGTGTGCGCGTCGGCATGTGTGTGAGAGCATACATATGTGTTTGAGAACATATGTGTGAGCGTACGCGTGTGTCAGCGTGGGTGTGAGCTTACGCGTGTGCACGTGATGGACTGCACCCGCGTGTGAGCGCGCGTGTGAGATGCTCTATGTGCGTGCGTGTGAATGTACGTGTGTGTGTGTGTGTACACGCGCGTGCGTGCGCGCTCGAGGGCTCCATTCTAGTCGTCGCCGCCGCCGCCGCTTAGCGGCCGCCGTTTCTCCGCCGGAGGCTTCGCGCCACGGCCTCGCCCAGCTCCTGCTCGAGCTCCTGCCGGCGCGACATCGCCAGCTTGGAGCCCGAGTCGCGCACCACCTGACCCACGTAGGGCGGCGAGTGCGTGCCGTGGAGCATGAGCGTCCACTCGGAGATCACGCCGCTTCGCGCCGCCGCCGCCGCCGCCGCGGGACCCTCCGCTCCGTCGGCGAAGCCCACCTCGAGCGTCCACCGGCCGCGCGGGTCCTCGCCCCACGTGTGCGTCGTCATGAAGGGCCAGCGGTGGAAGCCGACGCGCGAGTCGGAGTCGCGGGGCCGCCGGCCGAGCAGCAGCGAGCGCGTGCCCGCGGGCGAGGTGAGGTTGAGCGTGAGGTCGCCTCGCCGCGTCGCGTTCACCGTCACCACGGCCTGCGCGTGCTCCAGGTAGCGCACGTGGTCGGCGCGCCCCTCGCACGCGTCCGTGTCCACGGTCAGCACCAGCCTGCCCTGGCCCGGCACGGCGCTGCACGGAACGCACGGAACGCAACGGCAAGGGGAGCGACTCCTTAAAGGGTGAAAGGTTTCGAAACGAACTTCTGAAGGTCGCCAAATGCTGCGGCTGTTGCTGCTGTTGCTGCTGCTGCTTGGTGGAGCGGCTGAAGTGGCCAGAAATGTCACAGCAATTTCCAGAAATCGGATGAGCTGTGAAGCTCCTTTTTCACAGATGTCCAGTAGGGGCAGGTCAGAAAGTTCACAAAACAAATAATGCACAAACGATAGGAAAGGTAAGAAAATCATGAAAACTAAATAATTAAACGCCCTCGCCCCGGAAGGCCGTCAGATGTGTCGCTGGTCACTTCCGCAAACAGTAGTCGCGACCGAAACCTAAAAAGCCACGAGATTTAGTGACAAAAAATGCTCGGTTATCGTCACTGGTTGTTGTGCGCCTTGCTGTACACGGGGCTGTGCCTGTGAAGTACCGGTAAGTACGCTGGACACCCAGGTTGAGGCACACGTATGTTTATTCAAACTTGTCGGTACAGGACAGCACTAGAGGGGGTAGCGGCCCCCTCACCCGGATAACTGGGGATACACCCTAGCTAGTCCTGACCTACTCCCAAGTCCTCCACTAACGGGCTAGGGGAGGCTAACTGGCCCGACACTGGTGAGTCGGGCTACGGTCTCCGGAGTCCCAGGGTACTGACCCTGGTTCACGGAACCACGCCTCTGGCTCGATCCTCCGCAGCCCTTACAAGGGCGGCGTCGAGGGGAGTCCAGGGCTTCTAACTAGAAGATCTTCCTTCTTCCTCCTTCGTTCCCAGACTGAGCCACGAGCTCTCTCTGTCCTCCCCCTTTATACCCCCCGTCAGGATCACAACCCCCCAGGCTGCCTGATGCGGACGTCGCTGCGGGCACCCCCCCCCGTGTACTCCCGGAGCTCCGCCCACTGTGTTTATTCCCCGTTGGATCCCATGCACCTACAGCCCTCCCGTAACAACCCTACATCACTCCCCCCATTACAGCTCGCAGCCGTCCCGGCTGCAACAATTCCAATAAAGGAACATTTACCCCTCAACCCCGTGTGTGCCTCATTTTTTTTCAACAAAATGCAAATTGAACAACAACAACAAGAACAACAAGAAGAACAAGCACACCCCCGAAGGGAATGTCCGACGCACCCCCCCCCGTATAAATACGAAATCCGTAAAAGCGCGTATATACAACTAGCCAGGAACTCCCCCAGCACACACAGCACACCCACGACACACAACGCACCCACACACACACACCGCGCCCACACAACACGACACACACAGTGTGCAAGGAGCACACCACCGACGCAGCATACAGTAACCATGACACGTGAAGGAAAATAAATAAAAAACAAATTTTTCTTTTTCTTCCTTCTGTATATTATAAGAGTCTGCGCATTTTAGCGCGCGTCCTTGCCGCAGGCCCGTCACACGGGGCAACCCCGGACGGCGGACCATCCGGTGGCGGCTGTCCCATTCGAGGTGAGGTCGCGATTGAAGTCGCGCGACTGTCGGCATCACCCGTGTGGGTTCTAGGGCGTGAGCCCGTCATTCCCGGTGCACCTGTGGGTGGGACAGCCGGCAACACATCAGGCGAGAGCAGCGACGGACCCTCCGAGTCGGTCGACCCCCCACATGCTTGGCCCCGCGCGTGTGGAGTGGGCCCTCGCACCGCAACAAACGGTTTTAGCCTAGAGGGGTGTACAAACCACCGGCGCCTGCCCCATTTGATTCGAACGCACTGAGGCCTCAAAACCTCGACAACCTCGACGGGGCCCCGCCACGGGCGCACGAGTTTAGAGGAGGTCGCGAGCGGTACCTGGGGACAGTGCAGCCATGCCCTGTCCCCCGGCTTCCACTGCAGCACGTGCGCGCGAGCCAGCCTGAGGCGCTCGTTCGCCTTTTGACGCCTGTCAGAATTTAGCCTCGCAGCATCCCGCGCCTCAGTCAGTTTGTCAAGGTTAAATTTAACGTGTTCATCCAATTTAATTTTACCCAGCGGCGCGGGGATCTGCAGCTGTGCCGGAACAGGTGGGTCGGGTTCGCGGCCATACATAAGAAAGAATGGTGAAAATCCCGTCGCAGCATGGGGAGCCAATCTGTATGCCGCTAGAACCCCTTGAATTTGTAAGTCCCAATCAGTCTGTGAGTCCGAGACTTGCTGCGACAACATAGACGAGATGGTGCGATGCAGACGCTCGACCATCCCGTCCGTTTGCGGGTGATAAGGAGAGGTTCGAATTTTTTTCGTTCCTAGGAGATCACAGACTTGTTTTAGGAGTTTCCCGGAAAAATTTCTACCCTGGTCGGTCAGCAACCGCTCCGGAGCACCTTTGTCCATGACATAACCCTGGACAAAGGCGTCGACGATGGCTGCTGCCGACTGATTTGGCAGGGGCCAGGCCATAGGCCAGCGCGTAAAATATTCGACCCCAGTAAGCAAATATCTGTTACCCCTGGGGGTGGCGGGGAATGGCCCCAGAATGTCCAGTGCGACCAGTTCATTTACTCGGGAGACCTGGATGGACTGCAAGGGCGGGTTCGACTCCCGTGCCGGTGGTTTGCGCTGCGCACACCGAGGGCATGCTGCCAACAGATCAGTGACATCCCTTGTCATGCCTGGCCAAAAAAAATTCAGCTGGAGCAAGGAGAGAGTTTTCTGGGTCCCCAGGTGGAGGCACACGTATGTTTATTCAAACTTGTCGGTACAGGACAGCACTAGAGGGGGTAGCGGCCCCCTCACCCGGATAACTGGGGATACACCCTAGCTAGTCCTGACCTACTCCCAAGTCCTCCACTAACGGGCTAGGGGAGGCTAACTGGCCCGACACTGGTGAGTCGGGCTACGGTCTCCGGAGTCCCAGGGTACTGACCCTGGTTCACGGAACCACGCCTCTGGCTCGATCCTCCGCAGCCCTTACAAGGGCGGCGTCGAGGGGAGTCCAGGGCTTCTAACTAGAAGATCTTCCTTCTTCCTCCTTCGTTCCCAGACTGAGCCACGAGCTCTCTCTGTCCTCCCCCTTTATACCCCCCGTCAGGATCACAACCCCCCAGGCTGCCTGATGCGGACGTCGCTGCGGGCACCCCCCCCCGTGTACTCCCGGAGCTCCGCCCACTGTGTTTATTCCCCGTTGGATCCCATGCACCTACAGCCCTCCCGTAACAACCCTACACCTGGATGGCTTCGGGAGCGGGAAAGAGGCTCCACCCGTGGCCGGAGGGACACTGAGGCGGAGGTGCCCATAGAGAGGCACGACAATGAAATGGAGCACGGTCTCCCGCTTCACGCTGCGAGTTAACAGGTGCCGCCCCCCCCGACCCCCGCGCGCCAATGGTTTAAATGCATTTCGTTTTGCCATTACATCGGCGAAAGCCCGGACTTGAAAGGCTTAGTCGGCAGAGGCTAAGGGTGAAGCACTCGTTGATGCGCACGGCTCAGTAAAAGCCCAGTCTAGTGGGCGCACAACAACAATACAACAACAATACAACAATACAACAAACCCCAGATAGACACTGGAAAAAATCCGATGATGTCACTTTCGGAGCCACTCCACAGCTCTGCAATATTCAGAGAGCAAGGGAAAAGTGCTTCCTTGTGCCTGACGTCGAGAGCACATTCTGTGAAAGGACCCCACTGCAGCCATCAGAATGGAAAAAAATAAAAGAATAACAACACTCAGCTCATTTGTCATTAACACTGCCCTAGATAACAGACGAATACACAGCAGGTCGAGAACGCGTCGTCAGAGCAGAGACGTTGGCTGTCTCGTGCTTGTCGATTGTCCTTTTACACCGACGATGGGCACCGAGACATCTGGGAGGTGTTAAGAAAGCTGAAGGCTTCAACGCGCTTTGAATCGACCCGTCAGGAGGTTTACATTTCGTAGACAACGAGCATTCAGCGAGGCTCCGATCGCGGTGTTTTACCCGCGCACCATTTGGCCTCTTGGCTCGTGATGATTTTCTTGGCTTCATTACCCCGCGGTCTCATTTTGCATTGTCCACCGCGCGTGTTGTTTTTTGCTCATTTGAATAATTGCGTTCGCTCAAACAGCCTCGGCAAACACTCGCGTATTCTTCTTCTTATTATTATTATTTCTAAAGATTTTGCAGACACCGCAAATAATCGATTCTCACGTGCGCGCAAATGTGACGAATGTAAAGGGAACGTAAGAATCGATCGACGAATCAATGGATATTCACGTGCAGTGTTTAACATGCCATCGCTGCGAACGTCAGCCTATTAGACACCACAACTGCTGCCATTCCAAGGCAACGTAGCAACGTTTTACGTGTTATTGTTTAACGTGTTGCTTATTCATCGCTGCCAACGGCAGCCCCTTAAATGTTGCTAATATAGTAGCAGCGGGTGTGGGTGGAGCTACATCGCGAGTGGATGACAGCAGCAATTTAGAATTCTATGGCTTCTGGGCACAATCGTATCCCAAAATGCTTTACAAAAATGAAAACCAAACTACATTAGAGCGTAGCAGCGGACTCGGGGGAAAGGGGAGAGATCAGGCCAGGGAAACACGAGAGAGTGGAGCGAGAGTGGAGCGAGAGCAACGCTGCGACACAGCGCTGGGATGAAGCAATCACCAACACTGAGGACAATAACGAGTCACTGGGGCAGCCAGGGCAGCAGCACTGAGACACTGGGACAGCGGGGGCAGCCAGGGTAGCAGCGGTGACACGGCACTCACCGCGCGCTGGTGATGGAGCCACCCTTGCAGTGGAAGCGCTCGGGGACGCTCCTCCAGTCGCGCGCCATGCGCACCATGGCGCCGGCGTCGAGCACCCCGTAGCCGAAGAGGTGGTTGAACTCGAGGCCCACGCCGTTGCGCTGCCACTTGTGCACCTCGTCGTGCAGCTGGTTCCGCTTGGACGTGAGCACGGCGAGGTGCTGCAGGTCACGCCACGTCAGCTCCGGGCTGCGCGTGTTGGGAAAGGTCGGTGGTGGGAGCGAGCGATTATTTAACGCCGACTGCTCCGCGCTGAGCGGCTGTACGCAGGAATGAGCCCGGTTATAATTGAAACAATCATTGAGCGATTCTGCTCGCGTTGGCAGCGGCGCACGAGCACGATGAGCGAACAGGACTCGTCAAGTTCGTCGATAACACTGTGGCCTCAAAAGCAAAGGTGCGCAAACGGTGACGTTTCGAGCAATGGCGCCCTTCGTCCTAGCACGTGCTTATAATGGAGGTGTCCTGGAAAACCTGAAACAATCCCCCAAAGTAGTTTTTTTCTTGTTGCGAGTAGGCGGATTGAGTGCGTGTTGTGGGGGTGCAATCGCGTGCCAATGTGTGGGGTTGGGGGGGGCGCGCGTGTGGTGACTTACTTGGCCTCGATCGCCAGGGCGAACACCCCGGCTGCTTCGGGGGCTGCGGCGGATGTCCCGGAGTGTCGCAGCGTGCAGTTACCGTACAGGTCCGTGGTGGCCTGGGCGGGAAGCGACACGAGACACGATCGTGGTTCCCGTGAAACCTTTCACCCCGTGCGTCTGTCACGCCAACGAGCTGCGCTTGTTCGCAGATGCTGCTGCTGCTGCTGCATGCCTCTGATGCATTAGGCTGCTGCTAATGAGGAATTCCTTCACTCCTCTGTTATAGGCACGACACATCTACAACCCACTGGATTTTCATCTCATTTGTTTTTCAGGAGCGCAACACAATTAGTCACAAACGCGTATTCCATTAGCGGAATCCCATCGATGTCAACCTGCGCGTCAATAACGCAGCTCCCCACTCAAGCCCACGGGTGTCGTGTCCTCCCAGCCACCCTCGTCCCCGTTGCTCAGAAAAACTCACCACGCCGGCCTCGGGGTCCTTCTTGCGCCCGTTGCTGAAGGTGGAGGCGAGCGTGGAGGAGCAACTTTCGTCGTAGAGCGCCGTGCGCCCGTCGTTGATGGCCGAGTTGATGGAGATGGTCCACATGCTCGACGCGTAGCCGTCGCAGTTGCAGTCGTCGTAGGAGCCTCCATCTCCCGACGCCCACACGTAGATGCTGCCCTTGCCTCCGCGGCCCTGGAGGGGCGACGTCGTCAGGGCGATGGGTGGTTGGGATATACGGCGAGCAACGTGGAAGCTATCCGATGTGTTTTGGGGCCGTCCATAAATGACGTCACCCGATTTTGGACGATTTTTGACACCCCCCCCACCCACCCACCCTTGTCACACGGCGTCACAAAAAGTCAGACCCCCCCCCCCCTCAAATATGACGTCATAAAGCTTTGCCCCCCCCCCTCAAAACCATATTTCCATTTTGAAAACAAAACATGCTTAAAATCGCTTTAAACTATTGCCATTGTAGTGCGTATTTAATGTGGCGCTGCACTCTGATGTTGTAGGAGTGTTGTCATAAGAATTCTATATTTATTTAAAGTTGCGCATTTTGATGTGACGTCACATTTCTCACGCCCCCCCCCCCTCGTCACACATCGTCACAAATGTCTGACCAACCCACCCCCCCAGGTGCGTGACGCCATTTATGGACGGTCCCTTTCGCGTGTCACCGCGTGTTGTTCGGCATGATGCCCGGACGTTTCGCGTCCGCGTGGCGGGAGAGCTCCTTCAGGAATTATTGAAGAAAGCTCCCGGCACGTGGAGCGAAATACGGGGGGGGGGGGGGGGGGGGCATCGTGCCGAACCGCACGCGGAGCTACGAGAAAAGCATTGGTAGAGCTATTCAGCACAAGCCACGCTAACCCGCGCTGAAGCGAGATGCACGTTCAGCACAGAGATGCTGGAAGAAAAATCTGTACAGCAGAGCTTATTTCCCATGACTCACATTATCCGTGGGAGCTGTAGGGTCCAGGAATTTTTCCCGTGTGGACAAGTGGAGTCAATTTGCGGAAATCTATGTGGATAATAGAATCCGGGGTATGCGCCCCCCTCCTCAAAACGGATAAGATGAGTTCCTTTGTAGATGTAATCAGAAAGGGGAGGTAGCCAGAGGCGACGCACACTTGCAGGACGGAGGAGGGCAAGTCAAACAGGGTCGGTAACCAAAGGGAAGATCTAACAGCAGGCAGTGGTGGTGGTGAGCCTGTAAGAGTAGGCCTTGGAAGCCGCGTGCTGACGACACGACAGCTGTGAATTCTAGCAGAAGCAATGGCGAGGTGGCGGTGCCACAACAGCCATTAGGTGTGACGACCTCTTGACCCCCTTGACTATTAGAGAGCACTTGCAAGCAGAGCACCACAAGAACAAACGGGGACCTCATTGAGGCTCAGCTTGTTACATTATGCAAGGCCCTTCTTTTTGACGAGGAAGCAACAGGAGCACCCTAAAGAATATGTACACGCGCAGACGGAGGAGGTCACTACCTCCGTACAGGCATGTAACATACCTTCAATCTAGATTTGAAGTTTTCGGTAAAGTTACGTAGGTATAAAATAAAATAAATTAAATCACGACGTTTCGGGCGCAACACAAGCGTCCGTCATCAGGTGGGACAACCACAGCAAGAAACAATTGCTGAAGTGGGAAAAAGAGAATTTTTATTTCTGTGGTTGTCCCACCTGATGCGCCAGAAACGTCGTGATTTAATTTATTTTATACCTACGTGACTTTACCGAAATAACCAAAGAGTTTGTAACATATCTGCCGTACTGCCTCACACGAATCCCTCATAAGCGCTCGTTGTTTGTACAGCCCCGTTGTTGATATATTGCTGGGTGAAGGCCTCACCACGCCATGGTGATCCTGTGGGGTATATGACCCTGGCCTTACGATGCTGGGTGCAGGGCCCAGGACTGGCTCCCGGAGTTTGACCTCGGGTCGCCGGATTCAGAGCGCAGTGCACTAACCGTTGTGCCACCGCTCCTCCCCAGCCCTCATTATATTTACATTTTTTTTATACACATTGGATAATGTACATGCAAACCACGGTGTACGTATATGCCACTTCGCTCGTACGGTATTAACCAGAGAGAGCTGTTTATTTATATTCCCCACTTCCCTTGTGCATTGGAGTGAGTCTGTCTCCAAGACAATGTCCTTCGCCATGAAAGGGATCAATTGGCTATGATAAATGAACCAAAGGCGTAATGGATCTGTAATGAAATTTCCTTCGTCGATGCAATAGATATCATAAAACAGTTGCGCGTGGTGCTCCACAAACAATAACACACCCACATGTACACACACGTCGTGCACAGAGATACAAAGACAAAGATCCCCTGTATAGCCTTAACAGATTTTTGGGGCAAGTGCTGTTATTGAGCTTCGATTAAGGTCGACACGGCACACGAGGGGGTGGGTGGCTAGCAGCAAGGCCGGGCGCCTTTGCCTCGATGTTTATACACCACACCAGGTACTCATTTGAGGCTGAGTCGACCTAGGAAAGGCTCAGAACCAGTTCAAATAATCGCGACTGGTGTTAGTCGTCAGCAGGAATCGAACTCGGGTCACTGGGTTCGCAATGTGCTAACCGCTACGCCACCGCTCCCTACGGCACACGAGTACACACACACATACTCATAGCAATGCGTCATTTCTAGAAATTGGAAAAACAAGCCTGATCACGGTTGCCTGTGTTGCAATCGAAACTTCGTATTCTATTATTCATTTGCTTTTCTTTCTATGTGACTTTACCGAAAAAACCAAAGAGTAAGCCTGTGTTATGGGCATTACGTCATTCACACCACCCTCCACCATCCTGGTAATTCAATGAATTGTCACGATTAGGGAATCCAATTTTGATTTCAGAACTGATTACTTTTTGTCTCGTCCGTACGATTTTGTTAGAATTTCACTTAATGACATCAGCAAATCATTTTCACAAGATTTCAATGAACTGCAACATATCGATTCTCACGCGCGTAATTCCGTGCACGCACTTGTGAGCACAATGACCGAATAAAGCCGATATGAACGTGAAATAAACACGTGCCCAGCGAATCACAAGCCAGTGACTCTTGACGCACAACCGCATGCCGCCGAAAGTGGAAATCTGGACTTGAGCGAAGGACGTATCCACGGCGCAATGGACAAACCCCGAGGGATATAGCGACGACGACGTGCCGAGATCGCGTCGTTTGGGAAACTTTGCAGAGAGCAGATGTCCAGTGACGGCACAAAACGGCGATTTCCCGTCGGCGATGCTCGCGGACATCCCAGCGTAAAGAACCCGCGCGTCCGGGGCATCGGGGACGACGTTGCAAATGAGAGCAGGCCCAGGCCAACGAGGATCCCCGGATTCGAACTGCGACCTCGGCTCTCTGAGGTTGTGCGCGTGAGAGAGCAGCGTGTCTTCGTGGTGGCGACAACCCCCTCCCTCCCAGCGGGATGATGTGCAGCGGGCCGCGCGGGAGCGTTAATGAGTCTGGGTGCGTGGAGGAGCTCACGGGCATCGCGTGATATTTTTCGTCAAATTTTTTTTATATTTCCACGAACAATTACGTTCCGTGCTTTGCGTGTGGACTTTACTTAAGGGTTTCTCTTTAAAATATGGACGTGCTTAATTCATATTTGTAGAATGTGGACGAAAACATGTCGCCCTTCAGAAGGCTTTCAATATCGTTGTATTGGGATACAATGAGAGAGCAAATTATAATTACAGTTCAATTATCAAGTGCAGGGACGCAACAGGTGAGAGAGCTCGCGGTTCTCTTCGTGACAGAGCGGAGGGGACGCACCCAGGAGAACTAACGACGAGATATTGTTGCCGAATGAAGACAAAGACCCCCCGTACAGACTTTGGGGCAAGTGCCGTTAGCAATGCACATATGAAGGCCGGCACGGCACACGAAGGGGTTAAGTGGCCAGCACCAAGCTGGCCACCTCTGTCTTCCTAATAAGTCGACCTAGGGGAGGCCCAGGACCGTTTCAAATATTCGTGACTGGTGTTGGCCGTGAGCGGGAATCGAACTCGTGCAGCCGAGTTATTCGTGGAGCGCGCTAACCGCTGCGCCACCGCTCCCCGCACACAACGGCACGTGCGCTGGCGTTAACGAGCGAGCGGAGTCATCTTAACGAGCAGGCGCCAAGCTTCAGAGGAGTGCATAGCGCCTTCGCAGGCCACGCGGACACTGAACGAGCGAGCGTAGCCAGGTCGGCGGGGATGGGTAACGCAGCCTCGCAGTCGGAATTCCTCCCAATTAGGCGTCAGCGCGTACACTCGCCAGATCCTGCAGCGCTGCCTCCTGCCCGCAGCACCTCGCGATCGCACGGTCTCTCCCCCCCACGCCCTCTCGACTCCCCACAGCCGCTCTCCCCGATGGCACATCCCCGCCCGACTCCCGGAGCGAACCTTGTTGACGCCGTCGGCCATGGCCTGGAGAGTGAGCTCACGAGGGCCGTCCACGGTGCGCCCGTCGTCCGTGGGGCCCCAGCTGGCGCTGTAGATGTCGATCATCTGGGGCAGGTGGCTGATGGCCGACGCCTCGATGATGTCCGTCATGAAGGGCTGGTCCAGCATGCGGATGCCTGCCACACGGGAACGCGCGCGAATCACGCGCACGGACGTGCACACGCGCGTGCACGGAGCCGTAGAGGCACGGTGGCGCGCAGAGCACTTGGTATTGGCCACCCGCCGCCCCCCCCGTGCAAAGCGTGAAACGGGAGCACCCCTTGCCAAATCTTTACCCTCCTCTTGCTAGCGCCCGCGAAGGGGCAAATGCTCATTATTTAAGAGACATCTACTGTTGCCATTGTTGGAGAAGTAGATTCGTGATTTGCATTTGACCCGGGATTAGTAGCACCGCCACGCACGCTGGATAGCTACGTCACCGCATACACACGCACGCACGGGCACACGTGCATCAGCACGCACAAAACAACAGCAGGTGCTCGCACATACAAAGATAAGTATCCCCCGTGTAGCCTTAACAGACTGTAGGGGCAAGTGCTGTTAGCGAGCACCTATGAAGGCCGGAACGGTACACGAGGGGGTGGGTGGCCAGCACCACGCCCGACCGCCTTTGTTTTCCTAGTGGCAATGCTTACACACCGCACCAGGTACTCATTTGAGGCTGAGTCGACCTAGGGGAGGCGTACACCTACATGCAGATCCACACACACGCACGTGTACAGACACAGACGCACACGTGCACGCCGACACCCAATGGCGCACACGTGCGGGTCCGGGTGGAAGGCACGAGCCACGGTGCATTTAATCGCTCTAAGTGCGCTATTTCTGGCACGTGCGTCAATTTCACTCCTGGCTGTTTTCGTGTACATTTGTGCTCCGGAAAACCACATCCCCGAGACCCACAATCCCATTCTACGCGTCGGGTTTGCCGCGCTATTCATTGCCGAAGTGCATTATGCACGGGCACGGCCAAGCGGAACAGCCCGTGCCACCGCGATCGCCAACCCTACCCAGGCCCTCCTTCCCGGCGGCGCGCGCCACGCGCACAACGCTGCACACCGCTGCATCAGCCGCACACCGCGCGTCCCATTCCGCCACTCCAGGGAGGAACACATCCCCACTTTTGACAGTGAATTTAATTCGTCGTCGTCGTCGTGTTTTAATGCCATGGTGATTTATGCCACGGCCGCCGCGGCCCTGGCGTATCGCGCCGCGCGACAGACGGCACGTGCAGAACGCAACAGTTGCGTATTAGCGACGATCGCTCGTTACATTAATTGGTTGGAGGAGTTGGCGAGATGTTGATGGTTGGGTGGGTGGGGGGGGAGACGGGTGTTGGGGGGGGGGGTATCACGCGAACTCAAGTGTGGAGAAATCAAGCCCCGCGGAGTAACAGCGCAGACCCTTGACAGGGCACACGCAGTGCCGTGGCCTCGGCAGTCCGAGCGGGGTTACGTCATTGTCATTCTGCCGAAGAGGAGGAGGAGGGAGGAGGAGGAGAAAGCGCCCGCGCCGAGCTGTCAAAGGAGCTGATGAGTTTGGAAGCCGAGGTTGGGGGTGACACGAGCGTTTGCTGCAAGCAATTTAATTCACGGCTCGCTGCCGTTGCCGCCGACGAGAGCAAGCGACTAATCTTGGGAGGGAGGGAGGGTGGGGGGAGCACGTGGACGCAAACTGAGATCAAACGCAACAGGGTCAATAATACGTCTCTTTTACACTGACAGCAAATTTATTGTACGTGATTAGCATCCGTTTTTTCCCCCGCAGGCAACGCAAAAAATTAATAAAAACACGCTTTAGACGGTGGTAACATTACGGAGTCAAAGGTGTTTCTCCCTCCTCAAATGAGCGTTTTGTCAGTGTTTACCTCCGCAAGCAAGCCTGTCGTGGTGGAAATTTCCACGTTCGGTTGACCGGGACCGACGTCGCCACAGAATAAGCACTGGTGGCTCGCAACAATGTGGTGCGAATTTTATCGACCCGAGGAGGATGATGGGTGTGAGCCTGCCATCAAGTCGGATTTCATCGAACGCCTTTTCCACGTGTGAGTGCGGAGCTCTGCGGAATTGCTACATCCGGTGTCATCAGCATAACAAAACTATTCACGTGAGCTAAACAAGCAACACACGAACGTGGCTATTGTCCCAAGAGTCACTAAGGAGGGCCCTGTATTTGGATTTTGGCCAATTCTATTCGCGGGAAGCTCGCACTGTGTTAATGGAAACTAGAACACACGGGAGAAAACCCACACACGTATAAGGAAATAACACTCAAACCTCCCAAGAGATGGATTATATAATCAATTGCTTTGCTGCCAGCTCCCGGCTACCCTCACAATCCAAATCAGCAACACCACCTGGTGTTTCTAGGCCGCCTCCCGTCCAATTGCTAACCGGGGCTCAACCACACTTAGCAATCAGGATGGATTGGGGCCCATTCGGGTGATTTTTGTCATCAGCTCTGGAAAAGGCGCTTCGACCTTCGGGGCTTGTACAATGACTGCTACAAGTGTAGTGATTGTTTCGCACGATCCCTGGGACACAGAAATAAAGAAGGCGGGGGAAAACACTCCACGCTCTGATTGGTTAGAGCACGGAGAGCAAGAGGATTGGCCGGAACGTTCAAAAGGGGAAAGTAGCTGGAGGGTTGGGTGAGCCGTCAGGTGGGACGGTTATGCCAGGTGATGGTAAGAGAGGATGATGAACGAAGCAAAGTGCCGACTACACCGAGCATCTTCTTGTTTCCACTGATCGTAAAAAAAAAAGAGAGGATGATGAGTGATGGGGACAGAGTGCGACGAGGTGCGGAGCCAGGAAGAGGTTAAAAGAGGGAGCGGGAGGCGAAGTTCGGGGGCGTTGCGGGAGAGAAGGTGTGGACCCGTGCCCTAAACAACAGAGACCTTTTACCTTGTGGATGGAGAAAAGGGCCAGAGAGACTTCTTTCGCAAGCCACTGGGAGCGGTGCGGCGAGCAATTCCTGTGTGGGCCGCCCAATGCCGGTGTGTTTCATGCGTGCGCGTGGTAATTACTGCACCGCATTACGTAGCCGGCAGCGGGCAACAATCAGTGGCAACTATCTGAGTCGCGTCTGGGCGTGGTGCTTGGCCATGCCGCGCACATCGTCCGCCGTGTTGGCAATAAGCGGTGGCCGCGAGCAGCAACTTGCAAGCCGACAGTGCGTGTCGAGGCTACCTCGGGGGATCGTTTGTTCGTGTTTGTGCGCGTGACTCTGGTACCTGCCACGCGTGAGTTGTACGCGACTCCCACTCCACACACGTTGTTGTTGGCGACTGCAGAAACTTCCCCCGCACAGCGGGTTCCATGGCTGCTCCACACACACACACAGACAAAGGTCCCCCGTATAGCCTTTAGCAGACTGTTGGGGCATGTGCTGTTAACGAGTGCAAATTAAGGCCGGCATGTCACACGAGAGGGTGGGTGGTCAGTGCCACGCCCGGCCACCTTTGTCTCCTCAGTGGTCAAGATTTTGACACCGCGTCAGGTACCCATTTAAGAAGGGGGGGGTGGGAGGGGCCCAGAGACATTTCAAATATTTTCGCCGCTGATGTCGGCCGTGAACAGGAATCGAACTTGGGTCGCCGGGTTCATAATGCAGTGAACGAACCACTGTGATACCGCTCCTCACATCACACGCGCGCGCGCGCGCGCAGACATGCACACACACAGACACGAAGCGCACATTGCAAGCCTAGCTTGAGGGGGAAATAACATCATCTCATTTCATTTCCACTCCAAGGCGACGTCAGCGCGTATCTCTGCTCACTCGAGCATGCAGGGAAGAAGCTTAAATCCACTCGTGGACGTGAGCCAGATATTCCACGGTGAACATCCCTTTTGTGCAGTCAACCTATTCGTTGGACATGCTATTGCCGACTTCCCCCCCCCCCCCGAGGCGGCACGGTGGCGAGATGTTAACTACCTCGCCTGGTATGCAGGATGGTCGGAGGATCGATCCCGACCCTGACGCCTGCTGTATATTTGGAGTTTGCGTTGATTCTCCCCGTGGTCGCGTGGATTTTTTTCTCTGGGTCCATCGGTTTTCCCTCCATATTTAGAAACATGCGTTGAGATTATTTAGATTATTTAGCTGCTATAAATGTCCTAATGATGGGCCACTTTGTTGAGCTATCATTTGTGATGGCCAGGTCGCTTCTGAAAAATAAGTTAATATCTCAGTGGGCTTTGCCTTGGACAATGGGCATGGTTTCGTTTTCTTTGTATGTTTGGGTGATTTGTTTACCTTTCTCGTACTGTGTGTTGTTGCAACGTTCTCACCCGCCCCTACTGGACATCTGTGAAAAAGAGCTTCATAGCTCATCGGATTCCTCCAGTGTTCATATTCTGACTTACATCCAACCTCGAGCGGCGATCATAATTATAATGAGCGTCTGAATTGACCCCGAATCGAGATCGCAACTCTGGACCCTTACAAATGACGAAGCCAACTGTGGCAGTCTCATTGGTTCTTTCGGTAAAGTCACGTAGGTATAAAATAAAATAAATTAAATCACTACGTTTAGATCGCAACACAAGCAATCGTCATCAGGTGCAATCGAAACGTCGTGATTTAATTTATTTTATACCTACGTGACTTTACCGAAAGAACCAAAGAGTATGGGCCCCTGCAGTCACGAAAACTTCAAATCTCGATTCATAATTCTCTCCTACCCCGCGGGGGACGCTGCGCGCTCCGCCCGACGCGCGCGTTACCTGTTGAACCAGTCGTCGGTGTAGCGTGGGTACGGAAAGGGGTCGTTGCTGCTGAAGTCGTAGCTGGCCTCGGCATGCTGCGAGCAAAGCAAACACGGATTGATTAACTTACCCGTCGCCTCGCCTGTTATAACCAACGCCGGCAGAATTAATCTGTTCAAAGTGGCGTTTTGTTTTACGCGAGCCCTCCGTCGTCGGAGAGTCTAATTGGATCGCGGCGTGAACGTAAATCTCGGCGTCTTTCGCCTCTCGACGCACCGCGAGATGGGATTATTCGGCACGAATGCGTAGATTCACTCCGCTTTTTGTTCATTAGGTTTGGTTCATTGCTGTTGACAGGATCGCCCTTTGGAGTGGGCTGGTGGTGGGGACTCGGGGCTCTGCGCCGGTGATGAGAAGTAATACGACTCTCTCCACCCACTCCTCTTCTGAGTCGCCTCGTCCTTGCTTCCAAGACCTTGGCACCGGCCAAGCGGTGATGCCATAGTAGGTAATGAAATAAATAAGCGTACAATATATCGTCTCCATGTATCCGTCTACTTGACATAAAGTAATGCGTTTCTTCCACAACCCATCATCAGCACGGCCTTCTGTGAGTATTGTACTTCCATGAGTACGGATGTCCCCGTGTAGGCGATGGATTGTGAAATACGTTTTTTTATTATCGCGGAGAGACGGGAATATGGAGTCGTATTGTCCGCTTTTCTATTTTATCATCTATTCTCGACAATGCCGCTTATGATTATTTTGAGTCATAGTATGTACTGCATTGTCAGAGGGTTTTCGTCTTCTTCTATTAAGTAAAGTTTGGGGTGACATTCGCAAATCTCAAAATGTGGCCTTTTACGTCGCTCATACTGTTACCATTTACGAAGACTAAGATCCCCCGTATAGCCTTAGCAGGCTGTTGGGGCAAGTGCTGTTAGCGAGCACCTATGAAGGCCTGCACGGCACACGAGGGGGTGGGTGGACCGCTGCACGTCTGGCCGCCTTTGTCTCCCTAGTGGCCAATGTTTACACACCACCGCACCAGGTACTCATTTGAGATGTAAAAAATATAAATACCATTCCGCATTGAACGTCAATACAAAAACAAAAAGCATCGGCATGTACACGGTTTGTTATGGCACTTATTTGTATTGCAATTTAGCAATGTGTTTCACTGTTGAAATGCCACCTTTTTACCACGAATATGCATGTTCTTTTTCAATCACATTATTTCCATTACCCCCAGTTTCAAGTTTTAATGCAGGGCTGAGCAAAACTAAGCAAAAGCGACAATTCCAGCGATTTCACGTTTCAACAAAACCCATTTTTTTTCTTGCAGAATCCTAATTCTACGTGATGCGTTAAACAAGGCGGAGATTGTCACACGCAGACTTTCATTGGAAGTGCATTACAAATCCATTCCATTCACACTGTCAGCCCGGTTAAGTGCACACTCCGCTCGCTACACTTTTACTACCTGCTCATTTATATATATTTTTTATTGCTGCTGCAGGCCGGGAACAATGTTGCACATCGTCCCGCATTAGTTAACCATTACAAAGCTAAGCCACTCGATGCCGAACAAGCCATTCAGGCGACCACCAGCGTAAACCTTGCACAATGTAAGCGGGCAGAATTCATGAGCCACTTCAGCTTGTGTTGTTCCTGTGTGCGCCTAACTCGTAGTCTGTGTCCCCCTCCCCCCTTAACCATTCAAAGCATCTTCTTGACGATGCTCCTGGTTGATGGCGAGGGAGCTTCGAGGGCTGACTGTAGGTGAGGGTTGAACGATTTGGGGAAAATATCTCATTGCGATGTTTTTGACAGATATTGCGATTGCGATTTGATTTGCGATTAAATATTTTTTTAAGTCAAGCTTCAGTTCAATATTCACTGTGTAGTAGATGTTAAACATGTGATGGAGGATTACCACATGATACCATCAAAATATTAACTGCTCTGTCTATTCTAATGCAAGGATGAGAACTTAAAATATATGAATTGCTTCCAAGATGTATTCATAATTTTTGAAAAATGAAATAGAACACTCAAACATAGAACAATTGTAAAGTTAAATAAATGAAGTTATAATAAAAAATAAATTCCAATAAGAAAGTAATTTGACTTTTCAAATCGTAAAAAATCGCAGCCTTTGCGAATTGCTAATCGCATTGTTTCAAGTAGCGAAGTCGATTTTATATCGATTAATCGTTCAGCCCTACTGCAGGTGCCGTGGTGAATGCTGCATCTCAGCTGGAACAATCCTTGATGCTGCTCTGCGAATCATATATGACGTGCCACATCCGTATCGCATTATGTTTGTCCGTGTGCCCTATATTCCTATAAACTTGTGCTAGCATTATAGGAATATAGGGCGCGATAATATAGGATTATGGATGCGCGTATCATGTATCTCTAGTGGGAGTGCCTTACGCCGATAAATCACTTTTTAAGCCAGCCTACAGCGGTGTTCCCCAAAATATCGAGCAAGGAATTCAGCCCTGCTCGTTTGTGGTGTCACCGTGTCGGATGTCAACCTCCAATGTGCGCTGCAGTTTGAACAACGGAGGATCAATGGCGCCGTGACATCGTCTTTGATGCCACAGCGGCTCACTTTGCTGTGAATCTCAGAAACCGGTGGTGTGGTGTCACAACCACTGCATTCACTCCCCACTCCGCTTGTCCTTTGCCTTGCAGCTTCTCGTTAGGTGGTGACACCTCCAAGTGCGCGTTGCACACAGGAGTACGCATAACTCAGCAAAATAATGATCGTAATGCGAATAAAACAAATATATAACGTAAATTAACCGTCCACAGACCCTGTTGAGGCTATGATCAAATCACCCTGAGCGCGCACGACTTCATCAGATCTCACACAGCTCAGCAGCACCGTTCGCTGGGCGTTACGCGCGCCAACGCCGCTCGCGATTCGGCGCGTCGACGGCAGTGAGCGAGTGTGCGTTGACTCACGTAGTTGGCGGCAAGGTCCGGGTGAAGGTAGTCGATACCTGCGGTCGATGCACAAAACATCAGCGGTGTAACGCAACACCAGCAGCGTTCACAATAGAACACCTTTGTAAAACGTGGCCCTGTGTTTTGTTTTGAACAAACACAAAACGGACCCACCGTCATCCATGATGGCGATGGTCACTCCTTTGCCCGTGTAGCCGAGTTCCCAAGCCTCCACCACGTTCAGATCCAGTCCAGGTTTCCCATCTGCCTGCCCCGTGTTTATCTAGGACATCGAGAGGCAGACGTGGGGAGGGGGAGGGGGGTGCGAGGGTGGGGGGCAGGGGGAGACCGTGAATGTGGGGCATGAGGAGGGGGATGGTGGTGGGGTGGGGGGTAATAAGGAGGTACAAGAGAGCGACAATGCAGCAGAGGCACAAGAGACGTATTCAGCAGGACTGTGAACACGGTGCGGCATCATGGAACACTTGAGGAAATACGTGTCCGCTTAAGAGCTCACAGGTGCACGACTTCTGCTTGGAGCGCATTTTCCACGGGATGGACATCCACCACTCGTTCGCGCAGAGAGGCGCAACGAATTTGTCACGTATCGATTTTGTCACGTATCGATTTTGTCACGTATCGATTTTGTCACGTATCGCGTTATTTAATGACTTGTCACGGACTTGCTACTTTTCATCGTTGGCAGAGCTGCGGCTGCCGAGGAGCACACGTGATGGCGGACAAATGGGACGGCGCGGTTTCATTGCGTCAGAAAGCGCCTCTTTAGCCCATAAGTGCAGTGCTTTTAGCGTTCACTTTGCATTTTAGCCTCAGGTTGCAAAACGCACGCAAAGTAACATTAATCCGGGACCATTAGCAAATTAAGCCCATGTATAGTGACGAAGGTTGCCACCTCTTGAGGTACAAACCAGAACATATGTAATGGGAAGAATATATCACAATCCTGGAGGAGAGGAGAGCTGCGTGTACACGCGTTGCTTTGAGTGGCGTGCTCTTTTTATTTTAAACACTTCTTTCGCGCCGTACGTAGCCAACCATACTAATCAGAGGTGCAGGGGAAAAAAAATTACTCGTAAAAAAATAACAACCGGGAATTGTAATGTTTCGCAGAAGACTCACAGATGAGCCCGGACGGCTGACTCAAAAAAAAAATGTCAACAATCCCAGGCGATCCGAGACAAGGTGGCGGCCGTAACAATCGGGGTGTGGGGGGGTCCTCCATACCAGGTACCACTGCTTGCTGAAGAGCGGGTCGTTCATGTCGATGTTGAAGTTGTCCAAGGACTTGTATCCGCGCTTGTTTCGCGAGTATCCCTCTTGCTGCACCACGCGCTTCACCTACCACACGCATCCACGGCACGAGGATCGGGGGGGGGGTGAGAACAACTGCGGTGACAAACGCCCTCGATTGTGGGTCGCAGCAGGGATGGTATCGACAGTGGTGAATTTGTGTCTCCGATTAAACCAGCGGACGACTGGCGCTCGTCTCAGTACTCTTAGGGGTTTTTTCCGGTAAAGTCACGTAGGTAAAAAATTAAATTAAAATTAATAAAAGTAATAATAGAAATAAAATAAAATAAAAAATAATAAATAATAAATGTGATTTATTATTTTATTTTATTTCTATTATTAATTTTAATTTTATTTTTTACCTACGTGACTTTGCCGAAAAAAAACCCTAAGAGTATGAATCGTTGCAGTCACGAAAGCTTCACATCGAGCTCGTCTCAGTTTCCGGCCCGTTGAAGCTCTGAGTGAAAATTCCGCATTGCCACGGCGGCCGGAAGCCTCTCCGTCGTGAATAAATGTGGCAACTTTTCTTTTTCTTTTTTGTCTTAAGCAACTGAACAAAAAAAATTTCATTGTAAAATTTTGCGATTGTATTGTGAGCGTGACTATCAAGATGGGTTTCAAAAAACAAAACGGCTAAATTGCCTCGGGTCAATGGATGGCTTCTGCACCAGCGGTGTTCATCGTTGTGATGATAGTCATGTTAAAGGATCTTGTTTCTCTCGCTATATTTTGCTACGATTGGGGGGAAGGAAGGGGATTTGGACAACGCACGTGAAGTCAGAACTACACGTTTACGAGAGTCGCCGCGGTGGCGAGATGTTAACTACCTCGCCTGGTCCACAGGAGGTCGTGGGTTCTATTCGACCCTGACGCCTGCTGTATATTTTGAGTTTTCATGTATCTCTCCCCGTGGTCGCGTGGATTTTTTTCCGGGTCCTCCGGGTTTTCCGTCTACATTTAGAAACAAGCGCTTAAGAGTATTTGGCTGCTATGAATGTGCACATGATAAGCCACTTCGTTGCGCTATCATTCGCGGCCAATGTCGCCTCTGAAAAGGAGCTGTACAGCTCAGTGGGCCTTACCCGGTAAAATAAATAATAAATCAACAATACATTAATAAGTCAAACGCCTCGAGTGTTGGAGAACAGCGATCGACTGGCCAAGCGCAGTGGCAGGACAGGTGGCCTCAGTCACCTGTGCGAGCTGACACGCATGGCAATGTCCTCTTTACAGCCCCCCTGCCTGGCCCAGCTCCAACACGGCAAAGCTGCACTTTGTTAAATGAATGCTGGTTGACGGGCTGACGATGTCGGTTCAAAGTCGCGGGAGGCACAATAAATATAATTCGCAAAAGCTTTCGAGGTGGGGGGGGGGGGGCGTTTGAGCAAGGGCGGCCGCCCAGGCCCCCCAAAGATGTGATGGGGGAATAGAGTTGCGTGGGTGATCTCCCCCACCCCCCTACACCTCTGCCTTCGCCTCCGATGAGAGCCCCTTAGCATATTCTTAGGTTTTTTCGGTAAAGTCACGTAGGTAAAACATTAAAATTAATACAAGTAAAATAAAATAAAACTCACGACGTTTCGGAGGCAACACAAGCCTCCGTCTTCAGGTGGAACCGTCACAGCCACGACAGCTGTATCAAGTAAATGAGAGATTGCAAGAGCTACCACTCCGTATATATAATGGTTGGAGAGGGGGGGAAGGGCCAAGTACGGCACACTTTTTATTCATATGGTAAGGTGATGCTTAAGAGGGTGAGCCTTTGTTATGGAGAGGTACGGTTTGTGACTAAACCTGGCAGAGGTGTGGACTCGAGTCATGTGACTTGGACTCGAGTCAGACTCGAGTCATGAATTTGATGACTTGCGACTCGACTTGGACTTGCATAACAATGACTTTGTCCCACCTCTGGAACCTGGCCTACATAACAATAGTGTGACAAAAAGGAGACAACACCTAAACATGGTAAAACAAGCCTGGCTGTCTATCAATAACCTGTAATAGTTGTTTGTCAAATAAGATTGGCCAATTAGGTCTAGTTAAGACGGAGGTTGGGTTGCCTCCGAAACGTCGTGACTTTTATTTTATTTTACTTTTATTAATTTTAATGTTTTACCTACGTGACTTTAACGACAAAACCTAAGAATATGAATCCTTGCAGTCATGAAAGCTTCAAATCTAGCCCCTTAGCAGTTTACTTACACGTGCCAATAAAGTTGTGTTCACTCAGGATGACATTCCCGTCGAGGCTGGCCCTGACTAAATCCATAATGAAATGTGTCCACGGACGGAGAATGAGATATTCTTCATATCCACCGCAACTGGCTTAGTCACTGTGTATGTTATAGCCAACAATGACAATGTCAAGATAAGAAATACACGTTTCGCTATCAACTATCAACTCGCTTAAATGTCCCCTCTAGATGAGCACTGTCTTGCAGCTAAATAAAAAAGCCACCTGGAATTGACGACACCTGGAATGGTGATAATTGCGTGCGGAGGAGGCAAGGTAGCCATTGAATGCTGCTACTTAAGCCGCTGGGCACAGCGTATTAGAGCTGAGCAGAGCGAGCTTTGGAGATTGGCGAAACAAAACAGGAGCAGGCAATGCCCGTTCTGTGCACTCTCACGCTACACACAGCGCGCCTTTAAATGATTCAGTGTACAGTCCCTGCTAAATTATTCAGTCCGCGATGCCCAAAATCCACAGTCCTCCACGTGCCCAGGCCTCCTGCAGCTGCTCTTGAGCCTCGATGGCTCAACGAAGCCGTTTATTCATTTTCATATTTAGCTTTCTCGAATCTTACAAAGCTGCAGCTCCAAATCCCCCGCCCCCCCCCCATAATGAGCGTAGGACAGGCACGGTGAGCCCAGAGCGAGTGCTCGTTGCATCTTCACGATGATGTGAACGCATGCGGTGTAGTGAATTTAAACGCAGGCCCCCAATTTCTCACCCCGCTAGGAACTCTCTCAAATTATGCCCCATTAATAATGCAGCTCAGGCTCGATCAGCACGGCAAAGCCAACGCCGCGTGCGCGTGCGCGCGTGCGTGTCTCTGTGTGTGTCTTTGGAGCGGTGGGAGCAGTGGTGAACGCCCTGGGATACGAAAACCGACGCAACTGGCACGATTTTTGTTCGATTCCCGCGCATGGCCATTAACTGCGGCGAATACAGTATCTGAACCGGTCTTGGACATCTTCGTTTGGTCAACTCAGCCTCAAATGAATATCCGGTGCGGTGTGTAAACATCGTCACTGGGGGAGACAAAGGCGGCCGGGTGTGGTGCTTGGCCCACACCACCCCCTCGCGTGTTGTGTCCGGCCTTCGTAGTTCGCTCGCTAGCAGCACTCGCCCCAACAGTCAGTGAAAGGCTCGACAGGGGATCTTTGTTGTGAGATCAATTTGCAGAAGGCGAGCAGCCGATTTTCCTTCTCCACAGCTGGGATGCATTTGTGATGACCGCGAACACCGTCCCAATAATACGTCCAGGAATACTCTTTATATAATGATGCGGGTGAAAGAAAAAAAAGCCCAGATATAATCAAACAAGATGTTGGACGGCGGCTTCACACGCAGAGGAACAATGAGCAAATAAGACGGTACATGTGAGGTTTTTTTTAACAGATATAATTCTATTCTTGGTTCTTTCGATAAAGTCACGTAGAAGGGAAATAATAAAATAATACAAATATTAAACAATAACAATTCTCATGACGTTTCGACTGCAACACAAGCAATCATCATCAGTGATCCTCAGTGATGATTGCTTGTGTTGCAGCCGAAACGTCGTGAGAATGTTTATTGTTTTATTGTTTAATATTTGTATTATTTTATTATTTCCCTTCTACGTGACTTTACCGAAAGAACCAAGCATACGAATCCCTGCAGTCACGCAAGCTTTAAATCAAAAGATATAATTATAATCCAGTACTTTATCATCATCAGCCATGACCTATGTAATCCACTGCTGGATGAAGGACTACCCAAGTCCTGATTATCGCTAAAAAATACGTAACGGGTTATCTTTGGTAATCGGAAACAATGGAGTCCCATCGGCAATTCTCAAAGCGAGCGCACAAAACACACGGGACACACGTCGCAGGGTTACGGCGAGCATGAAACAAACGCACCGGCCCCTCCATAGAAGTACGGGAGTCTTCACGGTCTTATGAAAGTCACCGCAGAACGGCAAAAAACAGCTCTACCGCAACGAAATGCACGCGCTCACGGCCTTTTTCGGTCTGAATTTCCGCTATGCGATTCAGGCCCAGCACCCACACCGTGCGGGTTTCCACGGGAGGGGATATTTGATCGTTCTCCATCCACCACACCGCTCAGGGTTGTTGAAGGTGGGCAGCGTAAGAAGACATCGGCGCATGGTGGCGGCGCAACGGTGGTTTCTTGCTGCGACGTATCCCGCACGGCAGCGGACACCGTCTGGAATATTCCAGACGGTCGCCCATCTTAAGCGCTATTCAGGCTCAAATCTGCCGAGCGTCACGAGAGCAGTTGAAATCGGGCTAATGCCCGGGGGGGCGGGGGGGAGGTTTGATTATGAAGCGACGCATCAAAAAACGCCGTTCACAAAAAAAAGCAATTCCTGTACTTTGCCACCACGCACTCGGCAAGGAACGTGGGCGCACGCCAATTGCACCTTCCCGCACCATCACCCCGTGACTGGCTCACATTACGACCGAGCCAGGGCCTGGCACCGCCGTGCTCCCCCCCACCACCACCGCCCCAGCTGGCAGGGAGGCATCGTTCACAGCAGAGCGACGGTGTTCCTGAAGCGTGCAAATTGAGGCTATTTTCACTCGCTTCAGAGACGGACTCACTTAATTTGTTACCCAGATGGAAAAAAAAACGATCACAAAAAACCCATTGTACGATACGATGTCATTTCAAATAAATATTGGCCTCAATGTGGCGTTCCTTCTGCCATGAGCTGTGACGTGGCTTTCTTTGGTCGCGTGTGTGACCGAGGACACGGTTATAATTGAAGTTCAGAGTTGTAACGTAAATTTAACTGCATCTCCAAAGGTTGTGCTACAATAGCGGGATGTACATTCGTAATGTAAGATGCAATTGAGTAAAATAAATAGTCATCGGCAGAGGAAAAGCGGAAGGCCTTGGACCTAGATTCTTTCGCACCGTACGTAGCCAACCTTGCTAATCGGAGGTGCGGGGGAAAGACCACAAACTAAACACACACAAAGTAGAGATTTGGCAAGCCACGGATGGCCGAGGGTGTGACATCTCCAGGCCACAATCGCAGCAGCTGAGCAAGGAGTTGACGTGCGATTTCGTGGAAGTTGACCGAGGATGTTGACGGAAGCGCTCGGTTCTTGGAGCTGAGATCACACGTGCAGGCAAATAGAGTGAGTCGAGATGGGAGAGCTTGTTCGGGGCGAGTGCGTGGGGTTGGAGGGGAAGATTTCGATGAGAGATATGCAGGGTTGAGTCGACGGAGGGGAGTCTAGTGTCAATGAGAGGCGTTAGATCGGTAGGGGGTGAGCGCATGGTGGATCACACGTAGAGGTGACATGCTGCCAGCCAGGTCGCGCTGTCCCTACCGACATCTCGGTGTGCAAAACAAACTCCCATCGACTGCCTCGATTCATTTGCCGTCGCTTGAGTTATCCTAGGTGGCCACGACAGCTTAAGGCGGCAAATTTATGCGATAAAAGATAAAATTGTGCACATGTGCAAAATACCTCCCGCTTCGGAGAGAGATATACCTCATCGAGTCAGCTGTAAATGCGCTCATAGCCCGCCCTGCGGGCACGCTGGGACGGACACGCGTCACCTTTTGGCTGAATAATGGGAGCCCAGCACGCAGACAAACAAACAGCGAAGCCTCGGTAATGAACGCCTGCCGGCTGTGCAATTCCTCCGCGTGTCACTCTGGCTCCCTGTGCGTCTTACCCTGGGGTCCCTCTCGAGGCGGAGGTGGTGAGAGAGGCTGCGCCGCCTCCTCGCCCGCGCCGCCGCGGGGTGGGAGAAGTGGAAGAGGTCCTGAGCAAAGTGGAGCTGGGGAAGGGGGTGGGGGAGGGTTTGATGAGGGCGTCAGACTCGTAGCGGCCCCGCATGCAAACCGTGATGCTTACACACACACATAGCACGACGCTCCCACGCGGACACACCGAAAATGTATGTATGCTGAACTTCTTTCGCACCGTACGTAGCCAGCCGTGCTACTCATGTGCACGCGGTGACAGACGCTTCGTCACTATGATCTATTTCAGGAGGGTGCTGCCACTTTATCGCCATAGAGGGACTACGTAGCCATGTGTAATCCCATTTGAGTGATTTGCAAGATTCTTTTCAGCGATAGGAAATTTGGCCAACAATACCAGTGGCACTGTGTGTGTACCAACAACAACAACAAAAATCAAATTGCTTACATCACACAAAGACAAAGATCCCACATATATCATTAACAGACTGCTGCGGTAAGTGCTGTCGAACCCGGGTCACCAGGTTCCTAGCGCAGCGCGCTAACCGCTACACTACCGCTCCCCACAGTAATTCACACACTCACACGAACATCATGACACTTACCAATGCACCATGATGCAAACACGAGGTCACCCACACCATGACAAACGCGTGCACATCATGGCACAATACATGACGATCGCCCAACCACAGAGACAAATATCCCCCGTATAGCCTTAACAAACTGTTGGGGTAAGTGCTATTAGCAAGTATCTATGATGTCCGGCAAGGCACACGAGGGGATGGGTTGCCAACACAACGCCCGGCCGCCTTTGTCCCCCCGGTGGCGATGTGTACACACCGCACCAGGCACTCATTTGAGACTGAGTCGGCCTAGGGGAGGCCCAGGACCGGTTCAGATAATCGTCACTGGTGTTGGCCGTGAGCGGGAATCGAACTAGGATCGCCGGGTTCGTGATAACCGCTACACTACCGCTCCCAATCAGGCACGCACACACCAACATGCACCCTAACGCACACACACAACCGCTACGCGGCACGTCCTCTGTTTCAAATCAATTGCTTTATCTGATGCGCCATTATTTGCTTTGCGGGTGATTTTTTTTCTCCAGATTTAGGAGAAAGAAATACGAGGACAGCCATATATTTAGGCAACGCAGCTCTGGGTGTATAGCCCAGTAAATGCCAATGTTTTGAATATAAACTAACAACGCCAGTCTATTCCCATCAAAATATAGAAATCGGTCGTCGATACGCTATGTGCCCAGGTAGTGCGATGTCTTACCAATTAGAGTTGGCCAAACATCCCAATATAGGACCACAGAACTTGGGCAATCCGTGGCGTCGGTGGTTCTCGCGAACCTCGGTGTTAAAATTCGAGGCCCGTTACAAACTTCGACAACGATCTGAGTTGCAATGTCCTTGAATTATGCTAGATTAAATACAATAACAATCATCAATATTATTATTATTATAAACAATGACTCTCCGGTCAAGCTTTAGACAAAACCCGAGTCTGATTCCGTGCGACCGGATTACATCACTGAGTCATCTGCTGCGTGGAGGCGCTGGCCGATAACATTGTGTCGCTCTTTGAGAGGAAGCGCCTCCATAGTCTGGGCAAATTGAATCAGCTGGCGTAATGAAGCAGCACATATTCATTTCACCGCTCTGTGGAAGGGGGGAAAAAAACCCCTGAGTGGTATTAGCCTCACTGAAATAGAAATATCCTTTGTGTGATGCATTGCGGCATGGTACATATTGTAAGGCGTAATTGTTTGAAAATGTATCGCTTTGTTCGTGTAAAAAATGGCCACTTGCAGTTGACTTCCGTGAATACCAAGCGAAAAGATGAAGAACGTGTCCACCGTAGGGAGACGTCTCAGCTCTTGAGCGATTGTTAAAATCACCGAGCGAGCATCCACCGTCCGAATTCCACGGCCTGCTGGCAAGTCACGAGGTGTCCTCCGGGGGGTGGTGGTGGGGGGGGGTCAGGAACGCCGACGAGTCAAACGATTGCGGCCGCCCTCAATTGGCCGGCGTCTCCGAGTCAAAGTCTCCGCGGCCGGCGCTTGGCCGCGCGTGACTGCGCGAGCCCCGTGCCTTCGGTGGAGGAGGTAAATGCAGACATCGATCTCGCACCAAATCAGGTAACAAAGTTGTCCCTCTCTTGCGGCTCCAGGATGATAAGCAGCATTGGAGGTTGGAGTGGGGGGGGGGGTTCTCACCGTGTGCCGTAATAGAGGTTCATCAAAGATGAAGTCACTCTCATCTGTCCGGCGCTGACGACACAAGTCGCGCATCGGAGACTAATAAACTAGAAGACGCAGCCACTACCGGGAAGGGGGTGGGGGGGGGGAGTGCATCGATCACGCATTGCAAATATTTAAGGATGTGACTTTTGACATCGGGAGTGAATATGAACTCATGGGCGCTCTTTGTGGCCTTCTTGTTGGGACCAAGATATGGAAAGGTTACACAATATGCCAAGATGTTTGATTTGTTTAATGCATAGATCTTGGCATACTTTTAAACTACAGGGTGTTTAAAAAGATGGGCCCGTTTTGAAATCGCCATATCTCTGCAACCACGAACCGCCCATGAATGAAACTCTTACCACTTGAAAGGGCGGGGCATAGAGTTGCGAATAATTACCTCTCGATGCCTCTCCCAGCGCAC
This sequence comes from Lampetra fluviatilis, assembly GCF_964198595.1. Classification (NCBI taxonomy): domain Eukaryota; kingdom Metazoa; phylum Chordata; class Hyperoartia; order Petromyzontiformes; family Petromyzontidae; genus Lampetra; species Lampetra fluviatilis. The sequence goes on from NC_136281.1 coordinate 4,069,843, forward strand.
TAACAGCCCCTAGCCTCAGTCATTCGCGAGACGCGCTGCCTCAACGTTGGATGGGTCGCACAGGACCCCAAGACTTGGCGCTACACTCTTGGCCCCCAAGATCCCCAGACATCACGACACCCTGCGACTTTTTCTTGTGGGGATACGTCAAAGCCCGTGTTTTGTGCCACCATTAGCGACTAATCTGGATGACCTCAAAAACAGAATCACGGCAGCGGTGACTTCAGTGGAAGAAGACACTTTGAGAGGCGTTTGGGACGAATTCAACTATCGTCTCGATGTTGTCCGTACAGCAGGTGGAGGGCACATAGAGCATTTATAAAATTGTTAGTAAAATTTGATAACTCATTAAACCGTTTGTAACTTTTTGTGTAATTATAACACGTTGCCATCGTGAAATATACTGCTTTGAAATTGGGTCCATCTCTTAGTTACACCCGGTATAATGAAAATGCCGTGTACAGTGTCGATTTCAAAGTTCACAGTCATAAACCTTATAAATATTAAAATCAGGTCGGTTAACCTCTCCACGAAGCATGTCTCGAAGCAAGCGCAAGACCCCCCCCCCCCCAACGATGCATGCGCGGTATACAGTGCGCGCTCAAAGCGTAATCCACACGGAAATCCGTCCCTCGTCTCAGTGTGGTGGCAACCAAATCTTCCGACTCACATTCGGCCACTTTACAACAATATCATAACCCTATTTATAGCCACGGAGCCAGATACGCATTTATGAGCCTCGCGAAGCCAGAGGCTGCTGCTTCCTTAGTGCTCACCCTCGTTTAACCCATGGCAGATCGTGTGGACAGCTTCCTGCACAACGCCCATTGCACTAAAATGGTAAATGTGCGCCATCATATTAATATACACGGCTAACCTTGCGGCAAAACGAGACCAAAGCATTCAGCAATTCGTAGCCACTGTACACCTTGTATATATATTTTGCAGTGTAAATCGTTTTTGCATAATGGGATTGTAATAGCCCATGGACCAGAGCAAAAAAATGTACCATCTAATGTGCCTTTTGTTGTCGTGAAAACCGTCTCCTTTCTCCGTAAAAAACAACAACAACCGGGTTATAATATATTTCACAACACAGTGCACATTTTGATTTAAAGCTTTCGTGACTGCAGTGATTCATATTCTTGGTTTTTTCGGTAAAATCACGTAGAAGGGAAACAATAAATAAATAATACGTGACTTTACCGAAAGAACCAAGAATATATAACACAGTGCACAGTTTGAATACGAGCGCAAATGTAGACACTGCGAGTAAACGTGGGGAATTCAGCCGCATGCTCTTGGCGTGAAATCTGCAACCTACAATCGGAGCCACGCTGGGGTTTTGCCACAGCAGGCACGCCTAGGGAACATCACGCCGCGATTACAACCCAGGCTCCGTGAACACCGACCGCCTCTGCAGTTACCCATCGCAAGCGAGGGTGATTAAACAGGAGTGGCGGACGTGGTGGTGGGGGGGACAACGGATGGCATCACCATCACTCGGGCAGTCGCGTCAGTCATGACCGACTGAGTGGTCACTGCGCGTTTAAGGACGTCGATGATCCTGAAAGATTTTGGTCCTCCAAACGCCGGCCCGCGGAACCAACATCGCGCCGTGCGAAAACCCCGAGCTGTGTTTCCGCTGAGTTCCCTCCGCCACGCTAACGACTCTCGACGGGTCAGCGAGGTGCAATGATAGCACCGCAGAGGCAAGGGAGTGGTGGGCAAATGGTGGAGTCAATCTTCACACAAAAACGTGGTGGCGCTTGCCGCTGCTGCACAGAAAGCGCCCCGTGCTCAATCCCAGCGACTCAGTCTGTCGGCAGTGGAGCCGGGTCTTCGTTTCGGCCAGGCTGGTCCGGATCAGGAAACCCGGAAAATATTTCCGCACCCGGCAGATCACATCCAGTACACCCCCTCATTATGACTATGGAAAGTAGTCGCGCGTCTATTCTGGTTTACAGACCGCCCTGAAAACATGTTCATTGAATGCATTATGCCTTGACTTTAATAATGTCACACACACACACACTGCGAGCTTGTATCAAATATAGAACATTCTAATCATGCGTCCCTGGGCATCAGCTATCGGGTTTACAGCTCTGGAATTGAAATGAAGGCGGCGCTCGTGTAGTCGCGGTGTTAAGGTCACCGCTCGCGCCGACGCGCCTAGCGGGGAAGTTTGATGAGAGTTATAAATGTCACGACAATTATAACCAGCGATGATGCGGGTTGATCCATTTAGAGACTCGTATCCGCTCCTTAACAACGGTGGATTTCGGCACTCAATGAACGCCGCTGCTCGACTTGATAACATCACATGCGCACGAGAGCCGACACTATTGAACGTCCCTGTGCAGAGTGCGGCGGTCAGCGCTTTGCACAAAGCACAGGCGAAACGGTCACGCGCATGGGGCTTGCGCGTGTGTCGTAACACCACGGCTCTAGCTTTAGACCGGCAACGTGTCGCCAAGACAATTGGAGGTCATTGCGGCCGATGTCATTGAAGCATCCCACAACTCGCCGCCGCTCCCTTCATCTGTTCGCTCGATTCTCCCCGGCTGTTGTAAAAGTCCATGGGCCACAGCAGGCATTAGCATCACCGACAAAGGTAGAACAACTTTCGCGGTACCGATTTATTCACACGGCTAATGAGAGTGAATTACTCAATAACCCCACTCATTTCAAGTGGTTAGCACGTAATCATTTGGCCAGATAAAGAAATGGTAACCGTTACATTTATGCCCCCTCGAGTGATACCGGTAAGGGAAATAGCTCGTCTGGCCTGAAGGGCTATACAGCTGCAACCTGACCTTCAGGATCCACCCGTACAAAACATAATTGTCTCTTGCAACGTATGCGCACTCACAGCAACGCATGAACAACGCGTATGTATCACACATAGTGTGTGTTGCATCGGCGTCTGGACTGTAACGGGTGCGCAGGCGAATGGACTCCGCTCGTAAAGCGGAGCTGTCCCTCCCGCTCGTGGTGCTGAAAGTGAGCGGCGCCGGGCGACTGCCTCGCGCCTCTACAGCAACGCGGTGCTGCGCACGAAGACATCGTGAGCGGATAAATAACCAAAAAAAAGTTACAATTTCAAAGGCGATTGCACTACGAGCAAAGTAACGCGAGCAATGCTCGAGCGATCCGCGCGGCTCTGCGGCGCACGGCGGGAATCTATTAGCATCCGCGCGCGTGTCGGGAGCGCGGGTCGCGAAGCGCCTGTGCGATGTGCGGGAAGTACCTGGCCATGGTTGATGAAGCCGCGGTCCCGCGCCACTTGCCCAGCAACGCCGAGGTCTCCCTGATGCAGCTGCACCAGAAAATGGTTCGTGAAGAGCGGGTCGCCGCTCGCGAGAGCCAAAACTGTCAGCGGCAGCAACGCGAGAAGGGTCACCCCACCGTTGCACGCGCTTCTCAACCGCATTACGCCTCTGTGGCTCCTACTCTAGTCGAGCGCACTCCACTACTGCTACTAATAACAACAGCAGCAGCAACAGCAGCAGTAGCAGCGACACTACTCCCTAAGCATTCAGTAACAACACATCGCTGGGCAACGTATCGGCTAAAGTGTAGGGCCGCTTATGAGCGCGGCTTGCGCGGGTCGCCCCTCCCAGTCGGCATGTCTGCGTGGAGGGGAGCGGCGCGAGGAGTATAAATACGAGCGGCCGGCGCGCCGGCTGTTTGCTTCTGGGCGCTAACGCGGAGCGGATCGTCGCGGCCGACGGGACGGATCATCTGTATAATTCATGAAGGTTTGCGCCGCGAGCCGCGAGCAGGGGAGCCGCGTCACCGCGCGTCACTCAGCCGTCCTATAAACCCTCCCGCGCACCGCCGCCACCCCCGCTGGAGTGGGCGCACACGCGAGCAGGGGCGCTCAACTCTACCGCGGCGCGCACACTGCCTCGTGGGGGGGTTGCGATGACCTATTGTTGTTGTTGCTATTATTAATCTAAGAGCGCTGTGTAGCGGCTCCGTCATGCGGAGGTGGCCCAGAAGAGAGTGGCGATTTCTGGAGCGGCGCGGCCCCACAGTGAACACCGCGCGTGCAGGGTGTCCTAGTTACGACGAGCTCGCGTATTCGCTGATATCTCACGAAGGCGTTCGTGGGGTCCCGCGAGATTTAAAGGCTCGCTTCGGTCGGGCTGGTGTGGTGTGGGAGGGAGGGGTGGAGATATCCTTCCCCTTGCTCAGCCCGCGGATTCCGCTCGCTGGCAGCGCTGCCCGTAAATCGTGGAGTGGAGTGGGGCCGCGCGGAATGGGGCGCTCGCTGTCCCCCGGCTAATTCGCACGGCGAGTTTCCCGCGAGCGCGCGCCATCGACGGGGGATGTCCACGTCCAGAACGCACGGCACGCGCCAAGAACACGGCCGAGGCATTTCGAACATGAAGCTCTGTGAGCGACGTCCCTTAGATGACTCATTTGTACTCTAGGGCTATGTCTCTTATATAACATGTACAAATCCAGAAGGCTAGATTGGTGGCTTTAGTGCACAAGCGCACACGTTGAAAAAAAACATTCGCCTCGTTCGTCATTCTCACTGCCTGGTAACAGTAAAATAAATAATAGACTGACGTTTCGAGAAATAGCTCTTCTACAGAGACAGCCGAGAGAATGGCATATATATATAATAAATAAGCAGACAATATGAGTATTTTCCTTATCTGCTCCTCCATGAATAAAATGTGTTTTTATTTTCACACATCCCATCAACCACAACGCCTTCTGGGCGTCCATAATTCCAGCAGCATTGGTTCAACGCAAGATATTTCTGAACCTATTTCGACATTCGGCGTGGCATCAGCGGAGTCGGGCTTTGCGTGAACCAATGCCGGCGAATTGCCACCCATTTATAGGAAAGGACACTCAACTGAGATGAATCCTAGTTCGTCGCATAAACTATATAATACGTTATTATATATTTCACAGCTGCCTCTATATAGGTCTATATTACACTTGACGTCCCTCGGAACAATGTCGACAAAATAACGACCGCATATTAATTTGTGCTAAACCTACATTTTATATTACAGTCCATTCCCGCCCGTGCGTGACATTTGCAAAAGCGCCTTGCTCCGAGTGAACGTGACTTGTTACCACTGCTGTGGTTACCGTTTATAGATGAAAGGAAATCGTAAAGCACAAAGGGAGAGACTTAGTCTCGCATTTAATAGACTAGAATCGACCCCGCCATGCTTGCGTCCCCGAGTATTAATTCTTCCTCCGTCACTAACAACTACTGCAATGGATACCCATGCAGCTTTCGAAATGCCACAGCATCTCATCTCGATGCGATTCACTTCGCGAGGCCAGAACACTTCAGCATGGGTAGCGATGCAATGTGAGATTTTTTAAAGCCAATCCGGTGCTCCATCATAGGACTCTAGTGACGTCATTGTGCCCCCCCCCCCCCGAAATAGAAATGTAAAACTCACCAGTATTGGTGCGACTGTGGTCATCCAGAACAGACCACACACAACGTATCACGGCGCACTGCCCCCGATACACAAAATACGAATGAGACGGCGATGCACTCGGCTGCTCCTGACGCGGTTATCTATCTGGCTTTGGTTACCTGAATGTGAAATTGTAGTTCTTTCCCTGCATCTACATCAAGCATACGGAAGAAGAAGAAGAAGCTTGTGCCCCCCCCCACCACCACTGTTCAATATCACTCCATGTTTCTATCACTCAGTGATGGGGACGTCACCATCACGTTGAGCGTGGTTCGTTGAAGACCCTACGAATGCGTAAGACACTCACATCCCCCACCTCCCCACGAGCAAGTGCAGTTAGCGAGCACCTATTCTGGGTGACACGGGGCGACGTCAACACACATTAGGGCCTCCTCTGTCGCTCACGTGCTGACGTTATTCCCACCGCAGCGGATACGCGGTTTCAGGCCAAATTCCATTTTGAAGAGACCCGTGCCACCCTGCTCATAACTCAATTCAATCGTCCCTGGCGTGTGTGACATTTCGCCCAAACCAGCAGAGCCGCTTGGAGACGCCACCGCATCTTCTTGCGGTCGACAGAATTCAGCAGCATCAGCTGAGATACAACGCCTGCTCGAGGCGATACAATCTGCAAGATACGCAGGACACGAGAACAGGCGGGGGTGGGGGATATTATAAGGGTGTGGGGGGGTCCAGAGGGAGGGAAGAGGGAGGTTGGCAATGAGAGGTGGGGGAGGGAGACCGGACTGCCGTTGCCGGCAGTTGCGCCAGGCTGAGTAATGGCCAGGCAGGAGGGGTGAGTTATGGCCAGGATGCACGCACGCAGTGGGCCTTTCGTGTCCAGCGGTGCTCATTAAACGGATGCCGTTTCAATTCCACCACGAGCTGATCAAGCCCACGATACAACCACAAGAACGCGCACAAGCGTTTGGAGCTGTGATAAAAAAATATATAATTTTATTGGCATTGCGTAACCGTGCTATAATACTCGCTCCGCTCCAGTGGAAGGCCGCGATCCGGCCCGCGTGTTACTGATGGCCCCGGGGCTGCGTGACTGGGACCCTTCGTGGCTCCATCTCCCGTGCCTGTGGCAACCCACGCGGTTGTCACAAGCGGCTCCGCGTTGCGCACCCGCGCGTTGCAATTAACGGGAGCGTACCGAGCGCGGGACTTTATCGCCCATAAAGGCAATCCCGCTTGTCGTTCAATCACCGCATAACCATTTCATGGTATTGACAATCTAGTTTCTGCCTTTGCGAATTTATAGTTCACTTTAATGATTTTCAATTTTGACCTTTTCGCGCAAATATATGTGCGCTTAATAGTCTTCCGCCCGATACGCACTCGCCAAATATCAAATCCATATTCGTTGGAGGATACTGACGGCTTAAAAATCAACCAGAGATGTCTGGGGCTGAACTCTCGAAAAAAATATGTCCCCTCTACCACCACTATCGGTGGAGTTGGGGGGGGGGGGGTTGGAGGGTTCCAGAAAATCTTCCATGAGAAATTCAGAAATTAAGACACAAGCATGGACCTTGACCGTGACTGAATGAAGCACAAAAACCCTCGACGCATTGCTGATATTAAATTTGGAAACGATGACGTCGACATACCCATTCGAGTCGATGCGATGCGCGTCTCGCTGTGCACCAAGACCAAGTACAGCTCGCCAGCCTCGAATCCCTTCAACGTGGCCAGTCTCAATTGACAGGGCATCTCACATGCAGGGCAAGGGGCGGGCGGGGGGTGGGGGTGCAGATCAATACAGGGAGCTTCTCCCACAACAGCGACGTCAATAACTGGCTGGGGCTTACTACTGAAGGGGCCGTCTCACAGCTACCACAGGGCCCCTTCAATGCCCCTGTATATTGCAAATTTCCTCGCCGCATGTTTTGCCGAGTAAACACCGCTCTCGCAGCCCCTACGGTCAAGGGAGGAGCACGGCAGTTATTGCGTGTTTGCGTTCGCTAGCAAGGCGTGAAATTGTCTGTTTGACTCATTCCGGGGTAACGTAGTGGAAATTCATATCGGCGCGGAGAGGCGCCGCTCCTGTTCCCTTGCACGCGAGGTGCTCTGCAGACCTTGTTCACACACGCACACGCACACCGGCATCCTCTCGCGGACTCGCCTGCCCACGCGCGCTCCCTCGCGTTAGCACGAGAGCGAGGTTCACTTTCACACGAAGGGACACGCGCTTTATGAGAAACGTACAAAGCAGCGAGTCGGGGACACTTGTGTATTGTAAATGATTGTATATTCGTGCATCTCGAGTGCTTCTCCTATGACATTTTACAAGGCGATAACGGCGGAGCGCTCCGCTGTAAATACAGTTTAGTTTGTCTCTAACAAGCAGTGGGCGGTTGTCGGAGGGCAGAGGTTAAAATCATCAAGCGCATTCAAGATGTTCTCTCCGGTTTAAAACCAACACAGTGAGAGCCTTATCTCAGCGTGCGAGCAGCCTTCGAGGCGGGGGTGAAAGGTCACTCGGTCCTGTCATTGCAGGCACAGCCATCCGCCGCACGCTCGCCACGGGTCCTGGAACAGCCGCTCGGCGGCTCCGCGCAGACAAAGTGCATGTTTGCTCTTCCCCGTGTGCGATCGATGAGAGAGGCTGTTTTACCCAAAAATATATATCATTCAGCGTTCCAAACAGTTTTATCCAATTCGTATTGCTTAGCAGCGTGTTTCTCACTTGCGCGTGCATCACGTCACGTCACGGAGACAGAGTGTCCATTCGGAAACGCCGACAGTAAGCATTGCACCACCCTGTGCTGGGAAAGTGTCCATCGAGGAGATATCACAGAACTACTGACGAGACTCCTTCAAGTGACCTTTTATCCATGTCCTTGACTCACGCACCCTGCTTTCAAACACACTCCGCTATTGTTTTATGGCAGAACAACCCAATAATGTTTAATCTCAGAGCTGGCATTTTGCCAAAGTGAAACAAAACATTTAATCTGATAGGGCTGTTTCGTGCAGTCATTCGTAACTGGCCCAAGACCTTCACCTTGCTACACTCGAACAAAATCACTCAAGTGCTTTATATATACAGTATTTAGAGCAATAGATGCGATTTGCCACACTCACTCAAGACATGGTTTGCATGAGAGCCGAACCGATACGTTTGATTCTTAGGGCGGGAATAAAGCCAAAATCGGATGCTAAATCAGATTTAATGATGAGGTTTTTTATTTCTTGTGCAGTCATTTGGGAACTGGGCTGTGATCATCACCTTTGCTACGATTAAGAACCGAGCCTTAGCACGGACGGCTGAACCCCAGAATTAAACTCAGTTTCTCAGCAGTGCCGGCTCAGTGCTCGAGCCCTTGGGCGAGCTAAGGAAGGACGGTTACCAAGTGATCCCTATGGATGGGAGGGGGTCAGCCGGTGGACAATGGCAATCGTAGCCCAACGCTTGGGCCTCTCGGCTTATGGACCTCTGTGCAGTTGCACCGCCGGCACACTTGATAGCGATGCCACCGACAGCGGCTACTGTGTTTGGATGCGTGCGGCAGCTGCTGCCCATGGCTCAGGGTTGCTTTCACTGGATCACGTGAACCTGAACCAGAGCTACAGGGCTGTGCACAAACCCGAGACCGCACTGGTGCACATACAACACCTCGCAGGCAAACAAAGCAACAGCGTCTAGACAATGCTGCCCGAGCGAAACGGTTTTTCCGCCCCATGTATGTTACATGTGGAATATGTTAGCATCATTAACAATTATACGAAAAAAAATCAAACACACGGACTGTGCATAATTACCACGGGACCAGTTCGTAAGAGTAAATAAAACGTATGTTTAACAACAATAATGTGCTGAAAGGTAGAAGGGGTACAACTCAATTGAACCATTGCTCGGTGGCGGTTAAACGTCATTCGCGTTGGTCTTCTCCCGTCGTGGGCACAGACTCCCTGCTCCGGATGTTGATGATCACCTGAATCTGCCCACCCGTGTCCCCGACCACAGCCATCTTCGTTTCCTTCCATCCAAAGTCCCCGTGGCGACTCGCCCCAGCGTGCGCCGTCGATCGATCCCTCTCGGCCCGGCTTGGAGGACTCTCGGCATCGGCAATTTGACTGTGGAAAATCTCTGCGGCGTTGGTGCCGCCGCCGCCGCCACCGCCGCCGCATCCAGGTGGCTCGCGGCATCGGTTGCCCGCCATGGTGGGGCCAGTCGCGTCGAAGCTATTGTGCTGCTTCGGCACCGATGGCTTAAAGCGGCCTCGCGGACACCCTGAGATCTGCTCCTCTCTCAAATCAGCGCCGATTGCGCATCGCCCTAGGAAAACACAAGGAGCAACGTCGCATGTTGAACGTATACGAGAACGATCAAAAGTCAGCGGTGGGCAATGAGCGTTGAGAATGAGTGTTGAGGCAAGGCAAGCAGAATTGCTCCGTTATTTCAGAATGTCTTTAATGTAAAACCAAACTCCTTTCCGCAACCCAGGTCTCCATTTGCAAAAGGCTCTTGTGAGGTTAATAAAGTATGGATCTGTGCGGTAAACCCTAGTATCAAGGCACATGTTTTATGATGAGGTTGTTGAGACCAGAAGCAATGGTGTCACAGTGATTAGTGAACCACACGACGGCGAACCCAGAAAACCGAGTTCGAGTTTTGGCCACAACTTCATCCAGCAGTGTATTAACGCGGTTGGCTACGTACGGTGCGAAAATTCAACATACATACAGACAAAATTACTGTACACTATTCCTGTGACCACATTTAAAATCTACATATCTTAAAGCACTTTGCTACCCCACATGAAATACCTCAAATACATCACATAAAGTACACCCACATTTCATGCACAATTACATGTCGCAACATGGCTATGTGTAAATAGTTATTGCAAAATCAATCCCGAGCCAAAACTTAAATATATTTAACAAACTTCGGTTTTCTTTATTGTTTTCATTTCGTGCTATCTCTCTCGCACATCACCCTCTTTTCCACAATTATGTCACGTTTCATCTCCCGGCTTGCAAACACCATCATATCACCGCGCCGCTTATAGGAATTTGCGAGGGAGGAAGGTGCTCCGTTAACCTCTTATCATCGGCAGTGCCTGCCAATCAACATGATCGCCGCTTCAGTGGGAGCCCCCTGGGATACAGATAATGATGTGAGTGGGCGGTGGGAACAAAATTATCGGCCAAGTTCTGGGATGTTCTATTAGATGATGATTCTTGGCAATCTCTGATTACAAGATGACCGTGGAATCGCATCAATCTACTTGTTTCCTCGACAAGCACCTGCATTTTTGACTTGCACCCCAATTAAATTGTTTGGGGATACCGTTTTGTGAATACTACTAAAAACAGATTCATTGTAAATGTTTAAACCTATTTGTTTAACGAGGTGGTCGGGTGACCCAGAGGTCACTGCACTGACCCGGGGCCGCTGAGATCCTGGGTTCAAATTTATGTTTCAGCCGCCCACGATTAATTTGGATTTTCCATTGTGGCGAGTTGATGGTCTCAACCCAGCTCCCAATGATTGTACACAAAAAAGCCATCATATTTAACCTGATATTTGACAAGATTTGGCTAAACTCCAGCTCTGAGAATAAAAACAAAACACGTAGACTATCGGTTTAACCGTCATGTAACATTCTCTTGGATGAATGCGTGGGAAACTGTGTCCCTTTCTGCTGAGAAGATAAAACAACGACTTGAAGGATTTGTTGAAATAAATCTCCTGAAAAATATCTCCCACTGGCTGGGTTGTTTGTCCCATGATGTAACTATGATAGCACGATTGAAAAAGTACTTAAAATAAATAGATTTCCAGTTTGAAATTATTCTAAGAGGACTTCGTCACCTCCAAAAGCATAGGCCGTTGCGTTGCGTGTAGCCAACGCAAAGGCTCCTTCACTAATGTGCGCAGGGATGACTTCATCTCTTCCATTAAATTACTGACAAACGGCACTGGTGTTTTGTTGAACGCTCTGCATCAACCATTCACCCTTCCAAATCATGCGACACAAAGGTTGTTGAGGAAGTACGCTCATGCATGGCAGATTGATTATTTGCTATTAAGTATGAAAGCACTTATGAATAAATATATGAATGAGAGTAAATGACAACCATACTTCACCAAGAGGTGTTCTGATATCATTTACCGTGGACGTAAAGCTGTGGCTGAAAATTAACCCCGGGTTGTTAGGCTCACAACGCAAAGTGCAAACCACTGTGCCACTACTCTCCTTTTAGGGCATGAACACAACTTTAGTTAAGAGAACGATGCTGTTTCTTGTGAGGCTATACATTCATAATAACCAAGATCGCGATTTTAAAGTGTTAGGGAATGCACAAACTGCGTATTGCACTGCAATTGACTTTCGGCACAATCCCATAATCCAGATGTTGTGATTTATTGTCCACCTCTTTAAGTAGATGTCTGAATGCTGACAAAATCCTGTGGGTGCCAACACTGGCTCCGCATGACATCTAGATGAGATAATTTCAGCGATTGCCAGGACGCACTTTAATGCCAGTGGCAGGTTCAACAGGGAAATGCGTCAATCGGTGTGAGGACTCGGGCAGACCCCAGGAGTGTTGAGTCACTGCCCTTTATGTTCGGGAGATGTAAGGGTCAGGGTGTGGGCGGTGTGGGCGGTCGGCCTCTGTGCCCGGGAGGCAGACGGGGTTGAAGGAAAATGAATGTGAACCACACTAATCAGGGGGCCGTCCAAAATGCTTCATATTGAAACATATTAAAGTCATAAAACTTAACTACGATGAAATTTTTAATCTCAGGGTTTTTTTAACGTAATTTTTTATGGGTAGAAAAATAATCAAGCAGACATTCACACCCCTATGAATGTAGCTATCTTCATTGTCTTGTGTTTTTTTTTCTTTTGAAAAATCATCGAGCAATGACTCACGCACGTTGGGTTAATGTAAAAAAAAAGTAAACTTCTGACAAAATGTTTGAACTGGCGTCTCACAAACAAAAGACAACAACGGCATTCTCATCGCACATTTTTACAAGACGTGCCTGCTCAACGGGGGAATGTGGTTGCGGCGCACGTATACATGGCGCGCGCGCAGGCGCTCCACAGGGAGATGACCCGGAACATTCTGTTCCAGGACAAACACTGCAGTTGCTGCATTCCCATTCTTTGCATTCAAGACAGCTCGGGCTACTTTCAGGGCCTTCGGACACAGCATGCGAAATAAATAGGCGTTATAAACGCGCGAGGCTATTATTCATTTCCATCTGCAACTGTTGACCTCAGGAAACAAACCAGTAATCGAGCGGTTAGCGCAAATAACATGGCAACACGTGTTGAGAAACACACCTCCGCCGTGTGGTTCACTCCTGTTTAATTCCCCTGCCGCCCTCACTCCACTCAGGGCAACAGGTATGTGTAGCCACACGCTGGGAGGCCTCTGCAAAGCACAACGCAGGACACGTGAAAAGCATTTGGCATTAATTTCAGCGACGAGCTGCACACACTGGACTCCCTGGGGAACGGCGGGTTGGTGCCTCGGCTGTAATCTCCAGCGCTGGGCTATTTGGGCCCCTGGTGGCCCCGTCGAGCAATGGATTCATTGCATCGCCGCCTCGATTTAATATCGTGCTGCCCGTCGTCTTGACATGCCACTGCACTTGGCGGTGCAGGTCAGCACAAACCAACCGCATCGTTGATTTTTGCAATTAAATTTTTTACAAAAAACAACGCTATTTTTTTTCTTGAGTGTAAAGAAAACAAGTAAATACACAACCATTCAGAAAATTGCAAATTTTGACAAAATACACTGCTGAACCAGAAACTGCACTCCAGGTCAATTGGTGCTCTCTCAATGACTCCGCTCCCCATCCATTGCAGAAGCAGCCACTCAGATACTCATTCTTGCAAGCCCACCGGCCGCCGGAACCCTTGAGGACCGGGCAGATGAGAACATTTGTTGTAAACGATGCCCTGAATGAAACTGCCGTTTGTGCCGATACTGCATCGGTCAACCTCATACCCCCCCCCCCAGCCCAGCCACGCTGATCAACGTCCTCTTCGCAACAAGTCTCTCGTGCGACCTCATGTCTGGGTTGCACGGATATCCACGCAAGATGTAGAATTCACATACCCGTGAAAAAAAACCCCAATAACAATTGCCACCGAGTCGTGAAACAATGCCATGGCGAAAGTGGGCAGTGAATCTATTGCAGCAGTCGTTTCGGATTCTACATGGGAGTCGCTGGATGTTTCGTAAAACTGAAATGAAAACAAACATTTTGTAACAACAACAAAACATACATTGTGGCATTTAGTATATGGCCTCTGTTCAGTATCAACACGGAAATGGGAGAAGCAGCACTCACAATGAAAAATTGTATATCAAATGAGGAGATACTTACATTGGTTGGTTGTTAAATAAATCAGGCTCTATTGTGTTACCACAGTTGTGTTTTCATAGCTGCTGGTTCTCTTGAATTCACCCTCCCATAACACGGAATGGCAGCCCAATAGGATGCGAGCTGGGCATGCAAGGATTCACTCCACCACAATTCAATGCATTGCTTTCAATGAAAAGCTGTTAAAACATGAAATCCTTGAGTTTCATTTCAATGTATTGTATGTTTACATGCATGGTGAACTTCTTTCGCACTGTAAGTAGCCAACCATACGAATCGGAGGTGCGAAATTGTATTGTTTACCTTTAGAAGACCACGTGTTTAACAATGGTGATACAAATACCCTGGTGTCTGAGCTATACTATAAATTGACACTTGTTAGGGGCATATTGTGCTTGCGTGGCATCACAGGATGGCGTCGTGTTCGCTCTCTACGGGACGAAGGCTCCTGCCCCACGCTGCTCCCACAGAGATACACAAATCCCTCGTTAGGGGCAGAATCAAAGCGGTGAGGACCGGAATAATCAAAAAGCCAGCGGGCAGTGCCAGACCACAGCACCAGTGCAGAGTGGATATGCGCACGGCGGGGGGGGGTTGTGGCATTACCTGATCCGGGGAACGCCGCACGGTGCTCGGGTTGGCGCGTCTGCCGGGCCGGCCGTTCACGTACGAGGCTCTCGCGCCGACGTCACCGGGCGTGAGGGTCAAGGCCCTGCAGTTTCGCGCAGCTGGCGAGCTTTGCACTTTGTTCCGAACGGACAAACAGGAAACACAAAACCCTTGATTTTTTTCATGAAAAAAATAACTCCGAGAAAACATTAAAAGCTTTTTTATTATTATTATAGGAGCTATATAGCTCTGTGATCGCACACGCCTGTGCCATGGCCTTGTGGAAGGCATCGCTATTGTAGGAAATGAAAGACGGAGGACTGCAATCCCCCTTTGTGGACAACATAATGCATTCCATGACCACAACGCATTGCATGGCAAGACGTTTTCTGAAAAGATGATTATACATCTCGGAGCTACAAATAAACAACGGACACCGATTCAATGAGATAATTGAATCTCAAGGGAGATGGGTGATTCAAGAGGCTGATGCCATGTCAGCTTGCAATATGGGCCAGCTACGCATGATTAAAATTACTTTTCACGTGCAGCAAGTCCATGCTTTCAGCTTGGAAGCCAATGATTGTGTAGAATAACCTCGAGTTAAATGTGTGTTTTTCACTTATGCCAGTGCTTAGACTTAAAACATGTTGTTGTTGATGTGATGATAACTCGACGCAAGGCATATGGGGTGCCCCCAGTGTGGATAATGAGGCCCATTGCAGTGTCCTCACAAGTTATTCTGGGACACCATCTCCTGAAGCCACTTTCAGACACAAAGCAGTTAACTGCTAGCGGCAAGAGATGTAAATAAACGTGTATTTTGTCCGATGAAACGATGGCAATCGTGCAAAAGGTAAAAATAATCCAGTACAAATCGAATATCATTTCAAATTGGAGATTACGGCTACAGAAATAGCAGACAGTGAAGGACACAGTCACAGTGCAAATGAAGTGCCATTCGCAGGCAAGTGGGTCATCAGTAACCGGCCCTTGCCAGTGATGTCTGACGTCGCAGATTATACGGCAGCAGTGGCAGGAGAAGTGAATGTCACTCTCCTTCGCGCCTGGCAACAGCACGACTTCGTGTGAGCAGGGAGAGGCGGGCTGCGGTAGAAACTACAGA
Source organism: Lampetra fluviatilis (assembly GCF_964198595.1). NCBI lineage: Eukaryota > Metazoa > Chordata > Hyperoartia > Petromyzontiformes > Petromyzontidae > Lampetra > Lampetra fluviatilis. The sequence goes on from NC_136281.1 coordinate 4,085,405, forward strand.
AGTCTACACAATTATCACGCTCACCCACTCTTAAAAAAAAAACCCATCACCTCACTCGCTGTTTATCTGACACCAAGCAATTACGGTCGAGCGGTGGCTGCCCCTTTGAACAAAATGTGTGGTTTGGCTTGGCACAAAACCCCAAGTGCATTACCCTCACGAGTTACGAAATGCAATTATCTCCCCAGTGCTCGGTAGCTAAGGGAGAGAAAAGTGTCCGGATGGACAACTTTAATCTGTTTGTGGCAAACAGGGCCTGACGGCCAGCCGGCAGGCCGAGCGGGAGTTGGGGGAAGTGGGGCCAGAAGCCGCCAGGGCCCAACCTTGTGCGGGCGTTACGTGGCACAGGTAAAGTATTGGACGCGGGTGTCTGCAAATATACAGGCGTCAGGGTCGAGAATTGGGATCAAACCCATGACCTCCTGCATACCAGGCGAGGTAGTTAACATCTCACTACCGTGGTGCCCTGAAACGGTCCTGACCCCCCCTCCCCCTTCAACTGGTAAAGTGTGGTCAAGCAACTCCCATGAGCAAAAGGTGTTGGGCAAGATTTCATCCAGCGGTAGATTGACAAATGGATGATGATGATGATAATGACATCGTGGACATTCAGATCTAATTTCCAAGGGAAACCTGGTAAGATTGGCAAAACCATTAGTCCCATTTGGAATTCACAAATTTAGCCCACACAACCAATTAATATTGCACAACAGAGAAATATATAAATATATACCCATACATTTTAGATGTTGTTATTGTAAGACTTTAGAGACGTAATGATTCACCATGCAAAAGACATTAAGATGAATTGTCATGATTCAGCGTCACTACTCAATTCATTAATCGTCTTTAAAAAATGTGGGCTAGGAAGTGGCAACAAAACACTGATGGGGTCACGTGAACCCACTCAAGCAACATATACATGAAGGGAAAATATTAATTCTTACACACAATTCAAAACGTGTATCGTGAACTTAACAATCGATATTAATTCATGAATCCATGCATAATTACACCCCTACAAAGAGTTCAAATGAAATTGAAATGAAAACAAATATTTATCATTTAAAATATTACAAAGTCATCAAAACGTTGGCTACTTTGTACAGATTTGGTGATAAAGAAAACGGATTTGCCGATCGAGAAAACAAGTCGGATCCTGAATTACAATCACTGGGTTTTACTGCCGCCAATTGCCAAGGGTCCTGGGCAAGTACGTAAGTTATTCCACTGCAGAGAGGCCACAGCAAATTCCAGCAGTTAATCTCAGATATGGAGCAAGAGGCAATGAAAGAGGCAGAAACCCTTTCACCAGACAGTATCACCTTGACAGAATCTGAATGGCTTTGGTATATCTGCAAAAAACATTCCGTTGCTTCCCACATTTTTTTTGGATAGCGACGTCCATTTTGTCGTGAACAAGCTATCGTAGAAATGCGCTGAGCGGGAGAAGGATAAATAAATAAAAAATGTTGCAGCAGTTTGAATTGTGTGAAAAATATTACGATTTTCATTCAAGAGCTACGTCCATATCCATGTTCTTTGAGGGCACCTGAAAGGCATGCGGCAGAAGCCGCGCTATGCGTTGTGTGCAAGGCTAAGGTGTGCCGCCATTTTTACACAAAGAACTCTCAGGTCAGAGCCCAGTATGATGTAACTATGGCGTGCGTCTGCAGGTCAAAATCACAAACGATATGAAGCTAACTAAACAAACGATGAAAATAAAATATATCTTATCGAGTATTAATCTTATTAAAAAGGGTCAATGAAAGCTAAGACAAGAATTGCAGGCGAACGTCTCAGCAATGCAACGTTTAACAATGTCAGCAGCTTCGGTCAAATTATTCATCAACGTTCATATTTCACTGTCATCCTAATTGTTATATTTGTTGGCAAACTTTAACTCAAAAATGAAGATCATCGTATGAAATTGTTGGGTACATTATGGCCCGACTACTATACATATTTATTACATAACTGACAAGACATTACCGCAGCAAATAAACGTGCGAGGCTGTGAACGGTGCGCGGGTTGCACTGACTGGGGGGGGGTCCTTCCGGGTGGCTTCTCCCGCCGGCGCCGCCGGTGTCCACGGTGCCAGAGCAGGTGGTGATCGGCCGGGCGGTGGCCACCAGCGACGCTACGTGCCGAGCACCAAGGAAGGCAGGGTTGGGGCAGCTCCGTGAAAGATGGGATGGCTGAGCGGAGGAACAGTCGTGGAACGAGTGTGGAAACAGCGAGAGGCACGGACCAGGCAGGGACAGCAGGCGGCAGTTGGCGAGCCCGCGCGCCCGCCTGCGGAAAACCTCCGACACCTGCTCAACGCGCCGTGGCTCGGCCGCCGTGCGAAGGCTCCTGCCGGGGTTGGGGAGAGGGGTGCAGTGGTGGCAACAACAGAACGCGGCGATGAGATTCGGTGCGTTGGAGGAGGGGGGGGAGCGCCGGGCGTGAAGCCCTGCCGAGTTCTATTGATGACCAAACAATAGTTTCATCTTCCACTCCGAAGGGCACCGAGTTTGGCAAGTGAAATTCAACTTGCGTGGCGCTGAAATTAACACGGGCAGTCAAGTTGTCGAGCGAATCCCGAGATCAGAGCTCTCCGTGGTATTCGACTGTGCCGGACCGGACGTGTGCTGCTGCTCGACTGCCGCGCGTGCCCGATCTTAGTGTGACTTGACAACACCGCCTTGCGCAGCGGCCGCACCCACTGCCTCTGCTTACAGGACGGTGAGCGGGTTGCCGAGGGGAGACGCCAGCGGGTGGACGTTCCTGGTGCACAGCACCCTGGCGGACGCCGGCGCTCGTGTCGCCAGTGCGACGTCTCCCTGCAAACAGACGACGCGCACACAGCAGCCACACACTTGTGTCCCGCCAAACCAAGGACATGCATCACACGGTCAAAGATGCGAGGTGGCCGGGTGGTTCGGAGGCCAGAGTGCTTGGCTGACGCATCTGAGATGCTGGGTTTGAATCCAGAGGCAGCCACCCCTGAACAAGCCGGGCTCTCACGTGTAGTGAGGTTATAGTCCCAGCCCACCAACGAATGCGCTTTAAAACGGTTTTGCACTTAAATTTGGCTAAACGCCAGCTCTCCGTTGAAAAGCGGTGACTTGAAGAGATACCCTAACTGATGGTTACACTGCTGTGGGAGAGTAGTGGATAGATTACACTGGTCAACACACTTTTTCTGGCATAAGGTATTCCAACGGTTTTAAGGTAATTTTGGGGTGCTGATTCCAAATCTGGCATCAGTTTTTGTCTATCACATCAGGTTTTTGAGATATCAAATATTGCATTTTCAATAAAAACTGCAGAAGAAAAATATTAAATAAATGTGGATATCTACATAAATGATATTATAAACACACTATCCTAAAAATACAGCACCATATTTTAACACTAAAGCAGTCACTGACTCGCAACAACTTGCAATCATAAGTGACAGAGTTAATTTTGGGTAAAATCAATGAAAATGGGGTATGCAGATAGCATAAAAATTAGATGTGATAGAGCAAATCTGAGAACAGATTTGGAATCAGCACCCTGAAATTAGTCTGCAAAAGTACAGGCCAGAAAAAAATGTTTTTTTTTGTTGACCAGTGTTATTTATCTCTCGACGCATGAAGCGTTATCGGGATTAAATTAGTAGCGGGGGCGGGGACGGACAAAATAGAAGATGTGGATGCCATTTGATATTTGGTGACCTTCTCAAGAATCTGTCATGTTGCTGTCTCACTGGCAACCGGTTCAGAAAGGGGACCGTGGGACCCTTGACAGGAAAGACATGCCTTTCCACGGCGACACACGCGTTGACTGCTACTTGCTCAGGTAGCTGCATTCGCCTGTGAGACGACACTGCACGCCGCCGTGCACTGTCCCTGCCGAGATGCTTCGCATAGTGTGCGTACAACATCTCTGAAATTAGACGACACTAATTTGCACTGATTAGGACTGCGAAATAATACACAATTCACGGTGTATTCGAATGACAGCGGGCAGGCAAAGAAGCGTAGAAGTGAGCAGGCAAGCGGTTCCTTGAGGGTTCAGTGTGGGATCGAGGCTGCCTCTCCGGCATCTTGCTTTCACGGACCTCATCCATGAACAAAGATGCATGCATAAGATGTTCAAGTAGCCTACAGAGGCACAAACGAGAAACAACGATTCTCTCTTGCCGTTGCCACCAAGACTGCGTGCGCAGGGACCAAAACGGTTCCAGGGGTGCACAATCGCAACAGCACGCACCACCCCATTCGGAAACCACGCGACAAGTCAGGTCACATCGGTAGCAGTGGCAGAAGCGGCAGCAGCAGCAGCCTCTGCGTTGGACATACGGGACACAGGGAGATGGTAGTAGGGACAGCTGTGGTCTGTGCAGAACATTCATTTAACTTGTAGAACAATAGAGGCTCATGCGAGACCGTGGTGTGGAAAATCTATAGAAGCCGATGCAAATCGATGTAACGCAACAATGAATTGCCGATGGCCCATGGCAGCCTAGGGTCCAGCAACAAGCACAGTTAATTGTTTAATTGTTCCTACTGGACTGTGGGAGTACAAGAATAACGACTTGAGCAATGTGGATCAAAGGATTTCCCATTCACCCAAAAAAGACGAGCACCAAAAGGTCCTTGGGCCATTATATATTCGTTTAAAAAAATAACCAAAGGCATTTCATTAACCTTATACTCGTTACACATTACATGTCGCATTTATAATTTCCATGTTCATTCTGAGCCGATTTTACCCTTTGCACCACGAACCGTGCACAGTTATAATTTGTTGTAATCTCCATTCATTATTAGGTCCTTGACTACAGAGGGCTCTGAAACGAAGTTAATCATAAAAGCATGGTCAATTTGCAACGTGGGCTTGAATTGCATGTTTTCATTTAGGCGCACGTCATAGCCCTATCTTTAAATACGCTGATTTGATTTTTTTTGTTTCGACACAATTAGAATTTTAAAAGCCCCTAACATCGGGAATTGCACTCGTCGCCCGGATGAAAGCCCTCGCACATTAATGCCCCATGCGTCAGAATTTTCAAAATGCTATTTCACCAGAGCTTCGGTTACTTCCGGCGGAATACGCGAAGGAAAATAATTACATCTCGTTTAAAGGTACCTTTTCAAGTAAATGACACGAAAACTAATTCTATTACACCAGCCGGAGGTTGACTCTGTCTGGGTGTTCAGCAAGCTATACTACTTATCAATTGAATGCGACTAAATCCGCAACCGTTTTGTTATTTAAAATGTGGAGAATTTTAGTTTTTTAACCAGAGGCCGTTTTCCTTCACGGGAGCTCGCCGTCACAGCATCGCTCGCCTCTCATCCTGAAACGCCTCTCAATAAAATGACTCTGAAATTTCCCAAACATCCAGTAAAAAGGCGATTTTGTGCGACGGCATTATTGTTAACTTGGCGTTCTATAAGCAGTCGTCGCTGTTGAGCGTGCGTGTCTACTCGACTGCGTAACAGCCCACAATGCACTGTGGGGGCACCGTTTTTTTTCGCGTGAGTACTCTGGAGCTCAAACAATGAATCACACCTGCTTTTTAAAACCAATTCACAATTTTATTTCATAAATATCTGTATGAGTGGGTTCTATTTATGATGTCACTGAGAAAAAGCCAAACAATTTTTTACAACCCACAAAAACCCTAGCCCAATCGATAACGTTCATGGAAACATCAGCACATTTTCCAAAAAAAATCATATAAATTCGCACAATCACCAACCCAAGAGAAATCGGGCAGATCATCTCGAAAGCATCTGTATCAGCAAAAATAAACTGACCAACAGAGATAAACAACTGCAGGGTTAACTGACAGCAGCTGTCCGCATGAGGTAGATGTAATTACAGCACACGGACCATCTGCGCCGGGGTTTCAAGCCGAGTCTGAATGAGGGATGTTGAGGCACCGCCCCTCAGTGCCCAGTGTCCTTCAGCATCAGAGCTCACCACATGTTCTATTAACACCGCGTTATATTAGAAATAAGCATATATATAATGCGGACGTTCCAGGTACTGGCCTTCTGCTCAAATGAACGGTCACTCCCTGAAACATCGGCCTATTATTTTTCTTTTTGATTTAAAGCTTTCGTGACTGTAGGGATTCATATTGTTTCTTTCGGTAAAGTCACGTAGAAGGGAAATAATAAAATAATAAAAATATTGAAACAATAAAACGTATTTTATTATTTCCCTTCTACGTGACTTTACAGCGCGGAGCAGCGGGCAGTGGTGGGTGCATTGCACTATGAATTCGACAACCAAATTTCAGTTCCTGGCCACACCCAACATCAAGTGCAGAGTGAGAGCTGAGACGGTTGTAGCCACCCCTTCACGAACTCACACTGACCAGTGTGATGCAGTATGGTCAAAGAACGCCCACGACTAACACGATATTATGGAGAGCTTCATGCAGCATGGCCTTGACAAAAGGCTGTAAATTAGAATTTCTTTCCCTTTCACACACGTGGATTTTTTCCAGGGTGCTCCAATTTCCTCACGCACGTAAACACTCATTAATTGGCCAAAACCACATTAATATATAGAGGACTGCAGAGCTTGGACAACTGTTGGCACCAGCTCACCGTGTGGCCCCCTCCCCGCTTGCCTGCTGTTCCTCACACCTCCGAGTCGTTCTTTCTATCCGAGAGTGAGCGAATACTGTTCGGCGGCGCGTCGCAAGTTGGCGTTACATATCTACATTTGTATTATTCATCATTATTCAGAGAAGTGTATGCAAAACAGAGGCACTCCTCCCACACCTTGCTCGGGCTCAGAGGGCAGCTTGGTCGGGCAGCGTCACCGCAATCTTGGAAATGCACGGCCGTCGCCAACCTGCCTGTCTCTCCTGGCTCCTGCTCGTGCACCGGGGCTTGCTGGTGCTCGTTCCGAGCACCCGCGCCCACAGTGTGGCGGCTATCGCGAGCTGCCAGGACCACGTGGCCCAGTCCAGGCCGGGGGCTCTCCCACATATTTCTCCTGCGACACAACATTGCATGGTTTCAGATCCACGGGCAACCTCCTTCTCGGTGTTTCATCATCATCATCATAATAATTTATTATTTCCACTGCACCACCCATGCAGCACTTGTAGAGTCGACCGAGAAAAAGTGGTATTTGAGATGATTACTCGGGAAGGAAGTGATTGCAGACCAAAAATAAAATGTTCAAAAACAACGCAATGCAGACGATATGCACAATCAATGAGAGAACCAAGTTTTAAAAGCTAAAATGTGCTCGAGTCTTGTCTCCCGTTTGTCCACTCCACTGTTTGATGGGAGAAAGTGACAGTGATGAGTATGGCACTACAGAGCAGCATGAATATCATAGAAGAAACTGGATGGGAAGACATTATCTGCTGTACTGATTTTAGCACAAAACATCAGATGCTTATGTCACCCTAAAGTTCAGGTTCAGGCAAGGTGCAGATATTGATTCCTGCGGGCCAGGTATTGAATTTAATAAATATTAGTGCAGTTCTACCCACAATGCAATAGCTCCTCTGGTAGACCACATGCACATCCCACAGGCTTTATTTATGTACCCGAGTTTTAATGAACGACAGTAAACATTTGATCTAATTTCGATGTTTTTTTTCGAAATTTGGGGAGGACAAAAAAGGAAAGCTCTGCACATGTGGTAAATGAAGAATTTGGTGAATGACGCTCATTTATCAGCGTCACACACTCACTAATGACGGCGAGGCGCGGACAATGCAGCCATTAATCTCCAGCTGCGGGAATCGATAGAGAGTGTGAGCAGCGGGGTATAGAGTGGCACTGTCAGGCGCCGGGTTTCAGCGCCGGGCCAATGGGGCGTGTGTTCTGGGCACAAGCTTGGCACCCATCCTGTCCGGTGGCACCATCCGAATAAATTCCCCATGGACCCGCCGAGTTGACCGGATTAATAGTGAACGTGCCTCGTCACCAGCGGTCAATGCCATATCGTGGAGGAGATAGGCCCAATAGAACGGGGATAAACGGTCCCTTCTCATCACCGTATAAGTCAGTGGAAAGATTTTTAACTAAAGCATTATTTTCCATGACTAAAACTGCGACGGCTACATTGCTTTACGTGCAGATCCGCTTCCTGGGCATTGACTCACGCACCGGTGCTGCCGCACGTGCATCCGATAATGTTGCGTGGCTATTAAGAAAATCTCCGCATGCGTCCTCTGTGCTATACCCGAATGCAATGCGGCTCGTGCGTACAGTTATGTTAATGTGTTCAGCTATGGGAGACGCACAACTATCGCCGCGATCTTAATTGAAATGCACCGCCTCGCCCCGGCAATTCTTGTTTTGTGTCGTTGTTGCGAATGATAACGCCGGTAGCAGCATTTACACCCGGCTTCTTCTCTAACAGATGCAGTCGCGCACGAAACGTCAACTGTCAGTGCGGACGCGTCAACGCGTTATCCCCAGTTAGCAATGGCGTGCTCAAAAGTTGCTTTAATCGTTATTCGCTTAAGTTTCGATTTAAAGCTTTCGTGACTGCAGGGATTCATTTTCTTGGTTCTTTCGGTAAAGTCACGTAGAAGTGAAATAATAAAATAATAAAAATAAAACATAATAAAATAATTCTCACGACGTTTCGGCCACAACGCAAGCAGCCGTCCTCAGGTGAAGAACAGGTCTGTCGGGAAGACGTTTCGGCCACAACGCAAGCAGCCGTCCTCAGGTGAAGAACAGGTCTGTCAGGAAGACACCCGACAGACCTGTTCTTCACCTGACGACGGCTGCTTGCGTTGTGGCCGAAACGTCGTGAGAATTATTTTATTATGTTTTTTTTTCCCTTCTACGTGACTTTACCGAAAGGACCAAGAAGACGTTATTCGCTTGTTATTTAAACGGCGCCACGTGGCTCCGTGGAGACGAGCCGCCTCTGGACCACCATCACGCCCTGGCAACGCCCACGCGGTGGTGCGTGGGAGTCTTTGAAAGTCAAAGCGCTTCCGGTGGCCGGTGGACACGGCTGACAGACATCAGTCCACCTCCGAAGGCGCACGGTAAATTCGCTTTAGAGCGTCGCGCCGGCGGCCAGATCGCAAAACGCTGTAGAAATAACGGTCGTCTCGTGAAGAATATCTGCCGTTAGGTCTCACAGTCCTGCAGTCCCAAATGCAGAGGGAAGATAAAAACAAATCTCAAAGAGCACACTGACACAACATCAGGCGATAAAACCATCATGCATGCGGCGGTGAATGGACGTCTTGTCTAAAGCCCCTTTTCAGCCAATAACTTTAGTGTAACAGAGGTTGCATTGTAGCGGCGCTGCGGTGAGCACCGCCGGTGCGGGCAGTCGAGCACTGGTGCTATGCGGCATTATGCGAGACCAGCCCGAGGCAGGCATGTGGAGTATGGCATATTGAGAACGTTATATGGCAACACTCCACAGACTTTGCCCCAAATTATATGCGTTACAGAGAGAAACAAACACACGCAGCAAGCTGCAAGTGTCTTCGCAGTTCAGGCTCATCACGCCTAGCGTCAGTCGCACACCGCGAAGATCACACACAGCAGCACATAGGCACATCCACAGCAGCACACTTCATAAAATAGGGTACTTTATGCGTGAGTTGATTTTGCGTGTGCGTTTGTGTCTTTTCCCCAATTTCATCCTAATTGTCTTGGGATAATGTGTCCATGCAGATCTCTAGCAGAGCAATGCAAGCCTTGGCATTCGAGAACGATGGAATGGATATCACAGAGGTGCCTTTGAAAGCCCTTCAAGTGACCTCTGGTCCACACGGTAGAGGGCAGCACTCTCTCACTTCATCATATGGCAGGCAAATACATTTGTTTAATCATCAGAGCTGGAATTTAGACAAATTAGAGATTAAAAAAAAAAATATGCGATGAGATTTTGTGCGATCATTGGTGACCGAGCTGAAAAACCTCACTCAACTTGAGAATCCGGTATTAACCTAAGTTAATTCTAGATTTGAAGCTTTCGTGACTGCAAGGATTCATACTCTTAGGTTTTTTCGGTAAAGTCACGTAGGTAAAAATAAATAATAATAGAAATAATAATAGAAATAAAATAATAAATCACGACGTTTCGGAGAAACACAAGCTTCCTTCATCAGGTGTAAAAAGGCACAGCAAAATAACTGTAGTGTATTATTTTTATCTACGTGACTTTACCGAAAAAACCTAAGAGTATTAACCTAAGTCGTCAGTGGTGCCAACTCAGTGCTCTGAACTCTGAGACACCTGGTCACCACTTGTGTATATTAAGCGTTAAAATGCGTGCACAAAAAACAAATACATTACATATCATATTCTTGGTTCTTTCGGTAAAGTCACGTAGAAAAAAAAAATAAAACACAATAAAAGAAAATAGGAAATAAAACATTATTTTATTATTTCCCTTCTACGTGACTTTACCGAAAGAACCAAGAATATGAATCCCTGCAGTCACGAAAGCTTTAAATCGAAACATTACATTTCAGCCGTACCTCGACTATTGGTACGTGCTTTAAAACTGCGGCGGTGCGTTACGGCTATGGGTATGTTTTGCGTCAATGTCAAGATGCCTCCAAATTCCAATTAAAAATTGGTGGCTCCTTCGTATGTAATCCAATGGCAGCCTCAGGCCTGATTTGTCCAATTCAGGGGATAATTATTCAGTTCAGCGAGCGTGCAACATTAAATCAGGTCACGCTCGGCTTGCCCTTTCCATGACAATGAAGCACCTTCATATTTGCAACTCCACCCATATATCTCACTCCTCCTACGCCTTCCACTTATTTTCTTATCGGTCGAGTAATAAACTGAAAGTATAAAACCGTTAGGAAGTTCAATTAACACATTAGATTTATATTTGCTGCGACTGCAATGGCACGGGCATCTACTCTTTTACGGATACCTCAAAAACGAAAGATTTTTAAACAATTTTTCAAAAGCTCTAAATATACAGGCGTCAGGGTCGGGATCGAAACCACGACCTCCCTCAATACCGGGCGAGGTAAATAACATCTCGCCACCGTGGCATCCCACGGCAGTGGGAAAACTGATGCTGTGGAAACCAACACACAGCACCAAACGGGAAGACATAGCGGAAGGATCTAATAATAACAACAGTAGAGAAAGTGGCAAAAGATTGGAAGTGAAGAAAATTTAGTGCGGATAGTGCACGCGGAAATGCATAACACTACCACACAATGATCGTCAAAAGAATTCTCAATGGATTGCAGTGCTCTAGAGCGATGTGTGTGGTTTCGAGACATCACAATGAAATGCGTACTTTTATTTATAGAAAATAACAATAACTGGCAGGAAACCATCGCATGAATTTGGCCATGTCGCCAATCGCCATCCAATAATGACATTGAATTCAATCACAACGATTTGCAATCATGCTCCATCGAGTAAAAGCTATGTGCAGTTAAATAGCTATCAAAAAATTGTCCATTTAAAATATGTATTCCTGATGCTGTCACTGGTGATTGGGCTGAGCGCATCATACTTGGCGAGGAAGAGAACCAATTGAGTAAGAATCCACAGCTTCCACTCAGGACACCTGAACCAGTGGCTCGGCACTGATTGTGTGTCTTAGCGCCCTCGGGCACATAACCACTTACCCATTATTTCCAAGTCAATATTTTTCAATCAGACCTTAAAGCAACAATCGTTAGCGGTGTTGCAAGTTACACACAAAAACGGCGCACTCGATCATCGAATCTTAGGATAGCGGTGGCGACGACAGAACACGTGAAAGATGTCATTCTATCATTGAAATAAAAGATTTCGAGCTGCAACCTTTGCTCAATACAAGCGTGAAGGGATAGCAGCGCCTAGAGCAGCTAGGCTCAGATAAGAGGCTTTAATACTGGTAGGAACGAAGTGGACCAGACCACCAATAGATTATATCGTCCGTCCGTCCGTCCGTCCGTCTATCAACATCGCCCCCTACTGCAAACACTTGGCATGACCCTGTCCGACAAGATGGCCGCCCGCTCCCCCTGCGATCTGTGAAATAAACAAGATGGCCGTCGCTTCCGGCGCCTCACGGCGAAACTTTAAACACTAGAATACAGTAATTTTTTCTTTAACTCCTCTATACCCAGTCGATATCCCTGTACCGGTACTAAGTATTATTCCTACCAGCCCACCCCGCAGGGTCCTGTTGGCGGCCGCCCTGTGCGCTGAAGTGTGCCCCCCGGGGCTGCCGGCCTTCAGCTTCGTGTGAGCACACTGGCGATGGTGAGTGGGCGGCTCGGAGACTCTGAGCGTAGAGACCTTACCTCCTGGCGACGTCCACGGGCTGTCGCAACACACCATTTGCCGCAGCGGCAGCGTCCACAAATTCACGGTTCGTGAGCTGAGGCCAAGGGTCCATAATCCAAGGCAAGCAACTCCACCCCCGTCTTTTTTTGTGTTGTGCACCAAATTCAGGAGCGTGCAGAGAGATAGTAAACTTAATAATAATAATATATTTTTATAATAACCTCGACAAAGGCAGAGGTTGCGCAACGTGCATGATCGCTGGTGCGTATAAACGGAGGCGTGTACAGGTCCAGCCATGCATATGGAAGCACACTGAAATTTGTGTCTGTAAATGTGTAAAGAAAAAATGCTACCGGTACATTTTTTTTCCCAAACACCCACAGTAGACACTTCTTACCATTAAAAAAGGGCTTCTTAGCCCAACAGGCCTTACCTAAACTCATCTGATTGACTGACTGCTGGATAACAATATTGGGCCCATCGTAAAAGTGGCGCCTGCATGGAATTATTTGGCAAACGTATGTGGAGATGATGGTCGTTTCACATTTACATGCACAATTAAATTTCGCACACAAACGATGGCAACACGGTATACGAGTGTGATTTAATCTCTTTTGCCATTTCCCCCCCGGTCTTATTCCAATTGCGCTTTTGGTGTCACGTCATGACGCAAACAGGGCACACGAGATGTGAAGGTCCGTCCACAGTGGGAAATACCACCGTGGCCTTTTTGTGCACACACCAGGCGACAAATTCGCACATGCAGTCAAATGACATTTTTGAAATTTTCAGATTTTAAATGCGGTCAAATTAAGTAAAATACTATTGGAGAGGGTTTTTTTTTGCAACTCGTGGTGACAGGGCTGAGACCATAAATCCATACCGCTGGAGAACCCAGTTTAATCATGGACCAGATTTTAAACCCAGATTTTTGCCGGGAATCTTAGCAATGTCAGCCTAGAGCTCTGACCTCTGCGCCACTCAATACCTCACAGAATATAAATGTAGAAAGGAGCATATATTGATATTGCACTGAGAGTATTCATTTAATTTTTAATCGTGATTACTGTACATCGATGTAGCAACTAGAAGCACTACTTTAGCTTGCGCGAGAAGTCTTCCTGTTCATTGGAAACGGTGTGAGATTTTCAGGATTTTGAATGGAACATTTTAAAGTCCAATCATGCTGGGCAGCACTCGGGAACGTGTAACATGGAAAAAGTGAGCACTTATCGGCAAAGACTGTACGCAACTGCACAGGTGGCTAAGCGCGTGCAACAGGAAAGATGGACACACATCGCTGGCCACACTCAAACCAAAGTGCAGCTGACCCCTGGCCGACCTTATTTTCACCATTAGCGCATCCAACACGGAATTGCTCAAAGCTGCACGATTCACAGAGCACTGCACCATCTGTTTTTGTCTTGCTTGATTCACGATGTCATGCAATTTAAGCGCACACACCTGCGGTGGCTACAGCAAAAGGTCAATCGGCTGCTGGAAGGTTGTCCAAACGCCAGCACAACCAATGCATTGTTTTTTTGTTGTTTTCGCGGCAGTGCTGTGCACAATGGCACATCGCGTTTTAATTAAAGAACACTGCGGGTTGTTGCTGTTTGCGGCTATGTTTAGTAAGCGCCATTCACAGGCGGTGTCTGCAACAGGGGTTAGATCAGGCCATCTGCACGTGCCGCGTTTCGCGCTGGCAAGGTCTGCTCACCAGTGCAAAGTATCGCACGAAACACAATCGCAGATCCCAAGTTCTACAAAAATGTGTTTTGTACATGGTCCTTTTTGCACAACAGTATTGAATCGAGCATTAATATAGGTAGTCTACAATGTGTTCCTATATCTCTAAATACGGGTTATTTACATCCGAAGGCTCTAAGGATTAATACAAAGAACATTGGACACAAAGACACACATACACATGGCACCAAACTTAGATTTTGGTTCAATCATAAAAATAAATACCTCTTCATTTCCTCTCTCTTTACGCATCGCATTCATTCAATTTTGGGGCACCGAGAGAATTTGGCATCGTTGTGATTTTAATTGTGAATGAAACGTGCGGAGGCCACCGCACGGGTGACGACGTCGGGGACAGACATAGGAGATATAATATCGCGCTTGGAAACGGCAATTGATTTAAGTGTAAGCGGTTCACGTAATCGGTCGTCACGAGCGTGGACGAGCAAAAGCCCCGGGGCGGCTCGTTACCTGGCCAGCGCGTGCAGCTGCCGAGTGGATGAGTGGGAGGAGTCGTCTCGCCCCAACACGGCCAGGGCCCTGGACGGCCCTGAACGCAACCGCCTCGGCTCCCCGTGCTGCCCACGCACAAGACGCCAACGGGGGAAAAACAAAGGCAGCAGCAGCGGTTGGTATTCAATGTAGCAGACCTCAATGTCGAAATTTACCATAATAAACCTCAGAAACCAAGGCAACGTGTCTTCCTGCTCTAAAAAGGCGGAGGGGGCAATGCTCCGTACCGTTGGTGACTCTGAGACAGCGACAGAGATTCAAAATAATGGTGGCACTTTTTTAATGGAACCATCGAACAGTCAATAATTACTTCTCATAATGTGCTACATATTTTGGCAACTCAGGAGTAACAATGGGCTGCATTGGCTCCTGTTCAGGGTTTGACCTCGCGACATTCCGAGTGCGGGTCCAAAGACATGACGCAGCGCCGCTTGGCCAAATTCGAATAAATATTTTTTTAAACCTGTGTGGGATACACCCGTCTCTCTCTCCCCGCCATCTTTCTTTGAAAAAAAATATCTACGTTAAGGTCAATATGGAAGCAGATGACAGTCGTTGCACTATATTTAAACACACCTTATGCCTTCATGTTAACCCTGCGTAATATTCCCGGAAGTCATTACAATAATTGCCCTCCTTGAAGGCACTGTGCCAAGATTAATATCATTGCCTTGTTTCTGCATGGTTGGCCTTCACGTCATCAGCTATTCCTTTTACTGTAAGTGATGGGCTTGCGGTGTGCTGCCCTCTGTACTGACGCAGATCTTGAAAACGTGTGTTCAAGCCCATACGGATAGGGCACACAAAAATAAACCCATTAAAAACGAACATTTTTACCATGTAGTTCAGTATTTACAACAACTACAAAAAATATCTTCAAAGTAAGCTGTTTCCACTGGAAACAATTCATAGCAATTTAACGTGCAGAGAAAATCAAACAGATGATCGCAGCAATTGCTTGATGTCGGGAGTCCAAAGAAAGCTTTCAGTAATATTATGATAGGGCGCGTTTAATTTCTAAGGCATTTTAATGTGTCCTGTGTCATGTCACCAGCAGCATTTGGGACAGTGACATCATCGTGTATGAGCGGTACCATCTGTCTAGATAGTACTGGCTTTTTAAAACGTTATTTAATGCTTTAAAACGCTTTATGGCTAACTCTTATCAGGGTTGCAGGGACTCTTGTTGAAAACATACATATGTAATGAGAGAGCGCCATCCAGGGGGTGCCAGAGGGTAATGGGTACAGCCACCATTACGTCATCAGCATCCAATCCTGATGGGGGATATGATCTGGGCCGGAGAGGACGGGCGGGGTTGCTGAGAGAGGTTCGGGAACTATCGAGAAGGTTCCCCGAGGGGGCGTGGCGAGAGGCGGGGCTTAGCTCAGCCGAGTAGGATATAAGGGACATCGGGGGAGGACTCGTGGTCGGTGTGGGAAGCCTGGGTTCCGGACCAAGTCGCTGCTCATCTCCTCCTCGCCACGGGCCACGTCGCGGATCCTCCCTCGGAGCTCACCTCCGCTTCTAGCACGCCGTCAGCCAGCGGCGAGGCCGGGTTCCCCAGCTCTGGTGACACCCGCCATCGCGCACACGGAGGCGGTGTCTGCCATATTGCGCGCGGAGGAGACGTCCGCCATTACGCGCTACGCGGCAGGATGCCGCCATCTTGGACGGTGCGGCGAAGGTGGGTGGGGAGCCCGCCATTTCCAACGAGCCGCGTGCTGGGAAGGGTGCGGCAGCCACTGCTGTCGTATGGAGCAGTACCGATCGCGGCCGTCGACCTCCCCACGTTAAATAATTAATCGCGGCGGGCGGCGACTGGAACGCCTTCACCTGGAGGTTCGAGGCGGCGTTCCGGTCGGTCCATTGGACAGAGGAAGAGGCACTGGTTGCTCTACCGACCGTGCTGGACGACGACGCTCTGGCGGTCTTCAGGCCCATTCCCCCGGAAAAAAGGTCAACGTTACAGGGTGCGCATGCCGAGATGGCGGAAGTTTATGAACCACCTTCAGACACACAGAGGAAATTTATACAGCATAAGCGGGGCAGTTCGGAATCTCCCCTGGCCTACCTTAGTGCTTTGATGGTGTTGGCTGTGGCCGCCTACCCCAATGTGAAGCAAGAGGCCCTCAGCTTGCTCGTCATGGACCGTATGTTGGCACTGGGAAGAGACATGGGGGTTATCCTTCCTGCATGCGCCACGAAACGCAATCATCCAGATGGGCTGCCAGGTGCTTGCACGTGCACGAAAATCTGCAGTGCTGGTCGCAAATGGCGGCGTGGACGGGTAACCCGAATCATGACGGGGAACCACAGGGTTGGTCACAAACTAAGGTTGTCGATATTCTGCCACGGGAAGAGTCTTCGGACGGTGATCTGGCCGCTGCAGCTTATCGATGGGATCGGAGACGGGGCGATGCTTCTCGTCGCCGAGGGACCGACGGACCACGTCTTCGTGAAGACCGGGGGGCTCTGAGGCCGGCCGTCACTTGCTACCGATGCAGCCGGCTGGGTCACTTCACGAGGGAATGCCGGAGTCATCCTCGTTCTCCATCTTCGACTGCTGTTCCGACTCCTGCTGCCCCTCTGACGGCTCATCTTCCAAACCTGCAGGCGAGTCGGGACACACGGCCCATTTTGCAACCTCATGCATCTCGAGTCGCGGTGCCTGTTCGCTCACAGCGGGATTTGGTTGTTGGGACCAATCATTCAGGTTCAATTACACAGAATTGGCCCAATTCGCTCACACAATGGAAGAAAGTGGCGCATTGTGTAGTCGCGGCGGCTGCGGGATCCTCGTCGGTGCCCGGTTCGATGCAGGGTGTGAGCGTTTGTATCTTGGTGGACACGGGGGCTTCCGCTACTATAATTTTGGATGTCATTTGTTGTCTATTCCCGTTGCTCAAATACGGCCGGTCGTTCACGCTTGTGTGGCGGCTAATGGGGGCAGCATGGGCGTGATTGGCCAGGAGGATGCCCTCGTTGTCATCGGTGATGTTGCCGTATCGGATCTGGTTTTGATCTCGAGGTCGTTGGCTGTGCCCTCTTTGCTGGGAACTGATTTTCTTCGTCGCATGCCCATTAAAATCCTGGTCGATCAGGGTTGCTTGGAGATGCCTTCAGGTCGTAAATTGTCCTTTTTGCCCTCTCCCTTGCTGTGTTCGACACCGAGCAGCTGCAGTTCAGGCCCTCGTTGATGTCAAGGTGGACATTTCTCCATTACGCTATCGCAAGGGGATCGGACATGTTGATTCGGCGGCTGGAGTCCTTCTGACCTCGTCTAATGCTGTGACCCGAGGGTTGGCGCTTGTTGGCACGCAAACAATTGTTTGATCCGAGCAAGCCCTGTTCTTACAGGTACTCAACAGGGGGTCAGATGCTGTTATAGTTCCTGCTGGTACGGTGTTGGCTCATGCCACCACCATGTTTTCGGACCACGATGAGGTTCAGCCGCAGCGGTTGGTATGGGCAGCTCAGCCTTGCCGTGAGACGGATGAGCGATGGGTTGCCGCGTTGTGTGGGGAAAATGCATCCTTGTCCTCCGAACAACGGGGTAAAGTGCGCTCCCTGCTATGCAAATATTTGGACGTATTTAGTAAGGATGAATTCGATCTGGGTTGTTATCCCACCGCGTGCAACGTGCGGTCAACGACATGCTGGCCACCGATATTATCTCCCCTTCTAATAACCTTCGGGGCGCGCCTGTTGTACTCATCAAAAAGGACGGTAGCCTCAGATTTTGTGTCGATTTTCGCAAGTTGAATAAAGTTTCGGTGGTCGATGCGTATCCACTTCCGCGGATGGATGACTCTCTAGACGCCTTGTCCGGCACAAAATATGTTTCCACCCTTGATCTGTTTTCGGGGTTTTGGCAGCTACCCCTGGACGAGTTGTCGAAGCCAAAAATCGCGTTTCGCACGCCTCAAGGTCTCTTTCAGTTCAATTGCCTTCCGATGGGCTTAAATTCGGCTCTGGCCACCTTTCAGCGGTTGATGGAGCTCGTTTTGGCCGGCTTACAGTGGGAAACGTGTCTCATTTACTTAAACGACGTTATTGTTTTTAGTCGCACTTTTAACCAACATCTGCAGCGACAGCGCTCCGCTTTTGATAGAATGCGCTCCGCTAACTTGAAATTTAAGCCGGCCAAGTGTCACTTGCACCAGAACTCAGTGCGTTACCTGGGTCACATTGTTAGTTCCGAAGGCATTGCCACGGACCCTGAAAAAACTGCCTGTGTCTGTGATTGGCCGACCCCTGCGAGTTTGGGGGATGTGCGCAGCTTCATAGGATTTGCGTCAAACTACCGTAGATTCGTGCCGCATTTCGCTACAGTCGCTGGACCATTGCACGCATTGACTACTAAAAATCTGATGTTTAAATGGGGTCCGTCGAAAGAGGCACCGTTTTTGCCCACAGTGAATGGCTGTCTAACACGCCCATGCTAGAATATGCCAATTTTTCGCTGCCATTTATCCTTGACACCGACGCTAGCGATACTGGCATCGGCGCTGTGCTGTCTCAAATTAAGAATGGCGTGGAAAAGGTGGTCGCGCACGGCAACCATGTCCTTTCACCTGCGGAACGTCACTATTGTGTTACCCGGAGGGAACTTTTAGCCATTGTTTATTTCGTCCGCAAATACAGACCTTACCTCTATGGCAGGGAATTGTTGTCCGCACCGATCATGTGGCTCTTCAATACTCCTTGAAAATTGAGCAGCCAGCTGGCCAGCTTTCTCGTTGGCTCGAAATTTTGAAGGAATTCTCTTTCAGCGTCGTTAACCGTAAAGGTTCTTGCTACTGCAACGCGGATGCTTTATCGCGGCTGCCACAATCGCCTCCTTGCCCGTGTCTGTCTGGTACAAGTCGTTGTGGACCCATTGCCTCACGGACAAGTACGGCTATGTCTGCAGTTGCTGCTTCTGAGCCTTTAGAGGCAGGTGCGCCAGTTGACAGCGACTCCCCCGCTCCGTATGGATGCACGAGCAGCTGCTTGATGTCTCCTTAAGGGATCTGCGAGATCGGGCTGAGCATAGGCAGGTGACTTCCACTTCTGTTGAGGATGGCCGGTTGACTCTTCACGATGGCCTTTTGATGTGGAGGGAGGAAACGTTGGATTGTTGGCGAATTGTCGTTCCCCTTGCCCTTCGGTGCAGCTTGGTTCACGCTCTGCACGGGGAGAAGTTGTTACACCTTGGGGTGCAAAAGTCGCTGTTGACATTGCAACGGGATTATTATTTGCCGGGGATGACGGGCAATGTCTCCAAATGGATTCGAGCTTGCAAAGAATGTGCTCAGAGGAAACCGCTGCAGCAGAAATGCCACCCGCCGCTGCAGTCTATTTCGGCCTTGAGCTGGTGGCATTCGATTTTTTGGGGCCCTTTCCGGTCACGTCTAGAGGGAACAAGTTCCTTTTAGTAAGTGTTGAATATTTTACCCGCTGACCGGTGGCTTGGCAGCTACCGGACCAGTCGGCGGCCTCTATTACCGACGCGTTTTTGAACGGGTATGTTATGGATAAAGGTGCTCACGTACAACTGCTTACAGACCAAGGCCGGAATTTATCCTCTAAGTTGTTTCGCGAGGTTTGCGATGCATTGGGCACTGAGAAAATCAGGACGTCCCGTACCATCCTCAGACGGACGGTATGGTTGAACACCTGAACAGGACCCTGTCCACTGTGCTCTGTCAGACGGTGGACGCCAAGTAGGCGGATTGGGATCTGCATGTGCCTAGCGTGCTCGTTGCGTATAGGATGGCCCCTCACGCTTCCACGGGATTTTCGCCGTTCTTCCTTATGTATGGGCGGGAGAACGTACCACCTATTGATACCCAATTGGGTGCACCGATTGCTAATGCTAAGTCTAAGCTGCCAGAACATGTCCGCGATTTCCTGCGACGTATTTCTGACGCACGGGAGGCGGCTAAAATGAACACCGCCAAGACACAAGCGCGCAATGAATGTCTTGCGCGCAGATCTGGCCGTGACGTGCCATGGTCTGTTGGTGACAGGGCTTGGTTGCATTGCCCTCAAGTACCCATTGGCACCTCCCCTAAGCTGCATAAGCCCTGGTGCGGACCAGTGGAGGTGATCCGAATCATTAGTCCGCAATGTGTGCGTATCCGGGCAGGCCGCTGTCTTTGGTTCATCCACCCCTCACGGCTGAAGCCGTTTGTTCCTCCTCAGCTTACCCCTTCATCTCCACCAATTTGTCTGCCGAAGTCTGACGTGTCTGACGAACCGGGGGTGGCGCGGTTACGTAATGACCGTCCGAAGAGCTCTGTTTTACCTCCCAGTGTCCGAGCCCCTAACTGCCGATGTGGACTGCGATCCCGACCGGGCCAACCATGCTGCGATGGAGCCCTCCGCTCCGCCATCGCTTATCTTGCCGCCTGGCGTGCCGACCAAGGAACAGCAGGAGGCAGTTTCTGCTGCCGGTCTGGCATCACGGACTCACTCCAAGACGCTTCTGTTTTGTTGAATTCGCCACACGGCATTCTCACCTTCTTGTGTTGCTGCGTTCGTTCGTTTTATTCTCTTGTTAATGTTAAATGTTGTTGTGGGCCCTTGGCCTATTGAGTGCGACTCCTCCGCAGAGGACGGGCAGAGTTGCTTAGAGAGGTCAGGGAACTATCATGAAGGTTCCCCGAGGAGGCGTGGCGAGAGGCGGGGCTTAGCTCCGCCAAGTAGGATATAAGGGACATCGGGGGAGGACTTGTGATCGGTGTGGGAAGCCTGGGTTCCGGACCGTGTCGCTGCTCATCTCCTCCTCGCCACGGGCCACGTGGCGGATCCTCCCTCGCTTCCAGCGCGCCGTCAGCCAGCGGCGAGGCCGGGAGAGCGGAGCGAGCCTCGTGGGAGCTCGGAAAGGGACGCCTCGTCCACGGGGTTGGAAAGAGGGGAACACCGGAGGGGGAAGAAGCACCCGAACAAGCATCGTCGTGGAAGTACTTTATTACACATATATAAAACAACATTCAAAAGGAAATACTGTATAGCGATAATCCTTGATATTCATGACATTTCACAGATTAAACACTTACTTTGGTTTTAAATTAGTCATCTCCATAGAACATTACGATATTAAATCAGAACAGTGCTAACACGAGATTATTCTAACTGAGGCTATCGGTCATCTCCGACTATATTTACATTTCACGTAAAATATTTTTGACACCGCTTCAAACAGAAATGTCCATCGCAAAACGAGATGAAGTGTCAAAGTTGTTCGACAAGTCATTAACGTTGATGTCGCGCTCACGTACAGACACACACAGAGACCAATGCTGCAACCACTCAAGCCTGCACAGGCTGTTTAGGCCTCCACTACGAGCGAGCACCTTTGCACTCACGCACGTACACTGGGATGCACACACGTACACCTGAATAAATATACGTGCATGCACATAGGGGCCGTCCATAAATGATGTCACTCGATTTTGGCCAATTTTTGACCCCCCCCTTCCCCCCTCGTCACACGGCGTCACAAAAAGTCAGACCCCCCTCAAATATGACGTCACAAAGCTCTGCCCCCCACGCCCCCTAAAACCATATTTCCATTTTGAAAATAAAACATTACAAAGGCTCAGTCCCAGCAGCTTTTTTAACCATCGCACAACAACTCCTCTCCCGCGGCCCATCCTGGCTCCTCCCCCCTTAACCAGTATATATAAGGTCGGGTTTCTTGGGACTTCTCTCTACTTGATACAGACATTGTGCTGTGACGGTTCCACCTGAAGACGGAAGCTTGTGTTGCCTCCGAAAAGTCGTGATTAATTATTGTATTTCTATTATTTTTATTATTTTTTTTTATTACTTATTTTTTACCTACGTGACTTTACCGAAAAAAATCTAAGTATGAATCACGTATTAATTTCACAGAATTAAAAGCCCTGGTAGAATCAAAATGTTTAATAACAATCATACAAAAAAAATGACAAAATTTTGCTTCTCCTGACAAATTTTGCTTCTCCATAGGAGAATGGAGAAGCAAAATGCTCCTTCATGGAATAAAAAAAAACTAAGTGTTTTTTGCGCATAAAATACTAAATCGTGCACATGGCAGAGGTGGGACAAAGTCATTGTTATGCAAGTCCAAGTCGAGTCGCAAGTCATCAAATTCATGACTCGAGTCTGACTCGAGTCCAAGTCACATGACTCGAGTCCACATCTCATAGGTGGGACAAAGTCATTGTTATGCAAGTCCAAGTCGAGTCGCAAGTCATCAAATTCATGACTCGAGTCTGACTCGAGTCCAAGTCACATGACTCGAGTCCACACCTCTGGCACATGGTATACTGAATCGTGAGCGGTTTAAAAAAAATCATTTCCATAAGGGAACTCCGTAGTTAAATGAAAGATCCAAAATGGTTAAATTCAGTCACTCATGGTTCATAGTAGGACAATGGCGAAAAGAAGCATGATGCCATTTTTTGGGTACAAAGGACTAAAATTTCATGGAGGAATAATTAATCATGGAGGACGCGCTGGCTATTGTACGCTTGCCGAATGATGTATATTTAGTAGGTACTCCATGATTCATTATCCCTCCATGCAAAAAAATGGCTGTTTGATATCTTTATACTCAAAAACGTTTCTCTCTATATTATCATAAATGTTATCGTAACATAATAATAGTATACAAATGTAATACTGATATAAAAAAAATACATTTAATAAACAAATGTATGTGATTTAAAATTCTGTCGATTGATATGACAGGAATAATAGTACTTACGTTTTTATTTTTATTCTAAACTATCAAGCGTGTTTAATATAACGACTGCATTCAATTTGTGTTTGCACTTCCTCTTCCTGTCGAAGTATTAATTATTCTTTATAATAGTGTGACGTGGTTTAACTTCCGGTTCTAAAGTTTAACATTAATATAATCTCTCCTAAAAATAAAAGGTGACCATGACAAATTTAAATAATAAAAAAGTTAACAATGATCATTAATCAAAATTAGTGTTATAAAAATTATATTTAATTCAGTAGAACGTGTTGTTTGCATTTATTTATAGTTGCGCATTTTTATGTGACGTCACATTTCTCAAACCCCCCCTCCTCCTCTCGTCACACATCGTCACAAATGTCTGACCCCCCTCCCCCCTAGGTGCGTGACGTCATTTATGGACGGTCCCATACTTGCATGCACAAACAACAAAGACACATGCGCTTGCTGGCAGAGGTTTTTGAAAGCAAACAGCTGGTGTCACATGTACCATACGCTTTGGGTAAGAAGCACACTAAAACAATGTTCCTATTACCTTTGCACCTCTGATTAGCACACGGTTGATTACGTACGATGCGAAAGAAGTTAAACACACACACGCGTGCACTACTTTTAAACGAACAAAAAACTTATTGGAAAAATCCCACCGAAAGTGCTTAACACGACTAGCAAATGGACCCGTGCCATTTGCTGAAAGGGTTTAATTTGGCTGATTGCTTGGTTGTTTCCAACATCAAAGAAACAACGCGGCTGAATGGAACAAAATCCGGTGACCCGTTTCATCCTCCTGACCTGGAAATGAAGCGCAAATGGATTAGCCTTGGGAGAGCATTATACGAGAACAGCTCCAGGTCCTCGTAAACAACATCGCATGCTCGCGAAAGGTTAACGTGATTACCAAGTCCAGCTTCCCACCCAGCCGCTACCCACGCTTGTATTTTAAACACAGCACCAACCCAACAATAACCATTAGTGAGCCTATATAGTGTGTGTGTGTTTATATGGCTTTGCAGTGTGTTTGCAATATTAACTACCAAACATAATTATTTTAATTATTTATCAATGAGACAAATTGAAAGTGGCAGATCAACGGAGACTGTGCAATAAAATATAATTATTCAGTGGAAAAATCCTTTAGCAAACCATTATCATTGCATATTTATTTACCAGTCTCACATTAGTCATCGCAAAGAGGAAACTCGGTACTCAATACAATGTCTTTATAATTCCGATAAATTCGGTGTATACAGGACTCTCACTCTCTGGCTCTGCATATAAATGATGGGTGAATAACATATTATGGAAGATAATTAAAAGGAAGTGCAATGCTAATTTAGTAGCTATGCCATCTGAGTCAGGTTTCATTACCCTGTAAAGAGTAAATATTCGACAATTACAAAAAAAAAAATCTTAAATAAAAGGTTATGTTGAATATTTTGTATTTCTGAAATACAAAATATCCGGTGACCCGTTACAAAATATGTATGTTTTATTACTTAAAAGGTGATGTTGAATTATATTTCGATTTAAAGCTTTCGTGACTGCAGGGATTCATCTTCTTGGTTCTTTCGGTAAAGTCACGTAGAAGGGAAATAATAAAATAATAAAAATAAAACATAATAAAATAATTCTCACGACGTTTCGGCCACAACGCAAGCAGCCGTCCTCAGGGGAAGACCAGGTCTGTCGGGGAGACAGCGTCTGCGTTGTGGCCGAAACGTCGTGAGGATTATTTTAGTATGTTTTGTTTTTATTATTTTATTATTTCCCTTCTACGTGACTTTACCGAAAGAACCAAGAAGATGTTGAATTATGTTTTCTCTACTTATGAATATTTATGAATAATAGTGGTGTAAAAGTATGTTACGGTCTTTTTATGCTTTTATTTTGCTTACACATTGGAGTTTGTTTGCGGTTTCCTGGGATTATTGTAGGCCTCGACAAATACAGGGTGGATCGGTGGTGTCGTGGTTCACGCACTGCACTATAAACCGACTGACCTGAGTTTTTGTCAAAGCCAACACAAGGGTGAGTGAAGTGGTCGTGATCTCCCCCTCACCAAACCGCACTCACAATTGTGAGCAATTAAGGAATCCACTGCGGGATGAAAGCCTCCCCACGCAATATTGGTCATTAGGAGGCCTTCATCCAGCCATGAACTTGACAAAGGGCTAAAAATAATTAGAAATAAAAATAATGATAATAGGGGTTTCCCTTTTTTTCTGGCAACAAAACAGGTGTTAAGATGTTAAAACACCAAACTGAAACCTTTTACAAGGAATCATGTCTGCATTAACCACAATGCTTGTGGTCAGAATGCAAACACCAGTCTCTGGTGTGGACCAATCAGTTTCAAGGACAATGCATCTATTACCAGATTGTGTTTTTGTTTGCATTCTGACTACAAGCATTGTGGTTAATGCAGACATGATTCCTCGTAAAAGGTTTCAGTTAATTGGTGTTTTAACATCTCAACACCTATTTTGTTGCCAGAAAAAAGGGGAAACCTATTCTCATATTTTGGTACTGGCAAAGGAGGTCCCAGGATGTAGAAATATATAGTTGACATGACTTGACGGAGTCACAGCCCAGGAATGGAACGCGCCTCAGAGGACGTCCCACCGAGGATATGGAGCAATGAAATCAGCACTTTGTGCAGGTGCTAGGTGCTCATTACATCGCAAAATTGTGAGAGATGGCGACAGCTTGGGGGGGGGGGGGGCTCTATCCAGCCGTGGAATGGCAAATGTTTTAAGACGGCCAGTGCGGGTTGGTGAGGGGCTGCTGGTCAGGACTGGATGTTTGCTGTGGCTGGCAATAAAACTCAGGTGACAACGATGAGTGCAGGTTATTAAAAAAACTAACCTAAGCTCAACTGGTTTGCAAATTCTTCCGTGTACAGCTGCAAACAGTTTTGCCTTTTTTACTTGGCATTGCAAAAGACTTTGGAGCCAAGAGATCGGAGAGGCAATTTCATGCAAACCGTTCACACTCGCACTGTGCCGAGGCCGGTGGATGCACGGTGTTTCCGACCCAGGGGATATCCTACTGCTGCTGCCTTCATTTCCACACGGCAACATTTCTGGGCCGTGTGCTCCAAAGGTTAGGAAGAACACAGGCTGCGAGGTGAAGGCTCTGCCTTGCATGTTTATTCCCAACCTTCGTCACAGAGGCCCAAGGCGCACAGCCACGCATTTCGATGAATAACGCTGCGCGCCATGGGTTGTTTTCGCAGCTTTGTGCTGTACAGCTCTCCGATGTGTTTTCCGGTTGTACCGCGTGCTGGTATAAGGCATGATGGTCTGACGTTTCATGAACTGCATTCAGTGCCTGAACAAGCTCGCAACACGTGGAGCAAAACTCCGGACGTCGTGCCGAATAACGCACGGACGTTACAGTCCTCAAAAACACGCCTGAGAGCCCCATGATATATCTTTTTAAGTTTTAAAAACAGTGGGCGATATGTTTTTCATTTATATGAAAGAATTAATGAATGTTCAAATACAACAAAGAAGGGAAGCATGGCAACATTTTGGCAAAGAGGAAACGTCCACTCTGCGTTGTTTCCGATGTCTTGTTTGGCAACACAGCAGGGGCAGCCTCATCGTCACTCTCGACCTGGAGAGGCTCATATTGACCACCGAGCTACAACAAGCCACACCGAGCCACTCTGAGCCACACCGAGCCACATCGAGTTACACAACCACAATGTCCACAATAGCTTATGTTCACCTCTTAAGTCGCAATTGTCCACCACGAAGACAAACCATAATGAGTGTATCTTCACTGGTACCACAATAGATATTCAAGTACATCTAAATAATGTTATTCGTGATACTAACTGAAAGTGTAAATATTGCAAGATTTTATGCAAGTTGTTAGTTATATAAATGGCATATAATTAATTTTGAATTCTATAAATGGCCAAACTTTGCATCTCTAGGCAAGGGGATGTCAACCCAAATACGGGTGCAATGCAAACGCAAACAGCTAATGAACTACGACATTACACATTTTGCAGTAGATACGGCTTGACAAAAACACATTTTTACTTAAAATAATTCGCAAGATCAAAAAAAGAGGTCAAGCAGAAGAAATGTAGTTTTTTCTCTCTTTCAAAACCAAACCGTGGATAATACAATCCATGACCATACTGAAATTTCAAAATAAAATCACCGTCACAAAAGCTCGAAATGTACGGAAAACATTGCGAGGTAAGAAAAACAATGCAATGGAAAGAACAACAGGAACAAACAAACAAAACCCCCACTGGACACAAACGCGTGCAAGAGCACGTTTCATTTCTGGCTCATTTTGACGTTTAGTGCGTCAGTCGGCGAGTAATTGGAGCCAAGGGCGGCTGGACACGCTGTGCCACTAACACGCGAGGACTCGGCGGGACGCGGGATTTTTGTTGTTCTGTGCACCGAGGCAAGAGCCACCGTGGCGGCGTAACGTGACCGAGCGATTCGATTTGCTCGCAAAGCCGAGTCGGCCTCGTTTATGCCACGGCAGGCGCTGTCGGTCTAACCCACGCAGCCCAAGGGTGGTAACGGCAGCGCTCATACATTTGCAGATAGTGATGGTTAGAAGGCCCAGCGATTGTTAAACAACCTTCTGTTGTGCTGTGCCACGTCTGTGGAATGCCTTGCCCACCGGTGTTGTCCGCGATTTGGAGACCACGGCATGTGGCCAAAACCCGTCTCAACACGTGTTCATTCTTTCTCACTTTGGGTTCTCTTCATGCGCTCCTATACTTTTCAGTTATTCCTCCCCTTGTCAAACAATGTATCCATTCGTGTGTCCATTTATTTATATTTGTGATGTACATCGTTTTGAGTACCTTGTAAGAAAGGTACTTTGTACATTTTACACACTCTTGAAATAGAATATGTAAACGATAAAAAAAAAGTCAAGTTACGGTATTAGTCGTGCAATGAAGCACTTAAAAGGTGGGTCACGTAAAGGCCATCATCTCTGACCCTACTCGCCAAATGCTAGAATTCGATTATTATTGTTATCTGAACTGATTGAATATTTAAAAATTAAAACAGAACGTGTTTCATCATACACACTTCAAATATAGTTTATCACAGTTGGCTGCGTACGGTGCGAAATAAGTTTAACATACATACAGAAAACACCGTGTTCTCCTTATAAATGACAAGAATAAGAAATATACCCTCGTATTTTTTTTCGAAGTCTTCGATATATTTCGATTTAAAGCTTTCGTGACTGCAGGGATTAATATTCTTGGTTCTTTCGGTAAAGTCACGTAGAATGGAAATAATAAAATAATAAAAAGAAACATATTATTATTCTTTTTTTATTTCCATTCTACGTGACTTTACCGAAAGAACCAAGAAGAGTCTTCAATATAGTTTTTTTGTCTGATTGAGAATAATGAATGGCAATGCTCAACATTAACATATGCTCGTCTGCGAATGTTGCAACAACAACAAAAACGATTTGGACCTGTAAACGATTCAGGGAAGCAAGGTGAATAAAATTCACCCTTGGAAAGTTGTTTGCGAGACTAAAGCGTCCGAGGATGGCTGTTTAAACAACCTTCCCACGAATGCCAGTGCATTTTTCCCTTGCGAATGAAATGCCCTGCTATTTCTGTTAACGCTATGCAGGCATTGATGTATGTAAATAACATGTGACCCCATTTCACCACCAGCATCTCACTGCACAGTAGATATCCCCCCCCAATACATTATACATCACGCTACAGAACAGATCCTGCAGAAATGATTAAACTACAATTGAACAAAAAAAGAACACGTAAACAAACGCATATCATCACACCACCTTGCCATGAGTGAGGCACACGTGAACTTAAATAGAATCATGTGCACCTTAATGGGAATGTAATATTGCACAAGACATTTTTAAGTACAGTACTGCATTATACTGTACGCCTGGGATGGAATCGCCCGGAATATAATGCGCTCAATCTCATCACATCTTGGCAGCTAAAGCGGGATTGAGCTCGGAAGGCGCTTAGGTGGGCGACCACCATGCATCACAGGTGTTGCAGGCTGCTTCGGGGCGACGTCGTCAGCAGAGGGCATTGCGGGAAGATCCAGTGTTATACTGTACATCTATGCTCCGACGTCTATGCCTCCCCAGCATTCACAAACCCGCACTGCCCAGGTTCAATACCCACGCGGCGTGGGGGAAACCTTCATCCAGCAGTGGATTGACAAGAGGCAGCCGAATAAAAGACGCCGCCAGACGAGCAGGCCTCAACCTACGACAAGAATCGCCCATTCGCTTCGACGCTGAGCTGAGCTGAGCGAGCGCGGTTGCTCTGCGTTTGCGCCTCCTCTCGAAATGCCCCCGGGGCTGTCAGATCTCAACCACCGCGCCGCCCGTCATCTCCCGGCGGCAGTCGCCGGCAGGGTTCAACCCTCCCGGGTCACTGCCCCGCGCGAACCTTGCACAGGCGTCGTGCCGCGGACTGCGCCTCATGCAATTCTAATAGCAGCAATTGTGAGCCGAAAATGCAAAAAAAAATTGCTTCGTGTGAAAGGTGGCATTATGAGGTCGATTATATTCGAAACCTCAAAAAATAGCTAAATTGCTTTGAGCAATTTTTGCATTTTTTTAAACGGCTGCAATTAATAGAGGCGGAAGTAGACCTGCACGGGGAGAGACACAACAAGGCTATTGACCTCACGCATGCAGTGGAAAACGATGATTCCCGTGTTAGCTATGGACACGCTTTAGCCCTGCAGCAGCAGCAGCCTGGCTTCTGTCGGCTGTCACCACCGAGGCAGTAATCGGCAATGGCTCCCTCCGATTAGCGCCGCAACCTCCGATTAGCGCGGTTGGCTGTGCACGTTGCGAAAGAAGTTCAACGTACATACGTATAACCATCGTTTCGTGGGGATAAAAACAAAAACCTGTTTCAAGGGAGGAATTATAAAATATGTTTCTTGTTCAATGCGAACAATGTCCTCTCGGTCATGTCAATTGCCATTCATTATATAAGGGTTTTCTCGGTTGTTCTATACGCCCGAGAAAAACGTCAGACGTATTCAATCTAGATTTGAAGCTTTCGTGACTGCAGGAATCCATACTCTTTGGTTGTTTCGGTAAAGTCACGTAGGTAGAAAATAAAATAAATCACGACGTTTCTGGCGCAACACAAGCGTCAGTCTGCTGAGGCAGACTGTTCTAAAAGGTTTTAGAACAGTCTAAAAGGTTTTAGAACAGTCTGCCTCAGCAGCAGACCAAGCTTTCCCACCTGATGACGGACGCTTGTGTTGCGCCCGAAACGTCGTGATTTATTTTATCTTATACCTACGTGACTTTACCGAAAGAACCATAGAGTATGAGACGTATTTGTTAAGAAAATATGCGTTACAAACAGAAAACATTGTAGAGAAAAATAAAAATCTGCTTTTATTTTATTTAACGAATGTTTTATACATTTTTATTGTCTAGCATATTATGTGTGAGTGCCATTGGAATAGTTACATTCTTGAGGCCCAGGTAGAAAGAGGACCGAACCCTCTCTCAAAGAGGTGTGTACCCTCCACCACGCCACACTGGCATCATGGGTCGTAAGAGATTGCATACCCACACTGTATCCTCACCACACCGTGGCTGAACTATTGAGTGTGCAGGCTGTGCAACTGCGCCTAGACCCACTGGCCAGAAGGCGCCATAATTTGGGTTACGAAGAGGGGGGGGGGGGAGAAGGCGGGCAGGAGGCCCCATTTCACTCCGCGCACTAGGGCCATGACACACAACCACGGCAATCCCACCACAAAATGGTGAAGTGACCCACGTACTACTATCGTGTTGCACTACTTCATTGCTTTGCGGATGAGCACATTTACGAATGCAAAAACTCGGTTTCCACTGGACACGAACACACGTGGTATTGAGACCACAGGTCTTTGTGTAAAAAAAAAACCATTAACTCACGTAATGGTGTTCTCACCTCAGAGAACACATTGATACAATGAACGGAATGTTCTCCCACTGAGGGTGCAGGCTTCACCGCACAATCGCGGCACGCCTTGTAAAACCAGGCCACACGTACGGTGTCATCTGAACAACTCCGCCGCAGCTCCACGCGGTGTTATGTAAACACATCCCGTGCGCGACACGAAGGAGTGGGGGGGGGTACGCTCTCATAGTAACACCCCCCATCCCAGGAGGAACTGCCCTGCACCCCGGACACGAAGCAGAGACCCGAGAAGGGTCATGTATGTCAGTGGCCAGTGGGGTGTTTTCACAAGAACGGCCACTGGCGTTTCAAGGAGGCGTCATGATGTCAAACAATATTGACATCACCGGGTTGCATCAACAGTGACGGATGATTGCGGCTGCAAGCGCTCGACATCAGAACTACTGCTGCTACTCACATCGCCTTACATCAGCCGTGTCTGTCTGGGACAGTGATTCGGCAATATCTATATATCCGCGCCTGGAACACCGCATCATCCATCATGCCTCTCTCGCTGTGGCTGTGTTTACTAGTCACGCGCCCCCTTCCAGTTCATCAACGAACGGGAAAATAATGAGGTTAGAAATTAAACCCTGGCTATGAATGCGGTCACTACTGCTAATGATAGCAAATTTTATCAGCCAATTAATGTCTGAGGAGTCTACCAAAGCCTGACAAGCAGGTTCCTTGGTTAAACATTTCAAAGATAATGAACACAACTGATAACTGCTTTGCAAAATAATGAATTTTATTGATTAAATGACTCGTCTTCGCCGAATGCCCTGGTCGCATCGCGTCCGCACGCGCTGGAAGAGCAAAACTCCCCAAGAGGCGGCAGGAGGAACGCGATTGATCCGCCGCTCGGTGCGCATGAATTACTCTGACTCCTTCTGTGAAATGTGTCTGGCCAAATTATAGATCAATTTAACGGCGTGCTGCATCAAAAAACAAACAACCAAAAACAAAAACGACCCTTTCACCAATATCAAATGATACTTGCCGAGAAGACCTCGCATTTTTTCCAGGGCTAATTTTTAAACGTTTTTTTCACCCCCCCCCCCAACCCAAGCTTTCCTATCGACGCCGATGTGGCTGGAGTGGAGCGGTCATTCCCACACCGAGCGCACGTGCTTGCACGACTCTCATTGGCGCGAACATCTTACATTATACATGACACAACTCCACATTTCGCTGCCACCATACAGCCCGGTCTCGAGTCCATTTATATTCTGCCGACCTTGTTACAGCAACAACCCAATCTAACGGGCAAATACATGCATTGATTCGCTCAGGCACAATTCACCTTTGAGGCATGGGGCAGGGCAGCAAGCCTGACGAACCGATACGGAGGCACTCTCTCGCTCGGACACCTTCACGAACTGAACGCGGCACAAGTCGTCAATGACGCCGAACGTGAACGAGCATCGGTGCCACAGAGGGACAGTTCACCTGCTGCCCCGTGTCTCCAGTTCCCTGGCGCAATAGAATAAATCACTGCTGCCCCACATTGTAAAGCCACGTCTATGAATTCCTGCTCGTGCCGGGGGTCGTTGTTGGTATTTCACCACGATGGTCAAAACGGGTTGGCGAAATCTGTCGCTCGCAAGCGACGTAGCCCCATGGCAGGGAACTGAACATAGGTTGCCGGCTTCGCAGGGCAGCGCGCAAACCCACTGCGCCCCAAAGCCCTCTGCCCGATAAAAAAAATTAAATTCACCTCGATTTGATTTGTTTGACAAGAGCTCCTCTTGTTGCCCAGGTTTTAGGCTCGCTCGGCTCAAGCGTCTCTCGGCGACCACTATGAATCCTAAGTAACAATAAACAGATGCAATAAATATAAAGCACGCGCAGGGATCGGCCTCCTCGGGGCAAGCTCCATGGCAACCCGCCCGGCGCCCCCGCGGCCGCCGGCGCCCCGATGGGCTCCGATGTCCCCACACCCTCGCGCGGCGCGCCACGCACGTACGCACCATTAATCCATCCACCTCATACCGGGCGGGGGTGGTGGGTACCTCGGTGGCTTTCCACCATGGCCACCGCTCGTGCGCCCACCACCATAAACAATTAGCCGCAGAGCTGCGAGCGGGCTGGCGGGATGGGCTTTGACGCAGATGTTTTACGGCGACAACGAACATGGGAATACACGGAGCACTCGTATTCCTCCTGGATCTGTGTTTGTGTGTGTGCGCGCGAGTGTGGCTGGTGGGGAGCGGTGGTGTGGTGGTTATGCGCGCTGCGTTTTGGAACCCGGCGACCCAAGTTCGACGATTATTTGAACCGGTCCTGGGTCTCCCCGAGGTCAACTCCGCCTTGATGTGGTTTGTAAAATTTGCCACTAGGGAGACAAAGGCGGCCGGGCGTGGTGCTGGCCACCCACCCCCTCGTGTGCTGTGCGAACCTTCATAGCTGTTCGCTAACAGCACTTGCCCCAGGCTATAAGGGAGATCTTTGTCTTGTGACTGGAGGTGCAGTGGTTTGCGGGGGGGGGGTGTTGCAGGTCACTCACGACCCTGGCGACCCGAGTTCAATTCCCACTCACGGCCAACAGCAGTGACGTTGATCTGAATTGGTCCTGGGTTTCCCCTAGGTCGATTCAGCCTCAAATGAATATCCAATGCGGCGTGCAAACATCGCCATTAGGGAGACAAAGGCGGCCGGGCGTGATTGCAGCCACATCACCGCCTCCTGTGTCCTATCACTCTTCGTAGGTGCTCGCGAACAGCACTCGCCCCAACAGTCTGTTAAGGCTATGACGGGGCTTCTTTGTTTCTGCAGTGGTTCTCGCTACAAACTGGTCGACCCGAGTTCAATTCCCAGCCACGGCTCACATCAATGACGAGTGGTATCTGAACAAGTTCTTGGCCTTCCTCTCGGTCGACTGAAATGAGTACCAGATGTAGTGTAAGCACTGAGGATACAAATATGGCCAAGCACGGTGTTGACCATACCATCCGCTTATTCACGGTTCGGGATTAGATAGGTGCTCATTAACAGCATTTCTATAAAGGCTGTAAGGTGGGCCTTTCATCTTTGCCTTTGTGCGAGTATGCGCGACGTTGCATTCCGTAGATTCCCTTGAAAGCCTAAGACAATTCAGCATGCTACAGTGTCCATCCGTGACTTGAGGCGGCGCATGGTACACACCTGCTACTGCACTCCAAAGCTCTTAATTGCCTGGCAGAAATACAAGAATATGATGAGACTGGAATTTGGAGAAACACCGCACGGCGTCAAACATCAATATTTTTTTTATTTTATTTAGCCGGATAGAGCTGTGTGAGAAGACGTGCAAAAATGACGATTGGGCTTAGGCGTACAATTTTCCTACTAAACGTTGCCTGTGAGGATTAAATAAGGTACTGTAATGGGAAATATAAACTATTGTAAATTAAGATTACACTACTTTGTGTTGTAGGGGGAATTTTTTTTTAACTCAATTATAGTATCTGATGGTAACTTTGTACCTTCCAATGAAGGTGATGTGCCACAACATGAATAAAACACGAGGCGTTCTCCGGACGCTGTACGTCAAACCTCTTTCCATGGATTAGCTTATATAGTACTTTCCATTACTCAAAAAACAGATATGCTCGGCTTTATTAAGTAATTGTCATTTCAAGCGACTCTATGCCATGTGTGATCAAAAACACACATCCGTCTAATCAAACGTTTCATTATTACGTTCCCAATAAGGTTGCCTGCGCTGGGTTTTATGACCGCATTTTGTTTGAATATCAGCGCATTTAATAATCTTTAACAAACATGGCACGGAGACCACGAATCGTGTGCGGACATGCGGCACACACAGAAGGACCGTGTGACATGCGGCACACACAGAATGACCGTGTGACATGCGGCACACACAGAATGACCGTGTGACATGCGGCACACACAGAATAACCGTGTGACATGCGGCACACACAGAATGACCGTGTGACATGCGGCACACACAGAATGACCGTGTGACATGCGGCACACACAGAATGACCGTGTGACATGCGGCACACACAGAATAACCGTGTGACATGCGGCACACACAGAATGACCGTGTGACATGCGGCACACACAGAATGACCGTGTGACATGCGGCACACACAGAATGACCGTGTGACATGCGGCACACACAGAATGACCGTGTGACATGCGGCACACACAGAATGGCCGTGTGACATGCGGCACACACAGAAAAACCGTGTGACATGCGGCACACACAGAATGACCGTGTGACATGCGGCACACACAGAATGACCGTGTGACTCCAGGCCTACTCGGCGGTTCGCAAAGTGCCTGCTATACTAAAAGAAAAAAGTGGATTTCTTTGACACGGTTCGAATTGATTTAAACCCTCCATTATTCTGCCAGACTGCCATTAAAAGGAAATAAAAATATATATATATATAGCTACAAACGTCCTATTTGTACTCACACAGTTGCAGGAGGTACTGTTGCAATTTCATTGATCTTTTTTCAAATATATATTTCATAAAACTCCATTTGCAAATTGGTCAAGAAAACGCCATTAAACTTATCAGAAGCCTCCTGGTCGAAAGGAGGCAGGTGAATAAGTGAAAGGTTACTATAAAAGTTATACATTATGGTAATGCAAAACACTCATTAATGGTATCAGCCAAACATCATAATGGAGGATCCTCCAGTAAAAAATCTACAGATCCAGGGGTATATCCCTGACTAAATAATTGAAAAAAACAAGAAAAATGAGGGCAAGCACACTCGCCTAACAAGAGCTTTTATACGTTCCAGATAAACAATTCAACTCTTTACACCGTTGTTCATCCAAGTGTATCGTCCCCACTGGCTGTAAGCACTCATGAATGCTTTTTGCAACAATTATTGTCCCTTTAAAAGGTAAAGGTGCAGCCCTGCAATTGCATTTACTGATTATAAATATGCAAGCATAGATTTAGTTGAACATAACTGCATGCACACCATGTGTGCGTGCAATTTTTATGTTTGTGCGTCACACTTACACACATTATCATCGCTTCAATAAGATGCTCTAAAATACAGAAAGCCTAAACATAAAACAGATATGTTTATGGAATGGTGTGAGCTGGGGCATGAGCAAAGACAAGCTGCCTGGCATGACTGGCAAGGTGAAGAGGGCAAGTAATGTATGTCCGAGTGACGACCGGAGACAGCTCACCTTCACGACTTGCCCAGAAAAGCCACTTCTGACCTCAATTAGATTTAATGCCTCATTCCCGGCGTGCTGCAGGAGATAGAAAGGAAAACAAATGCACAAACGCACAAGCACAATTTAAGACCTTGACGTACGAACGCTCACAATTGTTTGACGGGCATTCCCAGCCAGGATAACAGTGCGACATAAAGTTTGCAGCACGCAGGTATGGCATTGTCATGAATTTTATTTGACGGTCCTTAAAGATCAAAACATTTGCATTTCATTAGTGAGCCGAGCAACGCTGCAAAATCCATGTATGTCTTTCCCCATTTCATAAAATCAGTGACATTGACCCCGGCGCATGCATTGCCACATTTGTCTTGCGATGGTCATGTTTGCTAATTACCGTTGGGCCTTGGACACTGGGATTACAGTATTATCAATAGCGATAATTGCAGCAAACAGGCACCTGGCAAGTCGTCTCTATTTGAATTGTCTGCTTCTGATTGCTGTTTGCCCGCCTGCCTCGTTTGCTGGAATATATATATATCTTCTGGCCAATCTATTTTCGCGTGCGTGCGTGCGCGTGTGTGTGTATGCCACGTCAACAGTTCGGAATGTCAATTTTCCAGGAGACGAAGTGACATTTCGGCTCCTGTGTCTGCATCTGGCGCTCGTCAAAAAAAGTCTCCCCCTTTACAAAATCAATAGACACTTTTTTTTTTACACTTTTGCCTTCCGATTGCAAGCCACGACAGCTTTATTGCACAGCGACATCATACTAATAACATTACGCAAAGTGCACACGAAAAAATGTTAGATTAACACACACCCATTATACATCGTAGAAACCTAATGTGTAGAATACTAATGGCAGCAAATTGTTCGCCAAATATTTAATATGCACTCAATGAGCCGAGAACATTCATTGCGTTTAATAAAAAAAAAGGAAAATTAGCACATTATTTTATGCTCAAGAATATTAAAACATTGTCTTTTGGAACGAATTAAATGGGTTTATTTTGCAACTTAATCTTTGTAAAGCCTGCCACCTAGTGTTCATTGACTCATTCTCAGGTAGATAAAACATCGATAATTTTTAAAGTTACCTTTATTACACAAAAAACTACAATGGGAATGCTGGTTTAATAAAGAATAAAATTTTAGCAGCCTCAGCATCACAAGTACAATGTCCTGTCAGTTTAACCAGGCAGTAGTGTAGTGTATGCAGATGCCTAGTAAGATGGGTATGGCATAACATTTGTTGCTATGCTCGATTGTACGTAGCCAACCGTGCTAATCGGAGGTGCAGATGAAGGACAACAAACTAAACCCAAACAGCAGTTCAAAAGAAATTAGTTTTCAATCTAGATTTAAAAGTGCATAGCTCCAGTGGCTTCTTCATTTCATTTCGGATGAACATTCCAAACGGCCGCAGAAGCGCATCTAAAAACGTGCAATGGGGTCACCATCTTTGTTCGATGGCTAGCCAAATGATGCTGCGAGGCTGACCGGAGTTTCACGTGATGGTTTATGCTCCTTTACAAGATCAGCAAGGTGGTTCATTGGTGGCAAGCACTTTGTGTGTAAAGACTTGCGACCTTATGAAGTATTCGTGAACGTTGCCGATAATTGACAATATACTAACTACTTAATTTAATTTTAACACGTAGGCTTCCGCGACCAATATTATTCATTATAAAGGTTTTTGGGTTAGATCGCGTTATTTAATTTCATGTTGCCGAAAATTGAGGATGCATTACATGTGTTCATTCAATAAATGATCGAATATCAAAAATGTTTAAATAATCAAACATCATTCCACAGATGGTTTCTTTTCACTGGCGTGCGATTGGATGAGACATTATGAACATCAGTTGGAGTTTGTTCCAATGGGGGGAGGGGGGCCACTGGGCTTGGGTATATAAGGGCAGTTTGCAAGCCAGACAGGACAGTTGCTCCTCTTCTGCCCACATCCATCATCCTTCTACTGCCCACATCTTCTACTGCCCACATCCATCATCCTTCTGCTCCAGCACCCGCAACTGTGGGCACGGCACCAGCTTAATAGCAAGCTGTAAGTCTGCCAAATTATTTAATAGTTGTGGTGGGATAAATTGCCATAGTTGACAGTTTTTTTTTTCCTGTGCCTTCATTTGTTAAACTGCAGATGGCGGACCCAGGTGGAGAGGCGACTCGGCAAGGATCATGGGGCAGACACTTCCCGGAACCCCACAGCATCAGCTCGCAGGCGAAGGAGGTGCCACCGGGGACTTTGTGCCTCAGTGAGAGACCCCGTAGTCTTAAGCTGTGGTGGTGCTTTTTCTGCAATATTTTACTGTCTTTTCTTGGATTTTCTGTTTCCACTCAGTCACATATTCACTTTAAGATGTTTTTTGTTCATGTTTTTGTTTTTTTGTTTGTTGCGGTTGCACCCGATTCAAGAGCCGAATGGCTCACAGGGCTATACCT
Organism: Lampetra fluviatilis; assembly: GCF_964198595.1. Taxonomy (NCBI): domain Eukaryota; kingdom Metazoa; phylum Chordata; class Hyperoartia; order Petromyzontiformes; family Petromyzontidae; genus Lampetra; species Lampetra fluviatilis. The sequence goes on from NC_136281.1 coordinate 4,124,228, forward strand.
AATAAATTAACTTGAACTTGAAACTTGATAGCATGCCGAGCTGTGCACCCGGTGAGGTGAACATGTGTTTGCTGGATGCGTATTTGCTGGATATGTACGAGTTGAGGGTATGGAGGACAGGGCTGGTGTCGTGGATGCTGATGGTGGTTGTTGTTGTTCTATTGCCGTTGTTTTTTTTCTAACTGGAGGGGTGATGCGTGGGGCATCACACGAGAACCTGGCGAGAGTGGGACTCAAGCCCTGAAGTGTCTCTTCCAGTGCCGGCTCGTTGCATCTCCACTGTTTAGCACACTCTGGTCGTACCGCGCCACAAGTCACACAAGTGTAACAATTTAGCAGAATTTGCCCGTCGAACTCACTCCGAGGTGTGAGCCCACCCCTGGCATGCGTGCTACTCGGGAAGCCAGCTTCTTTACACTTCGAATATCCGAATGTCATACCAGTGACCCAGATCCAAGCACAGCCACTGGGCTAACCACGGCTTAGTTTCAGCCGAAGCTGTCTCAGTGCTGAGATCTGGAAATTATTTCCCTGTCCCCCCCACCCCCACCCTTCCCTGCAATTCCCACTGTCAGGGGGCTAGACAGTGGGGTCCAGGGGGTAGGGGCTTGGAGGGACCCTGGGCAAGATTCCTTGATAAATTAAGCCCTGGTGCTAACTCAGCACCCGACAGTCTGGCTCAGCCGCGAACGATGATGAAAGCTTTACTCCAAGCAGGTCCACGTGTACACCCAATAAAAGGGCTCACACCACACATCAGCATTTACCCTTGCATTCGAAACAAATAGTGGATGTTTTAATCTGTGCTGTTTATCAAAGACAACTGAAATATAATAATAATAATAATTTATTTACATCCCTGTCAATCTACTGCGCGACGAAGGCCTCACTAGTAGAATACTAAAGACATTTTCTCATAACATTTTCCATCCTTAAATTATCATAATTGCTTGAAATCTAAACTTTCATTTAAAGTAAACATTGCTGTATACACAGTTTTAAATGTATACAGCCATACTGGAAAGCAAACACTGAGTTTGCACTCAGAGCAAATCAAAGCAGAGCTGCGCCCAGCGGCATGAAGTGTTATTCGTTGAGAGGTTGGCTGGTCGGACCTAAAACCCTACTCCCAGAACACCCAGCCATCGACGGTGCTTCAGCGCATGAGGGGTCAATTACTCAAGAACTCTTCTCCGCCTTGTCGCCTCCCCTTGATCACAGCCGTGCTTGTGGGAATCCCACACTGTGAAGGCATGGGGGGGCTGCATCTCTGCCGAAATAGTGGGCCCACTGACGAGAGGTGGGACACACACCTCGACGAGTGCGCATGATGCCAGGGTGCAGGTAGGAACTGAAATACGGTTGGGAACGAAAAACACATTCCTGCGGAGGGAGCTGGTAGGAACGTTGGGTTGCTCGGTCAATGGTCAGGGTCAACGGTGGCGTGGTTTATTTCGCAAATATGCCCGACTGCGAGGGCGGGCACAAGCCGGCGTGAGTAGGTTAAACGTTAAGTTTTATAAGGGCACCACGGGGTGAGCAGCCCCTCCCCACCCAGCCCCACCCCTCCCACCCCCCACCCAGCCCCACCCTCCCCACCCAGCCCCTCCCCACCCTCCCCATCGATCCCCTCCCCATCCCTCCCCACCCAGCGCCTCCCCACCCTCCCCTCCCTACCCAGCCCCTCCCTCCGCACCCAGCCCCCCCCTGCACGACGGACGGACGGACACAATAATCCCCTGTGGGCTGGTGTAACCAGAGGTTCCTACCAGTATAAAACCAGAAGCACAAGACCTGCACAGGGCTGCGCTCTGGGGCGAGATATTGCTTTCACTGTCTCTACTCGGGTTATATAAATGTACTGTTACATAAACACATACATTAGTTACTCCGGTTTATATCGGGATAAAAGACTCTCAGTCTACATGTTAAATGTTATGATTTTTTACCTCCGAATGTTAATCCATTTGTATATTACATAACATTCATGAATCACGATGCAGCAGCTCCATATGCAATATTTTATAGGAAGAGACACCACGTCAAACGGCACAGTGGTGCAACAAGACACCTTTGAAATTACACTCACAGAGATGGTCTATTTGTCTGTTACGTAACTTACCACAGCAAACGCATGGAATATTGGTTTTAGATTAGTGCGTGTGACAATCATGGCCGGTAGATGGTGTGGGGGGTAATGTCAGCATGCGGCTCACCTGCTCCAGCAGGGAGCTGCCAGCGTGCCACCTGCGAGCCCAGGCCGGTGGCTGGGCACAGGGCGAAAACCCATCCTGTGCCCCAGAAACAGAATCAGAATATGTACTTATAATGGAAGAAACCGAAGAGCTAATTAATGCTCTTTTTCACAGACGTCCAGTTGGGGCGAGTCAGAACGTTGCAACAAACAATCAATACAAAAACACGATATGAGTGCAAAGTATAGGGAAATTAAGCAAATCACGAAAGAAATATACAAATAAATAAAGTTATTTGACCAGGTAAAGCCCACTGAGCTATTAGCTTATTTTGTCAGAGGCGACCTGGCCACAAATGATAGCTCAACGAAGTGGTTTATGACGCGGAAATTGATAGCAGCAGCAGAGTGGTTTTGCCGCATGTTCCTGCAGTACCCTCATTACGCATAGATACCAAAGCAAGCTACATCGAGATGTGTATGAAACTTAATTTGTCCATCTCAGAGACCATCTGACACGGCGCTAAACCTAATTGTCCATACAGACCTGGAGCGACCAAAGCAGCTATTGTATTGATGATGGGCGATGTTTAACTATATGACCATTGATCTTTGTCAACTAAAACCTCGACATATTATCGACATGCTATTTTTATGTTTTTTAAAAATACATTCTCGATTCTCTTCCTATCCCTCAATTTTATTTCATGTTGAGAGTTGCATATATTGTGGGTTACAACTGGCCTTTGTGGCCTCTTTATAGGTAGTAATAGAAACAGATCCACATCGATTATCTCAACGAGATGCTGGTTGCCCTGGTGCTCCAAGGGAATTATGCCCGCAGGCACACTGACAGCATACATGTTTGACTTAGAGCTGTTTCAACGAGCTATTTCAGTAGTTTTGTTGAGCGATGGATACTACTTCGACCGCATCGACATGACTCGTGAATATGTCATCGAAAATGATTGCACACCCTCAATTCCAAAATACAAGTGTCGGATCGTATGGACACTTTTGAGACTGACTCCACATTCTTGTCTATTTACTTCAAGCGTCACTCTTTTCAGTCACTCGCGGTTGGCAGGCAAACTTAGAGCTGTACAGGGACTACGATGTTTAATTAAGTTTTACATCACCGTACAGCGTCGAGAAAGTTGTTTTGCCAAGCATTATAGACACGATATCGTGCTACTTTAATGTCAAACGTTAAATGTAAAAATGCCGCTTGTATTTTACCGTGAGAATTGTTAAATGTATTATTGACGTATCTCTTCTCACCTTCAAAAACACCACAATACATCGTGTTTAATCAATGGCAGTTCCTCGACTGTAGTTACACAAATGCTGAGTACTGCCTGCAGCTAAATTCACGCATAATTACGTGCACCCTGGCAACAGAAGCGCCGCGGCATGCCGTCACCTGGGGCAGTGGATTTTCACTTTTTAATATACAACAAACCATATGTCAAGGTCGAACATCTTAGCGCCAATGGCCCCCTGGCCAAACCTCCCCCCCCCACACCCACGCGTCTCCTAAACACTCGATGTATCGGCATGCACGACGTACGGTTGAAGGTGAGCGAGGAGGATGTCCCAAATTCTAGTTATGCCCACTTACCATGATCACCACACCTGGAGTCTCGCAGTGATCGAGCCGCGCTCTCGGGAGTTGAGGCTCACGTTCTGCAAGTCCCCGAAAATGTCAACATTTCCACCACGGTCACGCTCCCTCACTCCACGCTCTTCTGCTGGACGTGCACAGAAAAAACAAGTTATTAAAGCACACGTTTGGTTTCTCCCACAACGCACGGGCAAACCGTGAACGAGCCAACAACAAGAGTTGGTTACAAAGGGGGAAGTGTCCTGACGCTTGCGTTCCGAACAAAGAGTGTGCTGTGACCAGGGGTGGCTTTGTACGCAATGCACCAGGCAACCAATGAACACTCCCTCTTAACAACAAGAATTACACAGTCATTCAGAATAATTGTAATGCTTCCCAATGTCACGTACGACATGCACTCACTGTATGCGACTTAAATATTTACAATGTATAGCATTTGAACAAAAGAACAATTGAAACAACTGTTTACGTGGGGATGGGGGAGGTTAAAGCCATCTTACTGTGCACGCTATTTGAGTGTTCAATAACAACTGCTTACGCTGAAAATTCCTTAAACAACCGAGTCGATGTCTCTGGTCGTTCGTCTCGTCTTCTTCAACACAGTCCTCCTGAGATCACAAGAGGAGCCGAGGAGAGCACAGAAACTCACGACAGTGGCTCTTCTTCCACGTGGAGCTGCAGCGGACAAGAGCCACGGAGAGAACCTCTCCCCCAGAGGACTCTTGAGTGGGCTGGAAATAGATAGAATCGAGGTGGGACTTGTCCACAGTGTACCGAGCCACTGGGGCGGGTAGTGAGGGGGGTGGGAGTAGAACTGCAGACCACGTGAATAGGGTAGGGGGAATGTCCTGGAAGCCTGGTGTGGGTTGAGTATGGCGAGATATCTTGAGCTGGGATATCCAATTATTGAATACATCAATTTACTCGACGTGTTTGAAAAAAAAAAGTCTCACCTCTCTTTCCAATGTGTGTCAGCCACGTGCGTTGTCGGGCCGAGGTAATCCACCACAAAAAAATAAATGTTGATTAATAAAGTCACGTAGGTAAAAATAAATAAAAAAATAAAAAAATCAATAACAGAATAGAAAAGAATATATTTTTTTATTATTCTTTATTTTTACCTACATGACTTTACCGAAACACCATAAGAGTATGAATCATTGCAGTCACGAAAGCTTCAAATCTAGAATTGATGAATAACTTTAGTCGGTTAATTGGCTTAGTGCATTCGTTTACTGAATCGATTAATTGAATAGACCCATCTTCTTGGTTCTTTCGGTAAAGTCACGTAGAAGGGAAGTAATAAAATAATAAAAATAAAACACAATAAAATAATTTTGACGACGTTTCGGCCACAACGCAAGCAGCCGTCCTCAGGTGAAAACCAGGTCCGTCGAGGCGACAGAGTCTGAATGAAACAGCACACGAGCTTGGAGCATATATATATAAGCTGGGCGCCTTGACAAAGGAATTTGCATATCAAGAGGAATTTAGCATATTTATGGGAAATGCAGGAATGTGATTAGTACTACATATGCATGTGCATTATGCAGGATTAACAGCATCAAAGGGAGCTGCAGTTGCTGCTAAAGAACCAAGAAGAAGAATCCCTGCAGTCACGAAAGCTTTAAATCGAAAAAAAAATGAATAGACCCAGCTCCAGGAGGTATTCGGCGAACGTGTGGAAGGAGTCGGGGCGAAGAACCAGGCAGTGGTCCCAAAACATGCACCAACCAGATCACAAATGTCGAATTGTAACCCCTTGGCCACACCGAGGGCAAGGCCATCGCTCTTCCTCGTGACAATCAAATGAGATGAACGTCACACCGCACTTCACGCATGAAGTGGAATGACTGCTAAACGCGATCTTCTGTGCAGGGTTATGGTTTCAATGGCTATTTTCACTTCGAGTGTCTGCTTGCCGCAGAATGAATGAATAATGTTGTAATTTGCATGACAACACGGTGACACCAGCCCTGATTACTAAAAGCATTGTTTGGAGGGTTGTGATGACAGCACGTTGTCTAGGGCAACGACGCTTTATAATTGGCCTAATTGCAACGTGACAGAATAACAAGACCCCCACTGGGCTCTCTGCGTATGACTCACTGCGAAGCCTTAATGCGATGTTTGGTAGAAACACAAAAGGCACAAATTGCCTTTAGATTCGTGCAGTCGCGAATACAGTTGCTTTGATGTGCAATAACGAGAATACTGAAAATTAACATGTACAGTGTGTACATCGTTTTATTGTGTTATAGGATTAGTAATTTTCTAAAATTGCAGAGCGTTATGGATGTTAACAATCTAAAAAAATAATATCGTAAAACGATACAATGTTGGTAAGAATGTAGTAGAGCTATGCAATGGTGTTGATCGCAAATAAGGTTGACTTGTGAACCAGTCAACTTGATTTGAAGCTTTCGATACTGCAGGAATCCATACTATTTGGTTCTTTCGGTAAAGTAACGTAGGTAGAAAAGAAAATATTTTTTCTGTTATTTTATTACAAATTTTTAACTTTATTTATATTTTATTTTATTATTTTATACCCACGTGACTTTACTAGCTTGTTTGCCCGTCCTAGGACGGAAGCTGTAATATTTACGAAAAAATTGAGCGGAGTATAATTGTATCTTGTGTAAATTTAATGGCAGGGAATCTTGCACAAAATATGTAATCGAACACCTCACTGCATTTTACTGTAGCACTGTATTAATGGCAGTGAATCTGGCACAAAACTACGGCATGTCACTGTAGCACTGTATATAACTGACCTTCAATTTGTTAAAATGCACTGCTCTGAAATTTTATTCTCTTCTGCTTTCGGTCGCTGGGGTTGAAATAAACTGGAATTCGATACAATATCTGGAAAATCACCGAGAAACGTCTATTTTACCATAATGTAGAAGTTATAAATTAGACTTACCTTTTGTCTCAAGTGCTGAAGAAATAAATAAAGACACCAAATCCACTTTGTTGCTGCGTATAATTATTTATTAGATTCACTTTCAATAAAAAAAAACGTGAAACTTTTAGCAAATTAATGAGAAAAAAATAAAGTCTGGATTAACCACACGTACTTGTGGAAAAAAATGCAAACAAACATGCTCTGATAATATATGCATTGCCTTTGAAATGTATTGGCCTACATATATTATTAGAGCATGTTTGTTTGCATGTTTGGTGTTTGAACATCTGAACACCTCTATTATTGCCAAAAAAAAATCTAAAACCTATTAATTCTCAGAGCTGTTTTGATTAGTCAAATCACGTGACCACCTAAATGTGATATCTTGCTTGCAGTCATCAAGGCGAGTGCTGAGAGAACGACTCACTACACTTGAGAGCCCTGTCTGGATTCAAACCCAGGCTGAGGCGTGAGCTTTGAAAATGACAATCTGAGCGGCAAGAGGATGTGTTCACTTAATATTTTATTTATTTTTACTGGTCGGAACCGCCAGGTTACATCAGCCCACAGGGGATTATTGTGTCCGTCGTGCAGGGAGGGGCTGGGTGGGGAGGGGAGGGTGGGGAGGGAGGGGCTGGGTGGGGAGGGTGGGGAGGGGCTAGGTGGGGGTGGGAGGGGTGGGGCTGGGTGGGGAGGGGCTGGTCACCCCGTGGTGCCCTTATAAGACTCAACGTTTAACCTACTCACGCCGGCTTGTGCCCGCCCTCACAGTCGGGCATATTTGCGGAATACACCACGCCGCCGTTGACCCTGGCCACTGACCGAGCAACCCAACGTTCCTACCAGCTCCCTCCGCAGGAATGTGTTACATTTATTTTATTTAAATCTTTCCCTTGAAAATCTCTCGGGTCATGGAACATCTCATTTGTAAGGGTATCCAGGGTGTGACGCACGTATACAAAAATGTTAAATATGTAACCTATACAATGTCCGTGTATACAATGAATAGCACACTCATTCAAACACAAGGATAAACAATATTGTGCATAATTAACTTGGGCATACTGCCGGTTCAAATACAATTTATTTTAGCTGTAACAGTTGCAAATATTGTGTAAGTGTGGTTTAATTTGGTATCTAAGTTTATACTGCCAGCTTAGTCTTCGGCTACTAATACATTAATGCTAATGATGCATACCGTGTCAACCCAAACGGGTTACCCATATTCTTGTACAGGGAAATTGAGTTTTCAGGTCGATATGGCGTACGGCCGTTTCAATACGGGTAAAAAAAACATTTGTTGTCTATTTGTTTGTGTTTCTCCCTTGTGATGGGACTTTGTAGGATGAACGTTGAGACGTGTGACCAGTAAGGTTTGAATTGGTCTGTAATAAGTTGGGGCACATAAGGGTTGACAGGTATGATGATGCTTTCAATGACAGGTCCATCCATAATGCAATGGAGCAGCAATATTTTCAAATTTGACTTTTAATACAAACGAGTTTATTGAGGAATATGTTTGATCATTGAAGGATGACTTTGTTCGTCAATAGCTACGAATACATTGTTAGGGCCGTCCATAAATGACGTCACGCACATGGGGGGGGGGGGGGGTCAGACATTTGTGACGATGTGTGACGAGGGGGGGGGGGTGAGAAATGTGACGTCACATCAAAATTCGCAACTTTAAATAAATATAGACAACACGTTTTACTTAATTAAATAGACTTTTTAATAAATGTTTTCTCCTACAACATCAGAGTGCAGCGCCACATTAAATACGCACTACAATGACAATTGTGTAAAGCGATTTGAAACATGTTTTATTTTGGGGGGGGGCAGCGCTTTGTGACGTCATATTTGAGGGGGGGGGTCTGACTTTTTGTGACGCCGTGTGACGACGGGGGGGCGGGGTCAAAAATCGTCCAAAATCGCGTGACGTCATTTATGGACGGCCCCTTATTCATATGCCAATTCAAACATTGTTCATCAGCAAACCAAAATATTCCTATTATGCCCGATGATGAAAAGTACAGCCTCAAACTCTTACATCGCCTATCTCTCCGGCCTCGACATTTCTGTGTGTTGCAGAAGGCCCATTGCCCGAAACGTCGCCTTAAATGATGAGGGGGTTTTAAACGAATGAATCGAACAACCACGATGGGTGGTGTTTAAAGACGCGTCGCTCGCGAGACAGCCAATCCGGTGCGTCGCTCGCGAGACAGCCAATCCGGGGCGTCGCTCGCGAGACAGCCAATCCGGTGCGTCGCTTACGAGACAGCCAATCCCCGTCGCTCCCCAGTCGTAGACGCCACGCCCCTTGCGGAAGTTGCGTGCGACAGTGTCCCGACACGAGTGGGGGGGGGGAGCGCAACGCGTGAGGAGTTCGCGATTCCCACCGGCTGGGGGTGGACGCGAGGCCTCGGCCCACTCCCGCTGCCGCCGCCGCTGCTGCTGCTGCTCCTCCACCTCCTGTATACACCCCCCCCCCCACCACGGAGCCTTCACTCACGCACTACGAGGCGAGGAGAACGCGTACCTCCGTGATGCCCGCACTCGGCCCGGGCTACTGGAGCGGCTACCTGCTCTGAGGCCGTGACCCCGAGGCACACACCAACCCCCCCACCTCTCGCCCGCATCGTCCCGTCGCTTGCGAGCAGGATGCAGTGCGTCCCTGCCAGGTGCCCTTTGCTGCTGTTGAGGCTGCGCCAGGGCTCCCGTGCCCCCCGCGTGAGCTACGGACGCGCCGGGCGCTGGGCCGCGCCGACCCGTGGCCCTTGCCGCACGGCGGTGGCGGCGTTGATTTGCCGCGGGGCTCCGCGGTTATGGCCCCAATGCACGACCGCGTTGGCGAGGGCTGCGTCGGGCTTGCAGGCTTCCGCGGAGCGATGGGCCCAGGCGACGAGCGGCGCTGGGCTCCGACGAACGGGTCTGAGGGTGGTGGTCCCGGGGCTTCCAGGGGTCATCGTGCCCTGGAGGGGTCACCTGGGATTCGCGGCTCCCGGCGCACGGGCCTGGAGCCTCCACCACGTCAGGAGGTTCGCGAGCGGCGCTGACGATGGACGAGGCCTCAAGCAAGCGGGTGACACTGGCGCGGCTTCCGAGGTTGGGGATGTTAAGAGCGCCGATGAGTCCTCCAAGGACTTGAAGAAGCTGATGGCGCTTGCACGACCCGAGAGTCGGACGCTCGCCGGTGAGACAGCGCCACATTTCGGCTGCCCCGGGACGTTAACAGTGCGTCGTGATGACCGCAGTGTTGCACCCCCCACCCCCACCTGCTGTTGAATCCTGGCACGAGCACTGCACGCGATTGACCGTGACGGGGATGAATGTGGAGTGGCACATTGTCAATTGCTGCGCTCGAGTTATTGTGCGGAATGCACAACATAACTTGTTTTTATATTTTGAGCACACGCCAGGGTAACGTATTCTTGAGCAGATATGGAATTAGATAAGGTGAAATCCTTATGCTCCCTGGGTTATACTGCACTATTTTATACCATTAATGGATTTGGCACAACACAAAGCACAAATTGACTTGTTGAGAGGAGCAGGGCAGCTTGACCTCCCATTTAGTTTGAAAGGCTTTGTGAGTTTAGTGAGATTGTGTTTATTCAAACTTCGCTTTCTAATCGCTGGTTTTGTTTTCTTTGCCTTCCACTCATGGCAGCGGCGGTGGGGCTTCTGTGCATATCGAGTGTGGTGACAATGTCGGTGCCGTTCTGCCTGGGCAAGGTCATCGATGTGATCAACAGCACTGGCGGCGTAGACATGGCCCCCACCGACTTGGCTCACCTGGCCACCGTGCTCTCCGGCATCTTCATGGCCGGGGCCGTCGCAAACGCCGGCCGTGTCTATCTCATGCAGGTGTCAGGTCCGGCCTGCCACGCACCACACCAAAACCACCACGGCTCTGTGATCGGATTGTGGGCCTCTACCGGTCCAGGCCAGATTGTCTGTCAAGTGTAGTACATTGCCTCTATGGCAGTGGTCAAATGTGAAGATGCATTCAGTGTTGCCTGTATTAAGTGTATTTGTCTTATGTATTGCTCATTAAGTGTGATACAATTTATGGAGAGCTTAACGTATTTAAAAGCTAGGCAGGGGGTGGTGGCGGCACAGTCAGGTGTGTGCACTGCACTCAGAAGCCGGCCACCTGAGTTTGATTCCGAGTCATTGCTAACGCCAGTGGCAAATCGTATCACAGCCAGTCCCGACCACCTATCCCCCTCCCTGCCCCTCACCTTTCCCAACTTGCAATGACCAGTGTGGTATAGTCCAACATCTCCCGTGACTGACATTACCCGCGGAGGCCTTCGTCCAGTCGTGGATTGACAAAGGGCTTTAAAACAGCACTTAAGAAACATGAAGTCGTTTGTAAATAATGAAGATGTTTAATGCATTTCCAAACTGCAAGGAACAGGCAGTTGTGAAACCCTTGATCTCTTATCGGTAATCTCACCATCGTCCGTTGGGGCATGTGATGATGACATCTGGTGCGGTCGCAGGCCAACGGATTGTGCAGCGACTCCGCGACTCCCTCTTCCGTGCCATCATGCGGCAGGAGCTCGGCTTCTTTGACCGGACGCGCACGGGCGAGCTGGTGAACCGACTGTCTGCTGATACGGCCCTAATGGGCCGCGCTGTCACGGAGAACTTGTCCGATGGACTGAGATCTTTGGCCCAGGTCACGGTCGGCATCGGCATGATGGTGCGTGAGGAGTAACAGTTCTACCCGAGGGTAGTAGCGTGCACAGCCTGGTTAGTGGTGTGGTGCTACATTGTGGCACTTCTGTAAAAGGTTAAATATGTCTCCAATTAATAAAATATTTCATGGTATTTTTTTTTTATAATAGGGGGAGCGGTGGCGCAGTTGTCGACATGCTGCGGCTTGAACTTGGAAACCTGAATTTGAGTCCTGGTCATGGCTGACATCGCCTATGTTTTAGATTCCCATGAAAAACATTGTAATTGGGAATGTCAAATATATTCTATCCATCTTGTTATATTAACACAGTGATGTGTCAAAATATAAGAAATATAAGAATTGTTTTTTCCCTTGGCGGAAAGGGTAACACCAATTCTGATTCTGGAAAGAAAGGTCCCATGATGTAGCTGCTCGCCCTTAACTATAAATACCCTGATAGTGCATTGTCTCTGTGCTGTTTGCCTTTTGGTGTTCTCTGGTCGAGGCTAGGCTCTGGTGTGGACCAATCAGTTGCAAAGACAATGCTTATATTACCAGAGCATGTTTTTGTTTGCATGTTCACCACAAGTATGTGTGGTTAATGCAGATATGATTCTTTGCTAAAGATTTACGTTTGGTGTTTTAACATCTTAACACTTGTTTATTGCAAGAAAAGGTTAAACCAATACTTATACAGTGATGTATAATTATTGGTCATTTGGATTATATATCACGTTATGAATTAATGTTATGGCATATTACCGACCTTTTTATGACACAAATTGTGCATAGAACTTGCATAACAACGTTGTGTGGAGGAGATATGTTACAATTAACCCTCATTCCAATTCAGGAGTATAATTCGAATTAAGAATATTTTATTTTTGATTTCCATATTAGCCTCAAGCGGCTGGAGGGTTCAGATTAACGAATTACATCCAACACGTACGAATCCGCAAACATATATCCCTGCACACTTCAACGTATGCACCGTGGACTTGCGCATCAATGCACAGCACCACAGTGGGTGACGTGAGCTGTGCGCGCCCCCCGTCCTTTTCTAGTTTTACGTCTCGCCGAAGCTGGCCACCTTCGTCCTGGGCGTGGTGCCGCCCATCGCACTGATCGCCGTGGTGTACGGCCGCTACCTGCGCCGCATCACCAAACGCACGCAGGACTCGCTCGCCGAGGCCACGCAGGTAGGGCCGCCCCCGCCGGACACCAGAGCTGTCACTTATCCAGCAGCGGGCACATTTGTGATTCACCCCAACCTCCGTTGCATGAATTGTCACCAGTTCTTCGAAGGTAAAAGCCTCATGATTGCATGGGTCAGTTTGGATTCACGGTTCCATCGAATAATTGTTTTTACGCTTAGCTTGTGTTTTGCTATTCACAATGCACATCTTGTCCATACTATCTCTGTGTTGTGTTTTACAAATGACTACTGCCCATCGCATGTGTATTGTCAATCTCATTTATACTATTCTGTTTGTCTCATTCTGACCATGACCGTAATGTAAATATAAGAAATTGAAAATCGTGCTGACTCGCACAACGTGGTGTATGTATCACGAGTATAATAAATAATTGTAATCAATGAATTTTACATGCTTGGCCAGCAGCAACTGCAAGCAGGAGGGGCCTTTAAACATCTCAACGTTGAGTAGGCCTGTGCAAGCAATGTGACGGATGTATATTGCACATATGTTTATCATCAGTTATAGAATGCTCACGTGTACCACTCGCAAGCCAGTAAACAAAGTCTGCCAAAATAAGTGTGCCAGGCAGTAATTGATGTTCAAAACAGGTGGACGTGTTTTTGTTCTGCTTCACCGACCTTGCTTTCACGTCTTCCGTTCCGCACTGCAGGTGGCCGAGGAGCGCATAGGGAACATTCGCACGGTGCGGTCGTTTGCGAAGGAAGAGCTTGAGATGGAGAAGTACTCCTCCAAAGTGAACTACGTGCTACAGCTGGCATACAAGGAGGCTTTGGCTCGAGCCGGCTTCTTTGGGGCGGTGAGAGCTTGTTAGCGCGCAAGAGCACGACGGGAAAAGCCGGGGTTTGTGGGGCGTGTCTGCACATGCAGCATTGATGCTGCTACAAAATAATAGACATGCCCAAAGAGATCCTGACATACAGTGTCGGAATCACTCAACCGATGTTGCAGCCCCACACCAACACTGTTGTTGTTTCTGCCGATTGCATTTGGAGGGTAGAGAAGGTTGTCAGGGATTGTGTTGAGATGGAATGAAGGGATAAGGTAAACAGCGAGTGTGCGTTCGTTTTTGCAGACGGGGCTGTCTGGCAACCTCATCGTCTTGGCCGTGCTGTACAAGGGGGGACTGCTCATGCAGAGCGCACACATCACCGTCGGGGACCTCTCTGCTTTCCTTCTCTACTCTGGTTGGGTGGGCATCAGCATCGGAGGTAAGCTCACCTTCAGTTTACAGCAAGGGACACTGCTCTTGCCTTTTGCTGTCTTATGCTGGCTTGATGAATAGCAATTTGTACGTCTATGTTCAGACTACTTTGCCAGGAAATAAATGGCTTCAGTTTATCTACAGTGGCTTGCTTCAAAGCCTCCACTGACTGTTCGGAGTTCACAATGGTTCACTGTGTTGTCAATGGTCTGTTCAGTATTTTTAGCATTTTGCCTTTACCGAGAAAGGGTCAACAAAAGTCTGTGCTTTATCTCCACCATAGGACTGAGCTCTTTCTACTCGGAGCTGATGAAGGGGCTGGGAACTGGCAGTCGGATCTGGCAGCTACTGGATCGTCAGCCGACCATCCCACTCGGTGGTACGCCCAGCCCAACCTCGAAGCAGGAGATTCCGCATTAAATACCATCAAACATACAATCTTTCAACCGCGTGGGCGCTGACTTTTTGCAGCGGAAGTATTCGTCAATTAAAATAAACAGGTGTGGTGACGATTGCGATTTTGGGCTCCCTCTGGCTGATGCCGGCTGCTTGCTTTGTTGTGACGTGCGTCGCGTGGCAGAGGGGCAGGTGGTGCCGTTGCAGGCGCTGCGCGGGGAGATCGAGTTCCGTGGAGTGCACTTTGCCTACCCGACTCGTGAAACCGCCCCGGTGTTCCACTCGCTGGACCTCGCGGTGCCGGCTGGCCAGGTCACCGCCGTCGTGGGCCCCAGCGGCTGCGGGAAGTCTACACTCCTGTCGCTATTGCTACGCCTCTACGACCCGCAGCAAGGTCCGACGCTCTGCTGCCACGTGTCGCTCGCATAGCTAGGAGGGGTTGGGGCGCAGTATTCGTTCGCAGCAGAGGTCACCCTCCCATGGGGCACACTCGCACTGCTTTATCATAATCATCATCCGCCAAAACACGTATACGGATTACCTATTGGTATGGATTTGGACATGGTGTCACGCTTTCGCCAAAGTTACATATATGAGAATAAATATTCGGATACTGGGGGAAATATTACACATACACATGTTCACGATCACTGCATTGTGCATTTGTTCTGTGTTACAGGTCAAGTACTAATTGATGGGCAGGACGTCCGGGAGGTGAACCCAAGCTGGCTACGATCGCAAATTGGCACCGTCAGCCAGGTGCAAGCCCACATATCACTATCAGAATGTGAACTTACAGAAAGACATTTGCCCATAAACACAACTCATCCAGTAGGCACACACCTCGGCTGTATGTCGCGGGCTGTGCGATGCGAGCTTTAAGCTTCATTAGATGAAGAGAGACTTTAATAGTGCATTCAGGTGCTCCATCATAGTCATCTCGGTGACCCTCGCTGAACTGACATTAAAATGTATTCGAGTGACATTAAAATTCTGTTGACGTCAATGCAGCTCAGCGCGACAGATGGCCTGAACAAGAGTTTCAAAGATTCATACTTGCGTCAGTTGTGTGTGTCTGCACAGGGAAATGGCTATTATGTTTCTTCTTGAATTGATTTGTGTTTAATGCCGTACGTCTGCAGTGAAAGAAAAAGAACAAATTATGTATACGAACGCAAAAATTTGAAGTCTACGAATAACGCATTCGACATGGGGGTGGGGGCACCTCTTATTTTCTCGAGATGAAGAGGACTTTCAGATCCCTCGTAAATGCACAAGGTGGGCCACACATCACCCAAGCGGTGACTGTCATGACGGAAGCGACCGATCATGCTGAAATTCGATTCTGCGTAGTTGCCGCCTCGAAATTATTCCCCTGACATTCCTGATTAGTGCAGTTAAGATGCTGGCAGTGAAGGATTAATGTCGTTTTGCGAGCTATTTTGAAGTGGTTGGGTTTTGGCCAGTGAAACGAAGTTGTTGGAAGTATATTGGCCCCTGCAGGCCATAGGTTATCTATATTACAATAAAACATTGCGACACTTTTGGTTGACAAACAGAGGAACTGTTTGGTCTCTTCCATGCTGTGTTCAACCACCACTGCAGGTCAAAGCTCCTCCATTTTTTCTTCTTACCTCGCATAGCTCGTCGTGGAAATTCCCTTCCATCTCTTTAAAACGTTGCTCCGTGAAAAAAAAAAGTCTTCAGCTTCATCTGTCGCCTGTTATTCGTAACCGCCAGCCATTTTTTTTTTTGCATTTGGGCCTGCGATCAGGAACCGTGATTTTCAACAACGAAAAAAAACCCCCGCATGAAGCAGGACTCAAACACCCCTCGCGTGCGCGTGTGGCGCAGGAGCCCATCCTCTTTTCGTGCTCAATCGCGGAAAACATCGCGTACGGCGCCGCCAACCCCGAGGCCGCGAGCAAAGCGGACATCGCCCGCGCGGCGCAGGCGGCCAACGCCTTCGGCTTCATCGAGGGCTTCCCCAGCGGCTTCGACACGGTCGTCGGCGAGAAGGGGGTGCTGCTCTCCGGTAACGCCGCTCCGGCGAGGAGCTCGCGGGAGATACGGTTCAACCCGTACAGTCAACTCATCCACTCTGCCTGCATTCAACCATGCACTTTACTGCGAGTCGTAATGCACATCTTCCTGCTCCTTGCCTCACACTGCTCCAATTTGGAATTTCCTCCCATTGTCTCTTTTTTCCTCGCTTCCTCCGCCGAAACCTCTTTACTTTGTAAATTCCCTCCCGACATCTCTTTTCCCCAAGTCCTCGAGGCCTTTGCTCTCAATTCGAGACGCATTAATTTTTACCCATCACACCATTTCTTCCGTTTGTTGCTGGTTGCTTGGTGTTTCGGGCCTTTGGGTCTGTGCTCCGAAACATTGGGGAGAAAGCTGGAGTAACCGGAGGAAACCCATACATACAAGCCACTAACACTTGTGTGCACAGATCGATTCAGGAATCCATTGTTGTACAGGCCCCCTTGCAGTGGTTTAGAGTCCGCATAGCAATTTGGCTGAAATGCCATTTATTACTTTTATTTCTTGCATCAGAAAGATGTAAAAACTGCAAAATGTAATTTATGCGTTTGTTCTCTTGATGTGGAATGGCATTTGGGCTCAAAATCATGGCTCTTTGCCCAGTAGCTTTGCATGATTATTCTTACACTACTGCTAAGTATCACACACTTTTCATCCGTGTTGGCAAGCAGTGCTTTGCCCCTGGCCTTTTCAAAGAAATAAGCCCCCTGTGCCAAGATTTACTCACGGAAACACTTAAAGGTGTGAATTACCAGACCGGTTTCTGTGCAATTATCATCAACGCCCAGATGGAAACCACAAACGTTTGCCGCACACGAGAACCTGGTGCTTTTAATTTCCTTGACCGTGAGCCCATGGTATGGATCTCAGTGTTACTTATTATACCACTGGCACATGTCAAGCATCAGCCTCTTTGAGGCACTCGCTGAACTCACAAACGATAAACATTCACACGGGTTATGTTTTCCACTTCACACAGGTGGCCAGAAGCAACGAATTGCAATCGCACGAGCCATCCTGAAGGTGATGCTTTTTTTACAGCGGAGCTTTTCAAATTACACTCGATCCCCCACTGTATTTGAAGCGTTAATGTGTGTGTCGTAGCTCTGCCAATGATTTTTTTCTTATTCATTGCAGAATCCAAATATCCTCCTGCTGGATGAAGCAACAAGGTAGGATAAATCGTTTACTCCGATTATCATCATCAGCCACGATCAGTCCACTGCTGGGTGACAGCCTCCCCAAGCTGCCACCGCTTCACGCTGTCTTGCGATGCCTCATTATATTTGATTTTTTTAATACTTTGATCTATAAAAAAAACTCTGTTGATGAGACACAATGTTAAAACCTGTATAGAGTTTGCTTGTATTGTGATTTAGTGCTGCTAATAAGGCACTCCCAGATGGTCGCGTGGCCAGTGGGTTGGATAAGAAATATGTATATTTTTTACGTGGAGTGGTGGATATGTGAAGAAGACACATTGCTTATTTATTTTGTTAACACTGGAAAATGGTGTATGCACAATGTTATCCTGTTGTATAGATATTTTTTTATTATGAGGTGGTGTTAATGACGATTCCTTTTTTAACGAGTTGCAAAACTACATTTCACCTTTCCAGTGTTGTGTGTCGCTAAATATTTTCCTGGTCACTGGAAAACTGTGATGGGCACGTGAATAGTAACCGCAGCCATTGCGAGAGGTATGCTTGGCTGTGGCGTGCCGGATGCGGAAATATTTACCGGGGTCGCTCACATGAACAGACCCAGTTGAAATGAAACCCTGGTTCGTAGTAGCAGTGGTACTCGTAGTGAATACTTGTAGGCCCCAGTAAGCCATTGTTGTTGAAGGAGGCTGGCGATGTCAACTGAAATTAAACAAAACTATTCAACTAAACTTTTTATTTTACCAGGTAAGGCCCATTGAGCTATATAGCTCTTTTCAGAAGCGACCTGGCCACAAATGATAGCTCATTGAAGTGGCTTATCATGTGGGAATTTATATCAGTCAAATACTTTACTCCAAATGTATGTTTCTAAATGTGGAGGGAAAAACCGGAGAACCCAGAGAAAAATCCACGCGACCACGGGGAGAGAGACACGCAAACTCCAAATAGGCAGGCGTCAGGGTCGGGATCGAACCCACGACCTCCTGTATATCAAGCAAGGTAGTTAACATCTTGCCACCGCTAAATTAAGCCTCATCGCATTCGTCACCGCCGCCCCGCAGTGCGTTGGACTCGGAGAGCGAGTCGCTGGTGCAGGAGGCGCTGGACCGGCTGATGACGGGACGCACGGTGCTGGTGATCGCGCACCGCCTCTCCACAATCCAGGGCGCGGACCGCATCGCCGTGCTTGAGCGAGGCCGCGTGGCCCAGGCCGGCACTTACGCACAGCTGACGGCCGACACGGGCGGCATGTTCTATCGCCTAGTGGAGCGCCAGACCACGGCACACCACGCGGTCGTAGGGGACCAGCGTGCCGGATGAGCGGCGCATGTCATCGTCACCATGTAGTTGGAACTCAAAAGGCTGATCGCCATTTTCGACGAACAGTGACTTTGCATTTTCATGTAAAGGGATACGAGGAGAAACTGCAGAATGATATGCGCGAGCTGCCCGAACACCGATTATGAAAATCTTTATGGCAGGTGGACAACACGATGAGCCAGATGATGATCGGGGTTGCTGTAGTTGTGGCGGATGTGAAGGATGTATCTTGCCAAGTCAGTGCTGGCACCAAACTACTTCCTGAGAAATCCGTTGTCCCACCCTATATACTTTTGCGTGCACTTACATTGTAACCACATTACTCTCGTTCTATAGCTGTGATGTGTCGTGTTTTAAAACGGAGCAGACGCAAACGTGGACACGATGCAGTCGCAGAATCCAAAGTGCCACCTTGTGCCGTGGAATCAAAATTGTCCACACAGGTGATGGGAAATGATGTGGCATCTGTTGATCTTGTTAGACTTATAAGATGATATTCTGTGAGTACTGATTCAAAAAGTCTACACAAGGCAGGTTGTGCAGTGTTTCTACCAATAACATTGTTAATTGTGTAAGTTTGTGCCGTTGGTATTCAGGGAAGATGTGAGCGGTGAATCCCACAGAATATTTGAAAAAAATGTAAATGATCAACCACACGCTGTCACAATAACAGTGTCTTTAAAATGCCAATATTAAAGGCCAAATATATTTTGTATATGAGATATTTTAATCTATTTTATATGTGCATTATGATGTGTAGATTGTCTCTTTTAAAAATGGTGTTTTGGTTTTTTCCTCGGGCACATACTTGTGCTCGATCGCATTAGAACCGAGTCTCCACCCTCTCGAGAACCACCGAGCTTTGAGCGCTGGGTCTGGATGCCCCCCCGCACTCTGAATATTACCCTGTAAAGAAAGCCCTCCTCACGAGTTTACAAAAAGGAACTTTTTATGGTAATTTTTTTGTAATTTTGATTAAAAGCCATCGCTGGTCTGTGGAACTGCATCAGCTTGTTGGATAACCACAGGGATTGATGTGATACCAAATTACTTGGCCGTAAACGGAGGAGACGCTACTTTAGACATCGCTCTTGTGATTGGAGCAGGTTTGCCTGGTGTGGTTTTTATACATTCCACTTCTAAATAAAGACCATTCATGATGAGTTTGCATTTGATGTTTTGTCGTCATGTACTCTACAGGTTGCTCACACACCGTGGTTGTGTTACGTGCAACGGAGCGATGGGTCATTGGTCCGTTGCCCCTCGATCCCTGTGCCCATTCATCAGCCGAGGCGGCAAGTATCTCGGAACCCCAGGACCTTAGAGGGAGGGGGCATCAGTAGGGCAATTCGCCTCAAGTCCATGGGGACCCCAGCAAATAGCACAGATGGTATTTTGGTATTTTCTGAGCCTCCAAAAACCTTTTGGGGCGGCCCTACCAAGGAGCCCCACTCTTATCCCCTGCCCTCCCCAGAGGCTTCCATTAAACCAGCCAAGGCCGTACCCCTGGGTGGCCCGCAGCTGCATGCCACCACTCTCGCGCGCACACAACGCATGTGTATGGGCCATCCAGAACGTGTGTACAAGTGGACTGAAAATAGCCCGTGCGGCTGTACATCCAGAAGCAATCACCAGAACTTCGCTTTCATCCGTTATCGCCACGTTGAAGATGTTAATGCTCTGCTTTGAATGAGTGAGCGAGCGAAGACCCTGAGTGTCGTGCGGTTTCGGGTGCGATCGCCGCACAGCAGTGCACGCCTTGCCTTCTTTAGGCAGCGAGAAAAGCGGTCAGACGTAACTCGATCGGGCTCTCAAAAATACCCACAGCGTGCCACTCAGAACCGCTCTCCGCTGCCCCCAGGCGCGAGGGCAGGGTGAAAAAAAAATCCCCTCGGTGACTCCAGGAAAGGACATGGCCCTCACTGCTCAAGGTCTCAGCGAGATGAGGGTGCTGCTATGGAGTGGTCGGCTTGTGGCTCGCAGATCGACGAGTTTGCAGACTATGCCTCGGGTTTTCCAGTCTCGAATGATGCGTGCAGGTGAATTTCTGAGAAACTGGTTTGATCATCGGTGGGTTTTTTTTCGTACAAGACGGGCGCAAGGGTGGTGGATCACGAAGATTTGGGACATCTTCCAAACCCGTTGTTGGGCTGTGGGGTGACCAGGAGATGGCGGTACAGCAAAGCGTGCATGTGGAATTTCTCCGGGTACGCCTAATGCCTCAGGCTTGCAACAGCAAACAATACTCATTAAGTGAAATTGGACAAACATCTCAAAGTAGCAACCAGTCTGAAACATGTATCTTGAGACTCGATGAGGCTCACAATTGATACGTTACTATGCTATCAGTCAGAGGTGTGGACTCGAGTCATGTGACTTGGACTCGAGTCAGACTCGAGTCATGAATTTGATGACTTGCGACTCGACTTGGACTTGCATAACAATGACTTTGTCCCACCTATGAGATGTGGACTCGAGTCATGTGACTTGGACTCGAGTCAGACTCGAGTCATGAATTTGATGACTTGCGACTCGACTTGGACTTGCATAACAATGACTTTGTCCCACCTCTGCTATCAGTTAATCTTTTCTATTGCATTTGCTTAAGGAATTCCAACCTGCACACATCACCCGAGACGGGAAAACCCCAATGCAGAGTGTCTTCCTCAACCCGGAGCCATGAGCCACCACGGTCACCATGTGATCCTGACAGCCCACGAGCAACGTGGAGAATCCACGCACGGCCAAGCGGTTTGCACATCTCTTGCACTGAAGGCAGTGGGAGCTTTCACCCGGTGAAGGGCGGCAGGGTTGCGTAGTGGTAACACTTGGGCCTCACCGCACGAAGGGACCCAGGGTTCGATTCCTGACTTGGGCTCCTTTCTGTGTGACGTTTGTATCTTCTCCCCACCCCCTATTCTACACGTGGTGGGTTTCCTCGGGTTTCTCTGATAAAAAAAAAACTGACTGGTAATCGCGAAATATGTCAATTCTGAAAAGATTGGTTGCAACATGGGACCTCCTTTGCCAGAACCAAAATATGAGAATAGGTTTTCCCCTTTTTTTCTGGCAACAAAACAGGTGTTAAGATGTTAAAGCACCAAACTGAAACCTTTAACAAGGAATCATGTCTGCATTAACCACAAT
The DNA here is from genome assembly GCF_964198595.1 of Lampetra fluviatilis. Lineage (NCBI taxonomy): Eukaryota > Metazoa > Chordata > Hyperoartia > Petromyzontiformes > Petromyzontidae > Lampetra > Lampetra fluviatilis. Next base: position 4,146,140 of record NC_136281.1, read on the forward strand.
GCTTGTGGTCAGAATGCAAACAAAAAACGTACTCTGATAAAATATGCATTGTCTTTGAAACTGATTGGTCCACACCAGAGACAGCTTTCTTTTTAGCCTCGTCTCAATACTGTGTTAGTCTTTTGGCGTCCTCTGGTCTAACATCGTTTTGAGACGAGGCTCAAAAGAAAGCTGTCTCTGGTGTGGACCAATCAGTTTCAAAGAGTATGTTTTTTTGTTTGCATTCTGACCACAAGTATTGTGGTTAATGCAGACATGATTCCTTGTAAAAGGTTTCAGTTTGGTGTTTTAACATCTTAACACCTTATTCTAGATTTGAAGTTTTCGTGACTGCAAGGATCCATACTCTTTGGTTCTTTCGGTAAAGTCACGTAGGTAAAAAAATAAAATAAGAATACAAATAAATAAATAAAATCACGACGTTTCGATTGCAACACAAGCAATCATCATCAGGTGTGACAACCACAGCAAGAAATGTTTTACTAGAGTGGGAAAGAAGCCGGAGTTCAGGCGTTTATATAAATCAGAGAGGGCGGGGGGGGGGAATAAGGGGAGGGGGAGCTGGGCAGGGGGGGGGGATAGAAGTAAGTGGATGTGGTGTATGGAGATGATGGCGCTCGAAACAGAATAAACACAAAATAGCGGCACTGCTGAACGCTGAGGATACAATTAACTCGGTAAAATAGATTAGTACCGGTAAATAAGATGGAACAACTATGAACAATTACATTTTACTTGGTTAAGTACATCTTTCCAATGATTGCTCAATTTGTATCCATCCTCTCGGTTGAAGTTATGTCTATGTTTATATATGTCTGGATGGCTTCATGAACGAATCTTTGATGGTAGCCAGACGGCTTGCAGAGCACCTTGGTCTCGGAGAAAACAATATCATGAGAGCCCACAGCGTTATAGCAATGATCAGCAACGGCAGAGGAATTAGTTCTGCCATGTTTCAGATCTGACTTATGCTCGCGGATACGGTCAGAGACATGACGTTTCGTTTCCCCAATGTAACAATAACCACAGATGCAACTTAGTTTGACGACTTCAGGGTATTATAAGTCAGGAATGACATCCTTCAGAGATGGGATTAGATCACGGATTTTGTCTACTGTACTGAATCGGACCTGGATATTGTGTTTGTTTAAGATTTTGGCAATCTTTTTGATAACGCCTGCTATGTATGGTAACGTGATGGTTTTGATCGGGGGATGTTTCTCCATGGTTGGAGAAACAGCTTTGCGGATAATCTCCACACCTGTTTTGTTGCCAGAAAAACGGGGAAACCCTATTCTCAAATCAGTTGCAAATTACTCGATTTGCAACATCGCCCTCTACTGCGACCAAACTTGGCACAGGAACACTTCTGAAAACAAAAATAGTTTTCGAACTCGTTGAGGCTTTGCTGGGTTAAAAATTAACCCGTAAAAACAAAGTTTTTCACTCTAAATCCTTTATATGCGTGGCGGCTAGAGTCCTCTCGTCCTCTGGCTTGAGATGGCTGCCACCTATGGGTCAGATGATTGTCTGCCAGCATTAAGAAATTGGTAATTAAATATTTAAAATGTTTTCCCTCAACAGTGTAAAATTTTGGAAAAATTTTTTCACGAAAATGAATTGTCACGCACAACGAGTCTGTGGAAAATGTCAGCTCGATTGGATCACGGGAAGTGTGTTAAAAAAAACTACCGAAAGATTTGCACGGTCGTAAGCAAGCAAGCAAGCACGCAAGCAAGTGAACTTAATATAAAGGATAAAAAAAGGGTTCTAACAAAAATAACCACAATAAAACAGAATGTTACCACTGAGGCAGGGCACACGTGGCGGCAGTGCGAGAGGCGTGTTTTCTGCCCTTTCCACAGGGCCCACGTGCAACGCCACTCGGCTTGTCGCGGTCCTCCTCCATCCACGATTTTATTGCCAAAAAATTTGAGTCCCGTATAAACTAAAAAAAAAAAATCGTTTACAGGTAGTCCCCGACTTACGATGGAGATACGTAAGTCGAAATTATCGTAAGTCGAAGATGGCCTCGCCTACCCAGGAGTCTAAAGAATGGTGATAATTTCGCAAAACAGAGCAATTTACAGTACCGTACTGTATAAACTATATACTGTCTTTATTTATTAATTACAATACTGTATTGCACAGTAAAGTGTAAAGTAAAAAAACGAGGTAAATTCTTAGGCTACCTTTATGAACTGCAATTTAATATAAAGTTTTTTCAGGAAACAATCCTATCTGCTATAAAAAAAACTTTTAACATGCACTTGAACGTATCGTATCGTGGTAACCTTGAAATAACATCGCTAAAGCTACGTATCACACATGCATTGAACGTATCGTAACGTATCATATTGTGCTGTACTCACCAATATTCTGTCCGTCGTCTGCATTCTTGAACGATGTTAGGTTGCTGATGGCAATTTTGTCGTATCGCCATCGTAAGATCGAAACATGTGTAAGTCGAACCATCGTAACTCGGACACTACCTGTATTTACACCCATTGTGGTGGATTGTAGCCCCCTCTAGTGGCTGTGGGGATCCGGTGAACTCCAGTAATTATACCAATCACAAATTATAATGATGCGTCGTGCATCGTGAGCAGCAGACGATGATTAATCGATTAATAGTTGCGCCGCGAAAGAGGCGCGCGCGATGATAGCGGCTCTCTGTGGAAAAAATTCGCTCATTTTCGGGGGGGAATGTGGGGGGGTAGTTGGGGTGGGGGCGATGGTGTTGTGTGGGGGGAGGGGTGGACCCAGGGTGCACGTGGCCTCGCCGGACCCCGTGGCCTTGCTGCCTCCTCCTCCCCCCCCGATAAGGATGAGTCGGAAGGGGACACTGCTGCCCGCGGGGCCACGGCGGACGACGAGAAGACGCGTGGACGTAGCCGACAGTGGGCAAGAGTCAAGCGCGGCTCCCTGCTGGTGCGGGTTCTAGCCTCCGTTGTTGGCGACCCGGAGCCATTTGTAGAAAGTCCACATTCCTGATGCCTCTCCATATCCAGGCAAAGACGGCCACCGCTGACTTCACACGAAACGGTCGCGATTTAATCCACCGGCCAAAGGGGCGATTTGATGAGCGGGTCACATCTTCGACGCGTTCCTCCACAAATGCGCCACGCTTGGCTAAGCATGCCCTCTTGCAGTAGTTTGCGTCGATACGGCGCTACACAATATTTGAGTGTTTAAAATCGAAATAACCAACGCTGTGTTTCTAACCGTCACTGTGAATAATAAATCTGCGGTACAAGTTCACCGAAGCGACAGCGTTACGCCGTATTTATTTATGTTCCGGGCCGCTCCGCTGTACGGTGGCGGTAGTTTCTGTTGAGTTTGTTTAAAATGTCCCGTAAAGAGAACGACGCATGAAACGCAACGCAGACGTGCACCGCGCGTGCGTTCCTGCGTGATTTGCGGAACGGCGGTTGCGTGGGTTTGTTTAGTTTCTCTCAAAAGTAAACCGACGGCTTGCATCGCCTAAATAAAACACGCCAACACTCGTCTCGAGTGGCGAGAGCCCTTGACAGTTAAAACCTTACGTTTTAAGGATAAACAGTTGAGCAGAGTGGCGTGTTTACTGCGAGTGCATCAACAACGGCGGAGCGGTTTCACGAATCGGATGCCCGCGGCCGTCACGATGCGCCGCAGATCCTCGTTGCACGGTTGTTTAAAAAGATGAGGCGGTGTTTGATCGGAGCCCGGTTCGTACGTGCGAATGGGTGCGACCACAACCCACGGCTCGCCAGGTGATGTGAGACGCGGAGGGCTGCGAGGTGTGGTCAGGAGCTGGCAGTGCTGAATTGTAATCACCCCCACCCTTTCTGCGGACTCAGCTTACCACATTCTCATTCGTGTCATCGGATACACTCGCACCGTATAAGGGCACACTTGAATAAGCGAGGGAGTCTTCGAGACTATGGGAACCTCATTTGCCAGTAAAAATATGATAATTGTTTTTTTACCCTTCTATCTGGCAACAAAACTGACACCTTTTTACAAGGAGTCATGTTTGCATAGACCGCAATACCTGCAGTCATAATACAAACAAAAGACATAACTCTGATAATGTGCACTGTCATTGAAGTTAATTGGTCCACACCCGAGACAGCTTTCCTTAGAGCCTAGTCTCATATGGGTTGGACCAGATGACGCCAAAAGGCGCACGTGTCTTCGAGACTCAAGTGAGGCTATCCCGTGTAACGAAATAGGGACTCGTCTACTTACGAACTTTCAGAGATACAAACACACCCGTCCGTATGTCCACTTGCCTATTCGGACCGAGTTTTTCAAGAGAGGAAACACGAGCACCAAAGGGAGTTAGCATCTCCATCGGCAGAACATGAAGAACCAGTGGCATCTACATCTGCAGAACGTGAAGAACCAGTGGCATCTACATCTGCAGAACGTGAAGAACCAGTGGTATCTCCATCTGCAGAACGTGAAGAACCAGTGGCATCTATATTTGCAGAACGTGAAGATCCAGTGGCATCTGTAGAACATATACAGGAGATGATAGAACTTTTAAAGCCGCTCCACGTGTTTAGTGTACATGCCGCACAACACGTTTGGAATCGACAGGAGTAAAGTTGGACTTACGAACAAATCGACTTTACGAACAGACCTCTGGAACCTAACGCGTTCGTAAGTAGAAGAGTCCATGTACAGCAATACCCAGATTTACAAATGTCGTCACTTTATTACTACCACTGCCAGATTTGCGTCGCCCCAGCCACATATCGCCAACAGAACCATCCGTCCTTCCTCGTATCCGTCGCCTCAGCCTTCGCCCTCACCTGCCCCCGTACACCGCTTTGGTTTACGCCGTTTCGATATTCGTCGCACCTTTCAGGAACGCATCCCTGTCGTAAACCTGCCGTATAAAAAAAAAACTTTCCCAATGCCCTTTGGTTCTTTCGGTAAAGTCACGTAGGTATAAAATGAAATAAATTAAATCACGATGTTTCGGGCGCAACACAAGCGTCCGTCATCAGGTGGGACAACCACAGCAATAAACAATTGCTGAAGTGTGGTTGTCCCACCTGATGACGGACGCTTGTGTTGCGCCCGAAACATCGTGATTAATTTATTTTATACCCACGTGACTTTACCGAAAGAACCAAAGAGTATGGCTCCCTGCAGTCACGAAAACTTCAAATCTAGATTTTCCCAATGCCATTCCGCATGAGCAAGAGTCACGCGGGCTACAACGTGACGTCGCAAAGCAAAGGCATGTTGCCTAAGAGAGCAAGACAAATAAAAGGGCCGAGATTGCGATGGACCCGTGATGCGATATTTCCTCTTTCAATAAATCCTTACGACCCCCCCCCCCCGAGCATACAGACGTTGTCAGCTCCGTGCATTGCGGCCCGGGGCATTGCATTCACGAACACGAGAGCTCGGGTAATCTAAAATGCCCCACGTGACCTCCAGTAATTACAGGCTGCATCCAGGCACTTTGTCACAATTACAAACGTTCAATACGTAGGCACCGAAAGGAGATAATTAAATGCTAATTGGTTTATCAAAGGTCAGCGCTGTACGTTACGACGTGTTCGGAATCGTGTACAACGCCGCTGATATTTGATTGAATCTCTCCCCGTAACGCAGCCAATTTATATCTACCTCATTTCCGGTCGATAAACATAATCTTCGTCCGATGTATGCAGACTTGTCTCCTCCATAGGAATGTGGAATTCCCACCGTTGTATAGCAACCGTCAACGGGATAAACTTTGTGGACTTGCATTTACAAACGAGCCAATCTAGCCCCTTCACGTTCTTTCTCCGCTGCTGTTAATGCTGCTCTTATTGTCAAAATTGTATTTTTTTACCTACGTGACTTTACCGAAAAAAACTAAGAATATGAATCCTTGCAAGTCACGGAAGCTTCAAATCTAGAATGTCAAATTTCCCTTCGTTTAGCCTCTGTTGAGACCCCCTCCCGGTTCATGTCCAAGCTCAAGATCTTCCTCTCCCCTTCTGCTCCTCACTATTGTCTCTCTGGAGAAGTATCTTCTATCCAAATGCGTCCACTCTGACCCGAATAATTGTACCCATCATCTCTGCTGTGACTTTACAAAAATATATATATAACTCTTGAAACAATGCATGCGGGTACCTTACTCGTATTTTTCACGTCGTTGTGAGATGCTGGAAGAATCACCCCCATCAATAAATACATACACACATGCATCTATAACACTGGATTGTTATTGTGCCTTACCCCCCCCCCGACCCATCCACGTGTTGCCCCCCGACGCAGCTGCTCGCGACCCGAGGAGACGCGGGCGACTGTTTTTTTGTGTGCGCGGCACAAGGAGCCCATTGACGCTTGCGCGAGGCTGCTCAAGACCACGTGGGCAGCCGGAATCTATCTGCTCATGCGCCGTTGCCCAGCTGTCCGTGCCATTTCGTCTCCACAAACTCCCCCACCCACCCCCCTCCCGCCAGTGCCCAGGGCACCCCGGCCTCGCGTTATCCCCTTTCCTGTTACATCTCGAGCACACGGCCGCCTCCCCCTGCTCAGCTGCAGGTCTGGGGGACGCAGCTGCTGCGTGCCAAGGTGCCTGCTGATTGCCGCGCGGCACACTGGCGGTGGACGTGGGGTTAAACACGAGCGCGTTGTGCGTGCGTGTAATGATCTCGTTGTCATGCCCCCTTGTCAGCGGGACACTGTTCACGGTTCGGAATGAGAGCGGTGCATCACGCATTGAATACAGGCAAGGGAGGCGACGGCTGTGCGTAGAGCAAGTATGGTTACTTTTTTTTCAATGAGAATGAGCACTTCTGTGTACACTTGGACTGAACAAAAACACCGCCGATAACAACTCGCCAAACATCCCAAGGCACAAGACCCTCATTGACAACAGTCTTGAGACTTAACGCGGCTTCGGTGGTTAAACAACAACAACCACAATAATGTAATTATGCCATTTATATGACCGATTTATTTTTAAATTAATTACCATTAATATCAGTAAAAGGGAGCGGACTGCTTCCGCGTATTTCCGTCAATCATAGCTAGCGTCACACTGCAAGGCGCGGTGAGCCACTTGGTTCACTGATGATGTACAAGCGGTTATTGCCTCTTAAGTGTTAAACTCAAGAGACGTGGAAGCGATTGAGACTTCTCAGCTGGCCATACCCCCCCCCCCCTTACAGCCGAAATCAATCAACAATCGGCTGCACGTTTTGGAGACCCGCAATTTTAGAAATATTTTAAAATATATGTATTCTAACTCAAGGGTCAGCAACGAAAGAAAACAACAAAAATAGGCATTATTCCGAATTCTGTGAAACAGCTCAATATTTTAAGAAATCGCAGCAAGGCAACATGAATACGAGACGGGTGGTGGTCCTTAATACAATGACGGTCACGAAAAGCAGTCGCAGGCTGCGACCCCCGTTCTAGCTCTAAGGACAGGACGACTGTGTTGTGTTGGTACCACGCGTTCAGCTTTCTAGCCCTTCTAGAACATCATTGGGGGGGGGGGGGGGGTTATATCGGTCGCCATCACGACTACATATATATTAGATCATGATGTTCTGTACCCAAGTAACTACATATAAGGGCATCATCGCTCGTCCTAACCCGGACTCGAACCCAGGCTGGAAGGCATTGGAATGCCTTCGTCTCCATTTCTTGTGTGATCTTGCAAAAAGGGGGGTGGGGACGTGAACCGCGAACAGCTTCCTCAACCTCCCAGCAGGCGTCTTGAGCTTCAGAGCGCGCGCTTCCACACTGACCATGAAAGGCGATATCGCGCTCGACACGTACGGAGAGGCAGCCGCGGGCCAGCGCCGTCCAACAGGTGTCTCGGCAATCCCCACCAACAGCAACAAGAACAAGCAGCAGCAGCAGCATCAGCAGCAGCATCATCAGCCGGGGGCCCCCGCCTCCTCGCGCGCCCACCCGCACACAACACGAGGGCGCGCACATGGCAGGGAGGAGGAGGCGGAGGAGGAGGAGGCATCTGTCATGCCGCTTCACATCGCGATGGATGGAGAGGAGGAGGAGAGGGTGGGGGGTTGCTCCTGTTCACGGCTCCCTTCCAAATTCCTAATTAATCCCGCGAAGTGAGTTTTTTGTTGTTTACGGTGGGTTTTTTTTGTTTCAAGGACGGGAGGTGGGGGAGATTGAACCATGCGGCGAGGGACCCCCCCCCCCACGACTGAGTCTGCTTTAGGGGGGGCTGGGGGAGGGTGGCGGCATGTATAAGAACATCAGATTTGGGGGTGGGGGGCTCGCTGCACGATGTGAGACTCACGACCGCGGGTGTGCGACGCGAGCGAGGGGAGCGCTCGCTTCGAACTCCGGCTACACTCGGCGAGATCACAGCGATCCCCGTGTAGCCTCGCGCGCACTGCGAGGACAGGTGCTGTCAGCGAGCGGCCTGTGAAGACCGGCACGGCACACGAGGGTGCGGTGTGGCCGTGATCCACGCCCAACCGCCTTTGTCTCCCCCAGATATGATCGTTTTTTTGAACACCGACTTTTCTCAGGCCGTGTCGACCGAGGGAGTGGAGCCACACGCGCCACTCTCTCGCGCTCCTCCATGGAGAGTCCCCGTCTGCCCGGGGGGGAGGGGGGGGCTCACTCACGCCAAGTGTCGCCACGTCCCCGAGTGCCGCCAACACCGAAAGGACGAAGCCTCGGACACTAAACACGAGATCCCCCCCCCCATGCCGTCTTTACGCGGCAGCCACACACACACGCGCGCGCCTGCGTTGCCTCCTCCACCACCGCCGCCGAGCAATAGCCTCACCTTCCCGGCGTTGATCTGCAATTATATATAACTCAGACTTCCACATAAGGCCAGCGCGCTATTTTGGAATACAAAGTGCAAAGTGGGCCCTAAGTTTAGCCGGGCGGGCTGCGGGGGAGCCGCGCGGCCGCTCGCTCACACGTGCAAGAGCGCTCGGCCCCTCGGCCCTCTGTTGCCCCGGGGTCTTGGCACATTGTCCTTTATTTAACCAGGTGAGAGGCACACAAAGCGAGCCTCGTGAGACGCCTTATATGCTCTGGCAAGGCAGGTCTGAGAATAACGACGATGATGGTCTGCTCTTGAAAATGATGATGTCACACAGTAATTGAAGTTAACTTGACAGCAAAGCACGTACTCTGCTATTACGATCTGAACGACGTCAACATTAATTGTCGGACGGCGGCGGGAGTCGAACCGCCAATTGTGTCCAGTGACTCAGAGGCCAGCGAGCTCGATGCGCAGTGGGACCCCTGCAGGTCTCCCTGTGGGCTGCCCTGGCCACCCTCCAGCCACGACAGCAGCCGTGATGCCGCTATGAAGGGTGTTACGATGAATAACAGCTCCCGAATGTATGTATACATGTTTCCATTGCTATAGGTTGTACGTATGTTGAACTTCTTTCGCACCGTACGTAGCCAACCACACTAATCGGAGGTGCGGAGGTTTCGCGTCATCCCTCCGCCGATGGTCGAGAATTATAACGGAGTGGAAGTCCGTGGAGAGAACGTGCCCGTGAGGGCGTCCACCGTGAGAGATCGGGACGACTTGGGGAGGCCTTCATCCAGCAGTGGACTGATCATGGCTAATGATGATAGGACGTAATTTTGTCAATCATGATGACCCCCTCCGCCAACTGAAATCGCCGCATTCACCACAATTATTAAAGAAAAAAAATCGATTATGTAGTTCAATCGGGACTGTGAATCGCGACGATTCATTGTATCGCGAGGGTGGGGGAGGGGTGCGAAACGTTAGTCCCGCTAGCTGCTTATCAGCCCCCCGGAGTGGTCGCGGAGCTCTGCTCGCCGAATTAATAACGCACACTCCTGAATACGTGGAAGTAAACAAGCGTGACAATTTCTGGCACGGTTTTCATGAACGTAAATTTTGCGTTCAACCTTTGTAATAAGACGTCGCATTCTCTTACAGCGTGTCTGTTCAACCCACCAGGGGCCACGAATACAACTGGAATTATCTCGCTATTGTTATCGCGCTGGCAGAATGAGCGATGCCATCCGTGCCCGTCTTTCCATCTCCACGCAAGTTCACACGGCGCGGCTAGCGATGGCACCACGGCCAACAGCGTGGCATTGACGCCATCCTGCACACGTTAATACCGCAGCGACATTCACAACGGCAGCTGTTTAGCCCAGGGGAGCCACGCGAGTCTCAAGACGCCTTGTCAGGAGGGTTTCTACTCCATTGGAGGTTGTTTGACCGATTCCATTTTTGAATGAGTGGCTTCGTGTGGGAAAGGAATCGGACAAAACCCCATTACGCATACGAGAGTGAGTGACGCTCAGCACTGCCACCTCCACCAAACCTCGCCGCCCCAATCCTACAAACCCTGGCAAGCCCTGGTGCTGGTCACCCGTCTAAACACTCACCATGGTTCAAATCCTGCTACGCTTACCGTGCCAGCAATGTCACTAATAATCACGAGTAGTAGTAATAATAATGACGATACACAAATGATAATTAACACGCTTTCAGTCGCACGCTGCGTGCCACTTTATTGCTATTCTCCATGAATTGAATGAGACCATTTTGGGTCAACAATTGCGCGACGGTAGCTCCCGCCGCGCGCTACTGCCGGGCAAAGCAGCGATCCCTCTCCCACCCCTCGGCTGTGCCCTTACAAGGCCGGGCGGTCAAATCCCCGACTCGAGAAGGCAGTGCGCTTCATTCGGCCAGGACCCATCCCGGCCACCGCCTCGCCATTAATGGGGCGCCCGGCGTGGTCGATGCCATATATGGAGAGGTTCTTATGCGACTCCATATGCAGAGCGGCGTGTGCGGAGGAGGAGGTACCGCTTGGGTATAAAAGGGAGCGCAGGGTTACCTCGGCCTCCAGTCCTACGCTCGAGGAACATAGCGAAGAATTTCAGCCTTGCACGGGTAAGCATCAGGACCACCTGGCAGCAGCAGCAGCAGCAAACAGCCAGGCAGAAGCGACTTGGATCTAACGCAGTGGCAAATGTCACGCAACGCAAGTTCAGTTCATGTGCCGTGGAAACTTTGCGCAGCCGTGTCTCGGGATGAAAGCGCTACAGAAGAGGGGAGCGAGTTGTGAAGAGATGTGAATAGGAGGGTGTTGTTATAGGAGGGTCAGAGACAAAGTTGTCATTATTGTGTAGTTAATATATCACTATGAGCTTTAACGATCTTAAGTAATGGTGACACGTGGCAATTGTGGCGGCAGGCAGTCAATTCTTAAGTTGGGAGAGAAAAAAACGCGATACCTAAATATTGGACATTACAAGGGAGTGAATGAAAATATTTACAGACAACGGCATCGATCATTTTAAAGCGAAGATCATTTCTAAGGAGGTGTTAAGCAGCTTTATTCAATTGGAACTGTGCACCCAGGAGGACCTTACTATAGCAGTGATTGCATTTCCTTAAGAAGGCGAATTAACAAGAGCACAGTGTAAACAATACAAATCACGTTAGATTGAAAAACAAACTCTTAGTTGGAGTTCTTCAAAAGATTTAGTGGAATTTTTTAAATGATAGCTTTAAAGCAAAATAACGTAAAAATCTACGAGCATAAACTAACATCACGAGCTCACATCGGTGAAGGGCAGTGTAGACAAACAGATTATATACTTTCAATTTGGCATGCGCTTCTTAGAGACGAAATCCAGATTTTGTTTTATTAGATCGGGGAAGTTTTAAATCCAAGTTGGTCGCCCTTCTCTGCGGTCAGTATCGGGGAATCAGCCACGCAGATTTCAGTGCTGTGAAAGTTCAAAGTGCTTGGGATGGGTGCTAGTTAATTCAAACAACACTGATAGTTCGAATAAGGAAGTGCGCATTTACGTGGATTTAACTAACTCGTGGGTTTAGGGAAATCGCATCAGTTAAAACACAAAAAGCCACGAAGTGAATAACAGAACATATTAATGGGATCTCAGTCACGTAGCGAGCTTCAATTCCGGTCATTTGTCGATTTGGGCCATCGTTATCGACGGGGGCTAGTACAACGTTCTGAGAAGCAAGCGGGATATGCCCTATGAATAGACCGACCTGCGCCATGAGAATGAAGGATTTCTACCTCTCCCAACGAATCCGAACACCTGCGGATCGCTCGCCGAGGGGGGGTCGTCGATGGGGACGCAGCAGCACCGAGCCGCAATAACGCGAACCGCTCTCTCGCTCTCCCCACCCCCCCTCTACCCCCCCTGCAGCGAATTGAAGGAAACAAGAAACACAAGCAACCATGTGTGACGACGAGGAGACCACCGCGCTCGTGTGCGACAATGGCTCGGGGCTGTGCAAGGCTGGCTTCGCCGGAGACGACGCCCCACGCGCCGTCTTCCCCTCCATCGTAGGGCGACCCCGCCACCAGGTAAGGGGTGCCCCCACCCCCACACCCCACCCCTCCACTACTCCTCCCTATACCCCCCACACACACCTGTCACTCAGACGCGCGGAGGAGGAAGAACCCACGCACTTCGGCATGCGGCGGGGGGGGGGGCATTAGGGGACAACGATTGATTTGGTTTCGCCGGATGTGTTGTTTGAAAAGCGACCAATTGGGGGAATTCGCCAAGGCCCGAGGGGGCTTTAAATTACGTGCGTCGGCTTGAAGTGAAGTGCTTGCGAAAGTTGGGCGGACACGTGGGGCAAACTCTGCAATAGTCAGCTAAATTGGCGGGTGTCTGACGAGTCTACGGAAAATTCAGTTTCCGCTAACAAACGGATGAGGTCGTAGAAGTCGGAAGAAGCTGGCAGCAGCGAGGCGATGTGGTTTCAGAGTTACATTAAAATCACCACCTAAAGCGGCGGACAATTTGTCCATCAACTATTCACACGCGCGCACGCACACACACACGCCGATTCAGGGTCTACGAGCGATTAGGCACGAGCCAATAGCTTACCCGTAATTGCACGTGCGCGCATTCTTGAACGCCAACGCCGTTTCAACTTTTCTGACCCTGTGAATTACCACAGTGGGCGTTCTGCTGCTACTCCGGCGCGGCTCCGTTGACGCCCGTGTGCAGAATCTCACATTTCATCCCGAAGAAAAATGTGAAATCGCTCACGTGCCTAGGGAGTTTCGGGCCCTAATAAGGACGGGGTGAAAGGGGGTCACTAAATTTAGCCGCGGGTTCCACCTCCGTGGATCGGCCTGTCCCTCTAGCACGCACTGTAGCCCGAGAATAGACTCGACGCCTGGACAGCCTGGATCTTAGAATGGCGACTGCTGACTACGCAGCCACTCTCACTCGACGGCAATCCGACACCCAGCCCAGCAGCCGCGTTGCAATGGCATTTACTTATCCAGCAAACGCCACACGGGTCGTGATCGAGAGAGGGTGTCTTGCGTTTAGAGAAAAACAGGCTGTTTTGGCAATTTAGTCTTTTAAAATGAATATTTTGCGCATAACGAGGAAACCGGAATTCCCGGAGAAACCCCACCACGCAGACGCGATGAGATAACGGTCAAGGACCCACTTGCTGGTTTCAACATCTCCCAGCAATGCGACTCGTAGAAGTCGAGAAGGTTTTGTAGTTTCACAAATCACAGCGTGACCCACCAACCCCGATCCGCCAAGGCGCCGGACCACACGCGTTGGTGTTCGTGACACCGACACTCAGACGAGGCACGTCCTGACGCGCCACGCGCTCGCCTCGCCACTAATCACGCGCGTCCTCCGCGTGTCTGTGCCCCAACAGGGAGTCATGGTGGGTATGGGTCAGAAGGACTCGTACGTAGGCGACGAGGCGCAGAGCAAGCGCGGTATCCTCACCCTCAAGTACCCCATCGAGCACGGCATCATCACCAACTGGGACGACATGGAGAAGATCTGGCACCACACCTTCTACAACGAGCTGCGCGTGGCCCCCGAGGAGCACCCCACCCTGCTCACAGAGGCCCCCCTCAACCCCAAGGCCAATCGTGAAAAGATGACCCAGATCATGTTTGAGACCTTCAACGTGCCCGCCATGTACGTGGCCATCCAGGCTGTGCTGTCCCTGTACGCGTCCGGCCGTACCACCGGTGAGATCACGTGACACACCGACGTATACATTCACACACACACACTCGCAACATAGATGCCCCATGTATTTCAGTATAACGGGTTTGCATTTATTACATTCGCGCACGGCAAAGATCCCACGTACAGTATTTCAGTATCATAGACTGTTGGGGCAAAGTGCTGTGAGCGAGCACCTGCTACGGCTCAGGGCAGCAGCACGGCGCACGAGGGGCGGGATTCGTATCGCCCGGACGCCTTCGTCTCCCCGGTCCTGATGTTCACATCACTGAACCTGGGTACTCGTTTTTAAGGCGCGCCGACCTAGGTGATGCTCAGCCTAGATTGCTTCAGGGATCGCTTGCCACTCAGGAACATCGAGACCCAGGGCTGGAACCCTAAAAGTCGGGCTCGTAGCGCATTGCGCGAAAGGACTGCGCCACCGAAACAAAGACAAAGATATCCCACGTAGCCTTCACTGGACTCTTGCAGCAAGTGCTGTTGGCGAGCACCTACAGAGGGCCGGCATGGCGTACGAGGTAGGGGTGGAGGAGGGGGCTGGGGGGGGGGGTGTTGCGGCAACTCGCTGACGCGCAGCCTGCGGCACGAGCCCTGCACGCGCACACCGCGACTCGGGACTGACCGCTCGTGCCCCCTTCCCGCCCGCAGGTATCGTGCTGGACTCCGGTGACGGTGTGACCCACAACGTGCCCATCTACGAGGGTTACGCGCTGCCCCACGCCATCATGCGCCTTGACCTGGCCGGTCGCGACCTTACCGACTACCTGATGAAGATCCTCACAGAGCGTGGCTACTCCTTCGTGACCACAGGTGAGCCGCTCGTCGTCGTCGTCGGAACTCCCCCGCAGAACACGCGACTATTTTTCGGGGTGTTCGACTCCCCGGCTCGGGAGAGACCGCCGTGCGAGTCGCCTAACCGCGGTGTTGTACGCGCGCGTTCCCCCCCGCAGCCGAGCGTGAGATCGTGCGTGACATCAAGGAGAAGCTTTGCTACGTGGCTCTGGACTTCGAGAACGAGATGGCGACCGCCGCCACCTCCTCTTCCCTGGAGAAGAGCTACGAGCTTCCCGACGGCCAGGTCATCACCATCGGCAACGAGCGCTTCCGCTGCCCCGAGACGCTCTTCCAGCCCTCATTCATCGGTGAGTGCGCGGGGATCGTGGCACCCGCAGGACCACGACGTGCGGAGGCGTTTCGCGCAACAGTGGATGGACAGACGAAGGCTCGGGAGTGACGATGTCCAATAAACTCGCCTTACCACCCGTCTCACAGGCATGGAGTCCGCGGGTATCCATGAGACCACCTACAACTCCATCATGAAGTGCGACATCGACATCCGCAAGGACCTGTACGCCAACAACGTGCTGTCCGGTGGCACCACCATGTACCCGGGTATTGCTGACCGCATGCAGAAGGAGATCACCGCCCTGGCGCCCAGCACCATGAAGATCAAGGTGAGTCTGAGGCCACCCACGCGGCAAATGTCTACGACGCATCGGTCAGCTCACGCGCGCACGTTCGTGACGAGCTGCACAAAAAAATATACAAAAGTGTTCCAAGTCACAGACATCAGAATGCGATGCTGCACTGCCATCTGTTGGATGCACACGGCTTCTTCTCGTCAATGACCGCCTTTTCTCTTCCCTCCTCCTCCACCCCGTGTTCCCGCGACAGATCATTGCTCCTCCCGAGCGCAAGTACTCCGTCTGGATCGGAGGCTCCATCCTGGCGTCGCTGTCCACCTTCCAGCAGATGTGGATCACCAAGCAGGAGTACGACGAGGCAGGGCCCTCCATCGTCCACCGCAAGTGCTTCTAAAAGCATCGGTGGCCCAACGAGAACCCACGTGTGGACCCTCATGGTCCGCGGATCCAAGAGCGGGGAGAAATGCATGTTGACAAGCTACAGAATTTTGATGAGCCCACTGTGCCCCCCTCCCCACCGTGCCCCCCCCCCCCACCAACAATCCCACACATTACACTCATCTCGGCGTCCAAAGCATTCATCGCATCTCGTCTCAAATCAGCGTCCCAACGTGACTGTTACCTGTAAAGTTTCGCTTTAATTTTGTGTGCTATTTATAAATGTGTACAGCTCTGTGTTTTGAGTAAAGTTCCCGACTTACATGTTTCACCGCAAGCCTCTTGTCGTGTCTGTGTGCTCGGGGTGCTGTCGCGCTTTGTGTGACGCGCAGCAGCACAGCCACCATAGCTGTCCATAGAGATATTGGGAGGCGATCGTTTGCAATCGGCTATCGCCAACCGATTTGTCCCGTTCGTCAAATGAGCATCGTAGTGAATTCATATACTTCTAGATTTGAAGCTTTCGTGACTGCAAGGATTCATATGCTTAGGTTTTTTCGGTAAAGTCACGTAGGTAAAACTTTTATTAATTTTAATGTTTTACCTACGTGACTTTACCGAAAAAACCTAAGAATATGAATTAATATACTGTAGATATAGATACAGACGAACCCTGATTTTATTTTATTGGACCGAAAATGACCCCAATAAAGGTCAGCGGGGGGCAATGGCATTGGTTGGTCGACATGAGCCACCCGTGAAGAGATAACGCGCTTGCTCGAGGGGCTCGCAGAGGGTCAACATCTTGAAACATTACACAGCGGTAACGGCGATAACCCCACGGGACTTACAAATGACTTTCCATCGACCTCATCACGGCGTGTTCGCCGTACTTTATGCAAGGCGTCGTCACTGCCACAACATCACGAGAGGGCATCTTAAAAGTCACTTTATTGTCGATATTAACTAATCTTCAAACGTCTGTGGTAGCCGGCCGCTCCACCCGCCGCCCCCCTCTCGGCACACACAATCTGGGTTTATAGCTACAAGTCTTGTGGGTTTACTCTTCAACACACCGGTGCGCTGAATTAGTAACGAATTGGCAAGTTGTGCTTACGTGACAAACCTTACTAATTGGATGCGTCGAGTGGTGGTGGGTTTAACGACACATTTCTTTTTACTCGATCTAAACCAAAAACAAACCTTTATTATGGATAATATTGGTCGTGAAAGCCTCGCACGTGTTAAACTACAAGAGAGGAGCTGGCTGTTCTTTGTCTGGCCGCATCCTTAATGCGTTGCACCATGCAGGCGGCCTAGCCATGAGGCATTTAAAATACAGGTCGTGGTAACAGCTGCATCCCACTGCAGCTGCTGGACCACACATTACCACCCACCCGTCTTCGTCGAGAAAACATCGTCTTGTAACCGACAACGCATTCGAATATTCAACCTCTATCCCACACTTGGCTGTGGGCCATCTTGCACAGGCTGCTGTGACAACGCCGTGAGCCCAGTGAGCGTGCCGATGTTGGGGCAATGTGGCCGGTTCCGTGTGGCCCAGTCTTTTGTGTGTGCTGGGAAGTTTTGGGCATGCACGTTTTTTTTACTCTTCTCAACAAGATAACGTTTCGGGTGAATGGGCCTCTTTCAGAGGAGGGAGTGGGCAAGTTGCAGGTGCCACATGCGGACCTAGGCAGGCAGGACGGGATATCGGGTCAAAACGCCATGCGTCCAGTCGCGTCACTCATTCGCAAACGACAAGTTCCTCATCCAACATCATCCTTCCCGTTCTCAAATTGATTCATCGGGCTGTCTATCGCTTCGCCTGGGGAATAATGTGTCCGTCTGAACGAGGGCATTTCTCGTGTTTTAACGAGAAGACCAAAACCACTGGCATTAATCGCCACAACAGCTCACCCCACTGCTCAACAACACAAATGGCACACAAGCTTTGTGTTAACATTGGTAACGAAATGCTTTACCTCATTAACGGAAAACGGAGAGAAAAAAACCCCACAATGTATCTGCCATGGTTTCTGTATCGGCTCTCCACCAGGGACGTGCGGCCAGGGGAGGCAGGGGAGGCAGAGCCTCACCTGTCATACTCCAATGAAAATAGCTGTTACGAAAAAAAATAATCAAATAAAATAAATATCAAGATTTTTCCACTGATCTGTGTTATTAATGACATTTCTGTACGATTCCAATCATTTTTATCGTCAAAATCGGCAAATTTGCGGAGCTCCGCTGCAAATACAGGAAGAGACGAGAGGTGAGGCAGCGACGAGCTCAGCCTCCCCTCTGATTGCGCAACCCCTCAGTAACTGGATGGAGCGCGGGCAATAAGCGCGTGCCTGTTACTATCTCAGTATGTCACCAATGTAATGTTTGTAGACCCCTTCATTTCAAGTCCTCGCCTTTCATACTCCAGGTAACTTATTTCACGTACGTGTATAAAGATATTTAGGCTCGCTGGTCTTGTCATGAAACTGCAATGAAAAAGCACCAGGGGAGGCAGCTTTCACATCTGCCTCACTGAGGGGGACGTGTCTAACCCGCCCCCCTCAGTGAGAACACGCCCCCTCAGTGAGGACACGCCCCCTCCGTGAGACCACGCCCCCTCAATGAGGACACGCCCACTCAGTGAGGCCACGCCCCCTCAGTGAGGACACGCCCCCTCAGTGAGGCCACGCCCCCCTCAGTGAGGACACGCCCCCTCAGTGAGACCACGCCCCCCTCAGTGAGGCCACGCCCCCTCAGTGAGGCCACGCCCCCCTCCGTGTGTGAATCTGGCTCTGACGCGAGCCAGTGCCTCCCCAGCCATTGACCTCACCGCACGTCACTGCTCTCCACACGTGCGCTTGGCCATCGGACGTTATTCATGGAGTTGAGAATAATGTGGAATGTAACGTTTCAAAACCGCGCAACGGGAGAGGGGAGGAGCGCTCTTTGTTACGTCACACGTGGAGGCGTAAACCGCGGGCGGCAGGAATGAAGCGCCACGCGCATGGATCTGCAAAGACGAAATCTTTTAGCGCCGGTTTATTGTTGTGTCGCCAGGTTTTAGCCAACCCCGAGCAGTGCCGGATTAAGCCTGTAGCATCATGTTATAAAGGGGACCTAATTTTTTTTTTAATCACGTAAATATAAAAACAAATAGATTTTAACTTGCATAGTAAAGTAATTGTATTTGTTTTATTCGCTATACAGCCAGATAATACGACAAATCGCTAACCTTAAACATCCAGTCGTTCATAAAAATTGAAGGCGGTATAGTACTATAGTAACAGAGCAAGTGCAGAATCACTGAACCGGAATTGATAGCTTGAAAGCATTTAGCGCGGGGCCCTTGAAAGTGCGGGGCCCGGAGCATGTGTAGCTACTTTTGCTATTCAGACAACCCGGCACTGACCCCGAGGAGTACATTCATTCGTCCGGTTTTCTGCGGAGTAAGTCCCTCTACTCAGAGCTACGCGACTTTATAATGCAAGTTCGTTAACATCGGATCACCTCTACGAAGCTACACGCCAACTCTGCTGAAGTGCTCTCGTCGTGACAGCAGACCACCAACATTGCCATTATCACCTTTAAAATATTTCTGCCATACCCAACAATATTATCTTCACGAGAATTATCGTGCCCCAATCCCACTGTTGACACAGACAGACGGGAGCCAATCCATAGACGGCGGGTCTCGTTGCTTCATCTCCACACGAGACGTGCTCTCGGGCGCGTTGTCGCCTTAGCTGGCACTTTGCGTCTTTATTCGCGACTAACCGCTCAGGATTCCTTTCCGTGAGGTGTTGTACAAATTAATTAAAACTAGAAACTTTATTTTATTTTAACAGGTAAGGCCCACTTGAGCTATCGAGCTCTTTTTCAGAAGCGACCTGCCATCACAAATTATAGCTCAACGAAGTGCCTCATCACGTGGACATTTATCGCAGCCAACATTTTAGAACGCACCTTTTTAAACATGCAAACTCCAAATAAACAGGCGTCAGTGTTGGGGTCGAACCCAGGAACCTCCTGTATACGAGACGAGGTAGTTAACATCTCGCCGCTGTGGCATCGAGTCAGAAAGGTGTCAGTCACCTGCGTTAGTTCTCGAGTCAGTGCGACGCTCGCTCCGTCCCTCCGTGCTAATTCGCGTGCTCTCACTTCTTGCTCAGCATTCTTCGTTAATGTCCAAAACGCGTCGCTAGGAGGTAGCGCACACGGATTAACCCGCTTTAATACCGCGCGCTGATGCCTCTGTTGCGATGGGATGTCTCGTCGTTCTCAGATTGAACTGACGAAATAACTGTCTTTAAACGCGCGCGCGTGTATTGCTTCTCATCGTCCGCCTCCCCCGAGGACACATGCAACTTTCGAGTCAACGTTAGACCAAACTTTGGTTCAACGGCTCCAAACACTTCCAACATATGGCTGAATGTTTTGCTGGGCTAATGTCACGATCGATCTATATATATATCTACCGGGAGCGTAAACGTCCATTTAATTTGATGTTTCGTGACACGCCAAACGAGATTGCGCCCCACGGCGCGCGAGAGACTAATTCAACTACCACCCGGCAGAGGGCGATGCCGGACCGCAAATGGCACACGTGGGTGAACGGTGAGCTCCTCCGGCAGGCTGCGTTGGATTAGGTCATGTAGCCCGCATGCCCAGTCATCGCATGCCTAAACAGCTTTTGTTCGGCCAGATATAGGGGGCTAAACGGGCGCGGCACGGGCTAGAGAAGAGATGGAGTGATGTGGTACAAGAGGATGTGGAGGTGAGTGGACTTGCCGATGACTGGTACCAGCGGTGTCAAGATCGGCCTCTGTGGAGGAGGCTCGTGAAGGACGCTACTGGGCAGTTGGAGGCAGTCGCCCTCCAACAACAACGGAGGGCGGAGGAGCGACGCTTACAACAACGAGCGGAGCGCCGGGTGGCTAAAGCACAGCAATTTGGCACAATAGGGGGCACAGGTGGTGCATCAGCCACTCATCTCGGTCATCTCGGTCAGTCGACCCGTGGCGCCTGGGTCTGCCCCGTGACCTCCTGCCAGCGGGCGTTCGACCCTTCGCGTGTCCTCAACGTGCACATAGCCTGGCACAAGCGACGTGGTGACGTCACCGCCACTTCGTGGCATATGGCGGTTGTTGGTGCAGATCTAGTCCGAGAACTGCAGTCGTGCGAATCGAGGAACACGGCGGTCGCCTTCCCAGTCGTCACGACCCCAACAAACGTCCCTCGTCATCGCTTGAAGTCACGTAACAACCCTTTGCACTCGTGAGATTAACCGTAACCAATGTGTTTCAACCCCCCCACCCCCTCCCCCGATGAAGCCTGGAGAGCCGAATGGAGTTCAATAGAGGTCACCGACAAACACCTCGTTGTGAGAGACCCAACACAAAAGATGCCTGGGTTTCATCTTCCACGAAGCTCATGGTCCACCTCACATCGCATTCGCGCAAACCATGGCAGACGCGGATACCTGGTGCACAAACGAAACATTCTGGACGCTCCAGGAGTGGTGCGACTGTTGGCCATTCAGAGCAGACCGTGCAACGGGCAACGACGCAATGCGCCGATCCACAAGTACGAAAGAGATGTCGCAGCGATGACACTCCGCTGCTCCTGACGTCGACGAGGCCAACGCTGTTGGCGATGATCGCAGCGGTCGTGGTGCAGTGCGGATCGGTGGTGTGCAGTGGTTAGCGCGCTGCGCTACGAATCACGGCGACCCGCGTTCGATTCCCGCTCATGACCAACATCAGTGACGAACACCCGAAAGCTGTCCTGAGCGTGGTGCGGTGTGTAGTTAAACATCGACAGAGGGGAGACAAAGGCGGCCGCGCGTGGTGCTAGCCACCCCCCCCCCCCCCCCCACTCGCGTGCCGTTCCAGCCTTCATGATGTGCTCGCGAACAGCACTTGCCCCCCAAAGTCTGTTGAGGCTGTACGGGGGATCTTTGTCTGGGAAACGCAACGCAAGGAACCGGCGTGTCCGAGCAACCCAGGCCCAGTAACTGATGACATTCGGTCGACGCATCTATCCGCTCGGTGTTGCCAACTTCACTGTTACTGGCCGCAGAGACTTTACACGTTGTGCCGGTTGGGGGTTTGGAGCACCGCGTGCACTCTTCAAGCGGCGTATCAGAGTTGGGTGCCACGGCTTGCAGCCAGCGCGACAGGCGAGTAAATAAAACACAACGCGAACATTGGGGCCTCTCTCTTCAACCCGTGCACTCCCAGCGTGGCAAGGTGCGACCAACGAACCCCTCCCCTCCCCCCCCCCATGGTATGGGAATGCCTTCATGCAGCAGTGGATTGACCATGGAGGGCTGGCAACCGGGACTGTTATTTATGATTTATTTCCACGGTATTGTATGTGTTTTCCGATGCGTAACAGGGTTGGTCCAGGCATCTTGTGACCCCCACTTTTCATTCTCTGAAAGTTATTTTTTTAAAGGTTTTTTTTTACAGAAATGAATACTCAAAGGTTAAATGGTTGGTGGTCAATAAATTGGGGGGGGGGGGTGGTCACAACATATCTGGACCACACTGTACAGTACTCGCGAGCACACGCTGTTTTCCAATGAAGGGAACGCGAACATGAGATGGGGCTACTCTTCATATCTGGCCAGCCTGGTCACAACACAGGAAAGGGCTGGGTTGCCGAGGTCAATGTTTTCCAGTCCCACCTAGATTTTACTCATGCTCCGGGAAATAATACAAAGCCACGTGTCCTGTGACTGCGAGTGCCACGTGTGTGTGTGTCTCTGTGTGTGCTCAACAGACGCATGCACAACAGTCGATAGCTTATGTCACTGGAGCGTTTTAAGCGGTGCAAGCTATAATCAGTGTGTGTGTGTGCACGCTGGTTTCGTTGTGTGTGTGTGTTTACGCTAAACTGCTGTGAAACTATATATTTTTTTATTTTACCATGTAAGGCTCACTGAGCTATATAGCTAGTTTTCAGAAGCGTTACCTGGCCACAAATGATAGCTCAACGAAGTGGCTTATCACGTGGAAATGCATAGCAGCCAAATACTCTAAAGTCGAAACGCACGTTGATTATACATGTGGAGGGAAAAACCGGAGGACCCGGAGAAAAATCCACGCCACCACGGGGAGAACATGCAAACTCCAAATATATAGGTGTCAAGGTCGGGATCGAATCCACGACCTCCTGTATACCAGCCGAGGTAGTTAACATCTCAACACCGTGGTGCACACCACACACACACAACGCACACCACACACACACAACGCACACCACACACACAACGCACACACCACACACACAACGCACACCACACACACACACACAACGCACACCACACACACACACACAACGCACACCACACACACACAACGCAGACCACACACAAACACAACGCACACCACACACACAACGCACACCACACACACATACAACGCACACCACAGACACACAACGCACACATACACAACGCACACCACAGACATACAACGCACACACACACAACGCATACCACACACGCACACCACACACACACACAACGCACACCACACACACAAACAACCCACACCACACACGCACACAACGCACATCACAGACACACAACGCACAAACACACACACACAACGCACACCACACACGCACACCACACACACACAACACACACTACACACACACACAACGCACACCACACACATACAACGCACACCACACACACAGCGCACACCTCACACACACAACACACACCACACACACAACGCACACCACACACACACAACGCACACCACACACACACACACACAACGCACACCACACACACACAACGCACACCACACACACAACGCACACCACACACACAACGCACACACCACACACACAACGCACACCTCACACACACACAACGCACACCACACACACAACGCACACCACACACACACACAACGCACACCACACACACACACAACGCACACCAGCCACCCTCAGTGCATGTGCACGAGGTCGCTCGCGCAATGAAGCAGCACGAACCAGTAACGACGATTACAAATGTACAGCCCGTGGATGTCAATCCACTGCCGGATAAAGCTCCTCTCTCTCCACGTGGTGGCAGTTATGGGGGTGGTTTGACCATACTTCACCAATCTGTCAACACGGGTTGGTGGTGAAGGTGGGTATGGGGGGAGGGGGGGTGGATACAGGACCCATTCAGATATCACTCACTACCGCTGTTAGCCATCATTAGAAGTTCAACTCAATATGCACGTGTTGAAAAAACCAACGTGAATCGTCGCGTTGAAGTAACACGCGGCGCGTTAAATTCCAGGGGAAATGCCCCTCTGCAACTTCTGCATGGGACAAGGAGAGAGGACGGGGTAAAATATCGCCAGTGGGACGGGGCTAGGAGGGGGGGGGTCGAATCTCTCCGACAGGAGCCAACGTGCATCGAGTGAGCTGGGGGTGGGTGCGGGGGTGGGGCGAGGTTGCGGCCAGGGTTAAATGCTTCGGCCACTTCACCGGCGGCACGCCTCCACCACCGCACGTGGCTCACGCAACGCGAGTGAGTGACGTTAATTTGCATGCGCCAAGGCAGATACGACCACAATACTGACACGGCGTTAATTAACGAATGAGCCCGAGCCAGGCAGGGAATAACAAGGACGCGGCGAAATGTTGTTGCGCTCTGCCGCGGATTCAGGGTTTGTTTTTTTATTTCAAGAAGATGAATCCCATTCCCTCAATGACCCGTAATCCCGTTTCCCCAGGCCACGGGGCTTTGTCGCGATATTAATATAAAATATTCACAATGAGAAGTGTGCGGTTCTCAGACACTGCTGTTGGTGTTGTAGCCCATAAGTCAGGGTTTCCCAAGCTCCAGCCCCACCACCACGCAACGTACCAATTTACATCCCATTCGAGTACAAGTCCTTCCACACTGCACGCGCCCGATGATTGTTAACTACGTCCCACGTGACGCGCTACGCAATTAACGCTGTCGTTGTCACGTGGGACACGTGCACGCGCACACTGGGAGCTCAATCTTAATTTTAATCGTCTCTAATTACGCAGACAGCGTTAATTGCTTAGCGAATGCCACATTCCCCATGGTGAGTGTTTCATCTCTCGACAGGACAACTCACTGCTGATCTCCCACAAAGGGGTACTGATTGTATGATTTTAATGACCCTGGAGGGGGCTGTGGGCCGAAGTGACTCCCTACCAGCATTAGAACTCGCTACGTCCTGATAGCGAGTTGCACGATCTCCCCCAGCGCCACGCGGATGGAACGATTTGCGTAGAAAAATTTTCCCATCTTTAAATGGCTGGCCGACTGGCGTATTAAGCCATTTTCTGTTTCCATTTATATTTGTATTGCTCCCGTCCCTGACCCAGAGCCTCTATCGCCCAGATCTGTGATGTCATCATTGCTGTTGACACCTCCACGACAGCACGGAGATGCCGCGATTGCCAGCAGAGCCGTGGCCCCGCATCGCCGCAAGTGCCCGCTCAACTTTGTTAACATCTGCAACTGCTTTGTTGGCCCCTTGTGTATGTTAGAGAGGAGAAAAAAAAAGTACAATGCTATCCCACTGATATCACGTATCACCGTTATTATGACGAACGTCCCTCATGATAGCATTACACAAAGACGAATGCTCTTTTGAAATTTCAGAGCGTAAGCCGTGCGTAAAATGCTTTACTTCGCGTTGAAATTAGTCTGTCTAAAACGCCTCAACGTCAGAGTAAAAACTCAACACATTCGTCAATAGCGCTGCCTTAAAAGTGAACGCCTATAGAAGGTGGCATTTCGGGCAATCGCCCTTTCCTCGCAGCACATAGAGAGGCCGTAAAGGTCAACTTAGATGTTTCAGCACTGTAATTTAACACTTTGATACTTAATCAGAAAACATTGCGACTGAGCTACGGCTCATACACACCGCAGTGGTACGATCATCGCAGCCAATGCGTCAGAGCGATTAAAACGAAATACATTTTTCAACCATTATTTGCAATTCTCTTCCGAATGTTATCCCGATGGTGCTAGTGGCATCATGTCCATGAGATGAAGCATCCATTGGGATCTCTCACATACGGAGCAGTGCATCCCTTCTTGTTAGAGAAAGGCCCGTGGAAGTGGATATCACAGAGCTAGAAAGTAGAGCCCTTCGGGAGACCTCTGGTTTGCGCAACAGAGGTCAGCACTTCCCCATCCACTCTGCCACACGAGTAACATTTGCTTTGACCGACGGCCAAACCAATATTTTAAATTCTCAGGAGGTGGCATTTATCATCAGGTGGCGATGATTGCTTGTGTTGCAGTCGAAACGTCGTGAGAATTTTTATTGTTTTATATTATTTTATTATATCCCTTCTACGTGACTTTACCGAAAGAACCAATAATATGAATCCCTGCAGTCACGAAAGCTTTAAATCAAAATTTAGGTGGCATTTAGTTTCATAATTCGTGCAGAACCAAATGTAGCATCATTGTTCTTTGTGTGTGTGCCATCAATGGTGACAGGGATGAAACCATCAACTCACAAACACTTCAGAACCCGCTTTTATCAAGGGCGGCGTTGCCTGGATTCAAACCCCAGGATCTCAACTTGCGATACCAGCTCATCGCTCTGATCTACAAAAATGGGGAGAAAAAAATTAACCCGTAAAAACAAAGTTTTTCACTATAAATCCTTTATATGCGTGGCGGCTAGAGTCCTCTCGTCCTCTGGCTTGAGATGGCTGCCACCTATGGGTCAGATGATTGCCTGCCACCATTAAGCAATTGGTAATTAAATATAATTTTTTTCCCTAAAAAGTGTAATATTTAGAAAAAAAAAATTTCACGAAAATTAATTGTCACGCACAACGAGTCTGTGTGCAAAATGTCAGCTCGATTGGATCACGGGAAGTGGGTTAAAAAACGACCAAAAGATTTGCACGGTCGTAAGCGTGCAAGCAAGCAAGTGAACTTAATATAAAGGATTTAAAAAAAGAAAGGGATTGTAAGAAAAAAATCCACAAAGTAGAAATGATTTGGTTAGAGAGAAAGAGAGAGAGAACACCAGCGGGCCATGAAATATGCATGCGCAAGCACAATGATAAATAAGCATTTCATGCCAGCACGACACTTCCACAGAACTGCAGCAGGCACTCACGCGACGCGTCAACAAACGCGAGCGCGCTCGTCTCTTCTGCGCTGACCCTAGCGGGGAATTGTTTTCAGAGGAGCGATCGCAACGTGCTTCTCATTATCGCGATGGAATCCGACACCCGCTGAGGTCCGCGAGAGATGGGTCCGTGACGCCGAGGGATGCGAATTTCTCGTACGAGATGGAATTCTGAATTTGCGTTTTGGCGACGTCTTGTTATAAAAAAAAAGCCGTTTCAGATGATTTACTTTGCAAGAGCTTGCGATGTTTATTTATGCTCGATAAAGCTTGCTTTAAGTGCACTGTATATCACTGGAAATGTGGATTTCAGAAAAACATTCTAGAGCCCTTTAGGACTAACAACGAACGTCATGTCTTTCGGCAGGAGTGGCTTTCAGCCAGTACATTTTAAAAGGTGAATTTATTTATGTGCACGTAATCACTTGACTATGATACCTACTGTAATCGCAAGCACAGACTGTTTAAATGTAAAAAAACCCACATTTAAAAGTTTCAATATTCTGCACAAGATCTCAAGAAATAAATTATTTTCAGCGCAACAATGCATTTCCTGTGAGCGGAGCACAAACTACACCCCCACAATGAAATCAGAGCCACACAACAGCATTCTGGGCAGCGAGCGTCATGCGGCAGGCCTTCCGCCACACTGACCGTTAAAAAAACACACACACAATCGCAATTGTTAGCAGACCGTAATACGTTGCAGGCCTTGTGTTTTTGTAACAGTTTCGCAAATTGTATTTCACAGCCGCCTGCCAAGCCAACCACCCAACGGGCACTGGGGAAGCGCGGCGATTCGCCAGAATTAGAATCACAATATTTATTGAGACTGTAGGAATCCGATGAGTTGTAAATATATTTTGCACAGATGTCCAGCAAGGGCGAGTTAGAGCGTTACATCAACAAACAATAAACACGATAGAAGTGTAAAGCATAGGAAAGGTAAGCGAAATGCGATATATTTTTTTACAAATAAAATACAACTTTTTTATTTTACCAGATAAATCCCACTGAGCTATTAGCTTATTTTTTTTTAGAAACGACCTGGCCACAAATGATAGCTCAACGAAGTGGTCTATCATGTGAAAATGTATCGCAGCCAAATACTCTGAACGCATGTTTAAAAATATGGAGGGAACAGCGATTCGCCGAACGAAAACCAGCGGACGTTCTCGGCGGAGTTGGCCCAAAGGAGGCTCTGGGGACAGTTTCGTCGCGGTGGCCTTCCCGTCTGGACGACACCTGCGCACGGGACGACGCAGGGACACGCGGTCTCACGCTCCAGATCGCGTTGGGGCCCGAAGCGTCGGCGCGCAGCGTCGAGGGCGCTTCCTTTCTCACGGGATATTTGTCTTGTGTCATCGGTCGACTGGAGCAGAGGCACAGCCACGGCGAGAGGGTGTTACTGGATGTGGTGTGCCGGTTGCGGAAATATTTCCAGGGTTGACAAACCCGACAAGGCCCGGCTGCAATTGGCGTACGCCTTCACGGAAGCTCCTGCATTGAGGCATAAGATCAGCTGCCGAGAATCAACACCCTTCTTCCCAAGGGAAATGCGACTCATCATTGTTATGGTGAGACGACTTATCTCCAGCTTTTCACATATTAGTTGTCCTTATAATTGCCACTTTCCCATGCAGGTCTTAACACCGGAATCAAACTGCGGCCTCCTCGTGTGAACGGTGTCACAGGATCCTAAAATTTTGCAGCAGATGGAACACATTTGTAACTTTGCAAAAATTACCGTCGATTATGGGAATTACTTGGGAAAATAACTTTAATTTGATGATGATTAGCAACGTAATGTGCCTAGAGAGGACCGTTATCAATGGGTGCACGTTTACTCGCGATGGCATTTGAATCGTAATGACGATAGAGCAAAAACTAAAAAGTCCACGAATGAATGATCATGGAGATGTGTATGCTGGGAATTACAATGAGATACGGATGGAGGAATGCGTGGTCCGTGGGTACAAACATATACAGAAGAACCCCTCTTTAGGACCGCCCCGGTTAACGACTAATCGCTTAACGACGGGCCTCCATAGAGCCCAATGTGCTCGCTTGCCAACCATTCCCCATTTTAACGACAGTCTGTTGTAGGTACAATATATTTAAATTAATGCATTGATTAACCATGTCTCTTTTAATATTATGTGTTAAAACAAGGCGTAGCCATGGAGTCTACATTGGGGGGGACCAAATCTTCCAGGGGGTCTGGGGATCCCCCCCCCCCCATAAAAAATCTAAATCAAAATTGAAAAACTAATTTCCTGCCTAAAATATGAAAAAATGCACTAACATATGGGATGGACTTTTTATTTATTTTTAACAATAGTGTCTAATAGTGTATTGTATTACATTGCTCTGTTTTTTCTTTTTTCCTTTTTTTGTTTCAATGTATGTAATGGCAGAGATTAGGGATTAATAAAGTACGACCATAACCACAATGATATAAACAGAAATCTATTTTATAGAAATATATTGGGGGGGACATTTTGAGCACATTTGAATATAGGGGGGGGATGTGCTCCCCCCCAATATCTATTATAATTACGGCCTTGGTTAAAAATGTTGTTAGTATCCATTGTTTAAATATTATGAAGTACGTTTTTTGGGTGAGAAGAGTAACTTTCGACGCTATCGGAATGAATTAAGCCGGTTTTCGTGGAACCAATCATCGTCGTTAAGAGGGGTTCTACTGTACTAGAAACCTCTGATTTAGAAAAACACGAAGGGGGGGTTTCCAGCCAAAGGGGGGGGGGTGGGGGATCATGCACGAGAGGACAACCACCGTGGAAATTGTGCAATTATATATTTATTTATCATGATTCTTGCATCGCCCAGACTTTCAGGAGGGTTCCTGCCAAGTTTATTTTTTTCAGTAGGGGGCAATGTTTGCTTCGTGTAATCCCAATTGATTCATTCGCAGGTATTTATTCAGCACTGGGATGTCTTGGCCATTACCAGTTATGTTGTGCGTCTGTTTTCTAACCCGTTGGAGGACACCGGAAAATCCAGAGGAATCCCGTGCGGAACAGGGGGAGCACATAAGAACGCCACACAGAAAGGCGCCCAAGTCGGGATTTGAACCCAGGTCCTCC
This sequence comes from Lampetra fluviatilis, assembly GCF_964198595.1. NCBI lineage: Eukaryota > Metazoa > Chordata > Hyperoartia > Petromyzontiformes > Petromyzontidae > Lampetra > Lampetra fluviatilis. The sequence continues at coordinate 4,176,200 of NC_136281.1, forward strand.
TTAGCTGTGCGGTACAAGTGCAGGGACAGTGCGGAGAGAGAGAGGCAGGGTACGTGGTGTGGAGACAGCGCGAGTGCAGGGACAGCGCGTGGCCAAGTGGTCACGAGGGATAATTACAGGAGGGAACCATCGGGGAAGATCGGGATCGGCCGAGACGATTCCAGAAAGGGGGCGTGGCCGGGGGCGGGGCGAGGCCACGCGGGAGGGGGGGTATATAAGGCGGTCGGCGAGGGTGCTCGGGGCTGTCGTGGGATCGGGGTCGACTGTCTCCACGCCTTCGCTGTCTTTGCGTCGTCGCTACTTGCGGGTTTTCCTAGCCCAAGTATCTGTATGTTATTCCTAGCCCGAGTATCTGTAGGACGCGAAACCCAAGTTATCCGCGCGACGCGCCTTAATAAATGACGAAGACTACAGAAGTTGTCCGAGAGTCATTACACAAGTGTTGCACAATTGCACCACTGCCGCCCAAAACGACAAGTTCACGTACAGGCGCAATTGATGGCGACGGCTTGGGAAGACCTCCATTCAGCAGTGGATAGACCATGGCTGATGATGATGATGTCCAGGTGCGCTCTGCAGGCGCGTGTCTGCCGTGTTCATCACGCACGGGGGGTGTTTGTTCGCGGCGTGGTGGTCACACAACGGGAGAGGCGCGACTTGAAATTCTGCACAATTATAACCAGCAGGCTCGCCCAGCCACGGTACTCCTAGAGACCTGCAGAGACACTCTTTAGTCTGGCAGCGTTGCTCCAGAGGCCCGCAGAGTCGCTGTGCAATAGCCCTTGCAGGTGTAGACGCAGCTGTGGTTTTGAAGTCGATGATGCTATTCCGCGCTCTCATAGCCCAGGCCAGCAGACCACAAGTGTCCAAGAGCTCACAAACAAAAAGCTGGCTGCAGGTTTTTTTTAAATTTGGGAGCGATGTCTTTGGGTTCAGTTTGGTTGTTCCACTGCACTGTTATGAAAGCATTAGAGGCACATATATACACAGAGATCCCCCGTATAGTCTCGTGGGGCAAGTGCTGTTAGCGAGCACCTATGAAGGCCGGAACGGCACACGAGGGGGTTGGTGGCCAGCACCACGTCCGGCCGCCCTTACACATTGTACCAGGTACTCATTTGAGGCTATGTCAACCTAGGGGGGGCCCAGGACTGGTTACAGATAATCGTCACTGTCGTGAGCGGGAATCGAACTCACGTCGCTGGCTTCGTAGTACAGCGCGCCAACCACAACACTACTGCTCACCACCACATATATATAAAAAAGACAAAGATCCCCCGTATAGCCTTAACAGACTAAGGGGCAAGTGCTGTGAGCGAGCACCTATGAAGGCCGGAACGGTACACGAAGGGGTGGGTGACCAGCACCACGCCTACCACACACACATACACACACACATACACACATACATACACACACACACACACCGACTGGAGAAGTCTCCCATTGCATTTGTTGCCGACGCAGCACTTTCAATATTGGCTCCTATGCAAGAATGTTCCATTTAATTGTGGTGTGACACTCGGAGGGCCTAAACCAGTGCAAAAACTAAAATGCTGAACGTGTATCCCACCCTACCCCCCACCTAAAAAAAATCTGCTTAGAAGTCCGCACGTGCGTTTATTTATGTCAGCACTGCTACAATATTGCCAAAGTTAAAGTCACAAAGAAAAGTGATCCAAGTTCATTGTTTATGTATTTACACGATCCGAGCCCATAATACTCGAACTGTACTTCACTGGTCCAAAAAATACATTTCTGTCCGGATTGTAAAATAAAAATTAACAACAACAACGGCCAAAACACGGCCGTGTCGTAATAGTTCAGCGGGTTGCGCAATTGCCATGAATTAAGAAAAGACACAAACGGAGCGGGCTCCATCACGACGCTAAGCGCCGCGAACCCCACCACGTCCGCTCTGTCGTCACACAACTCAAACAGAGCTCCTCGCCGTGCACACAAACAGCCGGTGGGGTTTGGTGGGGGGGGCGCCTGGAACGTTTAAGTTCGGCAAGGCGCAGCCAGCGAGCGGACACGCGCTTGCCGGAGTCTTTTTTGTTGTGTTCCACCTTCTGAGCAGATCGGTGGAATTGGAAGGCGGTGGGGTTTTTGGTGGGGAACTAAAAAAAACCCAGAGGCGGCGACCCCGTCCGCACTCCACCACCGGGGCGATCGTCTACGAGCCGCTCATCTGAAGCCGATTACGGACGCGGCACCGTGGTGGGGGGGGGGGGAGGCCGATCGAGTTACCCGCACAGGGAAGGGGGCTCATTAGTGGGCGAGACCCGCCGCCTTTCAAATGCGCCCATCTCCTTCCTTCCCCGCGACGCGTACGGTCAATTTCAAAGCTTGTTTCGGGAGGTTGAGATTCGTCAACTCGCGACGTGCCCCAAGATTGACTGCTTCAACCCAGACGCCGCGACGGACGCGTTTCTGTGTTAAAATTCCGAAAGAGTTATTTTTTTATGGGGGGGGGGCGGTGTGCACAACAACAACAACGTTCTGTGTGACAATGAAAAGTCTGCGGCGTGAGAGCGAGCGAGGGGAGCGACGGGTGGCCGTCCGATCGTGCCCGGCCGTGGCAGTCGCCTTGATTTTGCCGGGACGGAGCGTGGTGGCATCACCGAGGCGCGAGTACAAGCAGTGCCATGTGGCTGGACAGAAATCAAACCGAGCAGACGACGAATACAAAGACCCCCCCCCCCCGAACAGACTGTTAGGGCAAGTGCTGTTAACGAGCAGTACCCTATGAAGCCCGGCACTGTGACACACGAGGGAGGGGGGGCAATTCCACGCCCGGCCACCTTTGTCACCCCAGTGGTGATGTTTAACACACGGCGCTAGGCAATCAATTGAGGCCGAGTCGACCTAGGGGAGGCCCAGGACCGGTTGACATAATCGCCACTTGCGCTGGCCGTGAGCGGGAATCGAACTTGGGTCGCCCGGTTCGTAGCGCAGCTCCAAAACGAGCGGTGTGCCCCCGCACGCAAGCCGCAGAGCGCTCGGTATTGGCGGGAGTGGGGGGGGTAATGGTTTCTTTGGGAAAGTGAAAATCGAGCCTGATGGAAGTGAATTTTACAACGGGGTGACGGTGGGGGGGGAGACCAAAAATAACCACCATAATTCATCACGACAATAGTCCAGGCGCATGTCAAGGAAACGAGAGCTTTAACCGGATAATCTTTACTTTGCATGCGACGCAAAGGGACAGGAAATGCCGATGCATTCAGTGCATACATCGGGCAGAATTTTCGTGTACGTTACGGGCTGCGAATGCTCTGGGCTGAGGACTCCCCGGATTTTTTTTTGTTAACGCTCGCGTGGGCCCCGGCTTCATCCGCTGATGTTTCACTGGCGTGCGAGTCGAGCTCAACCAGCCGATGAGGACGATCTTACATTATCATGCAAATTTTTACTTGGCGGCCCTTTGATTGGTGGGAAAACCCACCACCATCGCGGTCGCTGCCCACCACTTACATTAACATTGGCTGCTGACATTTGGGCTACGCTCATTTCAAACCTTTATAAACAGTTTACCTTTAGAAGCTAACCCCGTTTTCCTGATGACGAACGCTTGTGTTGCGATCGAAACGTCGTATTTTTTTTTTCTTTGAACCTATCTCCGTGACTTTACCGAAATACCCAAATAATCCTAATTTTTAATTTGCATAGTAAAGTAATTGTATTTTTTCATTGGCTATGCAGCCAGATAATACGACAAATCGCTAACCTTAAACACCCAGTCGTTCATAAAAGTTGAAGGCAGTATAGTACTATAGTAATAGAGCAAGTGCAGAATCACTGAACCGGAATTGATAGCTTGAAAGCATTTAGCTCGGGGCCCTTGAAAGTTTCGGGGCCCGTAGCATATGTAGCTACTTTTGCTACTCGGATAATCCGGCACTGCTTAGAATTATTATTCACGTGATGGGCAAGGAACCAAACGGGATACATATTCTACTGCAACGTGAGGTTTCGCGGCTGTACCGCATGCTGTTCGGTACGATGTCCGACGGTACGTTCGACGTGCTAGACTTGTAGCACGTCATGCCCAATCATGATATATCGGAGAATGAAATATCGCAATGGCAACGGCTGGCCATATATATACTGCATGTGGGATATTAAGCACAGTTATGTGTCGAGGTGTTCCGATGGTACATTTTCAAGCAGACATGGACTCTCTTTGAGGAAGTGCAATTCCATCACAATTTAATAGTTTCCAAAGATGCGCGTATTGACGATAAGCTTGAATACGGACACTACATTTATTAGGGTTTTTTTTAAATCACCAGCTGGAGCCAGTGCTGGAATATTGTTTAAGGAACGTATGTCCTGCCAAGACGCATCATGCTTGCTTGCCAATGCGCATGCAAGGTTCTTTTTGTGTCTGCTGCCGCATCACTCGTGGTTTTTCATCGCGAATGCGAACAGATATCACATCCACAACACCGCACTCATGTGCAGGTCTCTTGCGGTTGTGCTGCGGGGATTTACGGGTGGTGCATCTGCCGGTCATCTCGGTCAGTCAAACACATGGCACCCGGGTGATCTCCTGCCGGTTAGCTATGGAAAGTTCGCGTGGCCTCGAGGTACACCTAGCCTGGCACGAGCGCAGCGGTGACGTCACCGCCACTTAAATGGTAAGCGGCGGTTGTTGCTGTCGGGCTCTCCGATGTGGTGTTTATTTTTTGGTGGGGGGGGGGGGGAGCACCGCGTGCTGTTCAGCACGATGCCAGACGTCCAGAGTCAGTTGCTGAGGAAGCCCCCATCCAGTACGTGGAGCGAAACGTCTGACAAGCCGACCCCACCACTCGGTACAATCAGAGACCGCAGAGCTGCACGTAAAATATCGCCATCGCCTGGGCGGTGGCAACCGCGGAACGAACGGCGGCAAAATAAACCGAAATCGGAGCGAGGATTGTGTTCCTCGTTGCCGTCAATGAATTAACGCGGCGATGTTTTGAGATGTAACTTGTGTATGCCTCCAGAAGCAAAAGAACTCGCACGAGAGCCCGGACCACGAGACATCGTCACAAGCCCCAGCTAACCTGCACCACCTTCCCCGCCCTGCCTTGTCCCCCACTCCACCAACTCCGCAAGCCCAGGTGTGTGCATCTGCAACTCCCTCCACGAGGCGTTTCGACCTTCGTTTCGAAATCACGTCCACAGAATGATGAACACGATCAACGTCCGCGCTGCAGAATTACGAGGCCTCGGTCGGGTTCCGTGTCCGCGTCATTGCCTTTGTTGATTGCGACAGTCACAGTTGTGTAATCCAATATGCCTTTTGTTGTTGTTGTTGCTGCTGCTATACTTTTTCAACGAGGTGTCAGCAAACGCAGCGGCAAACATTCCTCCGTCAGCGGTCGTGCACAGTACCCTTTGGTTGTAAGTACAACAAAACAAAAATTTACGACTCGCATACCATCCTTCAGATGGGTCCCATTAGATACGACCCGGGGAAAGTCGGACGCTATGATTTTTGTGCGCGGAGCGTGGTGGTGGTGGTGGTGATTACTGGGCCCTGCCTGCTTGGGGTTTGGAACGGGACGGGCTGTTAGCGAGCCGCCCCTCGGTTCAGGCCGTTAAAACACGGCACCGGGAGTGCTTTGACGTCTTATTTGATGGAGCCCAGCTGTTGGCTCGCGGTTTGTGGCGACGATGATTTGTGAAAGGAGACAGCCCATTGGCGTTCGCTTACACGAGGTCATTACAGTGCATTATGGGACAACGGTGTCAGATTTACAACTTTCCGATGTTGACATTTGCAGAGGACCCAGAGTGGACAAACAACCACCTTATAACTCGCGTATTTAATGTTAAAAGTAATTGGAACTGCATTTAACGTTTATCTTTGGAACGGGATGAATAAAAAAGTGGTGTGATTAATGAATCTGTAGTCATATTAAAATGTAAAAAATTTAAACCTCTCAATTGAAATTGCATAATTGCGTGCAATTATATTTTCAAGAGCGACAAAGACACTGACGTTTCCAAGAGAGACACTAACCAGCAACCCTGCTTCAAATGGAGGGGATAATTGGCGCTAATAGCGAGGTCAGACAGCAGGGCAAGGCTTAGGTGGATCCGCTGCTGTTGTCTGATGTCAACCCAAGTTGCGCGTGTTTGGCTGTTGAATAAAAGATATACCTTGGACGTTTCCAAATGTAAAAGGCACTTGATTAAAACCATCCACGGCCTTACACGCCAGAGTGCTAATCTCCAGAGACCACCATTCTAAACTATTTACGATCTGGCTAAATCTCAAAAGGGATTTTAAAAAGTTTGAGTTTGCACAGCCGACGGACAGATATTTACTGTACGTGTGTAGTCCAATCAGTTTCAAAGACTGCAAATATTATCAGAGCATGTTTGCATGTTCACCACAAGTACCCATGTGTGGTCAATGCAGACTTGATTCCTTGCACAAGGTATCGATTTAGTGGTTGAACATCTTAACACAACTGTTTAATTGCCAGAGAGGGTCAAAGTTATTCTTATTTTTCAGATGTACTTGCGAGTGATTAGGTCAAGTTGGAGTTTCAAAAGCCAAAAAAAAACCGCCCGGTGTCGTTGCGAATGAAATTTGCGGCACAGGGTATGTGTCGATTTGCCGCGGCTCCGTCTCTGCATGCGATGTCTTGCTGAGTTGATGAAATGAACCTCACGGCGGGACCCCGAGGTCCCATAAGCCCCCGGCTCTCGCATAAACTGCGTCGCGACATCAAAGTTTCAAAGTTTTGTTTCTTCTGCGCATTCGTCCTCGCTGCTGCTGCTGCTGCTTGGACATGACACGGCAACAGAATGATCCACGCCAAGGCGGGTCGCGGCGTTTATGTGCGCGGTGGGACGGAGTCGCCAAAAAAAATGAATTAATTGCGATTTTAACATGCGTTTATGCGGGACCCCGAGGTCCGGGTCCCGCCATAAGGTTCATTAATGAGGAATCGGAAGGAGTGGGAATGGCAGGTGGGGCCCGCGAGGCGGCACACGGAGCTTCACGAGGCATGCCACGCACACTCTCGTCTCAACGACGACGGTGGCACCTTAACGAGGATTCATTGGGGCCTCCTCTCCCGTGGTAAAAAAAAAAAGCTATGATGCATCGTCGCATGGGTGCCAGAAGGCCACGGCAAAAAAAGTGTATCGCTTACAGCCAACCAAGGACAAAGATCCCCCGTACCTTTTCACGGAGGGGCTCTTCCATTCTGAACGAGTTTCAGCTTTGAACGTCATTGTTGCAGATAATTATAGCGCATACCAGAGATTGGGGGGGAGAGTGGCGGGGGGCAAATTCCCGAATGCCTCCCTTTTTTCTCCACCTCACCAGCTTTGTTCTTATTTTGAAATTCATCCCCACTCTCCCTCCCCTCCCGTCTCCCAGCACCCTCTGTCAGCCAACGTGCCCTTAGTAAACTCAAACTTAAAGTCATGTTCGTGAGAGAGAAAAACACCACCACAACATCACTGAAGAATTGGGTGATATGAACGGTCGTTAGCTCGACGATGGCATCTGCTCAAGTCTGTTTACGCTGGAACCTCCGAGTCGATTGTCTGCACTGCTCATGCGACGGCCTTGCCAAACAATGGGACGCGGTTTCGACGAATTATTATTTTTCGCCCATTAGTAAGGTTTGTCACGTAAACTAAATGTGCCAATTCGTTACTATTTCAGCACACCGGAGTGTGGGGAGAGTCAACCCACAATATTGGCAATTCGAGTGCGTTTCGCTGGTGATTACAACCAGCTTCATCGGGCGATAGCTGGCAAACATCTTCATTATTTTCAGCAGCAGATCGGTCCTCAGATCAGCCATGTTTTTCAATCCACTGCTAGACTAGGGCCTTAAGGGGCCGTTCATAAATGACGTAACGCTATTTTGGACGATTTCTGACCCCCCCCCCTTCGTCACACGATGTCACAAAAAGTCAGACCCCCCCTCAAATATGACGTCACATTTCTCAACCCCCCCCCCCTCGTCACACATCGTCACAAATATCTGACTCCCCCCCCCCCCCTAGGTGCGTGACGTCATTTATGGACGGCCCCTAACCACACCGTGTGGTAATTATATTCTTGGTTCTTTCGGTAAAGTCACGTAGAAGGGAAACAATAAAATTGTTGCAATCGAAACACTCGTGAGAATTTTATTGTTTTATATTTTTGTTATTTTATTGTTTCCCTTCTACGTGACTTTACCGAAAGAACCAAGAATATGAATCCCTGCAAGTCACGAAATCTTTAAATCAAAATTCACACCGTGTGGGTTCATGCGTGGGTTATATGACCATACTTCCCCAAGTTGGTCAGTGCACGTTGGTGAAGGTGAGGAGCAGAGTAGAGCCCAATAAGACCAATAAGGGATTTTGCTGCACTGCGTTTGTTGTTGCTGCTGACAATGAGAAGGTGGGGGTGTGACACAGCACACACATGATATGTTCTCTCAGCCCCCCACATCAACAAGCAATGGGAGCTCTCTTCTCCTGGCAAGGGATTGTGGGTCAGGATTAACAAACGAGAGGGGTGGAGCTTCATTTAATGTGTCCTAAGAACGCGGCTCCTTCCGTCTCGGCTAACCATTCCGCTCGGTCATTTACGACAGCCAGGCTTGGAAGGGTCCCAACCCACAACACCCGCCAGGGAGCGTGCCAGCTTTTAAAATGTTCACAGAATGGGCAAAGCTCTGTTTTGAAAAGCAGAATTTTATTTTTCCAAAGTTTTAATTAATTCACATATGGCCACGGGACAGAGCCAAAGAGAAACTTTAAATAACGATAAATAATAATAATAAAACGCCGGCATCGAATCCTGCGAGATCACGCTGCGTTACACTCTCACTGAATATTTACGCTCGCGTAATCGACCGCAGTAATGCATTAACGCTCCACAACAAAACTTGGCCACTGGCCTAATATAAACAAATACCCCGCTCACCTCTTGCACCACAACAGTAATCTTATTCGCAAGCAACGGGGGAGGCTAAATACAATTACGAGAACGGCAGATGGCAGGTACCGGTGTGAGCCGAGGCGCGCGTTCACTCATCGGCATTCACCGCGCGACACAAACGCCTTCCCCGCTGTAGATTTTTTTCTTCTTCTTCTTGTTTTATATCCCGGCGCTTTGGAAGGAGGATCCACGCCGAAGGAATGCAACCGTGGCCTCGGCACATCCGTCCCGGTGCGCGCGCCCTGTGCGCGCGGGTGCTTTTGTGTGTGTGTGTGCGCAGACTAGGCCCTGTCCCTCATCAATTCTATTTATTAGTGCGCTCGCCTCCTTTCTGCAAATGAGCGTTTGTCCTCTCAGCCATAACCTTGACGCCTACGCGGAATTTCAATGCAGTCATTTACATGGCTGAGCGATGGAGGGGCGGAGGGAGAGGGAATATTGTTGTTGTTGTTGTTGTCGGTGTTTGTCCCTGCAGCTTCTCCCGCTCTGGTCCGTGAAAAAAATATGAAGGATAGATTTTTTTTTTATATATACAGCGCCGTAAAACGCGTTTTGGCTGACCTTTCCAGAGACGTTTAACGCCATCAGGGAAATCAGGGTTATGATTGTAGATGCTCAAAGCATTTTTTTTATTATTATTAAAAATGCTGCAAACATGTAATGAATGCAGTGAATAATATTACAAGACCTGTCTAGGTTTGCGTAGATTACGTGTGGTACATTGAAAGCCACGGGGACACGCCACGCGTTGCTCATTGAGACGGTGACATTTGCGAAGTGATTAAAATCAGAAGTCGGCCTCAATTCGAAGGGGCGTTGAGGACAAACCCGAGGAGGAGTCATTCGAGAGGCTTTGAAGGTCGTCCCTGAACGCTCCCCCACCTCGCACGGGGACGAGACTGTCCATGGCAACTCATGGCCGCGCACTCTTCACTCGGACCGGAATGACCACCACATTTCTCCACACTCTCCTAGCAATACACATTTTTGCCCCCTCCTCCAATCTTTGATATTTTGTCGACTTACACCCCCCCCAACCCGCGCCACTTTGTGATGTCCAGCACTGACTGAATGTATACACGTGAATCAACGTACAGCGTTTGTCCACCCACCGATATACGAAGGCATCCCCCGCACCCTTATCAGTCATCGCGGATGTTCGACCACAATATTTCACCACGTTGGTCAGCGCGTGGTTTGGCGAAGGCATGGAGCGGGCCCCTGACTGGTTCAGACATCACCTCTCCGTTGCAGTGGCCGGGAATGAACACGTAAGTCACGAGGTTCATAGCACAGCGCACGGGCCACTGCTGTGCCGCCAGTCCCACCAGTAACCGATCGTATAAACCGCTCTTCCTTCGAACGTCGTCGGTTCTTCGTGGCCCCCGGCAGAGACGCATGCGCTCGATGCCCGCTGCGGAGAGGCGCGTGGACTCCTCGCGGATTTCCGCGCCGCGCGCCCTCCCGCTGCTGCGGGCGCCGCGCGCTTTCGGAACGGCGAGGGGCCCCCCCCCCCCCCCACGGGAATCCGCGTGCGTGCGCTCCGCGCCGGTGAAAAACAACGAGCGGCCCTCGACAACGCCGCGCTCCACGCCCAAACAATGCCCGCACGGAGCGTCGTAAAATGAGGTGGGTAACCCAGAAGTAACCACCAGGGCCGGCCGCAGACAGATAACTACGATGGATGATCACTCTTGAGAGTCATCGCTGCTGCCATAAACATAACGATTCCTGCACACCGCGGCAGGGCCGGTGGGGTTCATGTAACATAAAACAGACAAAGACCCCCACCCCCCCCGTCCCCATGCAGCCTTTAACAGGCTTTTGGAGAAATTGCTGTTAACGAGCACCTATGAATAGTGCATGCAGCGCTCCAACCCAACGATACGTAGCTACTTTTTGATGAAGTCTCTGCAACCAATATAGTTTAGGTCAAAACCCCCTAATTGATTGCTGCGTCTACCAATGAGTTACTCGGCTGGTTGCTCGGAAACACCGAGTGCTTGCGATGCATTGCACAGCAAAGACAAAGATTCCCCGTATAGTCTGAACAGACTTTTTGGGGCAAGTGCTGTTAGCGAGGGGGTGGTGTAGCCAGAACCATGCCCGGCTACCCTTTGTATCCCCAGCGCTGATAACACACCGCACCAGGTACTCATTTTCAGAGGTGTGGACTCGAGTCATGTGACTTGGACTCGAGTCAGACTCGAGTCATGAATTTGATGACTTGCGACTCGACTTGGACTTGCATAACAATGACTTTGTCCCACCTATGAGATGCGGACTCGAGTCATGTGACTTGGACTCGAGTCAGACTCGAGTCATGAATTTGATGACTTGCGACTCGACTTGGACTTGCATAACAATGACTTTGTCCCACCTCTGCTCATTTTTAAGGCGTTGTCGACCTAGGGGAGGCCCAGGACCGGTTCAAATATTCGCCACGTGTTATTTATTGGTCGTAAGCGAGAATTTAATTCAGTACGCCGGGTTCGTAGCACAGTGCGCTAACCACTGCACCACCGCTCCCACACACACTCAACATACGCGCCGCCCGGTACAATTGCACGACGTGTATTTATCGGTATCGCTTCCGTCCAAGGTGAACTATAACAATAACACTGTTGTCCCGTTGTCGCTTTTAAATCGTGAAACTGGAACTACCCATAATTGACATTGTTATCTTGTTACCCATCGTTTCCCATCCCTCTGTGCTCACCAGAATTAATATCGCTTCTGCCTTGCGTGGAAACATTACAGTCGGACTTGCTCCAAAGTGTGCATTACAGACATGAGTTGTGACATTCATACGGTCACACTCAATTCGCAAAACACACACCTCTATAGCCGTGGCTGTTCTCAGTACACTCAGAGATCGTGGCTATTCTATTCTCGCGAATGCCGATATGTTCAGGAGCTAAATGCCAATGTCGAGGTCCGCTAGCCACGAGAGAGCCTCAGCAGATCGTGGCTGAGAGAGCGAGAGAGAGAGACAGTGGGACTGGACTTGTGCAGATACAAACTTGGCTGTGGAGAATTTCACCGGGCGGAGCTCTCATCAGCACGCCCCATTCCATGGCCAACAGATGCGCTAAACGGTTCAACATTTCACTCGGACGAAACAGCACCGAATCAAGTGGTCCGAGAGGTTTTTTTTGTTTAAAGAACAGAAAACAGACCTGAGAAGAATCAGAGCGACCCCGAGCCACAGCGCCTGCAGTATAAACAAATCGTCCTCTTAAGTTATAAAGCCCCCACCATTTGGCTCATTTGCCCTGAATTATTGTTGACAGCGTCCTTCCCCACCTGGGTACAGTCGATAAAGTCAGAAATCCAACGGGCAACGCCGACGCTAAAAATCACGAGGCTCCAATTACAGGGGCCGAGTCTGAGGGCACAGCTCAAGAGGTCAATCGCGGACCCACGTGGCCAGACTCAGCACTTCCCGATTGCCCAACGCGGCCACTGCGCGCGATTCGCAATTGGAGGTCCATCAATGAAACGGTGTTCTATTATTGATACGTGGAAACTAATAACGGTCAATATATTGGTTGTGTGCTTTTTTATTGAATAGCCCAGCAAAATTGCCAAACTCTCTTTACGGAAATAGCGGAATGCTGTGGCTCACGTCCCTAGCCGAGAAAGTAAAATGAATTAGGTTTCCTCTGTTTTCTAAAGCAGGTAAGAGCTGACCTGGGAGACTGGATCACACGGATCTAATCAAGTATTCCGAGAAGAGCTCTCGCAAAATCGAGTCTTGAGACTCGGTGGGCCATTGCTAGGCAACAAAGAATCGTAATTTTAAATTCGCATACACATCTAATAAATACAAAAAAGGGGGTACACTCTGCATGTTACAAAACAACACGTTCACGCCATTCCATTCCACGTTGTTCCACGAAGTCTCGAATTCACGTAGAATCAAAGTGCGTCGAATCATTAGCCAATCCATTTAACTCGGTAGGTTAGCGATTCACACGAACGACTCCAAATGCACACGGCCAATGTGCTAATTACAAATGATCGAATTGCTCGGGCTGCATTCAAGGGGACTGACTACCAACCACCCTTTCTCTGCACGCCCCCTTTTGAAGCGAAGACGCTGCGGGAAACGTCGACTTCAGATCCGAACGCGATCAAAATAAAACCTACCCTGTGTGGAATTACAACACGGGTGTTGAGATTTTACATTTTGATTTAAAGCTTTCGTGACTGCAGGGATTCATCTTCTTGGTTCTTTCGGTAAAGTCACGTAGAAGGGAAATAATACAATAATAATAAAACATAATAAAATACAATTCTCACGACGTTTCGGCCGCAACGCAAGCAGCCGTTCTCAGGTGAAGAACAGGTCTGTCGGAAAGACAGCGTAGGTTCATTCAGACGCTGTCTTTCCGACAGACCTGTTCTTCACCTGAGGACGGCTGCTTGCGTTGTGGCCGAAACGTCGTGAGAATTGTATTTTATTATGTTGTATTTTTATTATTTTATTATTTCCCTTCTACGTGACTTTACCGAAAGAACCAAGAAGAAGGGTGTTAAGATGTTCAAACGCCAAACAGATACCTTTTGCTCGTGTCCGGGATGAAGAGTCAAGCCTCAAGTCAGCGTAGACAACCAGTAGCCCCCTCTTGGCTTGGCCACGCGAGTCGTATCAGAGAGTCAGTGTTAGCGAGTGTTAGCGAGTGATGGTGTGTGTGTTAGCGATGGTAGGTCAGTGGTCACCACCCTATGTTAAGAGTACCCTTGTGTTGATAATAAATACTGTTGCCTCCCAAGTTCCCGTGTGCGCCCGAAGTGAGCCCATTACACAAGGAATCAAGTGCTGCGTTAACCACACATACCTGTGGTGAACATGCAGACAAACACGCTCTGATAAGGTCGTCTCCGGCGTAGGTAAATCTGTTTTGAAAACAACACACATATAATAATTATCAGATCATGTTTGTTTGCATGTTCACCACAAGTGCGTGTGGTTAACGCACACTTGATTCCTTGCAAAACGTTTCTATTTGGCGTTTGAACATCCTAACACCTCCTGTTGTATTGACGAAGAGGGTAAACACCTATTATTATTGTTCAAAATGTATCGAGTTCCCCGACGCCCTCTTCCACGTGGCGAACGGTAAAATATAGGAAATGTTCCCGACAATGTCTCCTCTCTCGCGAACGGTAAAGCGGTCGAAGGCTGTCACGGTGACCACAATGCAGCGCCCACGACAAGTGGGATGCATGTTATAGAAACGCTCAGACGCAACTCTGCAGACAACGGGGCAGCGAGTGTGACCGATGGTGTCATCACAGCTGCAGTTGACAAAGGAAGGCTTTTAACAAAACAAAAACACACGTGTACAAATTTGCGACAAGCTTCACGAACGCATTTATTTTCAATTCGCCACATTTCGTACCGTTACAAAAGACCCACCTTTACTTACCGCAGCAAAGGACGAGGAATTGGTTATTCATGCCAAACGAGAGCCCGTCAATAGCCTGCAGCAACTCGACACAGCAGCAGCAGCAGCACGGCCTCTCGCCACGAGACAGTCCGTGGGCACAGAGGGGATGCGGTCAGGTTGACGCAGCCAGGTCTATACCAAGGGCTTAAAACTTGCATGGCACAAGGGACCACATAATGCACGTGACGTTGTTGCCACTCAGCCAGGGGACGAATTAAATACAAGAGAAGTAGAAAGAAATCGATGAGAAAGGCAAGTTTGGGATGCATTTGCCGAGACAGCGCGTGGCAGCACCAGTCCTCCTGGCAAGGGGGGATTCTCGGTGCAACCCTTGGATAGTCCAAAGCCAGAGATTAACCAGTTGGACCGTCGTGCTGCCAATTCATCTTGTCCCGGAAATGCTCATTCGCACTCGACGCTAAGGCTGATTTTGTCCAAGGGAGACAAACGCGATGTGCACGAGATTGCTCATTCCCTTGGCATAGACACGTGTTGTAATCTCACGCGGAACAGTGCCGAGTGTAGCAAGTACAGCTTCTCAGCACGCGCGTACACACATGCGACTTTGTGTGTGTGTGTGTGCCCAGACCCGGATGAGTAATAGCAATCGGCGTGCGCATGAGCAGCAATGGCATGTCACGTTTACGGGGCGATCCACTTCTTAACAAGGTGTCAGATAATTGATGTGTACGGCTCCCCCTACCCAAAGCCAGGGGGATCAAAGTGCACACGGGACAGATGTGGCGGGCTCCGTCCGGGTGAACCGCCCTCACTGCGCAAGGAAACCAACGTGAAACACGCTCCACGTGGACACCACGTGGCGAGGCGGTCCACAGCATCACCCGTGCCGTAGCCCTGCCCGGAGGGAGGGACGAGCGGGGTGGGGGGGTAGAATAGAACATTGCTTTGCAGCACCGCATCAGTCAGCGGGCCCAGTAAACACGTGTTCGCTTGCCACACACACAGAATATACATTTTTATATATATACTGGAGGAATCCGATGAGCTATAAAAAGTATTTTTCACAGATGTCCAGCAGTTCGCTCCCACGCAGGGCAATGCGCTGACATTAGTCGGAACTGTTTACGTTGTTTGTTGGTGGGGAGCGAAGTGAGAGAGAGATATTTCGAAATGTGCAACACGCGCAGCTGCGGTGCTCAGCACCGACTCCGGTTGTGTGCCAGCACTCCTACAGTCAAGCGTGCAACTCACACCCCCCCCCCCGCCTTGTACGAAGTGACGGTTATTTTATATTTTTGCACCGCAGTATATTTTGGCGTCTGACCACATTGCATTCGCCAGTGATCACAGATGGAATCACAGCTGCGAGTTTGTATTCCCATGTTGAATGTTTCAATTACATCACCGAATATAAAGACCCCCACGTCAATGTTATGTTTTGTTATTATTATTTCAAAGCTATTCCCGTAATATTTAGTTTTCGTGCATTTCAAGCTTCGCAACGCGATCGTCATCAATATCCGTGCGCCTTTATTTGTTGACGAACTCGGCACCAAAGCGATGGCTTTTGAGAGACGTGGCACAAAAGGCGGGGAATTATTAAATCGCAGCCCCTCCCGTCGAAGGCCCGGCGACACGGCACGCAGCCACTAGATGGCCACGGGCGGCAGCTGCACGATCTCTCAGCGCCCACGCAGCTGTCGGGGCGAGGGGGGGGCAGGAGAGCGCCGGGCGTCTTGCGCGCAACGGCGATGGAAGCGCCCTCCAAACAAGCGGCTCTCGCTTCTAAAATCTGGGAACTTTGATCGGCGCGCACCAGACACCTGCAGCTGCCGCAGACATAATTGACGAAGACGAGGCAACTGGTGCCAACTCGAAAACACGGGCCGTCCCTAGCCGCCGGAGCTCACGGCTCACCTGCTGGGACGGGTTTCTCATCACGCGCACACGTGCGTTGTGTGTGCGCGTGCGCGTGTGCGTGTGCGTGGCGCCTGTGCGTGGCGCGTGGCGCGTGTGCGTGGCGCGTGCGCGTGTGCATTGTGTGTGCGCGTGGCGCGTGTGCGTGGCGCGTGCGCGTGTGCGTTGTGTGTGCGCGTGCGCGTGTGCGTGTGCGTGGCGCCTGTGCGTGGCGCATGGCGCGTGTGCGTGGCGCGTGCGCGTGTGCGTTGTGTGTGCGCGTGGCGCGTGTGCGCGCGCCGGGAGCTTCACGACCTCGACAAAAGGAAGTGGAAGGAACAGAGAAAGTGGAGAGAGCAATTTAAGTCGTGCGCGCAAAACGATGCCGGGATGGAAATAATCCGATCGGGTTACCAACCTGATTAACCAAACGACGCAACCGCCAAATCCAATGCCGTTTTGTGCGTTCCGCGAAACGCAACCGGCAAAGCCACGTTTCATACCGCAGGGCATTAGTAAAATGCATTCGGTATTCGGAACATGTCATGTATTGGGGGGGGGGGGGGGGCGGGCGTCTATGCAATATGCCAGCAGCTGGCTGAAGTAAAACAAACAAAACGCGATTCCGGGACACGACTGCATTGCCATCAGTCAGGGTGGAGATGTCGCCGGGAACGGGCGCCGCGTGGTTTCTGTCCACACCTCGTCAACGACACGTGCGGGCGTGGCCGTCATCGGCGTCGCACCCCGGTGCCAGGAGGGATGCACGGGTTTGCCGCAAGCGCCGTTGCTTTTTCGTCGGATCCATTTTTCAGAGAACCTGCCACCGTGCAGACTGCAAACCCAATCCCCTTCGAGGCGACACCGCTTTGTATGGCTCTCCGCTCGTCGTGGCGGGGAGGGGGGCAGCGAATATTGCCAAAGTTGTATCGCCACCTTGCTTGCTACGCTAGGTCTCACTGCCAAAATACAGACGCTCAAGATGGCAAAAACCATCGAGGACAAAATGAATACAATGAATAAGAACTTCCAAGTGCAAGTCTGGCCGCGTTTATATGCGTAAATACAGCAAGCAAGGGCAATTATCTCAAAAATCACGTTGCAGTGTTTGGAAGGCCTGGCTCTCTCTTCCCATACAATAGCCACAAAGGCTCGTTTTGCGTCAATGCTTTCCTGGCAAAGAGTAAAAAGGTAACCCAACCATTTTCCAAGGTCAATTTATTGGTCAAGTGCTTGAAGACACGTGGGAGTGTATGCATATCCCAGCGGGCTTAGTTGTAAGAGAGGCATTGGCATTACTCATCGCATCAACCTCAGACCGAAGGCAGTAACGCTGCGATGTTGTTTGGAGCAGCTCTATGATTTCCGATCAGAAAACTTGGAGCCGAGTTTGGGTATTCTCGAACTGAAACCAGGAGATGAGTATTCGCGCATTCTGGAGCTTAGGGGAGGCGCATTCATCACTTCCCTGTGTCCCCATGCCCCTGCGTCCATGAGCTCAACTCCAATGTACTCGTAACTCACTGACTGTGTAGCAAGGTCAACAAAATCAGAGCTGTTGCCCAATATATGCATCGCGCGGTGACAACCTCGTGGGAGGGAAATTACGCAAAGTGTTTCAATAAATGTACGTGTTTACACATTCTTCCCAGGTCAGTTGTTAATTGGCTATCGGATTCACGACGTTGACAATATAATGGTCGTGTGTGAAATACGCCTCCTTTTACAACATCGGTACACTTTAATGCGTCCCATTAAAATGTATATCCATGAAATTGATTAAATGTTTATATTTTATGATACTTACTTTTTATAAACGACGATTTATATCAAACGCATTTACACTCAAATCAACAAACTTACATTTTCTGGGCTGCTACACTCCGAGCGTTGATTAGTTATGACGTGCATTAAAATTCCAAAATACGAGCACGTACAGGCCGAGCGATCTTAAGAGGCCCTCGAAATTATCTCGGAGTGGCTGCCGCTGTGCTAATCAAAATCAGAGCCAACCACGCAGCAGGCATCATCCAGCAGCTTCACGAGTCATCGGTGTTGCGGCCCAACTCTGCTTGGCAAATCCCAGCGCCAGCCGAGTAGAATGCCCCCCCCTCCACCTGCCCCCCCCCCCCCCCACCTGCCCCCCCTCACCTGCTCCCCCCACCTGCCCCCCATAGACGTCTGGAGCCTGCTGCCGGTCTGGTTCAGGTAACGAGCATCAGCTGTGGAGCGTTCACATTCCCACGAAGCACTCCGACTCGGATGCCCGCGCTCGGATCGGATTCGTCGCTCTGCCCAAGTCGTTCACGGAGACGAGCGGCCCTGGGTGCCGTGGCACTTAACGTCGGGGACGAAAGACGTTAAAGCCCTCGGTGGCCCGCCGATAATTATTGCGGCGGTGGCTTCTATCGAGCGTCAACAATGCGCGCGATTCGTTCTTTCGTTTCGTTCATTTCTCGTTCCTGGCGAGGGCCGCGGCCGCAGCAGCATAATGAGTCGGGCGGTCCACAACTCCCTTTCCCTGGCGACAGACTCCAGCACTACTATACATTACTAAACACTACACTATAAAGACAAAGATCCCCAGTATAGCCTGGACAGGCTGTTGGGGGAAGTGCTGTTAGCGAGCACCTATAAAGGCCGGCAAGGCACACAAGGGGGTGGGTGGCCAACACCACGCCCGGCCGCCTTTGTGGCGATGTTTACACCGCGCCAGGTACTCATTTGAGGCTGAGTCGATCTAGGGGAGGCCCATGACCGGTTCAGATAAATGTCACCGGTGTTGGTCGTGAGCGGGAATCGAACTCGGGTAGCCAGGTTCGTAGCACAGCGTAGCGCTAACCGCTACACTATACCACTCCCCACTACACTATACACTACAAAACATTACACTATACACTACTATACATTACACTATACACTACTATACACTATACACTACTATACACAGACTTAGCTCTTCCTGGGGAATTCCCAGGCGTTCCCAGGCCACCCGAGCGATATCGTCCCGCCAGCGTGTCCTGGACTGGCTCCGGGGTCTTATTTAAAAAAAAAAGCGAGGTTTAAACAAGGCCAAATTTCACCATCGCCGTCGCTTGCACGACTGCTGGTCGAGTGACCCTCGTGCTCAGCGCGAAAATTGACCCCGAGATGATCTCAAGTCGATAATTGGTTCTTTACCCTTCTATCTGGCAACAAAACTGACACCTTTTTACAAGGAGTCATGTTTGCATAGACCGCAATACCTGCAGTCATAATACAAACAAAAGAACATAACTCTGATAATGTGCACTGTCCTTGAAGTTGATTGGTCCACACCCGAGACAGCTTTCTGGCAAATGAGGTTCCCATAGTGTAGATGCTTGCCCCGAGCTCTCATACTCTGATGGTGCATTGTCTTTGAGTTGTGCGCCTTTTGGCGTCATCTGGTCCAACCCATGTGAGACTAGGCTCTAAGGAAAGCTGTCTCGGGTGTGGACCAATCAACTTCAAGGACAGTGCACATTATCAGAGTTATGTTCTTTTGTTTGTATTATGACTGCAGGTATTGCGGTCTATGCAAACATGACTCCTTGTAAAAAGGTGTCAGTTTTGTTGCCAGATAGAAGGGTAAAGAACCAATTATCATATTACTGGCAAATGAGGTTCCCATAGTGATCTCAAGTCGCTTTGTCATCCTTCGACCAAATCGTCCACCGCGGCAATCCGAGAGCCAGGAGCGATGAATTCCCGTGGTTTTAAACACTCCCTGCCCCCCGCTTCGCCACGGTGTCGCGGGATGAGTGCGAAGCGGACGAACGCGCTGCGTCCCACGAAATTATCGCCACCTTTCCGCTCTCAAACCCGACGGACGGTGCAAGGGAGCGCAGCACGAAATGGTGGTGAATATCAAACACCCACAACGTTGATAATTTTCATCCCGAATATGAAATGCAGGGCCACGCTCGACCTCACACATTCAACTCAACCGAAGGAAATGTGAATCGTCCCGATGATAGCGCAGCCTCCAGAAGCGGCTCCTTCTCGTCGCTGGTGACGCCATTTCCTCGCGAGCCAGTGATCAAAATTGAGAGGAGTAATTTTCTCAAAGTATGCATCGGCCATTCGTGCAGATTAAGCCATAATACGCGCACATCGGTCGGTTGGTGCCCACGTTAGTACCTGCTAGAGGGGAAAAAAAACATTATCTGGTGATGCTGCTGCGTTGGCAATGGTGCACAAGCAAAGTTAACAACGAAAACCTACACATATTCGTCAATAAAACTATGGCCTTGAAGAAAAATAAATATAATTGATGACGTTTTAGGTAATGGCCATTCTTCATAGCAATATAAACACAATATTGATGGCGCAGAGATGAAGTTCAATTACCTGACCACCTGCCATCGTCAACTAATGGGCTTTTGTTATACTCTCTGAAAAAAAGGCAAACATTGGATGAACATTCAGAACGAGGGCCAAACAATCCACACGTCAAGATCGTGCTGGAAAAATTTGCTAAATTCCGGGCTCCGGTTTTCTTTCGAGCTTTGCCAGCAGCAGCTTCAGCAGCAGCCACGTGCAACGCTGTGTTCCGTCACGTGCACAGCGACGGCGAGAGCAGCAACCGATTTCCCCGTTGTGGCTTCAACGGCACGAAAGACGAACAATCATTCCACGACACTCCCGTCAGCGGCGGTGGCGCTGGGTGGCTCCCCACTTCAGCCACCCTCTCCCGGGGGGCGCACGCGGCGGTGTGGCAGTTGGCCCGGTTGACCCCCTCCCCCCCCCATTAGTAATGGACCAGACTCCCCCGTTCATTGAGAGACAGTGGCAATCCACACTCTCCAAGCTGGGGTTGCGCCGCATTCGTAGCTCAATCTGTGTGCAATGCAGTACGAGGTCAATTCGAAGTTGCAAATGGCCTCGATTGTTCGAAGGAGGCCTAACCATCACAAGACACCCAATAGTTGCCCTTTTAAAGTGTCCAGGGGCCTCTGCGCTTACACAAGCCGCCGTGTTTACCCCGTGCTGATAATGAACTCATACATATCAAAGGTATCTTTTGAAGGTGTTCCGTGAGCGATTTAGTTCCAGCTTAAACAACAACAAAAACAAGCGACGCATAAATCTTTCACCAAAACATCAAAACCGATTTATTATTTGTTGTATTTTATTCATGTAAATTAAAACGGTAAGTGGAACGTAAAGTTGGCACGGCATGCACGCCAATGATCCAAAATTAATAATTTAGCTTAATATTTAAATGGTGTATATCTCCAGTCGAATACGAATGGCTTCTATCTAACGTTGTTTTTTTTGTACCTTCATTAAAACGCATGAACGACTTCATATTCACGCAGCGAGCCGAGCAGCTGCGGTGAAATACGAGCTTCGAGGCGCGCGTAGACCAAGCACACGCACGCACACACACGCACGCACACGCACGCACACACACGCACACACACGCACACACACGCACCGCATTATTATTATTATGCTGTTTACCAACAACCTGCCGCCACACGACCCTACATTTGGCCAGCGTGAAGCCACTTTATTGCTGACAATTAATGCCACGCTCATGGAGGATCCGAGTTTAAATCCCCCCCCCCCTCCTTATTGCAGAGCCATCGCCAGAGCATCTCCATAATAATTAGCAGTCGCGGGATGTGGCGCGCGCGCAAACGGTGACGCGCGTAGCAGTTTGATGTTGCACCCGCCGTGAGAAAGGCTGCTGACGGGAGGTCTATCTCACAGTCACGGCTAACATAATTAACCGTTCCCCATGAGCGAGCAGGGCCAAAAGACCAAACGTAGAAATCTCGGTGAAGAAAAACAGCACCGAAATTCACTCCTCTCCAGCAACGCATCCGAGGCATTCAACGCATCCAACTTCAACGCATCCAACTCGTGCAACTTGACCCTTCTCCAGCAACGCATCCCAATCGTGCTTGTACAGGGTCCTCGGTTCAACGAAGATTTGTAAAAGCGCCGCCCGACACGATACGGCGAATGGAGCGGAATAGACGATGCCCTGAAGGTCTCCGACTTACAGATGCACCGTGTTCGGACCGAGGCCGGATGACGCAACGTTGCGCGCTCGTGTTCAACAACTGCAGGGAATCATTAGACATTGTGCGTATGTCGCTTAAAGGGCTCAGTAAGCGTTGCGGTGCGGCACCTGGTCCACTTATGTATCTATTCATTGTTCCCCTCCTCGTTGTTATTCCTCCGTACACAAAAGCCGTTGCGACGCTCGCGATGAACACGCGCGTGCTCCCATCGCCGCCGTCGCCACGCCACGCGCTGCGTCAGCTGGCAATGAGCGCTCGTCAACCAGCGCTAAACCCGGGCAGCTTAACTGGCTTAACGAGGGGACCTCTTGTCTGAGCACCGTGAATCTCAAGCAGCTCGCTAAGAGCGAGCGGAGGAGACCACCTCGCCGCATTGATGGGAAATGATCGATCTCATCCCACCTCTCCAGCAGGCGCGCACCCGTGGAACCACTCGGCACTTTGCACAGCCCGGCAGGTGCCGCCGCAAACGAGGGCTCGTCCGGGGATCGGGAGGAAGGGGCGAGGGGGAAGGAGAGGTTGGATTGGGAAGGGGGTACAAGGAGGAGATGGGGGGTCGGGATCTGTGAAAAAAAAGCTCCATGGCTCATCGGATTTTTCCAGGATAAATAAATATTCTGATTCTGAAAGGGAGATGCGGGATGGGGAAGAGCAGGCGGGACAGGGGATCGCTTTGCACGGCTGCGCTTTGTCGCCGCTCTAAACCTGGGGGGCACCAAGTGGCTTCCGGCTCCACTTATTTCGTTCAAATCAATTTCTTGCAGCGATTCCTTAAGCGAACGTGACGGCCAGTGAATTATCTTCGTGTTGAAACCCGCATCGATTTCCTTGTCTTTAAAGCAGATACGGAGCAATGGGCTTGCTTTGTTTGCAACAGCGCTGTCCCAGTGTTGTGGAATTTTGTTTTTCTTAATTAAACTAGTAACACGTTAGAGAATTAATATCACGCAGCGTAAGTGCAGAATCGACACTGCACGACTCGAAAATTAGGCGGAACGATTCTCATCACCCCAATTTATGTTTGCAGTCTATTTTCCCTCTTTGAATTAAACCTTTCTTGGCCCATGCCTACACCGCCAACCATGCCGTTAACATTCTGTGGGACGTGTGGCTCCAATTAGTTCCCTCAAACGCGAGCCAACAAAACGTATAACTTATCGACCGCCAAGAAAACAGTGCCCGAGATGTTTTCATTTTCCTTTCAAATCTAACAACAACAACAGCAGCAGCAACAAAAGGGGAGCCCTCGAGCGACAACAACAATCGCTGGAGACGGCTCCAGTTCCTCCTGCGGCGTGCTGCGTGTGCCCGTGCCTGGAATACAAATGGGTGACGAGTCGCGGGACCGCAGCCACGCGCGCACGCACGCGCACGCACGCGCACGCACGCGCACACGCACGCGCACGCACGCACACGCACGCACGCGCGCGCACGCACGCGCACACGCACGCGCACACGCACGCGCGCGCACGCACGCGCACGCACGCGCACGCACGCGCACGCACACGCACGCACACGCACGCGGCCGCTCGTTCTCATGGAAACCGGCGCGCGTCACAAATCACTAGCTGGCCCTCTGAAGCGAGAGACACCTCGTCGTTTAAAATTCCCAGAAATCGTAGCTTGAACATGAAAAATAAATAGACGCAATCATTCTCACTTTTACGTAAACACATTACATATATGCGTGTGCGTACATATTACAACAAGCTAATTGCTGGCGAAACGTCGTACTCAGATTGTAAATGGTGTGGATTGGCTCTCCAACACACCGGTGTGCTGTACTAGTGCCAGAGGTGGGACAAAGTCATTGTTATGCAAGTCCAAGTCGAGTCGCAAGTCATCAAATTCATGACTCGAGTCTGACTCGAGTCCAAGTCACATGACTCGAGTCCACACCTCTGACTAGTGCCGAATTGGCACGTTCTGTTTACGTAACAAACCTTATTAGTTGGCTGTGTCGGGTGGTGGCGGGTTTAACGACACATTTATATATTTACGAGATCTAACCCAAAAAAAACTGCATTATGGATGATATTGGTCGCGAAAGCCTCTGTGTTAAACAAATATATCTCAAAGGCTCAAAGTTATTTAGGCCTGTTGATTTTTTTTACAATCACAACATGACATTAAAACACTTTGTTTCATCAGGTACGATGCCACCTTAAACATCAACAACAACAAGAAGACCCAACACCACATTCGTGTTTTCATCGCCTCCGCTGCACTCACACAAGCGACAGTGGATGGCAGAGCGCGCGAGCGTGGCCGGCGATCAATGTTGTGATTAATGACCGCGGCTCGGAGCGGTGGGACAGGGCCAGGAGGCGGCACCGCGACCAGCAAACTCGCCGCGCACGCCGCTCGTTTCCGCCAAAGCACCGAGGAGGGCCCCCGCCGCCGGCACCGAGATAACGGAGGCGCATCCCCGCAGCACCTCGAGGCTGGGGCCCCGAGCAGCGGCGATTCGCCTCGAGGCAGAGAAATCGGTGCCTCGAATTCTCTGGGAAATAAGCCGCCTTCGGCTGCGCCCGTTGCCTTGACAAAGTCAGAAGAAAATAATTATGTTCTCCGAACAAAACACCGCATTCCGCCTTTGGTTTAGATATTTCCACCACCCCCCCCCTTCCTGACGCTGGGAGAAAAATTTATCGTGTTACGAGCGGCGGCTCGTGAAAACACCTCGTCAGCGGAATGGCACGAAGCAGAAAAACCGCTACGTTAAAGCGGGCCCCCCTTGTGATGGATGGGTTACAATTTTTTTATTTTGTAGCGCGCGTAGAATGTAGCCAGAGAACGTTGGACCGAGAATCCATGCTTGGCCAAGTGACGGCCCCAGTATGAAACGGTGTGGAGCTGCCCATTCTGCAATTACACGCAGAAATGATGGTCCATTGACAGATCCGCTCTGTACAATGCCAAGATCCCCCCCCCCCTTGAGCATTGCTTGAAGCCACAGTGCGCCTGTGTCCCTTAACCTGTTGACTTTGGCGCAACCAAACAGACGATGACAGTGTCGGACAGCCCCCGAGCTGCCAGCCACCACTGCTCCGACAGCAAACACTCAGGCAGGTGCCGGAATCCGGAACGTGGCGCAACCATGTCACCACTCGAGCCGTGGCTCGCGAGGCTTCAAGAGACGGTCCAAAGTCGCACGCTGAAGCGCCACGCGGCAGCCGCCGCTGCCGCCGCGAAATCGATGGCGCAGCTCGGCAACGGTTCCTCGTCGTGCCCGTCTCACGGCACCTCGGGGGATGGGCACGGCCCCCCCTCGCGACGGGAATCTCTCCCGTCCGCTCGCGCGCCGCGTTTCTTTATCGGCAAACGGGGGTTGGGGGGGGGGCTCTCGGAGCGAGGCACAGAGACGAACCGCCGTGAGCCGTGGCCACTTGACTCTTCACGCGCACGAAAGAAGAAAAAGAAGCACCAGTCCAAGTGGAAGAATGGCTTAAACGGATTTGTGCGTGCGCGTGCGTCTATCTTTGAGAACTTTGTGAGCCACAGAGGAGACCCATCGACACGGCGATATTTATATATAAATGCACTTAGTGGCGTTCTTGACGAACTATTCTGAGATATCCTTGGAGGCAGCCTTCACTCGTAAACACGACAGCTACGAGAACCGCTCCAGCTGCTTTGAGATAGGGGGGGGGTGGGGGGAGAGGGCCAGTGGCCTCATAGCCTCACCGCCGTCTCTCTTTAAGCCAAACTCCTCTGGTGGCCAAATCCCCGAGGTCAATCGCAACCCGGGCATTCCGAGCGATGCCTCAAGAAGTCAAAGCCCCCCCCCCCGAGAGGATTATACCGCACAATGTGCAAGCTGCCCTCAACTCTTGCGCAACATTTTAGAAGTACGAAAGGAAACGCAAAATTCAAAGCTAAAATATCAACAAAGAAGGAAAAAAATAATCCTCTTAGAGACATGATCCTCCTCTCTTTTTGGCATGACAGGGAACGATGAAGGCGCATCCCTGCAATTTCTACCTCGGGCCACTGCTGGCAGAAGGGCCTCAGCTACAGGGAGCTCTAGAGAGCCGCTCTGGAGCATGTTTGGCCTACTCTTCCACGCTGATCAGGTGTCTTTGGAAGAGCTTTTGAGTGCCCACGCTTCTCCCACCCCTGGCTGTGGTCAACTCATTGAGACTGCTGGGTGGATGGAGGCGAAAGGATTTTTTGAGAAACGTGCCCCACTGACATTTACGGCAATCGGTGCACAATGGTTGCCCGCGTTTATGAATTCGCTCACGACTATTAGAAACGTGTTCATTGCTTCACATTGGAACACGTGGTATGCATTGCCGTCAGCCACTCACGTTACACGCCAGGTTCAAGCCTCTGGCGAAGTGGCCGATGATGCTGGATGTAATTACAGCGAAACGTCGTACTACTCGAAAACTGAAAATGTTGTGGATTCACTCTTCAACACACCGGCGGGCTAAAGTAGTGAACTATTTGTCTTTTGTCAACGTGACACTTTGGGAACCTCATTTGCCAGTAAAAATATGATAATTGGTTCTTTACCCTTCTATCTGGCAACAAAACTGACACCTTTTTTACAAGGAGTCATGTTTGCATAGACCGCAATACCTGCAGTCATAATACAAACAAAAGAACGTAACTCTGATAATGTGCACTGTCCTTAAAGTTGATTGATCCACACCCGAGACAGCTTTCCTTAGAGCCTAGTCTCATATGGGTTGGACCAGATGACGCCAAAAGGCGCACAACTCAAAGACAATGCACCATCAGAGTATGAGAGCTTGGGGCAAGCATCTACACTATGGGAACCTCATTTGCCAACCCATATGAGACTAGGCTCTAAGGAAAGCTGTCTCGGGTGTGGATCAATCAACTTTAAGGACAGTGCACATTATCAGAGTTATGTTCTTTTGTTTGTATTATGACTGCAGGTATTGCGGTCTATGCAAACATGACTCCTTGTAAAAAAGGTGTCAGTTTTGTTGCCAGATAGAAGGGTAAAGAACCAATTATCAACGTGACACTTTTTTGTTGATTGGCCGTGTCGGGTGGTGGAGGGTTACGACACATTTATGACAAACGCGATCTAACCCAAAAACGTTTATTATGAATAATATTGGTCGCGAAAGCCTACGTGTTAAACTGAAATTCAAGCCTGCTTTTAGCTTCCGAGATTGGGCACGTTCCTGACGACGTGGTCATAGTGGGCTCGCATGTTGGATACTGTACAGTCTGATCAAACAGAAAGTTGTCGTTGGAAGCCCCTCGTTACATTATTCATGCGAGGCAGTATTTAGTGCAACATTATTTTGCCCGGTTTGTCAATTCAACATGAACGTTTATAAATGCTTGCAGAAGCACATTTGGTTCACATTATAACTGCTAAAACTGTTCTTTTTAAAAACTATTCTTCTTTTTCAATATGCCCATTGCTGAAAATGCTGTTCCCATATTCGATCAGATCGCCCACGCAGCTCCCAGCCATCCCTGGAGCCTTGCAACCGGGAGGAAAATCAATGCTTCCAATTAATCTGCGCATGTGTCAACATAAGAATAGGATCCTGTTTTATTCATACGAGGTACGCTTACAAATGAACAGGCCACAGAATTAAGTAGATAATTATCGAGACACGCTTTGAACAAAAACGCTGTTATAATGAATAAAAGCAGAGCGCTGCAAGTAAACAAATATGAAATGTTCTGTCAGTATTGGCACAACAAGCGTTTGCTTTTGACTTCAAATCAATAAGAATATAACGCTTATGTCCGATTACGTAATATTGTCCCATTTTAACGTCTCGTATGTACCCGAAAGCATCCAATGTATTGCCATTCTAACAATCGTTTATTTCGTTTAGACGCGCACGTTAGCAGCATCTCTTATGAATACCACGAACATGCAACAACAACAACAAATCGGCCGTTGTAATTGTGCACGGATGAAAATACTCGCAATCTATTCTTTTTTCGTGCATCAGACATTCGTAATTGTTTTGACCGATGGGCCATGAGCGTGCCCAACCGCAGGAGCCTCACGCAGCGAACACAGCGGCTCTTCTTCTTGGTTCTTTCGGTAAAGTCACGTAGAATGGAAATAATAAAATAATACAAATAAAACATAATAAAATAATTCTCACGACGTTTCGGCCACAACGCAAGCAGCCGTCCTGTCTTTCTGACAGACTTGTTCTTCACCTGAGGACGGCTGCTTGCGTTGTGGCCGAAACGTCGTGTGAATTATTTTATTATGTTTTATTTTTATTATTTTATTATTGCCATTCTACGTGACTTTACCGAAAGAACCAAGAAGATGAATCCCTGCAGTCACGAAAGCTTTAAATCTAAATTTTATTATGTTTTATTTTTATTATTTTATTATTTCCATTCTACGTGACTTTACCGAAAGAACCAAGAAGATGAATCCCTGCAGTCACGAAAGCTTTAAATCGAAATTTTATTATGTTTTATTTTTATTATTTATTATTTCCATTCTACGTGACTTTACCGAAAGAACCAATAAGATGAATCCCTGCAGTCACGAAAGCTTTAAATCGAAATTTTATTATGTTTTTTTTTAATTATTTTATTACTTCCATTCTACGTGACTTTACCGAAAGAACCAAGAAGATGAATCCCTGCAGTCACGAAAGCTTTTAATCGAAATTATTATATTATGTTTTATTTTTATTATTGTATTATTTCCATTCTACGTGACTTTACCGAAAGAACCAAGAAGATGAATCCCTGCAGTCACGAAAGCTTTAAATCGAAATTTTATTATGTTTTATTTTTATTATTTATTATTTCCATTCTACGTGACTTTACCGAAAGAACCAAGAAGATGAATCCCTGCAGTCACGAAAGAAGCTTTCAATCGACAGCTGCTCTTGCTCGCTTCGCCACTCGGCACTTACGAGGCAGCCCCATTCAGAGAGACAGAGACCGAACATCGCCGCGTTTGTTCCCTGCTGCTGAGACAGCGGCGATCGCTGTCCTGTGCACTGTTTAGGGTGGGAGAGAAGGGGCGGGCGGGGTAGGAAATGGGGGAGGGGTGGTGGGAGAGCGCATTTCTATTTGACCAGAGAGCTCTGCTAAAATAAGCAAGCGTACGAATGCCCGATATGGGGTGAGGGCTGGGCAGTGTAGCCCGGATTTTAAACTCATGATGAAGAAAAGGGAACTGTTGAATGCGTGAATGAATGCCTCAGTCGCCTCAAAGCCACAGAGCCGCAGTTCAACTTGAACTATGACTTATTTGGCATAATTTTCAAAATGCTTTACATGCGAGTCATAGTCCACGCACAAAGCACGCTCAATCGCACTTTCGTTGGCTATTGAACAATCCATTCTCTCTTGCTTGGGGTCCAGTGACTCCGGAGGTTTCGTTCGAGCGTCGAGTACGAGGGTTTGCCCCTAAACGTCCCCACAACTGTTGTTGGCTGAGAAGTCGCAGCTTTCCCATGGTCACTTCCTGCGCTCATGCCCTCTCCTCTTCCTCCTCCTCCTCGCCACGTGAGAGGCCACTGTTGCTTCCTCCCACCGCAATCATCCCGTCAGTCACAGCAGCAACGGAATAATAGACTTCAGAAATCAATTTAATTTCTCGGTAAAAAAAATTCGCGAGTATGTATTCTTCACATTCTGCGCTGGGGGGGAGGGGAGTGGGGGGTAAACACGCTACACGAGTTGACTGCTCACGGTGGGACAAATCCAAGAGCGGTGATCACTCCAACAGCGGTTTATTACCGGGCAGGAGCGACACACCCGAGGTGTTTCTGTCACAATTTGCACCGAGCGGTAGCAGCGGCGGTAGCAGCGGTAGCAGCGGCAGCAGCAGAGGTGGCGAAACTGTGACTCAAGTGTTCGACGCACGCACACACGCAGATGTAACACGTGAGCCTCGCAGCAATACGAGCCTGGCTTTCAATGTGTGTGGACTTTGTATGTTCTCACCCCTGTTCTCCGTGGATTTCCTCCGGTTTGCTCCAACAGATAAAAAAGAACGTACAGTGTAATAAGTATTGGCCAAACAATATCCCAGCGCTGAAACAAATAGATGTAAATTACTTCATTGGGGATTGCACAGGAACAGCATTGTCTCCTTCAGCGACATTTGGCAGGACCCGCCTGGAAAAAAAAAGTATCCAGACTCGATTAGGCTTTGCTGCGTAAATGAGTCAAACAATAATACAACGCCGTACGCTCACAGCAGTCGCTGGACTGAACAGTTGAGGTTGATCACACTGTGTTATCTTATCGTAACGTAGCAATGTTGCATCATGAAGACGAAGGTAGCGCATGCGTTCAGAGTAAATGTCACACGTGGGTATAATGTGCTGGCAGAGTGGTTCGTGACACTGTGAAACGAACCTGGTGCCCGAGTTGGAGTCAAGGCGATGGCTGACACGAACGAGAAGGGGTCGTGGGCTCACCCCTACTTCACCAAATCCGCACTTAGTAGAGGAATGCTCACATTCGTGGCTGAAACTGAACGGGGAGGCCCTTCATCCAGCAGTTGACTGACAACCGTTAATATTATGTCTTTATTTTATAGTCAAATTTTACCTTTGTTTACCTTGTTCGTTTGTTGGTTGGTACCGGTCGTGAGGAGTTCTGCGTGTTTTTGTACATAGTGTTGTTGTTGCGGAGATAATTTGTAGGTTGTAGTCATTGGACCTTGGCGTGATAGTGAGTAAACGGTTGATGTCATCTGCGTGCAGGAGCGATGTTGGAGGGCCAAGGTTTTGTTATTAAGGTGCCGAGTTGTTTGAAGTAAAGGTTGAAGAGAAGTGGTCCCTGAATGGAGCCCTGGGAAATGCCACAGGCAAATATCGAAGGGGGCTGATATTAGATTTTTAATGCGAGTGTAGCGGTGGAAATGTCCACCGTTAGAGCACAAAAACAGTTTGAGAATGGAGACAAACGTTGACTTTTTCCCTTTGACATGACTTTTAGATACCCTATATGAAGTCTGGTGCAGGCGAGCTGCTCCTGCAGGCCTGCGTTATATCCAGTCATCGGAGGCAATGAATCAGAACTTGCAGCACGTTTTCTGATCCGTAATTAGCAGAGAAGATCCACTACACTCTTTGTTTTTTTTTCGGTAAAGTCACGTAGGTAAAAAATAAAATAAAAATAAATTAAATCACGACGTTTCGGAGGCAACACAAGCTTCCGTCTTCAGGTGGCACCGTCACAGCAAAATTACTGTATCAAGTGATGCAGTAATTGTATCAAGTGAAGTAATTTTGCTGTATCAAGTGATACAGTAATTGTATCAAGTTAAGTGAAGTCATTTTGCTGTGACGGTTCCACCTGAAGACGGAAGCTTGTGTTGCCTCCGAAACGTCGTGATTTAATTTATTTTATTTTTTACCTACGTGACTTTACCGAAAAAAAACAAAGAGTATCGACCCTTGCAGTCACGAAAACTTCAAATCTAGAATTAAGATCCACTACAATTCCACTGCAGTTCACTGTCCATGTGGACAGTAAGCTCACGACAAGGTGGACACTTGCCTGGTATACAGGTGGCCGTGGGTTCGATCGCGACCCTGACGATACCTGTGTATTTGCGGAGTTTGCGGTGCTTGCATTGAATTTTCTCCGGGTCCTTCGGTTATTTCCCTCCTGGCTGCTATACATTTCCACATGATAAGCCACTTCGCTGAGCCATCATCTGTGGCGAAGTCGCTTTTGAAAAATATCTGTATAGCTCAGTGGGCCTTACCTGCTAAAATACTTTTTGTATAAAGTTAACAGATAGAAACGCGACGCAACGCTTCTTTTTAAACTCGCCTGCAGTAGCGCAGCTGGGGATGTAGCAGCGAGAAGAGATGCCTCTAAACTTTGCGTGTAGTTTAGAGTCCGATGCTGTTCAGCTACGTGTACTCCTAGCAACACGGGTGCCATGTTGAACAACATCATCATCGTCGTCGGCATGCTGGTCTGGAGCCGCCAGGAACCAACCGAACCCGCTTAATTATGATGATCACCATCAGCAGCGTAATCAGTTTTCAGAACTTTCACTTACAAAGCGGATATCATCTGGGAGGGTGGGCGAGCAAGCGTCTCGATTAGAATATGATTAGAAACTAACCCGGCTGCACTCACGTCTCGCTCAACGTCTGACAAATGAAACTCATTAGGCACTAAATGAGCACCACTACGCACCAGAAATGAATCTCTCATCATGCAATCGGGCCACATCAACAAAGCCACTCTGCGTTCCGTGTTCGGGGAGAGTTGGGGGGGGGGGACAAAGGTGCCCTGTATAGCCTTGACATACTTTTTGGGGCAAGCGAGCACAATGTCTCGTGGAGGTATTGTAATACCGTTGAGGACTCTTGGACGCCGGGGTTGAGGCACACGTATTTATTCCGCAACAGTTGTCACAACCGCGGACATACAACACTGGAAGGGGTATCGGCCCCCTCACCCGGCTAGCTGGGAATACACTGCTAGCTATCTCTGACCTACCTCCTATTCCTCCACTAACGGGCTAGGGGAGGCTGTCTGGCCCGACACTGGTAAGTCGGGCTACGGTACCCGGAGTCCCAGAGCACTAGCTCTGGTTCTCGGGACCACGCCGCTGGCTCGGTCCTGCGCGGCCCTGACAAGGGCGGCGTCCCAGGGGAGTCCAGGGCTCTAGCTAGACGATCTTCGGTCTTCACTGGTTTAGCTTTAACATTCTGCCCCGAGCCCTCTGACACATCCCCCTTTATACTCAACCTCCCGCTGAGGGGTGGGGCCCCGGGCTGCCTGGTGCGGACGTCGTTGAGAGCACCCCCCCCCGTGCACTCACGTAGCCCCGCCCACTGTGTTTGTTTCCCATAAGCTGCCATGCATAACGGCTCTCTCTCTAACACCCCTACAGTATGTACATACCACACTAGGTGCTCATTTGAGGCTAAGCCGACCTCTGGGAGGAATATGACCGGTTCAGATAAAATCGTCACTGGTGTTGGGAATCGAACTCGGGGCACCGCATTCATAGCGCAGCGCGCTAACCGCTACACTACCGCTTCCCGCATACTACCGCTCAAATGCAACATCCTATATAGCACATCCTTTAGACAGGGTGATCCCTTATTTATGACCTGGATAAATAACACCCCCGTTCTTGCCGGCTAATAGGACCCACGCTCGTGGCCCCCGACATCACCACGGGGTAAGAGGAGTTCTCCTCTTTTGCAGAGATGATACTGGAGAACCGTCTGACAGGTTTCGATTTCCCGCTCACAGCCAACATCGTTGATACATACCTCAACCGGTCCTTGGCCTCCCCTAAGTCGACTCAGCTTCAACGATTGCCCGGTGCGGTGTGTAAACATCAGCAATGGCGAGAAAAAGGCGACCGGGTGCGGTGCTGGCCACCCATCCCCGGTTTTCGTATTATTAGGCGCTACTCGCTAAACCGCGCTTGTCCCAAAAGTC
This sequence comes from Lampetra fluviatilis, assembly GCF_964198595.1. Taxonomy (NCBI): domain Eukaryota; kingdom Metazoa; phylum Chordata; class Hyperoartia; order Petromyzontiformes; family Petromyzontidae; genus Lampetra; species Lampetra fluviatilis. The sequence goes on from NC_136281.1 coordinate 4,209,937, forward strand.
CGTTGAGGCTACACGGGGGGGGGGATCTGTGTCTTTGTTCTTCATTAGATTCGTCGCTGTCCGCGTCATCAGGGTGGCACGTGTGAGTAGACCATCAGGCAAGGTGCATCCACCAGGTGCGCGTGTAAACGCCCCACGTTGCTTATGAGCGGAGACGATTGGTGGAGGATACCTTTGGGGGGTGGGCGGCGAGGACTGGAGTTCAAGAAACTCTGCTAAGGCTGCAGATATACAGAGAGGGCACCGGGGGAGGGGGGAGGGGCTGGAAGTGGATCTGGGAATATGGGGGTCTGGGGAAATAATTTCTGGAGAGAGAGTGAGAGAGAGAGTGGCTGTGGGAAGAGAGGTGAGTGGGAGTGCAACTTGAGAGATGGCTATCTCCTCGGGGTCCCGTGCGTCATGTTGGCACCGGGGGTCCCACCACCACCACCAGCATCACCACCACCACCAGCACCACCGGGGTCTCTCCGTGTAGCAGCTGCAGGGAGAGCGGGGTCTGTGTGACTCGCAGGGCGTCTTTCGGCTGGAGCTGAGAGAGACGCGTGATGGCTTCATCACGAGGCAGTCGAGACTCAAATTCACCTGCAACGGATTCTTGTGGAACGTGGGAACACAACGTAGAAACAAAAACATCCCCCCCACCTGCACGTATGTATGTTTGTTGAACTTCTTTCGCGTCGTACGTAGCCAACCGTGTTAATCGCGCGGTACCGCGAAGTATGTCTGAGACATGGGGGGAAGCCATTCATCCAGCAGTAGATTGATGATGACTGATGATGACAAATCCCTCACATCTGGTTGTATTGTTGCTATATCGTCTGCGTGCTGTGTGTGCCGTGTGTGTGTATACGCATATATATAAACAAACACGAGGCAGCATTGAATGGCAGAGCAACAGATGTATTGAATACATCGGAGCGCTAATTGATTAGCTGAGTAAACACGCACTCGCGCGTGGAGACTGCATGGCGGCGCGCAGCGTCGTGTGGTGTGTGGGGGGGGGGCTGGTGGCTCTCCAATTACGGAACAGCCGCTGGCATCGCGACGCCTCGGCTGCTGGGGCAGTCGGACTACCCGGCGCGGTTGCCCCTAAGCGGCAGCGACGACGAGAGCAAGGCTGGCCGGGCGGCTGTTTGCTCTGGCCGCACGCGGGTTTCTCTGGGCGCACTCGGGTGGCCCTGACCGCACGTGTATGACTCTGGTCGGACGTGGGTGGCTTTCGTCGTGGTAGTGGTGGTGGCCGTGGAATTAACGCCAACAGCACTCGACGCCGTAGTCTTGCGCGGCTACAGGAGCGATATCTGTGGCTATTAAAGAATATTGTAGAAGCGCATCGCGTTGATGTTCTGCACATCGATGTGGGGAGAGAGGTGGCTGCGTTAAGAACCCGGCGACACAAAGTTCGAATCCCGGTCACGGCCAACACCTGTGACGATTATCTGAACGCGTCCTGGGCCCTCCCCTAGGTCGAGTCGGCCTCAAAAGAGTACCAAATGAGTGAGTGTGTAAACATTGCCACTGGGGAGAAAAAGGGCAGTCGGGCGTGGTGTTAGTCACCTACCCGTCGTGGCCTTTATCGGTGCTCGCTAACAGCACTTGCCCTAATAGTCTGTTAAAGCTCTATAGGGGCTCTTTATCTTATATATACGCACAACAACATCACACGACCGTACACGTGCATATGACATCTCGGGTGTGTTGTGCGGATATTGAAGCAGCAAGTCTCCCGTGCCGTGTGTGTGGTAAACGAACGCGCCTGCGAGATCTGACGCAGAAGGAACCCGCCTCGCGTATCTGCGATATTGAAACCACGACCGCTGCACCGCGGATATTGTATGGTCCGTACCACAAAGCCGCGTCTCATGGCGACAAACACAAAAAAAACTACCATCTATGCACAGACGATCGGTAGCAATCCGACGGCCCGTGTACCTCGATGATCCTCGCGGCCTGAATGCGTTTAAACACCGGAGATGCACCGCGGGACTTAATGACAGGCCGAGATGTCAACGGCAGCTGCGTGGGTCACTCAAGCACAACAATCCCAAGCGCTACCCCTGCCGCACAACCCAAACTCCACAACTGACGCTGCACGTCCCACGCACCACCACCACTATCGCACAACTGCACAACCACCACCACCACGACAGCTGCACAACCCACGCACCACCACCATCACCACCACTATCGCACAACTGCACAACCACCACGACTGCTGCACAACCCACGCACCACCACCATCACCACCACTATTGAACCACTGCACAACCACCCGCGCGAGGGTACCACTGCTCACGCAGCCACTGAAAGTGTCAGCAGCCGGACGCTTCTCGTCCGCAGTGGGCAACGACGCGCGCCCCTGAGCGGCGCCACCATTCGAGGCGCCTCCGATTGTTCCGGGGCGCCGTGGCCTCTCTCCTTGTGCCACAGAGGTCGGCAGGGTGGAAGGGTCGCACTGGGCGGGGGGGGGCTCGAGGAACCCACGCGGCGCCACGAGCCACTCCGTCGAGCCGTGGCGAGTTTTTAATTAAAGAGCGGCACGAGCGACGAACGGCCCCGCGCTCATTCACAGACCGCCCTGACCCGGGCCGGGGCCGTCCGACTTGGGGGGGGGGGGCGGAGGCAGGCGAGAGGGGCATTCGCCGCGGCGCGCAGATGGCGTGGCGAGTCCCCGCACCGTCCCCGCGTCTCCGCCCTCCCGGGGGAGCTGCGGAGGTTACCGAGAGCTGCTGCAGCATCACCAGCAGCGAAGGGGTGTGGGGGGGGGGGTGGTAGGTTGTCGGTACTAATGCGTCCCTGCCCGCAAACGAAGCCGAGCGTGGACTTCGAGTCGGTGCGCCTCCGTGCCGCGGTGTTGGGGTTCCTTCTCGCTCCTCGCTCGCGCCGGCGGCTCCTGCTGCTTCCTTTAGCGGTGGCGGTTGCAGAGTGACCTTGAAATGGGGGGGGGGGGGTGTGAAAAGTCGCGATGGTGACTTGATCCGTGTGTCGCAGCCCGCAGTGGCTCGCGCGCGCACAACAACAACAATAACAACCGCTATTCGCCATGAAGTGGCGGTGACGTCACCGCGGCGCTTGTGCCAGGCTATGTGTACTTTAAGACCACGTGAGGTCACGGGACAGACCCAGGTGCCATGGGTCGACTGGCAGATGCACCACCTGTGCCCCCTACTGTGACATATTGCTGTGTTTTATCCGCCCGGCGCTCTGCTCGTTGTTGTGAGCGTCGCTCCTCTGCCCTCCGTTGTTGTTGGAGGGCGACTGACTCCAACTGCCCAGTAGCGTCCTTCACGAGCCTCCTCCACAGAGGCCGATCTTGACACCGTTGGTACCAGTCATCGGCAAGTCCACTCAGCTCCACATCCTCCTGTACTACATTACTCCATCTCTTCTATAGCACGTGCCGCGCCCGTTTAGCCCCCTCTATCTGGCTGTACAAAAGCTGTTTAGGCATGCGATGACTGGGCATACAGGCTACATGACTCAACCAGCGCAACCTTGCCTGTCGGAGGAGCTCACCGATGGGACTCTGTCCAGATCTTTAGAGGATTTGTGAGCTCCTCAGACAATCCAGCCGGGTTACATCTAGGATGTAGAGTAGGTAGGCCAGCCTGAATGTTTCTAACCAGCGAATATGTTTCATTCGGGGGGTCCACGTTTCACAAGCATAGAGAAGGGAGGGTGTGATCTTGGCTGAGAAGACCCGAAGCTTTCTGTGGAGCGATAGACCGGGTAGCTACACAGCGTTATGCAGCCAATGAAAAAATAATGCCGCTCAACTCATTCGGAGTGAGACCACTGCTGTCAAACCAGAAGTGGGCATAAGCACACTGCCCAGGTATGGGAAACTCTCCACTCTCTCCACAACTGCCCCATCACCAATGGGGAGTTGAGGGGTGGAGTGTTTGGTGCACAAAATACCCAGGCAGGTGCTCTTTATAGCATGCTCCAGGTCTAGCGGCAGCGCCTCTAACTCCTCCTCTGAGTAACCAGCAATCACCAAATTATCAGCATACATAACATGGTTGACCAATAGGGAGCTATCCCTCGACCGAATCCGGGCATCGACCAGCCTCCCATTGTATCTGTACCAGATGGAGATTCCTCCGGTAAAGCCATGGAAGACTTCTCGAACTACATGGTCGAAAAAGGTGTTAAATAATGTGGGAGCCAGAGAACATCCCGGTCGCACCCCAAAGTAAACAGGGAATGGCTCCGACTCCCGGCCACCTAGCTTTACCCGGACCTGCCTACCATCATGAATGCCCTTATTGATTGTGAGTAGAGAGTCAGGGACTCCGAAAGCACTAAAAACAGCCCAGAGCACAGGCCTATTGATGGTATCATAGGCCTTGACTAGGTTAATAAAGCAGAAATGTAGAACATGTTTGAATTCCCTCCACCTCTGTTGTAGCAAATGGATAGAAAATATGACTTCTGTGTAGGACCACCCTGGCCAGGAACCACATTGGGGCTCCACATGCCTCTCCTCAGCGTCCCTGGCAAGGTGATGTTGAACAATCCTTGCCAGGACCTTTCCCGGCACACTGAGGAGGGAGATGCCCCTGTAGTTGTTACAGTGTATGCGGTCTCCATTAAAGAGGGCGGCCACCAGGGCATCCTTCAAATCCTGCGGAACTCGTCCAGTGGTCCAGAGATTTATAATGATGTCATATAGGGCAGTCTGCACACAAACGCCACCCTCCGTCGGCATTTCGCTTGGGAGATCATCTCTGCCTGGCGCTTTTCCTGCGGATCACCTTCCGTACTTCCTCAACAGATGGCACTTCAGCCAGTCACTCACAGGAGGTGACTACTTCTTCTAAAATATGACGCACGGAAACAGGGTCATCCCCACTTTGCCCCATGATGTTTTTTTTCTGTATGAGGGATTTCCCCTCCCCCAAGACCTCACAGAATTGCTCAGTAAATCTGCAAACCTGTTCCTGGGGGTCGGAGATTGGATCACGTTTTCTTAACCCTAAGGATGGTGATACATGTGACACTACAAGTTACTTTTTTGATGGAGTTAAAGGATGATTTGTGATCGCGAGCTACTGAAGCAGATTCCATCTCCTCAGCAACCCGCGACCACCACTCATCCTTGTAGTGCCGCACGGCTCTCCAAACCTCCAAGCGAAGGCTGCGGTAAGCCTCATCATTCTCCAACGTGGCATGCCGAGACGGTGGGAGTGGGCCTGTCGCTTTTTCTTAGCCAGCTAGAAAACGTCCTCTGTCAGCTATGGTCTCTGAGGAGGTCTGGACTGTGTATGAGCCACAGTACTAAACCTCGCCCATTTCCCCTCGGCAAGAGGTAATGAAATTTTCCCTTGCAACTTTCATCAGCTAGCTGAGACCAGACCACTGTGGGTTTTAATGGGGTCCTAGATGGACACCCACCACCAGTGGAAAAATGACAGGCCCATCTTACAGATGACAAACCGATGGTCAGTGGGCAGATCAGCTCCACGGTAGGTCCTGGTATCAAGGACATGAGCCCGCATCTGCTCTTCCGTCATTATATAGTTCAGCAGATGTTCTTGCTTGGACCCTACATCCATGATGTTGTGTGGAGGCGCCGATGATGAAGCCCATGGGCTGCAAAAAGGTCTAGCAGCCTTCTACCGTTGTGATTGAGCTAATCTGGCCCGTGCCTTCCAATCACTCCAGCCCAGGTGCCGGCATCATGACCCATTCGGTCATAGAAAGCATCTGACTCATTGGCCTTGCCTGCATCCCTCCACTGATGTTCATCTTCGGTGGGGACATAAGCAACCACCACCACCACTCCTCGCCTCTGGTTGATGGAGAGGCGAGCTTACATTAGTTTGGGGCTTACAGCTTCCCACACCTCACCGCCACGCTCCCACATCCCCTTCATTCTTTTGTTCAGAAGAGACACTCCCTGTTGTTTGGCAGTCTCCTGCCCCGAGTAAAGGACTGTCCACCCTCATGGTGACTGGGGTCAGAGCCAGTTCACCGGACCTCCTGAATACCACAGAGATCCGGGCGGTACCAGTCCAACTCCCGACAGATGAGCACAGCAGCCTCTCCTCCGCAGTGAGCGTTCGAATATTCCATGTGGCCACTCGCAGTGGTTTCTTTCCATTTCTGTGTGCGCACACACACATACACACACACGTATCACCTCCTGAGCACAGCACCACGCGCGTGCCCTGTCTTCGCCACCGCGCTGGCAGACGCAAGACGCCGTCCCTGACAACCCGGCATCAAGTAATGCTTTTGTGATCCCATTTCAGAGCTGTTTCAAAGGTCGGGCAGCTAAGCGCGAGGTCTGATCAGGGGGCTAATGAACCCCCTGCTCTGAACCAGACGCGTCTTCGCGTCGCGCATAAATCCTCCTCCCATGCGCGTTCTCATTGATTCGGTGTCATATCGATTCTCTCGGCACAGCGCGGTTCTGTGCGCAGTGCGCGTTCCTTTGTCTGCCGGTCGCTGCGCACGGGGGTGGGAGGTGGGAGGTGGGGGCGCAGGGTTAATTGTAATCAAGCAACCATAGCGTCGTGATCTCCACAGGGGGAAAGGGGGGGGGGGCTGTCAGAAACCTCAGCGTTTGGGCCCACACGCCCCCATCCATGCTTAACAATTGCTCACCCTTGCAAATGCAAATCAGCGATGCCCTCCTGCGCGCATTCATCAGTTGATTGGTGACCGCGGAGAGATGTGACGCGTGGAGAGACGCGAGAGCAGGCGGACACGACTGGGATTTGAGAAAAAAAATTGCCCTAAAAGCAGGATTTGGCCGGTTTCATTTCTCTTAGGATATATATTCGGTGTTTAATTCCCAATTCGAGATGCATTTTTACAAGCGTGGAGTAATCCTCCCCGGCTCTTGTGACTTTATCAAAACACGTGACCAAGCGCCCTTTATTCGTGATCTCTGCGTGCCAAACCAGGCCATGACCGATTAATCTCATTTCGGTTGGAACTCCACGACGACAACATGGTCGTTGTGTCTTTTTTTCTGTTCCGAATGAGGTCACCCACAAAGGCGCAAGACTCACAAAGGCGCTCCGAAATGCCCGGCGTATTTTAAGGCTTTTGCAAAACCACTGAGCGAAACCATCACCGTCATCACTATCATCACCATCATCCTATATTCTCATAAGGCACATGGCCCTGCAGGGGATCGCGAGCAAGAGAGACAGCAGATGAAAGCCGTTCTCAGCAAAGCGTAAACTTGCACTGCACAATGCCAAATTGACAAACCGTAATTACATGTCAACAGGCAGAGAGATGGAAACGAAATGAATGACGTTGGGCTGCTGCTGTGAATGGACCAATTCTTGTTTGTACCTAATTTGGGATTGCATAGCAGCGTTATGGGATGGAGCGGTGGTGCAGCGATTAGCGCAATGCATTGTTAATCCGGTGACATGAGTTTGATTTCCACGGCTAATTTATCGGTGACGAATGATATCTGCACCAGTCCTGAGACCCCCCTCCCTTCCCCTTCACAAACCCACACAAACCCGCACAAACCCACACAAACCCACACAAACCCACACAAACCCACACAAACCCACACAAACCCACACAAACCCACACAAACCCACACATTCACCAGCCAAGTGACTGACAAGGCGTGGGGAGGTCTTCATCAAGCAGTAGATTGACACAGAGCTTCCAAATAGCATTGCACGACTCATCTCTGCAGTCCTCGATTGTCATAAAACCCGAGTGGATATTTCACCGCAGTTTACTGGGGGGGGGGGGGTGGGGTAAAAAAAATGGACATGATTTTGTGACACGTTGAACACTTTTTTTTTTATGACCGCAACCACTTTATCCAAGACACCATTCCACAATTACGGATAAAGCACAACAGAGGAGCTTCACGCTGCAACATAAACACACGACCCAGGGCGCAGAGTTTGTGTAACGCGCGCAACGCCCGGTTAATTAACGGCGCCAGGGGGACCCGACAAATGTGGCGAGATTTCCCCGCAAGTAAAACCATCATCGATTCTCAGCTCAACACAAGAGCACAGGCACACAGGTCAATAACACAGTCTTTTGTGTGTGTGTGTTTTATTAAGTTTTTGAATCGGTGCCTCTTGATGATCCACGGACAAACACTGAATTCCCCGTCTTCGCGCGGAGCTCGTGGTGTCACTTGTACCCCATGAATCATCTTCTGCACCGGTCGGCCGGTGCCAATTCAGTCGACGCCAGCATTTAGCGACAGGTCCTCGCAGGAACCCACGCAGCCAAGTTGCACGTGGGCCACGGGCGCAGGCCGCCAGGCTCGTCAAGCGTACGGCAGGTCAGACGCCGGGTCAAAGCAAACGGCAAGCCGTGGGTTATCGGAGAGAGAAGAATTTGCCTCCCAGCGCTGTCAGGCTTGAACTTGGTGCAACGGGCTCGCCGCCATCGTGGGGACGTGAGAGAGAGAAGGAGGCGGCGGTTTTAAGCGTGAACAGGAGCGATCCTGGGAGCGCTTCCACCTTAAAGGACAAATTATAAATTAGACTGCACATGTGCCATGGGTGAGTTCTTTATATTTTATTCAAGTACAAAAATAAAGTCTTTGGAGTAACAAATATATACACCGGCTCTTCCTCCACGGACACTCTGTACAGCTGCCTCGAGTTTACAAGATAAATAAAAAGTCCTGCGAACAGCGTAAATACTGATTGCCTAACCATGCGGGTCGGCGCTATTCCCCCGAAACGACTTTTAAAAATTGCAAATGATAGGAGTGCAAACACGGAAAATATGCGAATGAGGTAATCCCTTTTCAATCGAACTTAAAAAACAAAACAGAATATTGCACTTAAAATCAAACACGAACTAACCTATCGGCTGACTGCCATGAAAATGACGTTTGCACGACCGAACCATAAATAATGTGCAATGCGACGTGACGCGCTGTATAAATTAGGCGAATCAAATTTAACGAAACGTTCCTCGCTGCGTCGCTCACTCCACCGAGCGGACGGCCACGCGAAGCCACCCCCCCCCCTGCCCCCCACGCGGAACGCTCCGAGCTCGGCGGGACGCGCCGTGAGACGCGCCGCGGGCCAAGGTTGCGCACGCGCGGCTCAACGCGCGCACGCAGGCAGGCCACGAGCACGGCACAGCGGGGACCGGACACGCTGCGCGGTTCGCGTGCCGCCACGGTCAAGCGTGGCGCGTGTGTTGGGCGTTGAGGAATACCCCCTCACGGGAAGGACCCCACCACCGCCACGCCATCTGGGTGCCGCCACCACCAGCAGCAGCAGCAGCAACGGCGGCGACAACAGCAGCAGCTTGACGGCGCACGCTACCCTTGGCTACACTGCCTGCTTCTGCTGCTGCTGCTTTCTCTCCCACCATTTACCACCACCGTCACTCCCACCACCATCACCACCACCACCATCATCATCACCATGCGGGAGGAGATGCCTGACCAAGGGAGGGAGGGGCGGGCACCTCATGGATGGAGAGGTTGTGCAGGAACCATGTTGCGTTAGTATAAAAAGGGGGATGCAGGGGTGCAAAAAGGTGAGGGGGTGGGGGGTCGCGGAGTGTGAAGGTTGGAGGAGTGGGGGGAGGAGGGGGGGGGGGTCCCCGCGGTGCGGTGGAGGACACCCCTCGCAGCCCTCAAAAAACGACGCATGCTGATGGTCACCCAGCTGGACCGGTCAAAAAAGCACAGCATGGAAGGGCACAACCCTGAGAATGAGGTTACACCTTGACGATGGTGGTGGGAACAAGGTCACCGTGACACGCGGGAGGGGGGGGTAGTTGGGGGGCGGAGTGGGGGAGGGGGGAGGAGGCACTTGGCTGCCCGCTCCAAGTCAGTGGTAACCCAAAACAAAAATATATTTGTGGAATCAACTACCATGCGTGTTTTTATTTACATGTTATTTTATTTCTCTCATGGAATCAAAGTTGCCCCATCTGTGTCGAATTACCGCCTCGCCGTTGCTGTGGCCACCGGCCGACATCGGCGACCCGAAGTCTCGGTCGGCGATGGGTTTGTAAAAATCTTACTTCGCCGTCCCCTCTTCGTGTTTTAGTTTTTTTTGTTTTTGTGTACCGCTCGTTTTTCGTCCAAAAAAAAAAACTCGCGCAAATCGAGCCTTGGGTGAAAGGGGGTGAGCAATTTGCGGTCGAGCGGCAGGGGGGGGAGAGGAGTTTGGGGGGGGAGGGGGGTGGTGGCGCGGCAGGCGGCGCGAGACGATGGACTGACGGAGCAACTGTTTCGCTGTGGGATGTTGAAGGTGTTCAGTTAGGACCCGAGTGGATGGACCGTGAGGCTTGCGACAGGCAGAGATAAAAATGAGACAGGAGACACAGAGTGATGCGATGGACAAAAGCACATATTTATAAATGATAATGAGTATAATAGAAATATCCTCTACAGCATTCAACTCCAACAGTTTCACACACAAAAAAAACACTAGCATGGTACAAACCCCTCAATCACTGTCCCGACTTGATTAAGAGTGGTTAAATAATTTAAAGGCTAAATGAGAAACGTCGCCTCACAGATGTCAGGAGTTACATGAAAAATGGTATCAACAAATCGTTCGCCACAATTTGTTTCAAAGAAATGGAGACTAGGACAACCTGGCCACGTGGGAGCTTCATTTGTTTCTAACTATGAAGAATGTAAACTCATCTTCCTGTTTTGAAGGAGGGGGCAGGGAGGGGGGGGGGGGCACGGAAAGGTAAAGGGCAAGGGGCAATGACAGGGTGGCGAGGAGGAGGGGGGGGGGTCATTTCAGCTGTGGAATGAGAAATTCAAGTAAAGTTATTTTTTAGTTTTATACAACTCTGCATTTCAGTAACGTTGCTTTGTAAGTAGTATAATGATGAGCAAAACATTGAAAAGCAATAGAACATGGAGAGAAAGTGCACGTCGTACAGACCCAGTTAAATATTATTTCACATACTCCACTTAAAAGTTACAAACAATACTTTTTTTCTCTCAGAAATACTTCTAAGCAGGCGAACATGCACACACCGCCGATGTTAAATTCCGCACGTTAAATGCGTTTGGCAAAGCTGCGTCGAGCGCCGCTGGCTAACGGCACTCTCTGCAAACGAGCTCGGTTAAGCGTGGTCTGGGAAAATGTCACGGCAGATAAATTGTATTTTTTTTTTTAAGATTAATACGACAACTACGGAGAAGTTGGGCTTAACGGGAACATAGAGCTTAAGCCGACGACACAACAAGATCCTGGAAAAAAGTCACAGCGTTAAGACAAATCGTGAGAGCAATTAAAAGCGGGCCCGCTGAGCGATTGACTGCACGCCGCGGCCCATGAGTGAATATGCAACTGTGGGTCGCCTCAGAACTTTTTCTTGCCCCACGTTGTACCCTCGCCGCTATCCCTTTCGGCAGACCGCTTATGCTACGACGTGGGAAACTATACAACGCTGCGCACGTTACGTAATGAAAGCATCAACACCGCTACGACGCCCGTTGAGACGAACGGGCGATGGAGCCCTGGGCGAGGAGGCTGCGCTGTTCCTGCCACACCACCCCCCGCAGAGTGAACTGGAACGACACGCAAAGCAGGGCAAGCCGACGCGCGGCTTCACAGGTGCCGGGAGAACGTTCGCTCGGAACGTTGCAACCTCAGCAGCACGCGAGCCAAGGCCAGCCCCCTGCGGGACCCCGTGCTCGGGCGGGATGTGAGAAACGATTAATTAAACGACGGCGCTAATGAAAACGGCGTGAACATTTCCGAGTGACCCATAGTTGCATATTAACACTGGGGGGGGGGGGGGGGTTGGGGTGGGGGGAGGGGGAGGCGGGGGGCGCACTTAAGCGAGGGGACCTTCGGATCGTCGCGGCGACCGGAGCGATTGGGTGGGGGGCGTCGTTCGCATGGCACGCGGCACGCGTCCCTTGCTGCGGGTACGGGGCACAGGCATTTTGCTCGAGAGCGCGGCTCGGAGCGACTGGCCCGCGCTCTGCGAGTGAGAGTATTTCTCCACGTTTAAAAGCAGTTTGGCAACTCACATATGCTCGCTGTATGTCACATATAGTGCACCTATGGCGTACATTAAAAACCCCTCACATTTGCATTCCATGTCCATGCAATTACACAAATTCCACTTTTTTTTTGTTTAAACACCAATCGCACATATTAGCATAATACGTATTCCGCATACCAAAAATCTATCCTACAATTCAAACGGGTTGTTGTTGAACAGCTATGAAAACTAGTTTACTGTACATCAAAATACTGTCTCTAGATATATTTTCAGTACAGTTGGCACTTGCACACGTTTTAAACACGGCTACGGGGTCAAATGTGACGGGGGGGGGGGGGCGGGGAAACCGGCGGGACTCCACAGCGCAAAAGGAATCGACGTGACGTTGAAACCTGGCCACAACAACAACAACAACAAAAAATACCCAGCACAAATCCAAATAAACATTTGTTTTCTTTTAAAACCACGTACATTCAAAACAAAGACGAACGGCAAAAAAACGAACATCCGAGTGAAAACAAAACGACATCATCTATCTACAACGCATTTGGTCATTCTAAAAATATGCCTAAAACGTTTGTAAATTGTAATCGTTATTACTATACATATATATTTTGTTTTCTGTAATTACTATGTAAGTCGCATGCATACGTTGTCCAATGCAGCTGCACTTGAAACCGACATGGAGTAAACAGCCATAGTCTTGGCAAACCGCTGAGTAATTATTGCCACCCTCCTCTTGCTGTATTCTCGCTGTTTAATCGGCCGCCGATGATCGGGAAACGGAAAGTTGCCGCGTGGAGTTTTTTTTTCTTTCTTTCTTTCCAGCAGCATTAACACCTGGGCCCCACGCTCGCCCTCCCTCGCACGCCTCACTTAAAGCTGATAAGACTTGTCAAGAGCGCTTGTAGCCACTTAAAACTGTATACGCACACACACACATAAGTATATAAACAATAACATCGAGCTAAACAAAAACCGCACACACAAAGGTCATATATTAAAAGACGCAGCTTATTAATAAGGGTGCCTTCATTTTTCTACATACAATAGTCAGTGACGAAAATTAAATTAGTTGTCGGGTGTGGCACGTTCAACGGAGGAGGCTTCTGCCTTCCTGCGGTGGCCCACCGGCCTCGCCCCTGACGGCACTTCCTAAAAGACTCCAAAACTGGGTTCGAGTCGCGCGCCTGGGGTGACGTATCCCGCTACGCTAGGCGCTTGAGCATAAAATTGCATTTAGCGATCTGTGCTCAGGTGGCCGACTCCTGGACATCAGGTTCCAAACTTTTTTTTTTGCGAACAGGAACAGGTCGAGCTGTTCAATGTGCCACCGAGGAATCCAATTCGTCGTGTGCTTTGCCCTCCGTTCTCCTCACGAAAAGCGTCTACGCGCAACGTACGATTGCGCATCCGCCGTAGTTGTTTTGTGCGACGGACGGGAACGCTGCCTCGGCCATTGCCCTGCATCAAACTGAATTGTGCTAAACATTTTTTTTGTTCAGAATAGGTTGCAGCGCACACCAGAGACCAGTTAGGAACCATTTTAGAAAAGAATCGTGTGACATCTTGAGTTTGGCAGGCAGGAGGGGATAACAGGGGGGGATGCACGGGGGGGGGAGAGGGGGACCGGTAGGTGTTGTTTGAGAAATGGGGGTTGGATGCGTGGGGGGGGTGTGGGAGAAAGATGGGACGGCCAAAGCCGGAGTGCGACGCTACCCGACCTTCTGCGGGTTGGTGGCGCGCAGGCCCTGCTCGTAGACGATGCGCTGCGTGATGAGGTACTGTGCGGCCTGCGTCGAGGCCGGGGGCCCCGTTATCGTCACCTTGCGGTTGCGCGTCCCCGGCACGAACTCGCCCTTCTTGGAGATCTGGATGCGGGCGCCCGTCATCTCCTGGTACTCCACCAGCGTCTTTCCCCCCTTGCCGAGGATGGCGCCCACCAGGTTCTCGGGCACCGCGATCTCCAGCGCGTCCTTGCCGCCGTCGTGCTTTTCCCCGCCGAGCAGAGCGCCGGCCATGAGCGGCGTGGCCGCCGAGCCCATGTACCCGCCGTTGGCGGCGATGCCCGCCGCTCCCAGGCCGCCCAGCGAGAACGCGCCGGGGGCCCCGCCGGCCGCGGCCGCCGCGGCGCACGCGGCCGCGGCGGCGGCGGCGCCCCCCGAGCTGGGCATGCCGCCCGCCTCGTTGGCGTAGCTCGCGAGGATGTTCGCCGCCGCCATCGCCGACGGGCTGGAGCCGAACATGGGCGTCGGCGCGGCCGGCGCCAGGCCCAGTGCCAGCCCGGGCCCCGGCAGGCTGTAGCCGTAGCCCGCCAGGGTGCTGAGCGCCGACGAGATGGCCACCAGGTCGGTTCCGCCGAAGCCCGACAGCACGGTCGGGAAGGCGGCCACGTTGGCAAGGCCGGCGTGGCCCAGTAGTCCCGCGGTGGGCATCACGTCCCCTGGGGAGATGCCTGGCGCAGGGCTGGCGTACGGGGAGCCGGTGGGGTTGGCGTTGGCCACGGGCCCCGTGATGCCGGCATAGCTGATGTTGAGGCAGCTGCCGCTCTGCGGGTCCTCCTGGATCTTCTGGACGATGAGCTGCACGGCGTGGCGTGACTGCTCGGGCTCGCCGCTCACCGTCACCACGCGCTCCTGCAGGCTGCCGCCCTCCGGCTTCTGCGAGAGCTGCACCCAGGCGCCCGACTGCTCCATCATGGACTTGACGGTAGCGCCACCCTTGCCGATGATCAGCCCGGCGGTGGTGTTCGGCACGATGATTTTCGCCTGCAAAACAATTGCACACAAATGCAAAGGCCGATGAGAGAAGGGTTACCGTCGCCCACAGCGATCAAATCTCCTCCGAACGATTTTTTTTGCCAGAGTGGAATTATCCTGTGACAGGTGTCATCATAAAAGGCATTGTGCCCGCTCACAATTCATCTGCGACTCCACCGTCTTTAAATCTGCCGTATAACAAACAAGAGGCTCTGACCGCCCACTCTTACCCATTCCGCTCAAACCCTCACCCCCCACCACTGCCTCACCCCCCCCCCCCCAGTTCACTCAAAACAAAGGCATTCCATCTCTCAATGCGTGTTGGGGCTGCTTTGTCTGCTGTTCCCTCAGCGGGCTCAGTTCATCCAAAAGAAATCAGCATCGAGTTACGGTGGCGACATTATATTCTTCTCGCACACATTAAAAAAAAAGTACAGGACCATACGGAGCCTCGTGAACGCCTTCGGGCCGACGCGCCGGATTTTCTTCCATTGCGTCAGAAGTCTCCGGCAGCCGTGACCATCCCGCTGACACCTCTGACCCCTTGTGCCGGTCTTTCGCGAGGGGGGTGGGGGAGGGGGGTTCGCGCGCTGCAGTTCGTCAAAAAAAATCCCGCGCGGCCCTTCGCCAACAACGTGGGGGCAGCACCGACCGTCGGCATTAGCAGCGGCGTTGGAGTCTCCAACAGAGGGTTTTAGAAACAGGATGCACGGCGCATTGTGCCGCACTTCAATCAACGGTCGAGCGTTTGTGGCCTGCACCAGAATGAACAGCTGCATAAAATGGGTCCTCTCGAAGCTTCCTTAGGAGAACACAAGCAATTTCACTTTCTGCATTACTTTAAACTTAAGAAGCCAGGGCAGTCTTGTTGTAAATATTGTAGAAGGTAAAGGGTAAAGGTGTCAACGATGCCAAGGGGTAAGGTAAAGGGTAGGGTAAAGGTATCGCGAAGTATTACCCGGTAAATACCCTGTTTACCGCTCGCTAATAGGTCTGTGGTGCAGTCCGTAGCCTCCATTTGAAATTGGAATCATTGATGTTGGACCAGATGGAGACGGACCAGATTCTTGAGGTAGAGGATGAGGTCGAGGATGCCAGAAACGGCATTTCGGGGGTCGGTGCGAACAGCAATCGTAAGAGGCAGCGGCATGCGTTCCCGTGGGAGCAAACGCACGATTGGATGGAGGGTGATCCCCGTGTGCAGCAAGGAAAGTGGTTTTCCTCCCACATGAACGTGTTGAGGTGGAAAGCCCACCTCAAGAAGCACAACGTGCTCGCCTCAGACAGCGAGGTCGGGACGTCGGCGTTGGCGAGCCACCTAATGCGGCAAACGCTGAGCCGGCCAGCAATCCTGGATCACCTCCTGCTAAAGTTTGAGAATGCGGTGGTTGATTTTGTTATCCAAGGTGTAATCTCTTTGCGAGCCGCCGGCAGCGACAAGTTCAAGACCTTGGTCCACACATTGACGCAGGGATACGAGGGCCTATCGACCCGCACCATCATTCGCAGGATTGTTGAGTTTCACGCCATCATGCTGCCCATCGTTTGGGCGTTCTTCTCCAACCTGGACGTCGCCATCTCGCTCACCATCGACGGGTGGTCACGGTGCACTGGATCGACACCAAATCTGATGCGTCGAAATCCATGCTGCTGACGATACTCGATGTGCAGTCTGGAAGGGGTGTCGGCAAGCGCATTGGCGCCGCTCTCTTTGAGCACCTCCAAAGCCTCGGGCGCAATGTTTCGACCAAGCTAAACGCTGTCACCAGCGACAATGGCTCCGATGCGATCAGTGCTGTCAAGACGTTGTTCGCGCTGGTCAACGTGGACGTCAGATATGAGCAGTTGCGGGCTTGCCACGATATTCGTTGTGCAGATCATTCAGTCCAGATCGGCGTCGTCTAAGTTCTCAAAGGCGCTCATCAATATCAGGCGCAGCAAGGTCGTATGTCAGTCGTACCGCCGCGAGGCCGAGAACGTCAAGCTCGCCAGCAAGGAGCCGACGCACCAGGACTCGCCGACCAGGTGGAATTCGACGTTTGACGTGGGCGACGACGCCATCAAAAAGCGTGTCCCATTGGACATTATCATGGCGCTCCCAGGATGTGATCCGTGTCGGTGCTTTCTCTGAAATGCAGTGGGCAATCATCGTGACAGCATTCCTGTGAATGCCACGCTAGGTCATGCCGGTGACAATGGAGCACCTGATCTGTCATTGCGATCAAAGTGAAGCCACTCTTAGAGCGATCGATGAGTCTTTGACTGTGACGGGGATGAAGGCCGAGCTGGTGCGGTACCACGACTTCCTGGTTCAGGAACCCGCCATTGTGGCATCCTGCTTGAATCCACAGCTGCCAAAAACAACAGACCAAGACGAGCTGGCTACATTGAAGGCCACAATCTGCTGTCCTGCAGCATCGCTACTCGGACGTGCTCGCGATCCCGCCGACGGCAGTCGCTGCCCATATGGAGGAGGGGTCGCTGTTCAGCACCCTACTCAGTAACGTCGGCAGCTCCATCCACGACGTCAATGAAGTCGATATTTTTCTGAGCATGGGCATCATGACCGCCAGCGCCTTCATTGACGTAATGCAGTGGTGGTCTCCCGGTAAATATCTGCTCCCCACCCACTACAAGATGGCCTGCGACTACTTGGGAGCGCCGGTGACATCAACTCCCTGCGATTGCGCGAATAGCGGAGCCGGGCGGGAGTTAACATGCGTTCGCCAGTCGCTGTAGTCGATGCTCTTCATCAAGTCCATGTGCTTGCACTCGTGGATCATGGCCGGCTGCCTGAAGGTCCCGTCTAACCGGGCCGGAGCGGCGCAGGATCTTATTGTCCGTCGTTTGTCCGAGGACGACGGCAATGACGAACTCGATCAGGTTGTTGATGAGATCGTCATCGACCAAGACGACTGGGACGAAGAAGTTATGGAGGACGGTGTCGTCGACAGCCTCAACGCCCGATTCGAGAGTATTCTATACGAATAAACCACTCTACCTTGCATTGATCTGTTATAAACCTTTTTCATGTGTAGTACCCCATTAATTACCCTGTAATCGGGTAATTTGTATGGGGTAAGAGTAGAAGGTAGGGTAAAGGTAGGCTCGTTGCTTTTAAACTTTTACCTTTTACCTAACATTGCTAAAGGGTAAAAGGTAAGGGTAGAGTGATTGTATTGGGGTAAGGTAAAAGGTATGGTAAAGTTAGGCTTGTTGTTTTTACCTTTTACCTTACCTTGCCACGGACTACTCATGCGGCCTACAGACTGAACGCCGTGCGTTCGTCCGCCGTCATGCATCACACTTCCCAAAATGCAATAAGCCCAGACTATTTGCAATAAACACAATACAGTGCTTTGTTTTGGCGTTGACGTGATTGGAAGTGCTGTGTCTGGGCCGCAGACCATTACGGAGCCGCTAGCAAAAACACTGCCCACATAAGGCACTTAACACTGCCCTTCCCTGGGCAGTGGGACACGTCCCACCCACACGCCCACACGCCCGCACTGAGCGCAGACGCTTCCACTTGGGCTTGAGCAGCTGCGGGTGTGTGCGTGGATTGTGACCATGGATTGTGACCGTGCAAGAGCAGCAAGCCGCCCGAGCACGGCACGGATACACATTTACAAAACGTCCACGGCTGTTAACTACCTTCGCAGTAATGCCCTTGACCATCTCTCTCCTGTGGTCACCGGCAACAAACATCAAATATATAGACAGAAATATTTAGAGATGTATTCAGAAGAGCAATACAGGAGAGGTATGAGTCGGGGCATATACAGAGCATTAATGAAAGATTGGTATGAGATGTAATGGATAGTGATTTTTAACAGATATGATGCGTCTCATGACGCTGGAGTGACCTCCCTTGGGATGCTTGGACAATTCTCTCAATGAGTTGTTTGGCTAATGGGAGGAAATTGGAGAACTTGGAGGAAACCCACGCGTTACACGTGCAATGGTGCAATACTCACATATCTACACAGATGGAGTTAAGAATCCATTCTTTTACTGCCATCTCTCTCATCCTCGTGTCTACAACGTCTGGCAAGCCCTGGTGGTGACCCATATAAGCACGAGCCAGGCTCAAAATCCTACTTAACTTGGCTTCTTTGGGCGATTCGGTCACAGGATTAATTATCAACTCGGGAAGTACCCACACGCATACCTGCCGGAACCACATTAACCTGCTCGTGAAACTCTACGCGACCACGCAACGACCTACGACACCGGAACATTTTGGGTTCCACTTCATTTCTTGGCAGCGCCGACGTTGAAGTCGTACGGTGATGGCATTTGTTCATTTATCGAGTCAAGTGCAGCCGCTTGTAAGCACGGCGCTTATGCCGACGACGCAACTTAATAAACCCGGGAAGAAGAAGCCTCGGCCCGCAAATGAAAGAACGCGCTGCCCTGTCGACGCCGTCGTCCGTTCTCCAAATTCCTCTGTCTTCCGCCTCTTCTCTCATCCTCCGTGTATCTCGCTCCACCACGTCCTCCAATCTTGCCCTCAATCTCCCTCGACTCCTGCTGCTCTGCGCCGGTGGCATCTCCATAGCCCTTCTCGTCCAGAGGCCTCCATGTGATTCCGTGGAACTCTTTGTGAGTGGATCGGTCTCTATTTGACTCGATGAGTCACTATGTGAGTTATCGGTGTCTGTACGAGTCTACAGTTCGCTGTGTGAGTTTGGATCTCTGTATGAGTCTATAGTTCTTTTTGGCAGTATGTGGGTCTCTATGCGAGCCTATCGGTCTCTGCGCGAGTCTATGAGTGTCTCCGCGAGTTGATGGGTCTCTAATCTCCATAGCCCGTCTAATTACATCTTCTTTGCCTCTTCTCAACACATGCCCAAACCATCAAAGCCTCGCCTCCATTACCACACTGAGAAGATCTGTAATGCCCGTTTATGCTCTAACTTCTTCACACCTCTGTGACCCTATAAACCACACACACTAAGTTTCCAAATTAAGCGAATTACACCATGGGGAAATGATGCTACTGGGTACCAATTAAGGCCGGCGCGGCACGTTGCGTGGTCGATCGTTTAACTTCACGAGCACCCGGCCACCTTTGTCTCCCTATTGCTGGAGTTAATACATCACACCGGGGGGCTCATTCATGACTGAGCTCATCCAAGGGATATGCAAGCCAGGTTGAGACATCAATTATCACTGCTGCTGCTGTACCATACAAAAACAAAAGACAAATATACCCTTGTAGCTTTAACACTGTTCGGCAAGGGCTGTTAGCGAACACCTATGAGGGCTGGCACGGCAAACAAGGTGGTGGGTGGCTAACGCCACGCCCAGCCACCTTTGTCTCCCCACTTGCTGATGTTGTTTTCACAGTGCCCCAGGCCCAGCACTGGTTCACATATACGCCACTGTTATTGATCGCAAGCAAGAATCGAATTCGGGTCGCCGCGTCCAAAGCGCAGTGCGCTAACCACTACGCAACCGCTCCCCCCACATAACCACCGTAAAACACACACACACACACAACCGGGCATAGGGCACATAGCATGCATACGGGGCCCGTCACTCGCCACTAATGCTCGAGATGTCACTGGTGTCACCTGCGCCAAGCTTGAGGCAGACGCGTATATGCAGCACACGCTCTGCACATGCTCACGTTGCTATATAGCACAGCATGTACACACACTCTCTGATTGACACATATACACAGAGCGCGCATATGCGTGCGTAGTAAATTCCACCAGTGGATGAGGGGCCTCCCCACGCTCTGAAAGCTCTATTCCAGTGGTTCTTCCTGACCTGGGCAGATTTTTTTTAGAAGGTAAATCATCGAAACACAAATTAAGCACGGGCACGTAAGTACAACTACCTTGTTTCATCAAACCTGATGTATTTATTAACATATTTTTTCGTTACCTTTGAAAACCAACGGGGTGCAAAGGCTGCAGTAAAGGTCAAGAACCACTGCTCTAGTCAAATAAATCCTTTATTTCACGATGCTGGTTAGTGTGGGTCGGTGAAGGCGGGAAGGGGGGGTAATGTTCCTCGGAGCGTAGAAGATCAGTGGCGAGACTAGATTTTGCCGCATAACCCTCAGCCGATGATCACGTAAGCAGAGCACTATCCAGGCTGAACGCCGCTTCATGTCCGAGATCGGATGAGATCGAGCACGGTGCGGTGGTGTAGCGGTTAGCGCACTGCACTACGAAGCTGGCGACCTGGGTTCAATTCCCGCTCACGACCACCACCAGTGACGATTATTTTAACCGGTCCTGGGCCTCCCCCTAGGTCGACTCAGCCTCAAATGAGTACCTGGTGCAGTTTGTAAACATCGCCACTAGGGAGACAAAGGCGGCCGGGCGTGGTGATGGCGACCCAACCCCCCGTGTGCCTTGGCGGCCTTCATAGGTGCTCGCTAACAGCACTAGCCCCTACAGTCTCTTAAGGCTATACAGGGGATCTTTGTCTTTGTGTATGGATTACACACTCGTGTGTAGATGCTGTGTGTGCATACTATGGGGCAGGTGGCACAAATCATCGAGAAGGGCGTGTAGGCAGCGCCGGCGCTGAGTAACATCCTCCACGATGTAGGGTGTCCAGTCGGACCACTGCGTTTGTTTTTTACTCTGCTTAAGGACGAAAGTAAAACAAACAGAAACTAGCCGGTGGCGTACACGTCACATCCGCCGCGGCTTTGACGGGCATTTATTTGACAGACGTGGCACCGAGGCCCCCCGAGGATGGAGTCGCACGCCAGCGAGCACGGCACCGTTGGCGGGGCCGACAGCAAAGCCTCCCGCACTCCGGATACGGCGAGCTCGCCAATATTGGCAAATGGGGTAAAAAAAAAACTTAATCCGCAAAAAAAACACGAGAATCCAAGAGACGCACATTCTATCTGGGTGGCGGAGGGCTTGCCGGTAACCCAACAGGCACTGTGAGCAGCAAGCAATGGTCCCAGAGCAGTCTCCATCAGCTCTCCCCCTGCCCCCCCCTGACACGTTGATTTACAAAAGCCCTCTCAACAGGCCAACTTGGGAGGATCACCAAATTTCTTCATAGTTTAAACGCTTATTGGTTTTACCTTGGAGCACATTGGGAGCACGCTGGCAAGAGCAACAGCAAACAAAAATGGCAAAAAACAGAGTGGCTATAAATGCGGCGAGCCTGTGAGAAAAGGGAGATTTAAATAATTATTATTCTTTTGCCATCACATAGGGGCGACCGGGGCTAGTAGAACAGAGGCAAGGCCGCACCGTACGGAACAGCAGCTGAGGTCGCCACCCATCCCGGTTTTAATTCTAGATTTGAAGCTTTCGTGATGCAGCAAATCTGGCTGTGACGGTCCCACCTGATGACGGAGACTTGTGTTGCCTCCGAAACGTCGTGATTTTATTGTTTTATTTTTATTAATTTTAATTTAATTTTTTACCTACGTGACTTTACCGAAAGAACTAAGAGTATACATCCCGGTTTTCCCATGAAATCCTCTCTTTAGAACGTAGCTCTACCGAGATGTCTGCAAGTCTTTCCAGGACAACACAAGTCCTGGCTTTTGTCAAGTTTTGCAACAATCCACCACTCGGGACAATTCCTCTGTAGCTCTCCCCTCTTTTGCTCTTACGAGATATGATTCGTCCTATAACTTCCTGTTTTTGTTTTGTACCCCAGGAGGTGGCAATCCTCACTGGAGCGCCGTCTAGAGTTGGCTCCGTTTACTCGCAGCCCTCTTCCCCCCGTGGAGCACGGTCATCCTGGGGAAACGGCGGTCACCAAAATCTCATAAAACACGGGCGAGCACTGTGGCTATGATTCCCGTAGCACAGAGACCTCACTGACTGCGTGGATACACAGAGCAGAAGCCCAGTTACAGCATACGTGGATACAGCAAACCTCCCATCAGCTCATAATGCAGAAATGACCCCCTGATAATTATCCATGTGCGTGATTCGTGGAGAGCCAAGTAGGGGACAAGGTGGTTTGAATTAGCGTCAGCGAAGCCTTCCCGTCATGGAGCCCCACCTCACAGTCGCTAGTTCCACAGTGGAACAGCAACACATTTAGCATTAAACATGTAATACACCAAAGATAGGCAAATGGCCAAAAGTCTCGGAGGCAGAATTGCCGTTTGTCTTTTTCACATTTTTCATTGGGCAATGTTGTTGTTGCCGTATTTGCTTTTGTGGTATTCAACACTGCCAAACGCCCCGAGGCCAACGGCGATTGTCAGGATCGGCGTCGACCGCGGCGCCATCACTCCCTTCATCGCTCGGGGGCCCTGCCAGAGGTCGCAACCGGGTACCCGATACCCGTACCCTACCCGATACCCGGCTACCCGTACCCGGCCGGGTACGGGTAGCCGTTTGCGACCCTGGTGCGGCCGGGTACGGGTACGGGTAGGCCGTGAGTCACTGGTGAGTAACCGTTTGTCACTCATTTCGGGTAGGGTACGGGTAGGGAACGGGTACCCGTACCCGGCCGGGTACGGGTACCCATTTGCGACCCTGGTGCGGCCGGGTACGGGTAAGGAATCAAAACCCGTTTGCGACCTCTGGGCTCTGCACAGCATTATGCCGCCTACGCGTCAATACCTTTCGATAAAATAAAAAATCGCGCACTAATGTCCACTCCTCATGCGCCACCACCACCAGCACAGACAGACAAACTCAAAACCGTGAGCCACCGTCTCTCCCAAACTTTCTGGCCAATGAGTTGATGCCATTAAATAATTTTTGCCTTAGCAGATTGCTCAGGGTGGGAAAGGTAATGTTCACGCCTCGCCTTGGCCTCTGGGTCCCTGGGCCCCTGGGCTCGGACTCAAGAGCCTAAAGGTGCTGGATCCGTGGCCTCGCGTGCTACAATAAACGCTCCCACATCCCACCGCCGAGATTAATTTTTCAAAAGCTCGCAAATAAATGCATTAATAATGCAAAGTGGCCAGCGCTGGACACAGGTTTAAACATATATAGGTCATATTGTCGTTAAGGAGAACACCGTCGTGACATTTGTATGATTTAAAAAAAGTCATTAGCAGAGGATTGGAAAGGGCCTTACACCCAGTGGATTGATCGTAGGTGATGATGATGATGACGACGATTCACCAAATGCGAATTTGGACAAATTTCACCATTTCCCTGCAGGATCTCAGCCTTCGTCTCAATGCGGCGGTGACATATGCCGCGACGCCATTTTATTTTTTATAAAGGAACAATAATTTTTGGAAATTTTGAAGAAAAAAATCAACAATGAGCATATTACGCACACAAGGAACCCCCCCCCCCCCCCACAATAATGAACATTTGCTCGTTAGCGTTAAACACCGTCCAACGTGATCGCTGTGCTGAGAACCGTAATCACGCATTTAATTTCACGAGTGACATCACCCTCGGCAGTCCCAGAAACAAATCTCAGGTCTGGGCGTCGACACGCAGCAGCCTGCAGCTTTTAATTACATTCCTCGTCCACCTCTGCAGCCTCCGCGGTGCGCGGCGCTAACAGCCGCGGGGAAATGAAAGCGCGAGTGGCGGCGACGCCATTCCGCCCGTCGCAGGAAGAGATGACGGCGGGCATTTCGGCAGGTGTGACGTTGATGAAAGGTTACGTTTGCAAAAGAAATACCAGATGCCGGGCGACTGTTGACTCCCGTGCGTAGACGCATCGTGCCATTTTACGCCGAGGGTACCACCGTAAATCATCGGCGGGCGTTAAAACTCCAAAGCGATTTAATCATTTAAATGTACTGTCAGTTTCTCCTTGAAGGTTCTTGGCCATAGATCACGGACCAACCGCGGCTGCGCGCGCGCGAACACGCCGCTCAGAATTCTGATCAACCTGCGACATGCATTAAGATTCCAGGCACATGCTCACTAACAAAAAAAAATCGCATAGCCTACGACCGACGCAGGATCGGCTGGAAGCAAAGAGCGGAGTGGAGCGAGCGGAGCTGGGTGTGCGACGAGCGCCTCATCTCCATATGGGCTCTCATCGTGCCGCAGAAAAAGGCAAAACGTGCAGAACAAAGGGCGATAATTAACCTTGGAAATTACCGCCTTCGAAGATGCACGTCCGTAAATTGATTTACTTTTGAGAAATGTCGGCGTGGCTGTTTATTTATTCTCACCGCGCTTGTTTAAAAAAAAAACACGGAGCGCTGCGTTTACAGCTCATGTCAAATTCCCCCCAACAAAGGGCGATGCGTGTGGCCGTTCGCAGCGAAGAACTGTCGGCTTCAATTAAAGGGGGCCTCGTTCAAATGTGTCCAAGATGAAAAGTTGAACCCCCATAACAAACGGGCTCCCCACAAAGCTGACGGGGAGGAGACTAAAGCGTGCCCGCGCTTTCGCTGCAACTTCTTTGTTCAGTGCGAGCGAGCGGTGGGCATGGAAGGATGCCGTGAGTTCAAAGATAACGAGTGATGCATAGCTGTGGGGAAGGGGCTGGGTGAGAGGCTGGGGGTCGGGGGGATGGGGGGGGGAGTTTAGGGTGGTGCTAGCTGCAGCTGTAGTCACACCATGCCAGGGAGCTCGCTCCGCACGATGATCGCCGGACCAATTGCGAACGGGACAGTCAACACTCTCGGAGGCGGGCACTGTCTGCGGAACGTGGGACGGCGAGGGAGGCATTGAGAAGCCGCGAGTCAGCGGGAAGCGATTTTAATTAATAGGTGCAACTAAACAGCGGGCGGCTTCTTGCGGCAAAGCGTTCGCGTTGTCCAGATGGATCGCCCGTACCGGTTTTCCGAGAGACCTGGCAGCATGGATTCGCGGGCTTAAGCAGAAAAAGGAGTCTGGCATTTGAACCTGCGGTCGGCCACGCCGCAGGAGAGGCTCCTGCCGTCGAGCCCACGAGAGGGCCGCTTTCATTTAACAACACAAGGAGGGGGGTGCGATGTAACGGCAACCCTCCCTTGCAGAGTTTGCGTTTGTACCGCAGAGACGCACGCCTGCAACGATTAGCGACGGAGGCCGCGTACACAAAGTTGCTTGCAAATGACAGGTGCGATCGTGAGTCTGTCATTTCCCTTTAAAAAGAGCTCGTAACAGGGCACCCAAGTCACCTGTGGAATGGCATTGAACGGAACATTAACCCTTGCCGCAGCCCACATCTGCAAAAAGCTGCCTTCCTGCTGGATATCCAACATGGAGAAGCAGAGCATGAAGAAAGTGTCTTACGTCATTATTTTTCTGTAATGAGAAAGAATGTCAGCTAGCCCGCGTGCCCGTCTGAGACAAAGTCATTCATCCGACTTCGTTTTGAGCAAGCCCTGCAATAGCGCCGGTGTGTTTAAAACGTGATCGCTCGCCTGACGCAAGCAGGATTCAATCCCATGGCTTGCAGCCTTAGCAGCAAAGCACACGTTCAAACGCACACTCACACACACGCCATGTACCCACGCACATGGGGTACATGGCAAAGATCCCGTGTAGCCTTAACAGACGTTAGGGGCAAGTGCTGTTAGCGAGCACCTATGAAGGCTGGCATGGCACACGAGGGGGTGGGTGGCCTCGTACACATCGCATCAGGTACTCATTTGAGGCTGAGTCGACCTCGGGGAGGCCCGGGACCAGTTCAGATAAATCATCACTGGGGTAAGCTGTGAGCGGGAATCGAACTTGGGTCGATGGGTTTGTAGCACAGTGCTCTAACTGCTCGGCTATCGCTCCCCACATTACGCACAAACATGCCCAAAGACCCACAAATCACACACACTACACACATACACACCACATACCCACACACACACACCAAGTAACCACACACACGCTACGTGCCCATATGCACACAAACAACATTGCTACCAGTTCAGTCAACAGGACCACAGTGACCGGACCAATGAGCCGAAGGCGAGACGCACGGTAGAACAATCACATCACGGCAGCGCGCGGACGACTAAAGCGTTCATGACCGTGGACCGCTTGACAGAGGCCACGGAGAGCGACTGAATCATCGTGAAGGGGACCCGCTCGCCACGATAGCCCGCTGGCCTCCCACCCCATCCGCCACAAACAGCAATCGAACCGCGAGTGAAACAAACCCCCCCCCCCCTCCCCGGTGATCGGCGTGCGGCAAGAGGCACCTGCTTCATGCGGTCGGGGCTCACGGCCGTCTGCGGCTGCAGCAGGGTGACGGGCTCCGGCTTGCTGGCGGCGGCGGGCATCTCGCGGATCTTCTCGGCGATGAAGTTGTGGACGCCGTTGAGCGACTCGGCCGTGCCCTGGATCAGCGCGACCCTCTCCGTCGTGCCTGCGGGGCGAGAGAGGCGGGCGGTGGGCAATGCCGCGTTACAGATCGCTGTCGGCTGAACGCGGGGGGGGGGGCACACTTTTTCCCGACAATAATTTTTTGCTGCTCTTGCTCGTCGCCCCCCCCCCCCGCCCTCTGCCCCCCCCCCCCCAAAAAAAGAGAAACAATTAACAGGAATTCGGCATGTTTATTATTTCTGGAGTGGCCACATCAAACTGGTTCACAACATCCTCAAAGTGGCCAGGTTTACAAAGGGGAAACATCTGCGGTGTGTCGTTGTGATGTAAACACTTCCGCCGGAGCCATTTCCTCGTACGAAGGTGACGAGTGAGGAGGGCCTTTGCCGGGGTGGGGCTCACAATTGAGCGAATCGCTCGACCGTCGCCGGCTCTCCAACTAAACTAGTTTTGTTTTAGCAGGTAAGGCCCACTGAGCTGTATTACTCTTTTTCAGAGGCGACCTGGCCACAAATGATAGCTCAACGAAGTGGCTTGTGGTGTGGAAATTTGCAGCAGCCAAATACTCTGAACGAGAGCTGCTTCTAAACGTGGATGGAAAAACTGGAGGACCCGGAGAAAAGTCCACCACGCAACCACGAGGAGAGAGAACATGCAAACTCCAAATATACAGGCGTCACGCTCCAGATCGAACCCACGACTTCCTGCATACCAGGTGAGGGAGATGACATCTCTCCACCACCGCTGCTGCTCGTTTGTGTTGAGTCAACGTGATTGAACGACGTGAGCTAATGGAAGCTTCATCGCCTTCCCCCAGCGGATGCTGCTCTAATCCTGGTGGCTGCGTTAACTGTTACCAATCTGCCGGACTAAGCTATAAATCAGCACGAGATTAATGACCCATAAGAGGCGTACGCGATGTAAACATTTGCTTTCCCTCTTCGCCTTGCACGGCCCACAAGGCCTAACAGTTCCACTGGGAGCCCTGGGGATTTTACTCCGCCGATGCAACCCCGTTCGCGTGAGCCCGACGCCGTTGAGCCACGCGGCAAGGGACGCTGCCTACAGGAGAAAGGCACAGCCGACTCGGCACGTCCTGAGAGGAAAATACAGGAACGCCGCATAATTGGCTGCAGATGCAATAACACAATGAACAAAATGGCCTGCCCGCAATTAAATTACATAACCAGGAAGAGCGATGGGTCTTTAACAAGAGCACGCCGATAGAATAAAGTACAATCCAACAAACGACTCTTGCAATTGCTGGACTATTAATCGTAACCGCCTGAAATTGCTGCGAAATCAAACAAAAGCGAGAGAGAGGGAGAGACGTGACGACAGAGTGACAGAGCGGGGCGCTTTTTTCGCGTCCCGATCCAGTCCACCTGGGGGCTTGTGCGACCTACCGCCATCAGCGCGGGGGGGACGGCGATCGCCGTGACCTTGAGCCGCCACGCCGGGCCCGCATCGCCACGCCGCTTTCGCAGGCGCTGCCAAGACTGACCATTACACGAGGAGCACACAGCCACCGCTGTTGGTGCCGGGGGGGGGGTGGGGGGTGCAGTAAAGTCTGGGGGCGGCCACTAATTGCACCCTAATTGCCTGTAAATGCCTGAATTTGGCTCAAATTACACAACTCCTCAGGCAGGTCAGCAGGAAGTCCGTGCCGCGCTTCAACGGACGCCCGTGCCATTGTGCGTGCGTGCGTGCGTGACCCCACACCCCCACGCGCACGTGCACGTTCACGCTCCGGGCGTCCATATGCGCGCCGTGAGAGAGTACGCGCGTGAGTGCGCGCGCATGCGGGAGGGGGCGAGCGGGGTTGGGAGCGGTGGCGGGGGGGTGCGGTGGTGGCGCACGCGCTGCATCCATCTGGCTCGTGAGCAGCAGCCCTTGTCCATGGGACCCGAGACTGGGAAACACACCTCGACAATAAAGCTCGCGCGGAGACACACATGTGACCTCCTTTTCGTGGAGGAACGCTCCAAAATCGCCGAGCACCGAGTCCGAAATGAGTTTCCTCGAGCAAACAAGCTGATATTGTTTTCCCCGTTCTCATTTCAAATCGTCGAATGATTTATGAGCCGACTGGCAACGCAGCAAAACACAATTAAGTTCCCGGGTCGGAATTTCCCGAGAAAAGGAAAAATTCTCTCAAACGCCTCTGCATATCTCATACAGCCACGTTTACGCGGTTTGAATTATCCTGGAAACGTTTCGCTTCATCTGGAACCGTCTGCCGAGAGCCCTCGGTTTCGTTTCTGCGCGCGCGCACGGCCGAGGGTCACCATCTCCCCCGACGACCGTCGCCATTTACCGCCCCAAGGACACGGAGACCACGGGTGAAATCGATCACACGCGAGCACTGTACCTCGCCGGCCGAGACGGAAACAACGGAAGCTCGCAGACACAGCGCCTTGAGAAACAACAACCAATTAGAACGACGAAATCTGGGAAATGCGCTGCGCGCCATTTGTTATGTAAACCAAAACCGGCGTCGACAGATGCACGGCTCTTTCCCCCTCAGTCAACTCTCTCTCTCTTCATCGCAGCAACGAGACGAAAGGGTCTTAAACAGAGCGGCCGGCGGCTTGGGATTACGAGCAGAATAGGACCGCTGATTTCACAAGGCTGTGACCAACGACCGCTCTGTTCTTCCCCGACTGGCGGAATTGCAGAGACCCCACCGGATAGTTTACTGTGGAGCCGTGATTGGCGGCTGCGGAGATGGCGGCGATGCTAACCCTGGACCAAACTCGCCAACGTTGGCCTTACAGACCTACATTATTATTATAGTTCTCGTTATGTTGATTGCCGATGGAGATGGCTTGAAGAGGGGGTGGGAAACCCCTTCCTGCAGAAAATGTAATTGGGTCAACCTTGGGAGAGAAAAAAAAATGCATCGAGCACAAAAAATAATGAAAGTAAAACACATTGTAAACTGCCAGATTAATTTGTTTAAAATGAAAAACATTAACATGAGGTAATAATTACCTTTCAAAAAAAAGCCGAATATCTTAACTTTTCTTCACGAATACATTTTTCGAAATCCATTTTAATACGCGACGATGGCAGTTCATTTAGAAAGTTATTATATAATAAACCCATTTCCAATCACGATTTTAAACGGCTGAACCCAAGAAAACAATCGAGAGTGCGACAAGGGGGTGGGAAACGAGACTTGGCTGTTTGTGGGAAAATGGAACGTTTGCCAACGAACCCTAAAACAAAATGGAAGAAAACCCAAGGTTCTATTCAGGGAGACGCTGGCTTCGTTAAGCACAAACTTAATGAGCCTCCAATTGGGACCGTGAAAAATATATATGTGAGAGGGACTCGGTTAAATGTAAGTTCGCAATGTAAACAAGCACAATATTAATTAACTGTTAGCGGTTAAGTATAGCCGCACGTACCAGCTGGAAGCATCTGCCCAAACACTCAATGCATTCGCTGGAATAACCGTGTGGACAACGTTACAATTACGGTGATCAACGACACTAATGGATTTTGAGGGTTTATCTCTTCGTGCCGAAACAGACTTGTGCCTCACAGTGTCTCCGAAAATCAGGCTAACAACCAAACAGGCCCTGCGGAGTGGCTTTTCAAAGGATTAAGAAACAAAACGAGAGGGTCCAAGCGATGTCCCACAGGAAGAAAAGCGTGTGTGTATGTATGTGTACGCGCGAGAGTGTGACGATTGGGAGCAGTGGCGTCGTGGTTGACGCACTATGCCGTGAAGCCAGCAGACTCCAGTTCCATTCCAGCTCATGGCCAACAACAGCGGCTAATATTTGAACTGGTCCTGGGCCTCGCCTAGGTCGATTCAGCCTTAAATAAGTACCTGATGCTGTGTGTAAACATCAGCACTGGGGAGATGGATACAGCCAGGCATGGTGCTGGCCACACCACCACCACCTCGTGTGTTGTGCCGGGATTGCATCAGGGCAACTCGTTTACAGCACTTGCCCCAATCATCTGCGAAATGTTCTCCAGGGGACCTTCGTCTTTGTGTGTGACAATCAGCCCTGATGCTGAGATGCGGCAAACTTGGGCCACACAGAAAAGTCCCCCCCCCACCCACCCCACTCGTCCACACACACACGGCGATCGTCTCCGACTGCAATTCCCATGCAGCTCACCTCCCACGCACATGGAGGAAGATGCTTCAATAGCCTTAAAATATGTCAACTGCAATCAATTTCAAAATCTGACGCACCGAATGGAGCCGCTTTCTTCGCGATGTGCTTGAAATTACTTGGGCACTCGCACCGAATGCAAGCCGAGGCATTCATGGCAGTGCAAATGAACGGCACGTATGGTCCTAGAATTAGACGCAGTAAGCACTCGTCTGCGCTTCTGCCCTGGCTTGGCTGAATAGACACAAGAATGATGTCACCTGGCGCAGAGGGCCCAGGCAGGGCTTTCATTTTCCTCACGCGAAGGGATTTATCGGCGCGTCACAAAGCGTCGATCTCGATCGATTCTACACCGAAGATCGAACGGTTTGGCGAGCAAATTTATATTTGACGGCTCGGGTTCGGCTAACGGAGCAGACCCAGCGGCTGCAAGACGATGCGGACACGTGGATTCTGACGCGCGTTCCGTTGTCCGTCTGTCCTGGCTGACGCGTTACGCATGGCGCGTGAAGTCATCACCGTGGCCAAAAAGGTTTAACCAGTTCACGCTTCGTCTTTTATTTTTAATCGCCAGATTTTGGCCGCACATTTGATCAATTTGGCTCATTTCCTGAAGAGTTAAATCCCGGATAGCTACACACCTGTATGTAAAATGCGAGTAAATCTTGACTTAAAGGTTTCGCGACTGCAGGAATTCATACTCTCTGGGTCTTTCGGTAAAGTCACGTAGGTAGAAAAAAATAATAGATCACGACGTTTCGATCGCAACAACAAGCGACCGTCTTCAGGTGAAAAAGATACATATTTTTTCTACCCACGTGACTTTACCGAAAGAACCAAAGAGTATGGATTCCTGCAGTCACGAAAGCTTCGAGTCAAGATTGACTCTTAGGGTCTTTCGGTAAAGTCACGGAGATAGAAACATAATAAAAATATATTGCCACATAATTCTGGCACCAATCTCTTCTGTCGTTGTAATATCTACTCGCCTTTACCGAAAGACCCAAAGAGTATAAAATGTGACTGTTATCATCATCATCATCACGATCCATGGTGCAGATTGCCCCGTAGGTGTCAACTGCACATTTCATTGTTTCCAATATCCTCTGTCTTGTGCCAATATTTCAAGTAGTGGCACATCTCTCTGGCACCAATCTCTTCTGTCGTTGTCAAGCCATTCTCTGTCAAGTCTTCCTCTCTTTGCGTTTCCTTCCATTTTTCCGAACAACAACACACCTTTAATGTGTCCTGTTGTTGTCCATCCGACTACACGTGTGGCCACTTTCCTTCTGATCACTGCCCACATCATCAGATTGTATTCCTCTTTGTGCAACCTTTTTCTTACGTCTACGGTGGTCACTCTTTGGGTCCAGCTTCTGTAGCAATATATTTCGAGTGCCAATATCTTATCTCTGTCAGTCTTTTTTAATGTCCAAGTCTCGCAGGCATACAGAGCTGTACTTTTGCCTTCACGATCCTCGCTCTTACGTCTTTCGTGCAGTTCTTGTCCCATGTCAGTAGACTTCCCAAGTATCCAAATACCTTTACATTCGCAATCTTGATGCTTTCTATCGTTACTTTCTCAATGTCCTCCCTTCCAAACACCACCATTTCGTCTTTTGCACGTCAATTCTCGGTCCTGCATCCTCTACGGCAGTACTACGCAGATGTTTTTCCATCAGACCTATGTCATCCGCACATCTTATTTTATCTTTGCCCTTGGACAGATATTGATGTGACATTGTCCTGAATGGTATCCATCACTCTTTGCAAGCATGTGACGAAGTTGCCTGGTGGTAGTAGATCTCCCTGTCTCATTCCTATTGTCGTTGGGGACCATTCTCCTCTTTCCTGTCCAAAGTCTACTGTCGACTTTGGCCTTTCACCTATATCCTGCAGAATCCGTATCAGTCTTTTCCCTACTCAGGGTTACACTTCAGAGGATCATTGGGTACCCCCGAACGAACTGTTGGATCGAACCACGACCTGGACACGTGACAGCGTATCGAGTCATTGGACGGGCGAATTGTGAGATGCCCAGACGTTTCTCTCGATCATCATCATCATCGCTCTCTGGGCCAAGCTGGGGGAGGTTTCACACTCAAGTCCGGCACACAAATCAGGGCGAGCAGCAGCGGTGCCGCCCCCCCCTCGCCTCCCTAGAGAAACAACGAGCAGCGTGGGGCGGCGGGAGTCATCGCGGATCACACGCGATGGGCAGCGCAGCGCTCGCCGCTACACCCCCCCCCCCTGCCATGCTCTGCGTTTCATTTTAGATGCATTCAATATTTCACAATGAAAACCTCATTTACATGCAATTATTTAACTGACATGCAATCCATTTTGCTTCACAAAGTAATTTCTCCCCCCCCCCCCCCATTTTTTTAAGCTATGGCTGTGCCACCGCTCATGACTAAATGGGGGGGGGGGCACACGAGAGTCTGTGAGACTACCCCCCTGGTGAGTCGGGGGGGGGGGCTCTACCAAGACGAGAGCAATGGGGAGTAGTAGGAGGAGGAGAAGCAGCTATCTGCCGGCATCTACCATGCGCACGAGAGACAGAGAGAGGCAGACAGAGAGAGACAGACAGATGGAGGGAGACAGAGGGAGGGAGATGGAAGAAGGGAGACGGAGGGAGGGAGACAGAGGGAGGGAGACGGAGGGAGAGAGACGGAGGAAGGGAGACAGGGGGTGGGAGACGGAGGGAGGGAGACGGAGGGAGGGGGACAGAGGGAGGGGGACAGAGGGAGGGGGAGAGGGGGTGGGAGACGGAGGGAGGGAGACGGAGGGAGGGGGAGAGGGGGTGGGAGACGGAGGGAGGGGGACAGAGGGAGACGGAGGGAGGGAAACGGAGGGAGGGAGACAGAGGGAGGGAGACGGAGGGGGAGAGACGGAGGGAGGGAGACAGGGGGAGGGAGACGGAGGGAGACAGGGGGAGGGATCGAGCAGCTTTAGGACCTCATTGTGGGTCGTGATTGGAGTGGGCGAGCGAGCGCGAGGCCTGTGCACTGAGGTGGTCTCAGCCGTCAGCAAAACCTGCAGCGTCAGGGCTTCCCTGCGGCTCAGGGCTTCCCCCTCCAATGCGCAGCCATGCGCTTGCCAACGTGCAATTTCGCTCACGACTGTTTACAATGAAATATATTTTGTGTATATATTTATTTTTATATAGTGTTTATCCTTTTACATTTCTTACGTCTTGAGCCGAATACTTCGCTGCGTACACCGCACGCGTGCAAAACACGAACACGGCACAGTAAGGACCCCGTTCTCTCCGTGGCTGGAGGCTCCGCACAAAAAAACACCCGAGCCACCCACAGCTCTGCTCCCTTGCCCCTAAATTGGACTTCACGGCCATCACTTTCCAAACGAGGCAATTGCCTCGAGTCCGGGGGAGCTCCCACGCCCTCACACCGAGACTCCTAAAGCCCTAATTAGGTCGATCCTTGCATTGCTGCCTCTTGCTTGAGCGCTCGTCTAAATCTCTGCCACGATGATTACAGTAAGGGTGTAATGTTTGGGATTTTGTTATCCTCCCTCGGATCCAACTCGTGCGCGCACCCAATTTCAAGCGGTGTCGCGGCTGCCCGCTCCCCTCTCGATCGTTGCGCCGCCCGCACGGCAGTCACGTGTCAAGATAATCACGGCGGCGCTTCCTGTGACCGCGGAGTAATGGGAAGCAACGTCGCGGCGCCTTGCAGCCAGCGAGAGCAGTGCCGCGCCGCCAGCATCTATCAAGCTGCACGCGTCACTTTGCATCTGCGCAGACTCGATATGATACCGCATTTACATGTGGCCTGCATGCAAGCAGGAACTTGGCGGCAAAAACAATTCTGCAGCAAGGCGATGAGGAGCGTGCCAGGGCTGGGGCTGGCTTTTGCACCTGTGCGGGCGAAAACGTGAGCTCGTTCGCACGCAAGGACGCACGGACGGGCATGGGAGAGCTGTCAAAACAGTGCACAACTTTTTGACGTTTAAAAAAAAATAATAATAACCTGCGCAGACTGCCACTGAACACTGACGTGCGCGCTCGTGTTTCATGGGCGGTTAGTTAGGAGTCCAAAATCAAAACAAGCCGAATGGTTGACAGCTCGAGTCTAAAAATATTTCAATTAAAGCGTTTCAATTTAAGTCGGCAATACAATGTCCACCGCACGACACCGCGCGGCATGGGTTGGTCCTCATCCAGCAGCGGATTGACAGCATGGCGATACATGTACACACAACATTTCGAATACGATGTGTCATTTTTTTTATTAAATCAAAAGATACAATTTACAAACAAGGCCTCCCTTTATACGAGATAATAATATTGGCCCAATCTGCATTCCTGGCTCGTGAAACTTCCAAGACCATCTGTGGCGCACGATGGAACCAGAGCAGCGGCGGGCGGCTCCGCCGTGCGTCACGTTAGACGCACGGCGGCACACGCGGGGCTGGCTCCCCTTCTGCGTGCTCCCAAAGCCTTTCTTATTTAGGCCGAACACGCGTGTGCCGGCCGGAAGGCAGAGCGAGCCGTGCGGGAGGTGAGGGGATGGGGGGGAAGTGGAAATGAAACAATGCGCACGGCCTCTGTCGAACAAAGCGAGGAAGCAACCCTGGAGGCTCTTCGACCCCCACTGGTGATAAGCACATTTCCTTAGGCCAGCGACCTCGGCGCGAACGGGTGGAAACTCAAATCCGTCCCACGCAAGGCGTTCGCCAGATTGCCAGGCAGCGGCGTGGATACCTCTGCACGCAAACGCAGGCTGAACGACACTCCACTGTGCGTGTGCGGTGGACAACTTTGCGGAATGGAACGTACACTGACCCGACCCGTCCGCTGTTACTCGCTCCCCGGAAACATCGCTGAATAATAATTCGGGACGATTGGTCGTCCTGCCATCCCGAGAGCACAAGGCTAACATGGAGGTGTTATGTTTCACAGACGATTACAGTCTGCCAGTAAGGGGGAGGGGAGGGGGGGGCGATTTTGCTGAATATGTGATGTAACCGAATTAAGCAATACGCGAACATTTTTGGACAGTTGCTAAGTTTGAATTGACTGCGCCAATAAGTCACTATTCCCGCGTGCGCCATCTCTGTCCAGGAGAAGCCTCGTCTCCTCCAGCTGGGCCGCAATCAGGATTGGGATCTTTTTTTTCCAAGCTCCCTTTCAAGGACGTGTTCTATGGGGAACGTGTACGTCAAGCCCACGTGCCTCTACGCTCACCACGGGCATGGGGTGGTGCTCGTGAACATTCCACATTTCTATATAGGGAACCACTGTGGGTGGGGGAAAAAAAATCTGCGGGAAGTCAACAAAATGTCCTATGGGTAGACTCTGGCCCCTTCCATATAAATAGGGACTTTAAACCCAGAGATGCGTGTCGCCCTATGCTCGCTTTGAATGGGGCAGCACTCTAACTTTGATATAGCAGGGCTTTGTTATTTATCAGCCTATGACCAAATATCCTGGGATGCACCTGTTATCATCACATCTCAGCAGCTAAGCCGGAGGTTAAGCCTGGATAGTGGTGATTAGATGAGTGGCCACCATGCATAGCAGGTGATAAAGGCTGTGGGACTAAGTGGTGGGCAGTCGAGCAAAGTGCAAGATATGTTGGTGTTCTGTGCTTCCCCCACCTCTGTTTCCCGCCCACACCAACCCCTGCTGACCCGCGTGGTGAAGTATGGTTAAATAGCCCCCACGACGTGCACGGCATACGGAGACCCTCATCCAGCAGTGGATTCACAAGGGGGCCGTGCATGTACTTTGTTAGTTCATATAAACACTGTGCTAATGTTCCGCAGGTTCAGCAGGAAAAGCCCTCTCTTTGAAAGGACATTGAGGAGACGGAGCAATCTAACTGATTGGAAGAGAAGGGAGTTGAAACTTAAGACTGGCTTGCCGGGCCATGTTCACGAAAATTGCTTGGAATAAAAATGCGAAGAGCAGATAAACAAGAGAGGCCAACAGAGAGCCGAGTTACATCAAACACAATGATTCCAACACCAACCGACAACTCAATATCGAAGCGACATTTGTCCCAATTGAGCTTTCATTCCCCGTCCAAATCTAACGATTGCAACGTGCAGCTATGTGAAACAATGGCACCTCAAAGTGCCACTTATAGTCATCCGTGCACTGATAGCAGTCGGATTGAGTATCATCATCCATTTTAATAAAATACCTTTTAACGCAAAACTCCAACAAAATTAACATGACTGGGCAAATATTCACGCATCATTATTATAATTACAACTACTATTTTTACAAAGCCTTCGTAGGCCTGAAAGGGCCCTTAGAGGTAACGATGACGTTATAGATTAAATAAAAATGCATAGCCCTAACAATGAACGGAGGTTAATCCAAGCGGCACACTGTGATAAAAGGCACGTCGCTAAGGACACAGAAAAATGAAGACACGCGACATGACGATTAACAACAATAATCCATCAGAAGCAGGCTGACCGCAAAAGGGCCAGATCTTGATGCATATATCAAATATGGAGCGGCGTGTGGAACACAGAGGCACGGCGAAACCTCGCGGGACAACGTGGGGTCTCGGTCGGCGAGCCAAGCGACCCCCTCAGCTCGGTGCCGACGCACACATTGCCCCATTGGCCTCCAAAACGTGGAGCTGACACCCCGGATGAGCCGGTCGACGTGAGGGCCCGGGGGGGGGGGGGGAGGGGGTTAAGAGCCCGACTAGAGGCAGGCCCTCAGGATCCCACGAGCAAGGCCAGTCACTTTCGGTCAATTGGGGTCATTATTTTGGCATCATTCGTGGGTGCAGATTACGCGTTTCATGTAACCTAATTACCGCACCAGTCCAGTCTATTCCACCAGTAATTGGCAGGGGAAGTGTTTCCTACCACGACCGGGAGCAACGGCGCTTCAGGAAGAACACGATAGTGGGGCTCTTTAGCGCGGGATTCGTACTTGAGCGCAACGAGAGCGGGATTGCGTTTTTTTTTTGTGAAAGTCAAGTGAAAACACAAAATGACTCTGAACATGTGTTCCACATTTCACTGCCCCTCCAGGGCTGATAAAACTGTGGTCAGTAAGCAAAACGTGCAGAGGCAGAGCCCTGAGAGCCGGGGCTCATGTACACGCGTGTGATTGTACATCGTCGACGCAGATCAAGAGACCACCCTGCATCCGCCAAATGCCCCCTTTAAAAAATAAAATTAATAAAAGTAAAATAAAATAAAAATCACGACGTTTCGGAGGCCACACAAGCATCCGTCTTCAGGTGGAACCGTCACAGCACGCTTGCTGTATCAAGTAAATGAGAGATTCTCTCATCAAGTAATGATTTTTATTTTATTTTATATTATTTTTATTAATTTAAATTAAAAAAAATTACCTACGTGACTTTACCGAAAAAACATAAGAATATGAATCCTTGCAGTCACGAAAGATTCAAATCTAGAATTAATGCCCCCTCTAAACTCCCTGAAATCACCTCCAATCTTGCCTCACAGCCCCAAATGATGGAAACTCCTCTATCGCACCTCCCCTGCCCAGCCCAGCCACCCGGACCAAAACACACCACTCGCTTGCTCATTCACCCTCTTTGGTCTCATCCTCCAGCGTGATAACATCAACACCATAGCATTGTGACCACAGTGCTTGGGGAACAGGCCCCTCCTGCACTCTCACACCCGCTCGGCCGACAAGACGGGAGCATCGGTGAGCAGAGCTAGCCCGCTACTCAAGCGTCGTGGATAAGAACAAAACTAAAAAGACTCGCCGAATTCGAGTCACATGAACCCGCGTGTGATGGCAAGCCAAAGGCGAGCAGCGTTCCCTTCGCGGGAGCCTAATCCAGATTAAACCAAGCCGTGAGACATGAACAGCACCCATGGTGGCGGCGAGGCACATGAAAGGGACACAAGCCCTACAGGCCCGCTGTCAGCAGACGGGCCGGGTGCATTCGCCGCAGAAGCGCGCGGGGTGGAGAGAGCAAGCAGCAGCTCGTCGCCACCGCTGTTGGCGCATGCGAGCGCATCAGCACAAACAGCAATTTGGAAAATTACATATCATTACACGTTTGCTTGGCTGTTGTGACAGCGCAAAATTAATTATTTTGAGCAACATGACGATTATTGCGAGAAGACGCGGCCCTACCAGTGGGGATTCATTCACGGCGCGTGGCGCTGGCGTGGCAACGGGGGCCCCCAACCAGCACTCTACCTGGGCCTCACCTGGGTAGAAGTCCTTGGACTTGGAAAGCTTGATGGTGGCTCCGGTCTCCTTCTGCAGCTGCACGATCGTCTGGCCGCCCTTGCCAATAATGGAGCCGGCGGCGTAGCTGGGGATGAGCACCTTCAGGTAGTACTGGCCATCATCTGTGCGGGCACGGGGGTGGGTGGGGTGGGGGGCAAGGTGGAGCAATGAGCGCCCGCTGTCACGAGGCGGGCAAACTTCCGATGCTACCACTTGGCATCGGTGCCCTTCGCAGAGACGGACGGCACGCAAGTCAGAGGGGGAGAGCGGCAGATAGATTGTTCAGACACTGCTTTGTTGGTGATTTCTACCAAAGCAGTATAATAATGACGTCTCCTACAACAGCAGTTGAATAATAATACAAATGTGACACTGCAACACGGGGACACAATAAGAACGCCCGCCACACACAACCCACGCTCTCACTTTGATCCATGCTGGAACATGGCATTGCTCAGCTTCCGCTGCGCTGAATATTCTCTTCTTGTTGCAGCGTGGCGAGTGTCGTGGCGAGTGTCACGGCGATGCCAAACGCTCGCTCTAAGCTGCTACAGACAGCTCCGTTCCTTCGGGCATCCGTCACCTCTACCCTGTCTCCGTGTCTCGCTGCTGTATCTGCGGTCCTCTCTCGGTGGCGGTGGAACCCGGCAGAGCTCCCGCGTTAAACGTAATCGAGGGCGAGCGCGAACTATTGCGGCTGTTTGGACATCGGCAAGATGATTAATAATGAAAGAAACCGCCTCTTCAGACGCGGAGAGAAACGCGTGCACCTTAAAGCGCCGAGCCGACGCGCGCGGGTGTCACTCGCGGGGTGCGCGCGCGCCGAGAGCGGACACCGGAACGCGCCCCATGTGGAGCCGTGTATCGCTATCGTCTCGTAGACGCTTCACCGCCCCGCGACGGCAACGCAAACTCCTCGCACGACGCGGCTTGCCCCTAGCGCAGAGAGACGAGGGAACGCGAGCACCCGGGAGAGTCTCTCGCACGAGCGGAGAGATGCCTGCCTGCAGGCACTGCGGCGCGACGCGACACCTCGCTCGGCAGAAGGCGGAAGAGTGGACGGATGAGTGGATGATTGAATGCCACGGACGAGGGGACGGATGGAGGAGGAATGGGTGTATGGATTGAAGGAGAGGAGGGGATCGACGGATGGACGGCTAGAACGATGATCGAACGATGATCGAACGTGCGGAGCGAATGCACGGATCGATGGATGGAGGGTGACCGATGGGAACGCGACTGAATTGACGTCGGAATAATTGTACAGATTCACGAATCGGTGGACGGATTAAGGTGGACTGGATGGATGGCGAGCGAGCGAGCGAGCGAATAAAAAAATGCGGGCCACGCAGGTGCCAGCGAACCCCCTTCCCGATCGTCCACGGTCACACGGAGCGACTGCGCGGACCGCCTGGCCAGCCAGGGGATGAGCGCAGTCGAGTCGCCCCCCCCCCCCCCCAATTTATCTCGCAGCGCTGCCGCTCGCCGCTTTCCGCACGTGCGCGGGACGTGCCCTGCATACCGTGGGCAGCCGCATCGCCATCACCACCGCCGCCGCCGCCGCCGGCATCATCGGCATCATCAGCCACGACATCGCGAGCGCGCGCGCGCCCCCAACAGCGCCATCGCGTCCAACACACACACACAGGGGCACCATCACACGCAGAGCACTTTCATGCAAGGCGTATTCCCATCGCACACCAGGTAACAGTCATGCGTGGGGTACCATCGCAAATCGAACACCATCGCACGTAAAACATCGTCAAGAGCGGCGTTATCTCACACGCTGGGCACCATCGAACCCATTGAGAGTAAAAGCCTTGTTTTTATTTTTTAAAGGAAAGCTTGGGTGCAACCATCGCATCATCACACAGAAAGGCACATCACAAAAAAACCCAGCAGCATCGCACAAAGAGGATCACCACAGCTAGCACCATCACACGAAGAGGATCACCACAGTCATCGCCATCACACAACGAGCACCATCACGGCCATTACCATCATAGCCAGCACCATCATTTTAAAGGAAAGCTTGGGTGCAACCATCGCATCATCACACAGAAAGGCACATCACAAAAAAACCCAGCAGCATCGCACAAAGAGGATCACCACAGCTAGCACCATCACACGAAGAGGATCACCACAGTCATCGCCATCACACAACGAGCACCATCACGGCCATTACCATCATAGCCAGCACCATCACAGCCAGCACCATCACACAAAGAGGATCACCATAGCTAGCACCATCACACAGAGATCACCATCACAGCCATCACCATCACAGCCAACACCACCACACAAAGATCAACCATCACAGCCATCACACAAAGAGCACCATCACACAGAGATCCCCATAACAGCCATCACCATCACAGCCATCACCATCACAGCCAGCACCATCACAGCCAGCACCATCACACAAAGAGCACCATCACACACAGAGCACCATCACACACAGAGCACCATCACAGCCATTACCATCACAGCTAGCACCATCACAGCCAGCACCATCACACAAAGAGCACCATCACACACAGAGCACCATCACACACAGAGCACCATCACAGCCATTACCATCATAGCCAGCACCATCACACAAAGAGGATCACCATCACAGCCATCACCATCACACAAAGATCAGCATCACAGCCATCACAACCATCACCATCACAGCTAGCACCACCACACAAAGATCACCATCACAGCCATCACCATCACACAAAGATCAACCATCACAGCCATCACCATCACACAAAGATCAACCATCACAGCCATCACAACCATCACCATCACAGCCAGCACCATCACACAAAGATCAACCATCACAGCCAGCACCATCACAGACATCACAGCTAGCACCACCACACAAAGATCACCATCACAGCCATCACCATCACACAAAGATCAACCATCACAGCCATCACCACCACACAAAGATCACCATCACAGCCATCACCATCACACAAAGATCAACCATCACAGCCATCACCACCACACAAAGATCAACCATCACAGCCATCACCACCACACAAAGATCAACCATCACAGCCATCACCACCACACAAAGATCAACCATCACAGCCATCACCACCACACAAAGATCAACCATCACAGCCATCACCACCACACAAAGATCAACCATCACAGCCATCACCACCACACAAAGATCAACCA
This sequence comes from Lampetra fluviatilis, assembly GCF_964198595.1. Classification (NCBI taxonomy): domain Eukaryota; kingdom Metazoa; phylum Chordata; class Hyperoartia; order Petromyzontiformes; family Petromyzontidae; genus Lampetra; species Lampetra fluviatilis. The sequence continues at coordinate 4,252,352 of NC_136281.1, forward strand.
TCACAGCCAGCACCATCACAGCCAGCACCATCACAGCCATCACAGCTAGCACCACCACACAAAGATCACCATCACAGCCATCACCTTCACAGCCAGCAGCATCACCATCACATCCATCACAACCAGCACCATCACAAAGAGCACCATCACATCCATCACAGCCAGCACCGTCACACAAAGCCGCGCGTCACACCTCGGTCCCATGACAGGCGAAAAATCGCAGTGCCTCGCAGCCCCCCGCAATGATCATCACATCGCGCGCGGCGACCAGAAAAAAAACCCACCGACGACGAGGTGCGAGAAATATGAGCGCTAAAGAGTCTCCCAGGGAACATCCCTCTGGGATGCGGCGCTTCGGTTGCGATTCGGAACGTCGCGCGAAGGCGCCCAAAGGCATCGGTAGCACGAGCGGTCGGTGGCACAATGCACACGCGGTGGCATGGGCAGAGAAGGTGCCCACAGACACACACAGACACACACACACACACACAGACACACACAGACACACACAGAAACACACAGTCACACACACACAGGCACACACAGACACACACAGTCACACACACACAGTCAGGCACACACACACAGACACACAGTCACACACAGTCACACACACACAGACACACACAGTCACACACACACAGACACACAGACACACACACAGTCACACACACAGGCACACACAGACACACACAGTCACACACACACAGTCAGGCACACACACACAGACACACAGTCACACACAGTCACACACACACAGACACACACAGTCACACACACACAGACACACACACAGTCACACACAGTCACACACACACACAGACACACAGACACAGACAGTCACACACAGTCACACACAAAGACACACACCACCACACGAGGAGGGACCATTGACTGCCCTCCACCCCCCCGTCCCTCCCGAGGCTCGACGTGAAACGGTTCTCAAAGCGAGGGGGGGTTAACAAACCGGTGTAGGCATCTCCACCTCTACGACACCCAACCCGCCTCTCTTGTGGACCTCCATCGCCCGCCGGCACCATCGAATCCACTTCCATCATCCACCACGCGACTCGCCGCCACCCCTATACCCTCTCGCTCGACCCTCGTCACCTCCCACGACTCAACAACTTACAACGAACACGCAGCCCCCCCCCCTGGACACACACGGACACACGGTTGGCGCAATGAATGAGATCGGGGGGGGGGCTGTCCAAATTCCCACTCCCTACGTAGCTCGCCCGCCTGGGCCCCCGCCACACAAGCTCGTGGGCCCTTCCCGTAGCTGCGACAGCCGGCAAAGTGGACTCATCACGCCGCTACATCACCACCACCACCAAGTTCCCCACGCCACACGCAACCAACACACCTCAACCTATCAACCTCCGACCAAAGCCCGTCGTTCACCCACCAATCTCCGCCTATCGCCTTCACGGCCACTGCAACCTGTCACCTGCCATCGTCCCTCCCCAAGGCACCCCCACCTCCCCTACCTGCCTACACGCGAGTCATCGCCCATGCACGCGCAATAGCAGCAGCAGCAACAACACGCGCAACCTTAGACACGGACGTCAAAATCACCCCCCACCCCCCCCCCCCGTATAGCCCTGCCTGTGGCTCCAAGAAGTGGGGGGGGGGCTGGGGACAGACGCCGTGTGGACGGAGTTGCGTATCCCCGTTCAGGGGGGGGGGGGCACGGCGCGCACTCACCGCCGCTGGTGTTCGAACGCTTGGTGCTGCCCGCCTCCATGGGCGCTTCCAGGGGCCGCTTGCGCGAATCCGAGGGCTCGTACTCAAGTTGCGCGGCAGCCGCGTGCATGCCGTTCTGCTGCTGGTGCTGCTGCTGCTGGTGCTGCGGGCTGTGCACTGAAGCCATTGCCGCGCTGCTTGGCTGTGAGAGTGTCTCCGCGCCGTGCTCGCTACTTCTCATTCTGCCGACTCTCCCTCGCTCCCCTCCCCTCCTTTCCCTCCTCCTCCTCCTTCCCTGCGCGCGTCTCCCTCCCTCTCGCTCCCTCTCTAACCCCCCTTTTTCTCTGTCTCGCTGCTCCCTCCCTCCCCCTCCCTCTCTCTCGCGTCGCTCCCCTCCCCTTTCTCTCTATCCCTTTCCCTGCGTGTGGCTCCGTCGCCCGGCCTCTTCAGCGGGCGTCTCTGTGCGGGGCTGTGCCGCTTTGCTCGATCTCTCCCCGTTGTTTGCTGGCGACGCTCTCCCCGAGTTCTGCTCGCTCACAATCGCTGGGCTTGCCCTCCCTGGCTTGTTCTTACCCCCCCCCTCCTACTCTCTTATACCCCCCCCCTACTCGCTTACCCCCCCCTACTCTCTTACCCCCCCTACTCTCTTACCCCCCCCTACTCGCTTACCCCCCCCCTACTCTCTTACCCCCCCCTACTCTCTTACCCCCCCCTACTCTCTTACCCCCCCTACTCTCTTACCCCCCCTACTCTCTTACCCCCCCCTACTCTCTTACCCCCCCCTACTCTCTTACCCCCCCCTACTCTCTTACCCCCCCCCCTACTCTCTTACCCCCCCTACTCTCTTACCCCCCCCTACTCGCTTACCCCCCCCCTACTCTCTTACCCCCCCTACTCTCTTACCCCCCCCCCTACTCTCTTACCCCCCCCTACTCTCTTACCCCCCCTACTCTCTTACCCCCCCATACTCGCTTACACCCCCCCTACTCGCTTACCCCCCCCTACTCTCTTACACCCCCCCCCCCCATGACTCTCTCTCACCCCCCCCCCCCCCGACTCTCTCTCGCTCCTCGGTTGCTGCACTGGGAACGGCGCGCCCCTCCCCCCCCCACGCACACTCGACATACACACAAAGGGCACACGCGTGTACACACAACGGTCACATACATGTGCACGCACACACACACATACAAGTTAGGCCTGTACGCATATACACACACGAGACAACTCTCTGCACGGTTAAAACCACAGTCGGCTTCCCAACAATGTGGTACAGATTTTATCGACCCGTGATGAATGATGGACTGATTTGACCTCCTGTCTGTATTTCGCCACAGCGTACTCGTTTAAGGCTGAGTCGACTTAGGGTACGGCCCAGCGGCGGTTCAGAGAATCACTCGCCACTCTGATGTTAGCCGTGGCCGGGAATCCAACTCAGGTTGGCCGAGTTGGTAGCGCAGCGCGCTAACCACTCCGCCACCGTTCTCCACATATACCCATCCACAGCCGACGTATACGCGCACCACATACAACACGAAACACATACGTAGATACAGGCACATCGACAACCACACAAACCATTCACACATACTCACACACTCACACACAAGCACAAGTATCCTACTCATCCACTCACGTTTTCAGCAACACATGCGCGCACACCCACGTGTACAAAGATGAAGACAAAGATCCCCGTATAGCCTTACCATATTGTTGGGGCAAGTGCTCTTAGCGAGCACCTATGCAGGCCGGAACGGTACACGAGGGGGTAGGTGGCCAGCACCACGCTAGACCGCCTTTGTCTCCCCAGTGGCGATGTTTACACACCGCACCAGGTACTCATTTGAGGCCGAATCGACCTAGGGGAGACACAGGATCGGTTCAGATAATCGTCACTGGTGTTGTGAGCGGGAATCGAACTCGAGTCTCCGGGTTCATAGCGCAGTGCGCTAACCACTACACACACACGCACCGCACACACAAACACTCAACACGAACCAATATCAATATCCGCCATTCGCCACTAAGTGACGGTGACGTCCCCACGGTGCCTGTGCCAGGCCAGGTGCACTTTAAGGCTGCCACGTGAAGTGCTGACAGGAGGTCTCGGGACAGACCCAGCAGGTGCCATGGGTTGGCTGACTGAGATGACTGCTGGTAGATGCACCACCAGCTCTACCCCCTACTGTGCCAACTTGCTGAGTTTTTTCCGCCCTGCGCTTTGCTCGTTGTTGTGAGCGTCGCTCCTCTGCCCTCCGTTGTTGCTCGAGTAGCGAGCGTCCTTCACGAGCCTCCTCCACTCACACACATCCACTCACACACACTCAATACACTCACACACATTCAACCAATACACTCAACAACCACGCACACATACACAGACGCACCAAAACCAATCCAAAGATCCCCGCTATGGCTTTTGTAACAGATTCTTGTTGAAGCAAGTGCAGTTAGCGAGCACCTATTAAGGCCGGGCATCGCACACGAGGGGGGTGAGTGGCCAGCACCACGTGCGACCGCCTTTGTCTTCCCAATGCCGATATTTACCCACCGCACCAAAGTAATTAATTCAAGGCTATGTTGACCTCGGGGGGGGATGTCGAACTCAGGTCCGCCGGGTTCGTAACTACAACGCTACCTCTTCTTGGTTCTTTCGGTAAGTCACGTAGAATTGAAATAATAAAATAATACAAATAAAGCATATTATATTATAATATTATTTTATTATGTTTATTTATTTTGTTATGTTTCACTTTTATTATTTTATTATTTCAATTCTACGTGACTTTACCGAAAGAACCAAGAAGATGAATCCTTGCAGTCACGAAAGAAGCTTTAAATCGAAATTTTACAACGCTACCGCTTCCCACCAACAATAACAAAGCACCAGAGCGCACCTTGAGGCCACAAAACAAAAACACACACACACATACAATCGCACGGGCGTACATGTGCAGTCACATAAGCATGCCTTACAATAACACAGGCACCGAGTCTGATCTGAGCATTTGTGTAGCGGTAGTAGTAACTCTTTTTCACTGTTGAGTGCATTAGCAGACTGGTTTGCGTTATCAGATTAAGAGTACAGCTTTACAGCCGTGTCCGTGTTTGCCGCTAATTCATTGGTGTCCTAGTATAGTTACGTTTCATAGTATGCTTTCCATATGCTGTGTTTATAAATCACGTCTTTGATGAAATTTAAAGTGGGGTGTTAAATAGCCACTTAAAGTATAACAACAAAAACAATCTCATATTTCTTAATTGTTGTAAAGTGTCTGTTGCAGAGCGATGCAATCAGCTTCGCGTGCCGGTGGTCGTTCACAATAGTCCGCTCGGTATCATTCAGCAGTGGACTGATCAAGGCCGATGACGGATCTTTGTCTAAACACGAGGCTAAAAGTCCCCCAACACGGCCAGGAACAAACAGCTCTTTTGAAGGCACATTTCTTTTTTTTTTACCGAACAACGTTACCATAAGAACTTCGAAAATCGAGACTATGATGGGAGCAATGCGAGATAAGACGCAGGAATAAGAAAAACATGTTTTGACCCTCCAGTACCATTAATTACACGTTAAGCATAGGCCCAAACATCCACAACATCGGGCGGCCAGTTTGGCGTGCCTTCGGGCAAAGAAAGTGAACTTCATAGTTCGATCGGATTCCTCCAGTACACATAAATGTTCCGATTGTGAGCGAGGGTGGCATAGCAAACAAAGAGTGAACACTTGTGTCTGTGTCTCTGTGTGTGTGTCTCTGTGTGTCTGTCTCTGTGTGTGGGGAGCGGTAGTGTAGCGGTTAGCGCGCTACGAACCTGGCGATCCGGGTTCGATTCCCGCTCATGGCCAACACCCAGTGACGATTATCTGAACCGGTCCTGGGCCTCCCCTAGGTCGACTCAGCCTCGAATGAGTCCCTGGTGAGATGTCTAAACATCGCCACTAGGGAGACAAAAGTGACCGGGCGTGGTGTTGGCAACCCTCCCCCTCGTGTGCCGTGCCGGCCTTCAAAGGTGCTCGCTAACAGCACTTGCCCCAACAGTCTGTTAAGGCTACACTAGGAATCTTTGTCTTTGTGTGATCATTGAGCGGTGGTGTAGCGGTTAGCGCTACGACCCCGGCCACCCGAGTTCGATTCCCGCTCACGGCCAACACCGCTGACGATTATCTGAACCGGTCCTGGGCCTCCCCGAGGTCGACTCAGCCTCAAATGAGTAACCTGGCGCAGTGTGTCAAAATATCGCCACTGGGGAGACAAAGGCGGCCGTACCCCGACCCTCATTAGGTGCTCGCTAACAGCACTTGCCCCAACAGTGCGCTATTTGACGCACAAATGCCGACAAAGAGCGACCCTGCGATCATGCTCACATACAGTGCCGCTGTGCACGCGTGTAAGCGCATGACGACGGCTCGACGCGAGTTTGGGCCCCGTCTTTAAGCGATGTCCATGGCAACGGGCAAGCACCGCAAACAATAGCGGAGAGCTGCGCGCAAAAATGAAGAAGGGACAACCCCCCTTCCTTCCAATCCCCGGGCTCCCGAGGGGCATTTAGCGATGAAACCCGATGCCGGGAGGTTACGTGGAGACATCGCCGCCACCACCGCCTCCTCCCCCCCCCCCTCGTTTTTTTGTTGTATTTAGCGCCACCGATTGCATCCCCGTGACACAGCGGCTGCGTCCGCTGCGTCGGAGCCTTGTGCAAGGGATCAGAAGCCGTGGGATTCCACGGATGATGGGTGCGATGATGGGCGATGGGCGATTTTGCAGTGCCCCGTGGACACAAGCACGCGGAGGCAGAACTGCGCTCCCTTTCTCGGCCTCCAACAGACGAAGAAGGCTCGGACCGTGCAGCCTTCGCAGACTTTGTTGGGGCGAATGCTTTGAAAGACGGCGCGGCACACGAGGGAGGGGGGTGGGTGGCCAGCACCAGGCCCGGCCGCCTTTGTCTCCCGAGTGGCGATGTTTATTGTACCGAAACCGGCTGCTCGTGTGTGGCTGACACACACATCCACACGCAAAGCATTTAGAGAGGAAAAAATAAAACATTTTCCAGTGTCCATCGGCGCACCGGGCCCTATCCACCAGACCAACACGATCGAGCGGCAAGCACTTGCTCTAAGCAAGCAAACGTGTTCAGTGTCGCTGGCTTTGAAAGCAGTGCGTTTCAATGTGCTGCTGCTGCTATTGCCGACGGCAAGGGGGCTGCGATGAGACGGAGCCGCACCTTGAATACAAATGCACCGAGCCATCACCGGGGTCTACGCCGCCACGGCATTTGCTCGCGACGCCACTCATTGCGCTGTGACCAGAGAGACTCACAGGAGCGCCGATCTCTCAATCTCTCCTTTCCACGTGACTCTCCCGTGTCCCATCCATCGCAACACATACAACCAAGGGAGCCTTACGCTCTCGCTCCCTCTCTCTCGGTCTTCCCCTCCATACTATTGTGATCCCACAACCCGCTCCCCATCCCCTTGCCCAGCACAGGTTATCTGTTTTCCTCCTGTGGCCGCCTCTCCGCGTTCAACTATCCACAGCCCCCCCACCATCCTTGCGCTCTCACCTCCCACGCCTCCCTCGCCTCCGAACCTCCTTCCTCTCATTCAATATTTTACAGGCCTCCTTGTCTCGGCGGGGGTGCAAGCAGGGGAGGGGAGGGGTGTGGTAGTCACACCTGCTTGCTAATACAGGTGTAATTGTGAACGTGTAATTAAAATACAGGTTTTATTAATTACAACAACGTGTGTCCTTGCGTGCGCTTATCCGTGTAACCCACCCACGCAGCGTCCTCGCCACGTCGCTCCGCACACCCTGCTCCTACTGCGCCTGACGTCCAATATGTTTTCGTTTCATTTTTGTGTCTCCTCGTTGTACGAGGGCTGTGTGGTGGGCAGCAACGGGCAGTGCTGCGAAATCAATCGTTCTCCTGTACTTCTATGGCCACCCCCGCGTTCATGCTTCGAGCTTTCGGCAATCCGCACTGACCCAACGTGGTCAGATAACCCACCCCACGACCCGCATGGCGCGCGGAGGCCCTCATTCAGCAGTGGATCGATCAACGGCTGCACGTGGTGCTTGTTCGTGCCGCCAGCGTCAGCACGGTGTAGCGTTGGGAAAGCGAGGTCAAACAAAGCGCACATCCTGTTTTGACCTGGGGGAGGCCCAGGACCAGTTGAAAGAATCGTCACCGGTGTTGGCCGTGAGTGGCAATCGAAGTAGGGGCCCCTGTTTTGTAGGGCAGCGCGCCAAACGCGGCACCGCCGCAGCTACTCGCAGCAGCAGCAGCAGCTGTCCTTACTCTTTCAAAAAGAGCAGCTGGGGGGAGGGGACCTTGAACGTTCAACAACTGTGCAGGTGCCAGAACGCTGAGTGGCAGGCAATACCAATTACCCAAATACATTCACCCAGAATGTGAACATTTATATTTTCCTTTATCTAATTCTCACAGTGAACAAAAAAAATAATGCCACTCTGACTATATCATTCGAGAGCATTTGCAGGTGATGTGCATGTGTAACTCTAGCGAGGTGACGACAACATTTTAAATAGGGTTTTATAGTGTTTCATTTTAACACGTAGGCTTTCTCAACCAATATTATCCACATTAAAGGTTGTTTGGGTTAGATCGCGTAAATAGAAATGTGTCGTTAGCCCACCACCAGCTAATTAGTAAAGTTTGTAACGTAAACGAAACATGCCAATTAGTTACTACTCCAGGAAACCCTGTTCTGTATTTTTATTCATTAACTTTTGTTTCTCACAAATGCATGGTTATTTATAAAGCGGTGCATTAGAATCCCTGCACGTGGTTAATTGGAGCATTAATTGAAATCGTGTCCTCCAACATGTTAAGTATAAGCAATGAAGACAACCAGACAAACATCACGACACATCAGAGTCTCGCTGGTAACGCACGGGATAGCACTTTCAATTGTCCGACGGCAACGAGGTGGCTGAGCGGTTCAGGGGGTCAGAGGTCACAGCACTGAGCCAGCGCTGGCGAGATCCTGGTTTCAAATCTGGGTATCATCCACCCGTTGTTAAACTGGGGTTAATTCTAGATTTGAAGTTTCCGTGACTGCAACGATCCATACTCTTTGGTTCTTTCGGTAAAGTCACGCAAGTGAAAATAATAAATAATAAATAATAAAATAATACTAATAAAATCTATATGGAAATAACTAAATTAGCACTGAGACCTCCTTTACCAGTGGCAAAATATAGTAATAGGTTTTTACCTTTCAACTGGTACGAAAACTGACACCTTTATACAAGGCATCATGTTTGCAATAACCACAACACAAGCAGTCAAAATGCAAACAAAAAGAAACAACTCTGATGATGATAATGATATGCACTGTCCTTGAAGTTGATTGGTCCACACCCGAGACAGCTTTTCTTAGAGCCTAGTCTCCATTGGTGTTGGACCAGATGACGCCAAAAGGCGTACAACTCAAAGACAGCGCACTATCAGAGTATTGAGAGCTCGGGGTCAAGCATTTACACTATGAGACCTGATGCCTTGCATAAAGGTGTCAGTTTTTGTACCAGTTGAAAGGGTAAAAACCTATTACTATAACTAAATTAGATCACGACGTTTCGGAAGCAACACAAGCCTCTGTCTACGGGTAGGACAGCCACAGCAAGACATTTCTTTATAGTTATTTTTATTTTATTTGAAAGATTTTATTATTTTATTTTATAATATATTATTTTTATTTTCACCTATGTGATTTTACCGAATGAATCAAAGAATACAAACTCGGGTTCTCAAGTGCAGCGAGTTGATGGTTCTCAGACCGGTCACCAATGACTGCACAAACATGCCATAGTTTTACTTAATGTGTCCATATTCCAGCTCAGACAATAAAAATAAATAACATTTCAATGTGAGTACTATGCGACCAACGTCGCCATAGCAAAGTGCAGTGCACCTAATGTGGAATACAGGTCACTTGAAGAGGAAATCTCAGAAGTAGGTCTGCCATGTCACCTTCCACGAGCCGTTCTCTAACAAGGAGTAACGAGCTTGCTCTGGAATAACTTGATTCCTTCTCCATCGTGATTTAATGATCAATTGGACTCATTGATTTCGTATGTTTTAATCCTTCACACGTCAAATTAAATGGTTTCTTTGTGGTATTTGACCTGGTATATTGCGAAGCTATTTATGTATTTGTGTTGCTGCTCTTTTACATTTTTTTGCATCCTAGGACTCTCTGGAAACATAAGCCTACAATCTCAAAGGCCTATCACCTTGTTATGACCACAAAGACAAATATATCCCCCGTATGGCCTTTAAAAGGCTGTTGGGAGAAGTGCTGTCAGCGAGCACCTATGAAGGCTGCTTGTACATCACACAAAGGAGGTGGGTTGCTAATACTATGACCGGCCACCTTTATCTCCACATAGTGGCGATGTTTGCACACCACACCAGGTACTAATTTAAGGTTGAGTAGACCTAGGAGAGGCCCAAAAACCGGTTAAAATATTCGCCACTGTTATCGATCGTGACTGGGGAATCGAACTCAGGTCGCTGGGTTCATGGCGCAGTGCGCTCACCACTACACTGCCGCTCCCCACTTTTTTATGAACACACAGACTACATACATACATACAGTTCAATAAGGAAACACTTCTTCATCTCCTGACATGACCCCGATAGCACAACTGGAATACAATTACGGGGGTGGGTGGGTAGGGGGAATAAAATAGCAGCTTGCGCCAGCAGCTTACGATTTCACCAGCCTTCGGGACTCATTTTAATGGCAGCCACTGCCAGCCTCACTTCAGCCGAGACGGGACACAGACGTCCGTCAAATTGGGCACCTTTGTTGGATGCCACTGCGTGCTGATGATGTTCTTTACAGCACTGGAGGTCGAGGGTTTGATCCCGGACCCTGACGACGTCTCTACATTTGGAGTTCGCCTGTTTTCTCTCTCTCTCTCTCCCCGTTGTGGTCGCGTGGATTTTTTTATTCTGTCGCACCGTACATGACCAAGCCGTGCTAATCCTCCACACTTAGAAAAGAAAATGTGTTTTCAGGTTTGGCTTGGACAGCACTGTAAATTCTAAAATAAGCCACTTCGATGAGCTATCATGGTGTGGCCAGGTCGCCTTGGAAAAAGAGAAAATAGCTCAGTGTGCTTTACCTGGTAAATAAAATAGTTTAGTTAATAACTGCACACAAATATTACCATCAAAAACCCCGGTGGGAAAGAAACGTAAAATTAAGATGAATCTATTTAGCAAAACCACGAAGCGAATTAAACGTGTCGGCTTGGAGATGCGCATTGGGATCTACGGATGAAATGCAACTTACTAATGTAAAGTATTATTGTGATTACTAGCAGGCGTGAATACGCACATTGCCGGTGCTAATTGCTTGGCAGGTAATAATTTGTGATGAAAAAATGTGACTAATTAACAAATTGCGTGAACTCTGCGGTTGAATATCACGTGCTCACCAGCACCCACAGGACAGGCGCAGTTTCTGGGATCTGTGAAGGAGTGGAAAAGCGGAGTTCTGGTTATTTTGTTTAATGAGTTGAGAACTCAAGAAAAGAATGAAAACTAATTTCTTTAGAACTACTTTTTGCGTTAAGTTTGTTGTCCTTCCCCGCACCTCCAATTAGCACGGTTGGCTACGTACGGTGCGAAAGAAGTTGAACATACATACACGAGGATAGTCTCATTTGCAAGAGTAACCTGATACATTAATTTCCCAGTATGAGGCGATGCATGCAATGGATGATCCCAATTGAGTAATTTTTAGGTGGTTAAAAAATTTGCCTAAATTTGACCCTTGACGCCAGCACACAACGGCCTCCTCTTGCGAATGACGTTAGGGGGCCTTTAACGTCCACTGTGTAGCAGACGGAGCATGGTATTACTGTGGTCATTACACCCGTAGCATTAATCGAGGAGGATGTCTCATTTTTATCGAAGAATATTTACCCTTTGAAGTTTTCGCAGATGCATCTCACCGTGAACAAACACGCAGTATCTCTCCTGCCCGTAGCATCGTCATCATAATCATCAATCGTCACTTCATGATTTATTATTGGGCATATGCATGCAGCAGTGTCTCAAAGCGCACGCGCGCAGCAGGAGTGGCCACGTGCACATCATTGGGATCAGTGGCAACAACCTTAAACAATCAATAACGACCCAGCAGATATGTAGCAAACGAGCAGCCTGAAAACAAAGAGGAACCCTCTCAATATCATGAACTTACAGCCGTCCACGTTGCAGCAAAAGATCACTCGGTATAGCGGATGAGGAACAATAGCGCGGCATCTGCCGCAGTGTCACGAACAATCAATTCACGCACAAAAGCCGATGGCCCATTGTGCAGGACGCGGCCGCCGCGTTGGTTGAGCAGCGGATGGTTTCCCCTGAAGCGAATGTGCTGCGCTGCTGGCACTGAGATCACGGCAAAAGCAACAATCACGGGTGGCCTCAGCCTTCTGCAAAACGCGCAGATAGATGCGGAGAGCCCGTGACCGCAGGGAGCCCTCGAGCGGCGCACAGGCGTAGACTTCGGTTATGCCGCACTCGTGTTGTTTATTGGGACGTATCACACCGCTCGGATGACGCCGAGCTCGAGTCCCCGCTACGCGCCGCGCAGGCCCCGAGAGCGTCTCCTCACGTTTGAAAGTCCAACAAAGCGCCCCCCCACCCCACATCACCCCACATCACCCACCAACACCCCCCTCCCCCCGCCATGCCACGTTCCAGCTACATCTTTTATTTTCAAATATTCCCTCTCTCTCTCTTTCTCTCGAGGGACGGCGCCGTGAACAAAACAAAAAGCACAGACCGCCTCTCGGTCGAGCGAATGCTGGCATTGTTGGTCCGTCCCAGCTGGCAGCTCAGAGCTCACTCATCTGGCGAACATCCAGCCATGTGTGCAGGGGGTGGGTGGGTGGGTGGGGGGTGAAAATGGGGGGGGGTGGGGGTGGCTACGGTCGGGTCAGGGCTCGGGGTTGGGGGCTGGCGCTGGCGTCTGGGGGTGAAAGGTAACTGGGTGGGGGGGGGGTACGAGGGACGATCCGAAAAGCGGATGTGGATAATGGTTATGAAATCATTTCTTTACGAACCGCAACAAGAAAACCCCGCACATCTTTCAGAATGGTTTGTGCTCAGCAAGCTAGCGTGTAGAAGTATGCAGTCGATGCGGCTTCGTGAGAAGCGTGTTTGCTTAAAGCCCCAAAACTTTCAGCTCCCAGGAACACCAAAGACAATGTTATCAAGGGTTTGTAACACATAGTGTTTTTTGTTCCGTTCGAAGAGAGAAAAAAAATCGTATTTTTGCTACAAGACTAGCTGTCAATGTTGAAATGTGATCTCAATACAGAACACAGAAACGCTTCTCGTATCACAAAGGGCACCGACTCTGGCTCTGCGTTGTGAATGGGGAGGAAACTCCAATGGAACGATAGGCAACGCGGAAACTCCTGCTGCCAGCTGTGCTTCATCGCGAATTTGGCGCAATGCCAGGGCATGGTCGCTTTGCGAGGGCGATAAGAGGTCGCGCCAGCTCACGCCGAGTTGACCTCTTGAGAGAGCCATCGTATGTTCATCGTCACGTTCGCATAACGCAGCATTCCAGTCGGATGTCGGCTCTCCGACGCGTTCTCCGATTGCACCGCTCTGTTGTAGTTCGGCCACGAAGTCTGACGTTCCCCCCCCCCCGTGCGCGCTGGGAGCTTCTTCATCAGGAACTGAATTATTCAGTTCAGTTGCCGAGACGTCGGACATCATGCCGACCAAACCCAACGTGATACAACCCCGTAACCTCGTCTGTTAGTTGTGAAATATTGCCGAAGGATGTTGATGCTTTTGTGTGTTGCTGTGCTCACGCAGAACCACGGAATCTCCCTTTGTGAAATAGCCGGACGACAACTGGCTGAACGGGACCATCCGTGTGAGAAATCAAAATAATCTCCAACTCAATAACACATCGGACAGATTTGCAGCACAACTGCAATTCCCCCCCTCCCAACCTACGCAATTGTATTTTAGTCACAGCTTACTGCCCGTGAAACACCCGCACACGCAGAGCGCCTGTACCACATGCAGATAGCTGCCGTTACCTGCAGAGGAAGTTGACGGCAAGCGATGGGATCTGGCCGTCTGGTAGCGCACACATTCGTGGATCGTTCCTCGCCGAAAAAATATTCATGAAAAAAACTTTCACTCGTCAATCCACGCTTTGAATGAAGGTGAAAACAAAACCAGGTACGAGCAAAAAACGTGAGAAATTTCTCCCGTCCTCCGTTTAAAACGAGGTCTCGCTGAGTGACGGTCGTAAATTCGGAGTGGTGATGGAGGGCTTTTGTAATGTGAGGTGCAGTAATGACCGAAAATGGAAAACAAATGTCACGGTAGGGGTTACAGAACCAGCATATTTTCATTCGTTCGTACCTTCATTCATTCTGTCTTGTTTTTTTATTTTATTCATAGCCTGGTGAGAGCACTTTAAGAGGTCCCGAAAGAGTTTGAACAGAAAAAAAACCAATGAATTCCAAATGCTGTGATAGCAAGAGCGCGTGAACATGTGTAGATGTGTAGATGGTTGGATAGGTTTCATGTAAATACATATACTGTGTATCTATATATGAGCTTGTATCTGCTGGAGAGAGTTGTGCATAAATGTATTTGGTGATGCTGCTGCGTTCGACACAGATAAAGTAAAAACTCAACACATTGTCACAATAACACTGCCCAACGCTGGCATACTGCTTACATAATTGACAACATTTTGGGCAATCTTCCTTCTTCACAGGACAGCACATAGACGACAATGAACGATTCAAATTTTCTCGGGACGATCTCGGCGTGGCCAAGAATTCAGACGAGGCCCCGCCGAGTTTAAATTAGGAGATGGGCAAGTGGAAGATGACGCTGGGCAAGACTCGGCTCAGCTTTCTAGTTCGTGCTCGGCGCACACATGAGCGAGTTGTGCACTTTTAAATAAACTTTTAGAGCAACATCGATCACGCCGGGAGGCCAAAAAAAAAAGAACAACTCAAATCTGCCCTCCGACATTTACATTTTAGCAGCCAATGTCCCGCGAACGATCCGATGCGCGCGAAGACATCCGATTGTTGACCAGCTCTGTCTCAGCTCGATGTGCCCTTCAATGCGCCTGGAAGTGGATCCTCCACGAGGATTTCTGTATTATTTATATCGGCGTTGTCGTTCTTTACATGGCTATTTATTTATTATTTTTACTATACCCGTTAATGCCACAGTCCTTGAAGAGAACCAGCTGCAGTCGCTAAGCAGTGCCAACTCATAAATATGAATGGGGTTTAGAAGGGGGCCCTGATAAAGCGTTGTTCAGCCCGTCGCGCTAATCTGAAACACCTGGAGCGAGCGCTGTGAAGTAGCCTCTGCTCAATCTCTGTTCGACATTTTCCATGAGGCCGCTTGACAAAAATGACATTCATCTTTGCCTAAAGCGTGACTCGCTTTAGGCTCGTGCGAAGACGTTTGTTGCAAGGAGGCCGAACGTCCAGTTCGTTAAATGTGTGAGAAAAAGTAATAAATAAATGACACATTTGATGTGGGAGACGGTAGCCTTCTCTCGGCCCACCCGTTGCGTCGTTAATTCGAGTGCGGATATGGATCAGTTGAGCTAAACGCCACACAAAGGCCATTCAAGTGGCCAGAAACCTATGAGACGAGGTCTTCGAGTGAACCAACCAAAACAATTAAGGACTCCCAAGACCTAAATGTGATTTCCTGGCCGGAAACCGAAGGGGGAAACAACACGGACGTCGTCGCCGTATGGAAGACGCAGGCTGAGGACATCACGTGGACGGCGAGTTACAAACTAAATGGCTACACCCCCGTTGCCCCCACGAAGTTGGCCTCCTCTCCCATCCATCAGGCAAGGCCAAAAGGACTCTGATCTCAAGTCCACAACCACGAGTGACAGCACATCGACAATAATCATCACGGTTGGTCACGTGATGGCCACCAAAGTATAAAAGCCCCAACATGAGGAATGGGCCATCACCCACCTCTGGCAGCAGCCACTCGACCGGCTGTAGACGTGGGTGACTACAATTGCCACCACGCACCATCGGGGCTACTCAGGATATGATGAAGCCAGAGAGCAACTCGACACATTCCTTATGTACGACCCTGAACAACTGGGCACATTACACTCAGCCCGATGGAAAAACTACTACTGATTGCTTTACGTACAATTATAGGCAATTTTCCAAAGAGTCAACACAACCCGGCAGTCATACACTTTGGACTACTTGTACCAGCCATAACCTCAAAACCACGGCCACGTTGGAATTTTCGGAAAATCCAACTGGCCCAGCTACGAGAAAGAAATCGAAGCCCAATTGAAGAACCGGCAGCCAAAGCCTGAAAACTTCCATAAATTCATAAAAATTCTAACATCTACTGCAAAAAGCAACATCCCGAGGAGGTGTTCGAAAAACAAACCCCACTTTGGCAACCAGAAACAGAACAAATCTCCAAAAAGTTCATCAGAACCGGTGACCAAGATAAGGGCATTGCACATTTCTTGAGTCCCTGAACTCTCCACGATCTACTCAGTGGCAGGGTCACTGTGCTGCAACCTGATCCGATAGATTGTACACAACACTGCTAGAAGTATAATTAAATACATAAATAACGCAATACGCATCGTACCTACAACACTGAAACCGACACCAATCCCCTGGCTAATTCTGCCACCAAATATCCGCAGAGACATCGCACAACCCACAAGTGTTTTCTCACGTTTTTTCGCCAACGATAATAACCTACCCATCAACCGAGACCTCAACAATGCAACCTCCCTGCCGACTCAATTCCCGATCCCCCCTTCTGGGATCGCGCTGCTGTCATCATCGTAGAATCTCAGCCAGATCCGGGAAAATCACTGCTGGCGAACAGAGTGAAACAACGCGGGCATCTAAAATAATCACCTCGTTAGAGGCCCAAACATCTCACCTCCTGACTTTGACATTCCTCCCCCAAGACACTGACTCGTGTGATCAACAAACCGCGTCGGAACATCAACAGGTAGCTACGCACATCTCCTTCACAAATTGAACATTAAACACAAGCCACGGTGCCACTGTGGCCATTCAACTCAAACTATGGACCCTATAGTAAACCACTGTCGTCTGCGCTCCTTCAACGGAGGAGAAATATCAAAACTACACGAACTCTCTCATGAAGCCCTCTAGCAGACCTCGACATTGGCATTTTGCTCGTGAATATATTGCAACACGTAAGAAAAAAATCGAATTTGGCAGAAACCCCTTTTGGAAAATCGATTCTTCACATTTTATTTATCGTGCGTGTGATAGGAAACTCGTGCCTCGACAGAAATCCGTGAAGACGACACGCCGGCGAGCGAGCTCGACCCGAGAGCTTTGCACCCACACACAGAGCAGGCGATTTCCCAGGGCTCTGTAAATCAGGGGCTTAATTTCATCCAGGTCTGTATTGTCGGTGACCCAGAAAACATTCCCCACTCCTGGCTCACCGCATCCAGCAAGACCTCTCGCTCTGGTTGTCATGTGCCACCTCCATCTACTCCAGTCGACAAGCAACATGGAACATATTCACGATGAGAAGCTAAACCCTGGGTACAACCTCCACCACCCTCCCCACCAAACGGCCCCGCGAGATCTTGGTACCCGCGGGACGCAGACAGCCGGTCGGGCTGTCTCCCGGCACGGTCGGGCTCGCACGGGGCACGCCGTGCGGGAAGGAGCTCGCGTCCTCGTCCCTGTCATTTACGAGCGACCGCGCACGACCATGATCTTCATTCCAGTCACAGTCACTCGTGGGCTCCTCCTCGGTGCATTGTGTCCACACAGCGCTTCGTGACATGACTCCTCACTTCGCCCGGACACCGACGTAGACGTTGCCCGATGCGTGCGTTCAACTTTTTATTCTGTGCTTGTTTGTTTCGCGACATTCACAAATATTGGAGAGTTTCATTTCGGAGGCTACCAGAGGGAGAAGGGAGATGGTGGTTTAGTGTGGAGCCGATTGAACCCGTTTCCTTAGAGAGGAGGTAGGCAGATTAGAAAAGCAAGATTGTTGAGACTTGGACATTTTAACGGAGCAAGGGAGTCAGCAGGGTGAACAGCCGGAGCGAGGAAATTACAGACAATGGGGGCAGCTGCACAGAAGGAGCGACCTGCCATTGAGCAGAGGTTGAATGGGGGGCTTTGGCACGAGACTTTAGTTGTTGGAACGGAGAGCACGTAGAGTGAGATGAAAAGAGAGAGGTTGGAGAGTGTCTGTAGCGGAGTAGAATGAGATGAAAGGGGGAGATGTAGGAGAGTGCGTGAATGGGGAGTAGAGCTATAGATGAAAGGGAAGTAGAGTGAGATGAGAAGAGAGAGGTAGGAGAGTGTGCGAAGGGGAGTGAAATGAGAGGGTAGTAGAGTGAGATGAAAATAGAGGGGTAGGAGAGTGCGTGGAGGAGAGTGAGATGAGAAGGAGAAGGCAGGCAGGGGTGAGGGTGATCGTGAGGTAGATCTGGAGACCGGATTCAGAGCCAGCACTGGGGATTGTGTCGTCACGTCCGAGGGCCGACGTGAGAAGTCTGCCAATGGAATTCTGGGACATTTTTGGAAGTTGGAGATTAATACTGCGTGGAGTCACGGGCCCAGTTCCTATTCATTGGCAGCACGTGTAAGCTCTTAATACAAATTGTCGAACGCTTGGCGATGAAGAGTAAACTTGATTACCGCTGTGTGGAATAGAACTACGTTTCCCAGCGAATGTCCTTTGTAATTGGCAAGCGACGCTGCGAGTGACTTCATTTCTCACTCCCGCTGGGAGGCTGAGCCGCCTCTACACACCCGGCAGAACACACGCGCACACACTTCTTCAGCTGTCCCGACGCCGAATTAGGGCGTGTAAAAAAAAATGTGTCGTAACCCCTCCTCCACTCGATACAGCCAATTACTATGTTAACCTATTTTTTTTATTTTACCAGCTAAGGCCCACTGGGCTATACAGGGTGTTTGACAAAGATCGACCCAATTTCAAAGCGGTATATTTCACGATGGCAACACGTTACAATTACACAAAAAGTTAGAAACGGTTTAATGAGTTATCAATTCTAGATTTGAAGCTTTCGTGACTGCAAGGAATCATCTTCTTAGGTTTTTTCGGTAAAGTGACTTTACCGAAAAAACCTAAGAAGATGAGTTATCAAGTTTTACTAACCATTTTATAAATGCTCTATGTGCCCTCCACCTGCTGTACGGACAACACCAAGACGATGGTTTAATTCGTCCCAAACGCCTCTCTTCTCACGTTTTCCTCTGAGGTGCGTGGTCGCCCCCTGTTTCCTCAAATTGTCGGTTCCAACAACGAATGCTCTTTGACATTGACGGATCAATGCCAAAGCGCCGTTGAAACGCACGCTGCACCGCAATTACGGATTCAATCTTGCTGAACTGCAGAACGCAAAACACCTTGTGTTGCGGGGTCACCATCTTGCGAATGACTGAGGTTAGGGGCTGTTTGTGCGCTGGGAGAGGCATCTCGCAGTAATCCTTTGAAACTCTATGCCCCGCCCTCTCTCTATGCCCCGCCCTCTCTATGCCCCGCCCTCTCTCTATGCCCCGCCCTCTCTAGGCCCCGCCCTCTCTATGCCCCGCCCTCTCTAGGCCCCGCCCTCTCTATGCCCCGCCCTCTCTAGGCCCCGCCCTCTCTATGCCCCGCCCTTTCAAGTGGTAAGAGTTTCATTCATGGGCGGTTCGTGGTTGCAGAGATATAGCGATTTCAAATCGGGTCCATCTTTTTCAAACACCCCGTATATCTATTTTTTTTAAGCAACCTGGCCACAAATGATAGTTCAACGAAAATGGCTTATTATCTGGACATGTATAGCAGCCAAACATTCTAAACGCATGTTTCTAAATGCGGAGGGAAAGACCGGAAGACCCGGAGAAAAAATCCACGCGCCCACCGCGTGGAGAAGCCGCGAACTCTAAATATACAGCAGGCGTCAGGGTTGGCATCGAACCCACGAGCTAAATGACACGTAGCCAAATGTATCACTGCCTCAACACCACCGGCGTGTTGGAAAGTCATCTCACAGAAATATACGGCATGGTACGACGTTTTTGCTGCCGGGGATAACAACCAGCATCCTCAGGCTAAGGCGACCTCGTTAGTGCGTGTGACAGGAAGACGTTTCGGGCCCAGCAAAGGAGGCGAAAGGGGAATTACGAAACCCGAGCGCCGAACCGTTCCCAAAAAGGTTCATTTTCAAGAGTCGTCTATCCCTCAACACTCATCATCGCCGACCCAGAATCCACCGCGCGCTTTGATTCGCCCCTCCGACCTCTTCGTCGAGAGCCGCCTCAGTTCCATTGACGATCTCCCAAGATGCGCCGCCGCGCGCCGACGCCATCCCCTTATTTCTAGGTTTGAAGCTTTCGTGACTGCAAGGATTCATACTCTTAGGTTTTGTCGGTAAAGTCACGTAGGTAAAACGTCGTGATTTTTATTTTACTTTTATTAATTTTTGTTTTTGTTTTTACCTACGTGACATTACCGCAAAAACCTAAGAGTATACCATCCCTTATCTCTCAATCAAACCAGCGGTGACGTCGACGCGATGTCGCCTTGTTGGGCGAGTTACACAGAAGCCATCGCCACCGACAGAGTCTCGGCGAAAGTCGCTAGTGGGAGCAACGCGGCGACACGCGGCTTTGAGTCGCGCGCGCGCGTGCGCACGCACCCCCAGTGTGGAGATCTTCTTCTTATTAACCTGGGGTGCACGCAACCCACTGGGGGTGCGAGATGCCCTTTCTGGGGGGGGGTAGCGAGACTTGGCCGGATTGTTTTTAGAAGGTAAATCATCGAAGCGCAAATTAAGCACGGGGGGCACGTTAAGTGCAACTTACTTTGTTTCATCAAACCGATGTATGAATTAAACATTATACATTTGTTTACGATCGAGAACCAAAGGGGTGCAAGGCTGCAGTCAAGGTGAGGAACCACTGGCAACAGGAGCAAGCGGCATTTTACAAGTGAGGTGAGGTCTAATATCACTCTGTGGCTGGCGCGGGCGGGCGGGGTGGGGGGGGTTTGCTGAGATGATGACGCAGATGTGAAGCAGACATAACGCAGAGGCGAACGCACGGAGCCGCTGTAGCTATCGTGAACATGACACGAGGTAGGGGGTCGGTTGAACGCTTGCAGGAGACGCTGCAAACGAGGGGCCACGGGCTCAAGTCGTTTGTTTGCACTTGGAGTAGGGCGCGGTGCAGCCGAGGGGAGAGGACACGAGGCGGACGACTTCCCCCCGGTTTGACCCCCCCCCGTCTCGAATTCCACATCAGCAAATGTTTTGTCGTCAACATTTTACATTTACCAACAACGTATCTCCCCTCTGAGCCGTTTGCCGTGCGCTATAGATTATATTCCGCCTGTAAAGCATCATGCGTTCATATAAAAAAAACCGAGTCAAATTGGCCCCTATCCCCTGCCCACAGGGACCCTTTCATGTGTCGGGCTGGGGGGGTGGGTGGAGCAGGCTAAAGTCTCGAATGATTCCCCCGAGTGTTCCAATTCCTCCCCCCCCGAACCCCCCCCCCCCACACTTTTTGCCCCTCCCTTGTGGGCCCTCTTCTGTGCGCCGCAGTGAGAATTAGCAGGAGGGTCACGTGCGCCGTCTCTCGCTGGGCCACGGATCGAAAGGGGCGCGATGGGAACGAGCGATGCGGCATTTACATCCTCCGCCAAACGCAAGCGCGGGGTCATCGCCGTCGTCACCGCCCGTTGTCGTCATCATCGTCGTCGTCGTCTCGGTGCCAACTGACGAATTATGTTAACTACCTCGCCCGGTATACAGGAGGTCGTGGTTTCGATCCCGACCCTGACGATGCCTGCTGTACATTTGGAGTTTGCATGTCTCTCTCTCTCCCTCTCATCATCATCATCACCACGGTGACCTGGAGATGTTAACTACCTCGCCCGATATACAGGAGGTCGTGGTTTCGATCCCGACCCTGACGATGCCTGCTGTACATTTTAAATTTCAATCCGGGCAACCGCATCGATGAACTGACTCAAAAGATGATGCCGCTCACGGCGCGTTTGGGGTGGACAGCTGGACGCGATTAGCATTCGTGGTGACGTCGGGAAATGCGAATCGAAATCAATCAAACCCCTTTGTTTAAAGTCAGGTGACCAGTCTGGCGAGACAATGGGACTCGTTTGGAGGCCCAGGCCGTGAAATGCGAGTGGGGTAGGGGTGTGTCGGCGGGGGGGGTGTCGGGGGGGGGTGATCGGGGGGGGGGTCGGTGTAAGTGCCGAAGGCAGGTGCAAGAGTAATATATTACCCCAAAATAACACTGAATAAAGCGACTGTCTAAATAATTACCCCCCCCCCACACCAAATAAATGTTTTACAAGCATCGAAAAAATGAAATATAAAGAAACATCATGCACTTGTGCACATACATAGATAACAAACACCGTTTGCCATTTCTAGTCGCACAAGTCAAGGGGTTCACTCCCAGAGCGGGCAGTGTGACCCTCTCCACCCCCCTCTCGCCTTCGCCACCATTCCGGGCGACCTCCCGGTACACGCACAGCCAGCGCCCCGGGTAATTAAGTGCTCACGTATATCGGGCATTAGCGCACGGCGGTGCGTGATGAAGATACGCCTTGGGGAGGTAAATAAAGGGGCGATTTCCTGTGCGTCGCCGCGTTGCTCGCAAGTGGCTCGCGAGAGAGGGGCTTTCGCGGCGGAAACGTGCGCTCACGGTCTCTTGAGGACCGACCGCTTTCGCTGAGAACAAAAAAAACCACAACTCCACACGATGGAACGCGTGGGCATAACCGGGATCACCCCCCCCACCCCCCCGTACGCACGGATCTGTTTAAAATTAACAGTTTTATACCATGGCCGCGCTACGTGGCCACGGAGTTAACCCCCCCCCACCCCCCCGGGAATTAACAACAGCAACAAAAACAAAAAAAATGTGTTACGTACAGTGTGTACAGTTTCTTACGGGCATTTCTCGCTGTTATGTTTGTTTCGCCCGATTCGCTAAAATTCGTTGACGGAATAACGCCGCGGCAAAAAAATTGCTTTGCAATGAGACTCGAGCGAACGCACGTGATATACGCACACGCGCGCGCGCGCGCGCACTTTCCCGTCACACGTGTGCGGTTTACGTACTCATTATCAGGGCACGCTGCAAAACGAGAAGCAACACCTACCTATTAATCAGGATGTGGCGGGCGCGAGTGGCAATACGTGCGCGTTTGACATCACGTGGCGGGGGGGGGGTTATCCGGGGTCAGCGGTAAGAGGCGGTGTGCACACATCTCACGATTGTTGGCTGTCACTTTTGTCGTAACGGTGACGCTCGCGAAACGAATAACCTGTAATGCCGGCCGAAGTGGAGATCTGTCATCAAAGCGTGGAGAGTAAAAGGTTGACTTATTTTATATCGGGTTTTTTTAATCCGGTTTCGGTCCGGCGACGAGCTGAAAGTATATTTTAGATCTGGTTTGGGAATCGATACCACGGGCAACAGGCTGAGATGATATTGTTAATCCGGGTTAGTTGGGTTTTGGTCCAGTGATCGGCTGACATTGAGATGGAGCCGCGGCACATTGGATAGGACGCACATATGTGAACCCGGTGACTTGAGTTTAATTCCCGTGCCGTGGCTCACATCAGTGGCGAGTGACATCTGAGCCATTCATGGACGCCCCTCAGCCAACCTCCCCTGACCAGCGTGATGAAGTAAGGGTCAAAACAACCCCCATGATCAACACGGCGTGGAGAGGCATTCATCCAGCAGTAGCGTGACAGAGCGTGGTGCATTGTAAGCACACACACGCACGCACGCATCTTGATCAGGTGAGGTTAATCTAATTTCAACTTTATTGTTTTATGACGCTCCGATGTCTCATGACTTCATTGTTGTATTCCATCTCGTTGTGTTTGTCATGTTGGTGACTCGGACAGGTCAGGCTTGCAAATGAAACTCTATCCCGGCCTCTTGATTTCTCACTTGGTTAATCGGAGGCGAGCCACAGCTCACTGCGCTCGATGGGAATTTTCAGATATGCTGTTGGGGAGGGAGATAACCCCGTGGCTCGCCCTTGAGGCCTCTCGCGGGACCGGCTCAGCCGGGCCCGGCCTGGCAGCTGATGCAGCGATGCTGACCCAGCACACATGAGCTCATCTGTACTGTACAATCATTACTTTTCTTTCTCTCTCTCTCTGCGATTCCCCCGGCCCTCGTGCCCATAAGCTCTGTTGCATGTTAGCTATGAATGATAAACATGTCAAGTGGGGCATTCTGCTATTGGTTGGGCTACTCGGATGGGCGGTAAGGGGGAGGGAGTGTCGTGGTTGGGGGAGAGGGCAACGTGAGATTTGTGGGGGGGAGGAGAAGGGGCGCAAGCGTGGGTGGACACAAAAAGAAACACGGGATTGTGTGTGCGCGCGTGTGTGTGATTGTGCATGTGTCCGTGTGTGTGATTGTGCGTGTGTGTGTGCGTGTGTGTGTGTGCGCGCGTATGTGTGATCGTGTGTGTGTGTGATCGTGTGTGTGTGTGATTGTGCGTGTGTGTGATTGTACGTGTGTGTGTGATCGTGTGTGTGTGATTATGCGTGTGTGTGTGATTGTGCGTGTGTGTGTCATCGTGTGTGTGAGTGTGCGTGTGTGTGTGATTGTGCGTGTGTGTGTGATCGTGTGTGTGTGATTGTGCGTGTGTGTGTGTGATCGTGTGTGTGTGATTGTGCGTGTGTGTGTGATCGTGTGTGTGTGATTGTGCGTGTGTGTGTGTGATCGTGTGTGTGTGATCGTGTGTGTGTGTGATCGTGTGTGTGTGATTGTGCGTGTGTGATTGTGCGTGTGTGTGTGATCGTGTGTGTGTGATCGTGTGTGTGTGATTGTGCGTGTGTGTGTGATCGTGTGTGCGCGCGTGTGTGTGATTGTGCGTGTGTGTGCGTGTGTGTGTGATTGTGCGTGTGTGTGATCGTGTGTGCGCGTGTGTGTGTGATTGTGCGTGTGTGTGATCGTGTGCACGCGTGTGTGTGTGATTGCGTGTTTGTGATTGAGTGTGTGGGGAGCGGTAGTGTAGAGGTTAGCGCGCTGCGCTACGAATCTCGGCCACCCGAGTTCGATTCCCGCTCGCGACCAACACCCATGGCGATTATCTGAACCAGTACTGGGCTACCCCTAGGTCGACTCAGCCTCAAATGAGTACATAGAGCGATGTGTAAAAATCACCACTGGAGAGACAACGGCGGCCGGGCTCGGTGCTGGGTACCCACCAACTCGTGTTCCGTGCCGGCCTTGATAGGTGCTCGCAAAGAGCACTCGCCCCAAAAGTCTGTTAAGGCTACACGGGGGATCTGTGCCTTTGTCTCCGTGTGTTTGAGAAGCGCTGCACTTGAAATCCCCGAGGTATACTCATGATGTCACGCAAGGGACAAGCGGCTTCAGCTGCCAGCTGGGTTCGGCCACATCCACGCCTCCACGTGTCCATTGAACGCGCTCTCTCTCTCTCTCTTATCTCTCCAAGGCACCCTCACGCTCTCCTCCCCTCCCCGCTGCTCTCTGCATCCTTGACAACACGCCCGCCGCACCTCCCACTTGCGAATCTCTTCTACGCGGTGGACATGTGTTGGGGTTTTGTTTACCGCGAGCGTCACCAACACCAACCGCTTACTACAAACTCGGAGAACAACCTCACGGCGCAGGATGGAGGGGGGCCGTTTCCGCAGACCGTTGCTCAACGACACGTGCTCTGGATTCTTCTGACCAGGGCAGGTCTATCTATGGTCAAAGATAATCCCGACGATGTCACAATCCGTCTCGATACTGCGCACACAACAACAATCAACAAAGATCCCCCGGATAACAGACTGTTGGAAGCGAGCACCTATGAAGGCCAGAACGGCACACGGGGGTGGTGAGTGGCCAGGACCACCCCCGGCCGCCTTTGTCTCCCCAATGGCGATGTTTACACACCGCTCTAGGTACTCACTTGAGGCTGAATCGACCTAGCGGAGGCCCAGGACCGGTTCAGATAATCGTCACCAGTGTTGGCCGTGAGCGGGAATCGAACTCGGGACGCCAGGTTCGTAGCGAAGCGTAGCGCTAACCGCGACTGCGTTTGCTCTCTCGTCTCATCCATGGGCTGGGTATGGATTGGAAATCCGTGCTACAGCCCTGGGAAATTAATTATATATACGTAACAGTGGAAAACAAACCCCTTAATTATATAATTAATGTTGACTTTTTTTTCGTAAACGTTTCAGGCAATCTCCGCTCGCCTATATTAACTGCTCTGAACCCTCTCGGTTTTGTAAAGCAACCAGATTTGTAATAAAAGCAAAGAAAGCTGATGCTTGCCAAACGACTTAGTGGGGGGGCGAGTGGACGGGGGGGAATTTCCCTACTATTATTATTACTACCAGATGTTTGTTAAGACGTAGCCCTTCCTGGCAGCGCACCCTTCCCGCTACGGAAGTGTTAACGAGAGGAGAGCAGAGAGTCGCGGACTCCGATCGTGACGAATAGGAGCAGAGTATTAATTCTAGATTTGAAGCTTTCGTGACTGCAAGGATTCATATTCTTAGGTTTTTTTCGGTAAAGTCACGTAGGTAAAAATTTAAAATGAATAAAAGTAAAATAAAATAAAAATCACGACGTTTCGGAGGCAACACAAGCTTCCGTCTTCAGGGGGAACAGTTACAGCACGATGGCTGTATCAAGTGAGAGAAATCCCACGTGACTTTACCGAAAAAAAACCTAAGAATCTAAATTCCACGTGACTTTACCGAAAAAAAACCTAAGAATATGAATAGGAGGAGCACGATTCATCGCGGAAGAACCACGACGGCGATAAACACCGCCCCGACCGCTCCGGATGAAATGATCTGTTGTCAGGGAAGTGAGAGGCTTTTTTCCCAATACACCATCACAATAAGAACGAAGATTATCGACGGGGTGGGGGATGAAAGGACGTTTTTTTGGCCTTTGTTTCAGTCACAAGAGCTGGAAATCCTTGTTCTTGTTGGGGTTATTTAAACATATATACTTTGTTAATCTTACATTGTAGAGTTTGGTGAGAATTCCACAAAAAGTGAAAATAGCCACGACCGAGCTGCGCGCTGACTCTCGGATCCCAAAGATCGAACTATGAACTTTGAATAACGTAAATGCCATTTGGGGCATTTTGAGTAACAACTCTCACCTTCAGGGGTCCGACGATGCCGGCAGAACCGCTGAAATGTTTCGCGCAATCTAAGAGACAACAACGGCAATTGCGTTAATTGTCACCGTGGAACCCTGTTGCGCAATGGGTGCTGCCCGCCTACACAGCTGGGGGCGCGTGGCGTGAGTCGCGGAACGGAGCAAGGACTTCTTCTTCATCTTCTTGGTTCTTTCGGTAAAGTCACGTAGAAGGGAAATAATAAAATAATAAAAATAAAACATTATAAAATAACATAAAATAATAATATAATACATTTATATTATAATAATATAATATATATCCTGCCCTATGGCACCCGCCGTGCGTGCACCGGCAATCAACAATCGGCGCAACGTCCAGCGGACGTCACCTGCGAGCGACGATGTGGAGCATCGCCCACCCCGGAGTAGATTTGCTGGCGCTGAGCGAGGCGCGCCACGGGGGGGGTGGGGGGGGTCGGTGAGGGTGGGGGGGGATGTCAAAGTGGTGAAAGGTAAAATGTTTTTCTTGTTCTTGGTTCTTTCGGTAAAGTCCCGTAGAAGGGAAGTAATAAAATAATAAAAATAAAACATAATAAAATAATTCTCACGACGTTTCGGCCACAACGCAAGCAGCCGTCCTGCGTTGTGGCCGAAACGTCGTGAGAATTATTTTATTATGTTTTATTTTTATTATTTTATTATTTCCCTTCTACGTGACTTTACCAAAAGAACCAAGAAGATGAATCCCTGCAGTCACGAAAGCTTTAAATCGAAATGTATTTCCTGCTCAAATACGCGTTGAGACGGTGGTTGACTCGCGTTTACAACCCTGCGCCGGTGGTGGAAATTCCACATTCGTATGGCGGCGGTGGCGGGGGGGGAGTCCATGCATCGGACAACCACCGTTGACTTCCCCGCAAAGTGGTACTGAGTTTATCGACCTCCGGAGAAATTTGAAGGTTTGAGTCAACTCCCAACCAAGATTTGAACTCGCAACCTCCCCGATTGCAAGCTGCTCGCTCCAGCGCTGTGCCAGCTGCCTCGTGCAGGAGACGCGCGCGCGCTCAACAGTCGAGACTGACAAACGGGCTCCTTGGGGGAAACGAGACGCGGGGGGGGGGGGCGTGGGGGGAGGGGTCGGGTGTTATTGCCCCCCCCCCACCGCAATGCTCACTCAGCCCGTGGGTACGACACGTTGCATGAAATATCGCACAGGAGCCGTAGCTTGCAATTCACGGTGATATATGATGATCGCTGTTAGTTAACAATAAACAAGATCACCCGTATGGCCTTCGCAGGCTGTTTGGGGCAAGTGCTGTTGAGCGAGGACATAATGAAGGCAGCAACGGCAGACGAGGGGGTGGGTGGCCAGCACCACGCCCGGCCGCCTTTGTCTCCCTAATTAACAGTGCACACTCGAACGCAGAGATATTGCATGTGTAATTTATTCGTAGCCATTGTAACATTTGTATGTTGCTAGGAGGGTTGTTTAATGCCACCCTCAAAATAAGAACCTCCGTTATTCTTCATCGTTGTTAGCAATATGCAAATGTGAGATTATTTATATATGTTGATATGTATACAGCATACACACATGATGATAGTGGTGGTGATTCCAAACACAAACAAAGGCGGATATCAAACGCGGTTTATTTTCTGTTTTTTGTTTGAAGATGAACCACAGAAACAACAAGAAAACTTAACTCTGGCCAATACATAACGACAACAACGCGCACCGAAACTCTGCCTGGCACCATTCCAACGGCGCTGCGATAGAGGCCAAAATCCCAATGCCCACTTCAGACCACCGATGGCAGAACACACACAGCAGAGCGTTTCAAACGACAGCCGACCCTGGCCTCAGTACACGAGAGCTATGCATGTGTAGTGGTGGTATTGACGTGCGCCGACTGTGACAGTGATGGATCACGGGGCGGCGCGGGGTGCGGGGTTGGGCACGCGTTGTGGGCGTGGTGTGGACGCGCGCGCCGGGAGTGACAGATGACGAGGCGGCGCGGAGTGAGTGGTGAGGCACGATGAGATGTGGGAAAAGAGGATCGTAGCCAGCACCCGGTGATTGGTCGAATGAGTGGGTGCTCGCAGCGACGTCCGCAGGTGGGGTATGAAGGGGGACGCGCGAGAGCACTCGGGGAGAGTTACCCAGTTGAAGACCCGAAGACGGAGCTGAAGACCTAGTGAAGCCGAGTAGCTCAGTGGCGTTAGTCGCCGAGTAGCTAAGTGGATGTTGGTCATCCGAGTAGCTCAGTGGGCGTTAGTCGCCAAGTAGCTAAGTGGGTGTTTGTCACCCGAGTACTAAGTGGATGTTGGTCATCCGAGTAGCTCAGTGGCGTTAGTCGCCAAGTAGCTAAGAGGATGTGGGTCATCCGAGTAGCTCAGTGGGCGTTAGTCGCCAAGTAGCTAAGTGGGTGTTTGTCACCCGAGTACTAAGTGGATGTTGGTCATCCGAGTAACTCAGTGGGCGTTAGTCGCCAAGTAGCTAAGTGGGTGTTTGTCACCCGAGTACTAAGTGGATGTTGGTCATCCGAGTAACTCAGTGGGCGTTAGTCGCCAAGTAGCGAAGTGGGTGTTTGTCACCCGAGATACAAAGTAGGTGTTAGTCACCTGTAACCAAGTTTGATAAAATAAAGAGTGTGTTACCCGTGAAGTCGTCTCCCGTGGAGTTACTACATTACAACTGGCGTCAGAAGTAAACCTGTCTTCAAGAAGTATGGACACAAGGAAGACTACCCGTACCCACGAGCGAGGTCGGGATGACGACTGCGTACCGGGGACACCGACCTCGGGAGTAGAGGACGAGGAGTTGCCGCCGATGCAGCACTTCGCGGTGATGGCCGACGCTCCGCTTGCCTCCGACACCGGCCTCCAGGACGCGCACGCCCGCTTGGCGGAGTTGCTACTCGCCGCCGCCGCTGTCTTGGCCGACATCTCCGTTCCGGCGAGCGGAAAAACGGCTGCGGGGGTCGTGGAGGAAGCGACGGTGGAGGATTCCCGCCAAAGGGCGCTTCGCGCCAAAAGCCTGGAAGTTGCCGCCGTTTTTGGGGGGCCGCCACCGATTGGCGGGAAAGACGGACGCCACGTGGCCGGACACCTCCGCGCAGCGCAGCCCACGTCATCGGCGCGCGCCGGAGCCCTCCATTTTGCGCCTGACAACCGAGCCGACATTTTACACAACTCCAGCGGAGCGCGGGAAAATCTCTCCGACGTCGACGACGATCGGGTCCTCCAGCAAAGATTGCCCGCGCTGTCGGCGTTCAAGGCGGATGGGGGCGACTGGGGAGCCTTCCAACGAAGGTTCCTCGCTCATCAGGAGATGTCGGGGTGGTCCGACACCACTGCCCTGCGTGCGTTGCCAGCGATGCTTGACGACGACGCGCTTGCAGCCTTCACATCTGCTGCAAGGTCGTCCCGCTCTACGCTCCAGGCCACACTACACCTGATGGCGAAGGTGTTCGGGCCGCCCTCCACGTGCCGCCACCAGTTCTACGATCGGCGGAAGGTGGCTGGGGAAACGACGCTAGCCTACCGCACGGCACTGCTCGCCTTGGCGGACGCGGCTTTTCCCCGCATGGATAAGGAGGGGAAGGACGCCATGGTGACGGAGCAGCTGCTGGTGTTGGCCCACGAGTTGGGGGTCCCCATCAACGTGGCAGACGAGATGGAGATCTGCTCCCTGGCGATCGCCACGAGCATTCACGCGTACGAGGTCCTCAAACGCAGGCCGGGGGTCGTCTGCAAATGGCCGGGGAATGCGGCACTGGCCGCCACGATCGCCGAACCTCAGCCAGCTGCGGTGCAGGAGCGGGCCTTCGCTGCACCGTGTCCGGGGGAGTGGAGAACGGGAGGTCGTTCGCCCACACGTTCGCCCCGCAAGCTGGAGCAACCGAAACCTACGACGTCCGTCGTCTGCTACAACTGCGGCCTTCGGGGTCACGTCGCAGCCGGGTGCCGGGCCCCGCGTCCGCGCATCGCAGGACCACGTCGGGACGACGACCAGGGCCACAAGTCGTCCCAACAAAACCCGGCAAGTCGCGGCACCTCACACGTTCGGTCCACAAACACGGCACATTCGGGTCGCCGCTTCGCGGTGGGGGGTTCGCGGCTGGGTGCCGGGGGTTCAATTCGGCGGGGGGGGTCCGTACGCGGCCCGCAAGCAGTCGAGTGGTCCGAATTGGCCCACAGGATCGTGGCTGCGTCAGCCGGGTCGTCCGTGGTAACGGGGTTCATTGACGGGGTTGAGGTCCGGGTGCTTGTTGACACGGGTGCGTCGGCCACCATCATCTCGGACCTTATTTATAACATCCTTCCCGTCCAAAGTAGACCCCTTCTGCCGGTAGATGTGCCATTTTATGCGGCGAATGGGGGATCCCTGGGGATCATCGGCCAGATTCGGGCGACTATTTGCATTGGGGACATTAAATTAGCGGGCCCTATTTTTGTATCATCATCGCTGGCCGTTCCCTGTTTGCTAGGTACGGACTTTTTGTCAAAAATGCCCATCAAAATTCTTATTGATCAGGCCTGCATAGAGCTTCCGTCAGGTCGGCGGGTTGCCTTCTTGTCAAGCCCTATCAAAGTGCGCACGGTTTGTGCGACGGTGCAGGCGCTGGCGACTCACACTGTACGGGTACCCCCGGGATCGCAAATGTTAGTACCCCTTCGGTTCAGGAAGCCACTCGAGGTGGGTGCGGAGGCACAGGGGGTGCTGTTGGGGCCGTCAAACAGAGCCAGTAAGGGCCTCGACTTAGCGGTTGCTCAAACCATGGTGAGAGGGGACAGTGAGCCGTTCGTAATGGTCCTGAATACGGGGTCGCGGCCGGCCGTAATTGCGCAGGGAACGGTGCTGGCTCACGCCGCGCCGCTGCCCGTTGAGGAACGGCTCGTGGCTCAAGCAGATTTTACTGTCGAGTCGCATCCTCAAAGTGATGAGGGGACTGAGTGGTTGGACTCGCTGTGTGCGGGTTCTGCTAACTTGTCCGGGGTGCAATTGGGAGCATTGAGGGGTTTGCTCATCGAGTTTGCTGACGTGTTCAGCAAACATAAGTACGATATCGGCTGCACTGACCTGTTGCGCCACCACATAGCTACAGGGGACGCGGCCCCTATTCGTCAGAATCCTTTCCGGCTCAGCCCGGCCGAGAAGGAACATGTGCAATCGGCGGTTAATGATATGTTGGCGGCCGATATCATTTCGCCCTCTTCTAGTCCGTGGGGTGCTCCTATTGTCCTAGTAAAGAAACAGGACGGGTCCTTGCGGTTTTGTGTCGATTTCCGCCGCTTAAACAAAATCTCGATGGCGGATGCGTATCCGCTCCCCAGGATGGATGAGTCGCTGGATGCCTTGGCGGGAGCGCAGTTTTTTTCCACACTCGATCTGCTTTCTGGATTTTGGCAATTGCCACTCGATAACGAGTCTAAACCTAAAACTGCTTTCCGCACACCTGGGGGCCTTTTTGAATTCAACCGTTTGCCCATGGGCTTACATTCCGCCCCCGCCACGTTCCAGAGACTCATGGAATTGGTTTTGTCAGGCCTCCAATGGGATACCTGTTTGATTTATCTTGACGATATTATCGTCTTTAGTCGGACTTTCGAGGAGCACCTCCAGCGACTGAGAGCGGTGTTCCTCAGGATGCGTTCCGCTAAGCTAAAATTTAAACCGGCTAAATGTTTTCTGCTTCGGGAATCTGTCAGGTATTTGGGCCATATCGTGAGTCGTTCAGGGATCTCGACGGACCCTGCTAAGACGCATTGCGTCAGCTCATGGCCAACGCCAACCTCGGTCACGGAGGTTCGTAGTTTCATTGGTTTTGCCTCCTATTACCGTCGTTTTGTCAAGCAATTTGCCACCATAGCCAAGCCCCTGCACGCTTTGACGGCTAAGGGTGTGAGGTTTCACTGGGGGGCAGAGGAGGAGGATGCGTTCTGCTCCCTCCGTGACGCTTTGGTGCAGGCTCCCCCCTTGTGTTACCCCGATTTCACACAACCGTTTTTGCTTGACACGGACGCCAGCAATACGGGTATCGGGGGGGTGCTCTCACAGTTGGTCGGGGGGGTTGAACGGGTGGTCGCCTACGGTAGTAGGGTTCTTTCCCCCGCAGAACAACGCTATTGCGTAACTCGTCGTGAATTGTTAGCCATTGTGTTTTTTACACAGCAATTCAGGCCGTATCTTTACGGCCGTCATTTTACGGTCCG
Source organism: Lampetra fluviatilis (assembly GCF_964198595.1). Taxonomy (NCBI): domain Eukaryota; kingdom Metazoa; phylum Chordata; class Hyperoartia; order Petromyzontiformes; family Petromyzontidae; genus Lampetra; species Lampetra fluviatilis. The sequence goes on from NC_136281.1 coordinate 4,285,483, forward strand.
GACGGACCATGCGGCTCTACAATATGCTATGCGCGTGGCGCAGCCATCGGGCCAATTGTCCCGATGGTTGGAGGTCCTTCAAGACTACCAATTCACGACGATTTACCGAAAAGGGTTGCGGCACTCAAACGCGGACGCCTTGTCGCGGTTGCCGCCGTGCACGGACTGCACATGTTTGTTGGGATCAGCGCGGTGCAAACCCCCGGTCGCCGGCGCCCCGGGAGTTGCGCTCGCCGCCACTGACACCCCGGGAGAGGACGCCCCCACGGGGAGGGATTCGCTGTTGTCGTTGCCCCTCATTGAGTGGGGCCGCCTCCAGATGTCCGACAGCTCCCTACTTACGCTGCGTCGGAAAGTTGGCGCTCCCGAACAAGGGGAGGCGCGGGTCGGTTCCTGGGTGTGCAGACAGGGCCTGTTGATGAGGTGGGACAACATGTCCCGGCGTCACGTGCTCGTGGTGCCTGTTGCTATGCGGGGTAGGATTGTTCTGGCAGCTCATGAACGGCTCATGCATCTGGGTTTTCACAAAACGCTCGCCCTAATCCAGCGAGACTATTATTGGCCGGGGATGGGTAACGACGTGGCGAATATTCTTAAGGGATGCGTAGAGTGCGCCAAAAGGAAACCGCCACCATTGGCGGCTAATCCACCGCTGCAATCCATTCAGGTTTCGCGTATAAACGAATTGGTAGCGTTGGACATCTTGGGGCCCTTTCCGGTTACACCAAGGGGAAATAGGTTCCTGCTGGTTGGCGTGGAATACTTCACCCGATGGCCTATGGCATGGCCGCTCGCCAACCAGTCGGCTGCGGCGGTGGCGGACGCCTTTGTCCAGGGTTATGTGTTGGACAAGGGCGCCCCCGAACGCTTGCTGACGGATCAAGGGAAGAATTTTTCGAGCGTTTTGTTGCGCGAGGTGTGCGACCTGTTGGGTACAAAGAAAGTGCGTACTTCCCCCTACCACCCGCAGACTGACGGGATGGTTGAGCGTCTGAACAGAACGATTACGTCTATGTTGTGCCAACAGGTCTGCGACGATCAGGTTGATTGGGACTTACAGGTGCCGGGGGTACTCGCGGCCTATCGAATGGCCCCTCATGCGGCGACAGGGTTTTCCCCATTTTTTCTTATGTATGGGCGGGAGGCCGATCCGGCCATGGACGTCCAACTGGGGATTTCCCAGCCACGTGCAAAATCTAAATTGGCAGACCACATCAAATTTAATATCGCCAAATTGACTGAAGCGCGGGAGGGGGCAAGGTTGAATTCGCGGTCGCGGCAAATTGCAAACGAGAAATTGCATGAGCGGAGGGTGCATACGCATGATTGGAAACCAGGCGATAAGGCCTGGCTGCATTGTCCACATGCACCGTTGGCTACGTCCCCCAAGTTGTTGAGACCTTGGAGGGGACCGGTGGAAATTGTGCGGGTTGCACGGCCCCAGAGTATACAGATTAAATGGGGGAAACGCCGTTGGTATGTGCACCCCTCCCGACTGAAGCCCTATGCGGCACCGTGTGACCCCGTTCTGTGCCGTGACGACCGGGCGTGTGATGTGACCGTCGACTCGGGGAGGGAGGTGTCGCAGGCTGATCCTCACGTGTCTCCACCTGACCCACCCCCAGGTGCCTCGGGCTTGACGGCTGCTGACCATCGAGAGCCTGAACCCCGGGGCACGCACGAGTCCTCGATGCCTGGCCGATGTCTTCCTGAACCGCCGGCACCACCGGACGTTCAACCGCGTCTGGTGCCGTACGACGGACCGGCAAGGCGGACTCGGGCTAGGTCTCAACAATTTTCATGAGGACGGGTTTTTTTTTTTTGTGCTCTACACCGAGCTCGCCCGGTGTTCCCCTCTGCCGGGATAATGTCCCGTTGTAGGGACGCTCGGAAGAAAAGGGGACACTGCACGAGTCGAAAGAAAAAAAAAATTTTTCCATTTATTTTTTTTTGTATACACATTGCTATTGTCACTCGCCGGTTTGTATATGTTGTTCTGTTGTCGCGGTGGCATTGGTTGAGGGTTGCGGATGGTGGTGTTCGCGTCGTGTTGTGTTGTTAGCTTAGTTGTTGTTCTTGTTGTTGTGTTGTGTTACGGGGCACACAGGGAGGGTTTGTAATTTTTGTAGCAGCCGGGGCGGCTGCGAGCTATGTGGTAGGGGGTGATGTAGTGGTGGTATTGACGTGCGCCGACTGTGACAGTGATGGATCACGGGGCGGCGCGGGGTGCGGGGTTGGGCACGCGTTGTGGGCGTGGTGTGGACGCGCGCGCCGGGAGTGACAGATGACGAGGCGGCGCGGAGTGAGTGGTGAGGCACGATGAGATGTGGGAAAAGAGGATCGTAGCCAGCACCCGGTGATTGGTCGAATGAGTGGGTGCTCGCAGCGACGTCCGCAGGTGGGGTATGAAGGGGGACGCGCGAGAGCACTCGGGGAGAGTTACCCAGTTGAAGACCCGAAGACGGAGCTGAAGACCTAGTGAAGCCGAGTAGCTCAGTGGCGTTAGTCGCCGAGTAGCTAAGTGGATGTTGGTCATCCGAGTAGCTCAGTGGGCGTTAGTCGCCAAGTAGCTAAGTGGGTGTTTGTCACCCGAGTACTAAGTGGATGTTGGTCATCCGAGTAGCTCAGTGGCGTTAGTCGCCAAGTAGCTAAGAGGATGTGGGTCATCCGAGTAGCTCAGTGGGCGTTAGTCGCCAAGTAGCTAAGTGGGTGTTTGTCACCCGAGTACTAAGTGGATGTTGGTCATCCGAGTAACTCAGTGGGCGTTAGTCGCCAAGTAGCTAAGTGGGTGTTTGTCACCCGAGTACTAAGTGGATGTTGGTCATCCGAGTAACTCAGTGGGCGTTAGTCGCCAAGTAGCGAAGTGGGTGTTTGTCACCCGAGATACAAAGTAGGTGTTAGTCACCTGTAACCAAGTTTGATAAAATAAAGAGTGTGTTACCCGTGAAGTCGTCTCCCGTGGAGTTACTACATTACACATGCACAAGGCGCAGAGTCTCAACGGCCGAGTACGAGAGAGCAAAGCAACAGCATCCGGGCTCAACGCAGCCGACGAATAACGCAGCCGTGTAAGGAGTTACATCGTACGTATGCGGGTCACGTGCGTGCCAGATTGGGATGACTGGGAGCGAGGGATTTATGTCGGAGCGAGTGCGCGCGTGCGAACGTCGTGCGAACGTCGTGCGAACGTCGTGCGAACGTCGTGCGAACGTCGTGCGAACGTCGTGCGAACGTCGTGCGAACGTCGTGCGAACGTCGTGCGAACGTCGTGCGAACGTCGTGCGAACGTCGTGCGAACGTCGTGCGAACGTCGTGCGGAGCGGTGGTGTAGCGGTTACGCGCGCTGCGCTCCCAACCTGGCCCACCCGAGTTCGATTCCCGCTCAAGGCCAACACTGGTGACGATTATTATTATTATCATCTGTGCCGGTCCTGGACCTCCAACTAGGTCGACTCAGCCTCAAATTAGTACTTGGAGCGGTGTGGAAACATCGCCACTGGGGAGATAAAGGCTGCCGGGCCGGGTAATGGCCACCTACCCCCCTCGTGTTGCCGTGCCGGCCTTCATAGGTGCTCGCTAACAGCATTTGCCCCAACAAGTCTGTTCAGGCTACACGGGGTGTCTTTGTCTGTGAACGTGATACGGGCAGCAATGGTGTAGCAGTCATTGCGTTGCGATACAAACCCGGGGAACCCCCAGTTCGAATCCCGCTCACGGCCAACACCAGCGACAAACATGTGAACCAGTCCTGGACCTTCCCTAGGTAGACTCAGCCTCAAATGATTACCTGGGAAAAAGCGACCGGGACGTGGTGTTTGCCACCCACCACCGTGATGGCCTTAATAGGTGCTCGCTAATAGCACTTGCTTCAAAGTCTTATTAAGGCTCTATGGGGGATCGTTAACTACGCACAAATTCAATCGTCAATTGAGATAAACATTATTTACGTATAATACCGATGATGCGGGCGAGATGTGAGCTCCCTTGCCTGGTATACAGGAGGTCGGAGGTTCGATCCCAACGACAACGCCTTTATATTTGGAGTTTGCATGTTCTCCCCGTGGTCGTGTGGATTTTCTCCGGGTCCTCCAAATTTAAAATCAACATCAAGCGTTTAGAGTATTTGGCTGCTATAAATGTCCATGTAATAAGCCACTTCGTTGAGCTATCGTTTGTGGCAAGGCTTCTGAAAAAAAGAGCTTTACAGCTCAGTGGGCCTTACCTGGTCAAATAAAAAAATGCACACACACACACGGACGTGTAATGCATACGTAATCATCTCGCGCACGATTTACATCCCAGCCTCGCATTAAATGGGTTATAATTTGTATTTTTTGTCTTCGTATTTCTTAAATAACATTCACGAACGCATAAACAATGTCTGGACAAGAATACGGTGCTACAGAATCCTGCATTCTGCCCAGACCGTCATCAACCCCAACACCGACCAGTGTGGCTGTATGGCCAAGTAGATATATATATACATATCCCTGACGAGGCGCGAGGAAGGGCCGTCATCCAGCAGTGGCTTGACATAACTGTGCGTGTACTCCGTGTACACGCGGTACGGTGAACATGTGTAGTGAGTCGCTCAGAGAGACAAATAGTAGGAGGCACTCTATTTACTATCGCCTTCACAGGTACAGGGAGTCACTGCGCTACGGTGAGGACCAGTGACGTCAATGGCTGGGGAGGCACTGGCTCGTGTTAGAGCCAGATTCACACACTGAGGGGGGCGTGACCTCACGGAGGGAGGCGTGGCCTCGCGGAGGGGGGCGTGTTAGACACGTCCCCCTCAGTGAGGCAGATGTGATAGCTGCCTCCTCTGGTGCTCTTTTCATTGCAGTTTCATGACGAGACCAGCGAGCCTAAATATCTTTATACACATACGTGAAATAAGTTACCTGGAGTATGGAAGGCGAGGACATGAAATTAAGGGGTCTACAAACATTACATTGGTGACATACTGAGATAGTAACAGGCACGTGCTTATTGCCCGCGCTTCATCCAGTTACTGAGGGTTCTAGATTTGAAGCTGTCGTGACTGCAAGGATTAATATTCTTGCGTTTTTTCGGTAAAGTCACGTAGGTAAAAAATTAAAATTAATAAAAGTAAAATAAAATAAAAATAAAATAAAAATCACGACGTTTCGGAGGCAACACAAGCTTCTGTCTTCAGGTGGAACCGTCACAGCACGATAGCTGTATCAAGTAAGAGAAATTCCAAGAAAACAGTCCTTGTATATATACTGGTTGAGGGTGGGAGAAGCCAAGGTAGGCCCCCTTTTTATTATAGTTACTGAGGGGTTACGCAATCAGAGGGGAGGCTGAGCTCGTCGCTGCCTCACCTCTCGTCTCTTCCTGTATTTGCAGCGGAGCTCCGCAAATTTGGCGATTTTGACTATAAAAATAATTGGAATCGGACAAAAATGACATTTATAACACAGATCAGTAGAAAAATCTTAATATTTATTTCATTTTATTATTCTTTTTTTTTACTTTTCATAACAGCTATTTTCATTGGAGTATGACAGCTGAGGCTCTGCCTCCCCTGCCTCCCCTGCCTCCCCTGCCTCCCCTGCCTCCCCTGCCTCCCCTGACCGCACGTCCCTGCTCAGGACAGTGAACAAGCTGCCTGACCAAGAACGCCGAGGAGGTGAAGACGGTGACGAAGACTGCAGCACGACGAGTGCCACTCCAACCAACAGCCGTGAGTCTTGCTCGGGGTCTCCCTTTTATTCCCCCCCCCCCAGCGTGGCCTCGCTCCGCCCTCGGCCACGCCCCCCTTCTAGAACCCACTTAGGCCTCGGCAAGGTAAAAGGTCAAAAGCAACGAGTCTACCTTTATTCTACCTTTTACCTTACCACAATACAATCACTCTACCCTTACCTTTTACCCTTTAGCAAGGTAAGGTAAAAGGTAAAAGATCAAAAGCAACGAGTCTACCTACCTTTTACCCTTACCCCATACATATTACCAGATTACAGGGTAATTACTGGGATAGTACACATGAAAAAGGTTTATAACAGGTAAATGCTAGGTAGAGCGCTTTATATTAATATAGAATACTCTCGATGATTCCAATTTGAAATGGAGGCCACGGACTGCGCCACGGAGCTTTTAGCGAGCGGTCAACAAGGTATTTACCAGGTAAAACTTTGCGCTACCTTTACCCTACCCTTTACCTTACCTCTTGGCATGTCGACACCTTTACCCTTACCCTTTTACCCGGTCAAAAGGGTAAATTACCTTACCTTGTCGAGGCCTAAACCCACCAGAAGGTCCCCGGGCTTTTCCTCACGTGCCCCCGTCTGTGACCTTTGCCCCACATCCCTTTCTCCGGCCTATCACTTGACCCGCTAGCAGACAGGGCTGCTACAACAGCAGATCCAGCGCTACGCGCCATAGTGACCCATTCAATGTCACTGCACGTGGACACACCGCGCAAACAAAAACGACGCGGCAATGCTGCTGTTGATGGTGCTGCTGATAGTGCTGATGGTGCTGCTGCTGCTGATGCTTAAGATCATGATGATGATTAACCCCCACGCCTCCTTCTCAGAAGAAGCGTGGAAATGGGACCGCTGCGTTCGCTGCAGCGTGAATTCGCACGCCGCTCACAATTCCATTCCGAGCACGCCCCGCGCTGAGATTGCCTCATCGGAATAGGGGGCGGGGGGTAGTTGGGGGAATTTCCGATGAGGCAATTTATTACCCTTCTGTCCCTGGCATTCTAAATCACTTCATCCCTCACGGTTGCCCTGGCAACGCAAGCGAGAGAGACCGCTTGTATGCGGCAGCAGGAGCAGGAGCCGTGTGGACCTGGGGGGGTGGGGGGGGGTCGTAGGAAGAAGGGGACGTGGGGAGGACGGAATGACCACAGCAAAATAATGCGGCCACCATCCCTGGGGCTATCGTGGTCGCGGGGAGACACGGCTCTACAAACAGCGTCGACAAAAGGCCTTTCCCAGCGATACCTACACAGTATTCATTAATTCACTCAGTCACTCAGTCACTCACTCCAAAGAGATAATACGTGCGCCCCATAGTTTCGATGGAGTGCTCTTGCCAATGACATCTGGGGGGTAACCCATCAGCATTAGTTCAACAAGACTGATTCTGCTGATAGGACCCAGAGACAGTTCAAAGCGGTCCAGAGTTTGATTGCTCGCTCGATCAACTTCTGCCGGATGGTATCGGTATGGGAAACCAATAAATAGGGCTACGGACAAAAATACAATGTATGTTTATACGACGCAGTACAATACGCAATTCACTCTGATTATGTTTGCTAGGGCGGGTGATGCAAACATCAACGCACTCCGCGATTTACAAGAAGGCCCCGGCTTTGTTTCTGGGAATCTTGCACATTGATAGCCGCGCTGCGCTGTGCTGCTCCACACAGTGGCAGTGAGACGCGGTGGTGGGTGAGTGAGGGCCCGAATCCGTCACTCATCCCACTAATTAGGCGGGTGGCACACGCGCTTTTCGGTGAGGTCACATCACCTGAGATCATATAAACATCGCAGCAACCAAGCGGCTCCGCAATGTTTTGCGTGTTGGGGTTTTTTGTGTGTTGTTGTTGTTATCAAATAAAATGAAGAAATGTTTTAATTTTTAATTCAGACATTTGCTGGCTACATTTTTTTGTTAATCTTGCCACCACAGCCCTAGTCTGCTGCCCTGGGGCCATGTTTTGAGTTGACGTGGAGCCTTGCCTTTCAGTTGCCGTGGAAACCCGTGGATCCACCCATTCATGTTTGTTTTCTGTTGCCACAGTAACCTTGAGGTCTCGCTCTCAATGCAGTGGATGGAAACAAAAACGAAAAACTGCACTCAATTCGGGGACTGTTCTTGGCATTTGTGGGTTTTTTATTTCTTAAATTACACACGACAAGATATTTGTGGTTGTTGTTGTTGTTGTTTTTAAAACCGTCTTTTTCTCAGGGGGGTAAGGTAATTCCCAAGCTATGGTTTAAAAAACAAACACCGTGTTATATAAACGCCTTTCGACGGTAGAAGGGTTTTATTCAACAAGTGACACTAAAAATGCACTTCTTGTGCTGAGTCGCAGGTTGGCTGAGACTTCCAAGAGAGAACTGCGCTCGCTGTGTCCGGACTGATCGCAAGTCAAATACAAACTTCGTGCACGATATTTGATATGAAGGTTCTCCTTACGTGACAGCCCATGGCTGGGGCCGTGTATGCAGCAAAACATTATTCTTGTGTCTTTGTGAGTATTGCTGCTGTGGGAGAAGTTCATCAACGTTTTTGTTTACCTTTTTTTTGCATTCATCAATTATTACTTAAAATTCCACGATAATGCATTTCAACAAGGGGCATCCCTGCAATAGCTTGCTCCACCCCACTGTTGTCGGAAGGACCTCCACTTGAGGGAGATCTCGAAGAGGTGAGAGTACCCACATTTTACCCCAGCACACATGCCCTGGTGATCGGCTGTGGCATAACCATTTATACTTCTGGGGTGAACGGAGGTGGGGGTGGTTAAGAGATTGAACCGCGAACTCTGAATTGGAAGGCCACTGTGCTTTACCATTACACCAATCTATGCGTTTCGAATATCGTCATTTTCTTACAAGAAATTTGTCAAATTGTGTTCTCATAATCAAACATGTGTTGGCCAATTGGCGTGCCCATTCGGTGGAGTAAGACTTGCACATGGCAGAGATAAGTCTCTCTGCTCCGTAAAACTACTGTCGGATTCCCAACGATGAACGATGGATTGAAATGACCTACAACCTGGAATTCAACTCACGACCCTCCCGTTGTGAGTGAGGCACCTTGCCAGTGCCACCTGGTCAATTGACGCACACACACACGTAAACAAAATACCCCCGTATAGCCTTAACATACTTTTGGGGCAAGGGTTGTGAGCGAGCACCTATGAAGGCGGACACGGCACACGAGGGGATGAGTGGCCACCGCCACGCCCAGTCGCCTTTGTCTCCCCAGTGCTGATGTTTACACCAGGTGCTCATGTACATGTCTGAGTCAATACACACCAACAGAATAATCCTGAAAGAAGAGGATGTTATTTTCGCTGTACAGTCTGTACAGCTTGCTTGAAAGTGTTTGCAGATATAGAGGGAATAAGTCCTGGTTGCAGCGACGATTCTCCGGCCAACTAAAATATACGTGGAGATCAAACGACTGAAATTACAAAGTCAAAGTTGGAGTTTATTATTTTATTTATTATTCCGCTTGCTTACCCAAGAGAGTATCACCGACTCTTGTGACTCTTTCTTTTCAGGATGATCCTGCCAAGAGGGGGTGATGCGTGCTATGTATGGGGCGCTGCGGTAGGGAGATGTTAACTACCTCGCCTGGTTTGCAGCAGGTCGTGGCTTCGATCCCGACCCTGACGCCTGTATGTTTGGAGTTTGCATGTTCTCCCTGTGTTCGTGTGGAGTTTTCTCCGGGTCCTCTGGATTTTCCCTCCACATTTAGAAACACGCGTTTAGTGTATTTGTCTGATATAAATATCCACGTGATAAGCCACTCCGTTGAGCTATCATTTGTGATAATCAGGTCACTTCTGAAAAAGAGCTATATAGCTCAGTGGGCCTTAACGGGTGAAATAAAAAAAAATGTTCGTTTAAAAAGAAAAAAATATGTATTATCCAAATGGAGTAGTTTGTGGGTTATTCTTCAAACTATTACAAATTTGGACCACGACGCCCGCACTCAATGGCCTACGCTTGTAAATGCAATCACGGCATCTTTAACGTCCACCGTTAAGCAAACGGCACGTATTTTTAGCATTTATGTACAACACAGTAACAACCAGGGCGGCCTTCTGGATTCGAACCAATAACCTCCGTTGCAAGCGGCGAACGTGGGCCATGTCATTGACCCCCACTCCCCATCCGCCCTCACCCCACGTGCTGTTCAGCATGATGTCAGTGCGTACTTTGTTAAACGTTATCGTTGGCTATGAGAGCTGGCTGGCTGGCCGCGAACTTTGCAGAAGAGAATTTGCAGGGAGTGAATATTCAGTTCGTGGAGCGAGCTGTCGGACATCAGAGTGAACAAGGCAGCACGCGGCGGGAGAGCGATGCAGCACAAGCGTGGACGCCTACGCAGCGGTTCAAAGCGGTCAGCGCCAAAATGCGGGAAGGTCGCCGCACGCTTCACGATGCTGTCCCCTCGCTCATCTTCCCACGTTTACCAGTCAGCGGGCAATGTGCAGCATTTAATCCCCTAGTTTGCATGCAAGTGGAAGCTGGCGAGTAGCGTGGGACAGCGCGTCCACAACACGATTGGCGCTAATTCGTTCCTCGTGAGATTATTGCCGCGTGTGCAGCCAGCAACAAGTCCCAAGTCGTTATCAACACACGATAAACAACTGTCTCGCAGCCAGAATCGCGGTGGCCACGTTCCCAAAAAAACATAGTTGCATTGCCCGATGATTTGCATTTTATTTGCATATGAAAGTAAAGAAGATAACGACCCCCCTCCCCTCCCGTACCAAGTACTCATTTAAGGCTGAGTCGACCTAGTGGAGGCCCAGACCAGGTTCATATTTTCATCACCTATGTTGGCTGTGAGCGGCAATCGACCCCGGGTCACAAATCCACCACTTGCCGCCACCGCTCCCCACATGTGGCGCCTCGATAACTTCCAAACGGGAGTTCAAGAACACCGGGCGAATGTGGCACAGAAATCTTGCCAAATTTCGTGACAATTTGGCGTCTGTGCCCCTTGTTGGCGCCAGTACGCGTCGTCCAGTTTTAAAAATCGCCGCCGCACGACGAAAGGGCAGACAGCGCTGGGCTCGCGCGTCTCTTAGAATGCAGAGGAACGAGGAGATCGCCTCCCTTCTGCTATTGACCAAGCCGCCAGCTCATTTGCATGTTCACAATCGCCTCGACTTCGCCGCCGTGGTGGGGTGGGGGGCGCTGGGCGTTTGTGAGCCTTTAAAGCCCTCTCGCAAGTAAACCTTGGTGGCTGTGTACGAGGAGACGGAGCGCTGTGCTGCGCGCCAAAAGTGGCATTTACTGACGACAAACAACTTAATATGATAGATGCTTGTTTCATCAGGACGCTTTCATAAAAAATCTGCGTGATGTGCACATTTTTTTTATTAAACATCCGTATTAATCAATATTATAGCCGGCACTGCCCTGGGAATTCAGGATTGCAGGCACGGCGCCAAAGAAAGGCATTAAATTAGAGCATTATGATTGTCAAGGGGAAATTTTATTTTGCAGAAATCTTTCGTGTGATGCCATAGCCTCGCCCTGCCCCACCAGCCCCCCCCCCCCCCTAACAAACACAAATTGGTTTTGGAGGTGACCTCTTTAAAACAAACAAATAAATAAATACACGGACAGACAGACAAAACAGGCTCGTGAACACAGATGTTCTCTGATTCATGAGAGTCGATCTTGATAGCAGCAGCAGCAGCAGCAGAGAAATAAAGTCTAATTGGATATACCACGCTACTCGTGGTTATGAATTCAGTCCACGTGCTGTAGGCTACATTGAAATTCTTATGTCGGGGATGGCGAGTCATAACGTGCGCTTACAAAGCTCACCGGAGGCAGTCAGCAAATGAAACAAAACGGGCAGTGTGAGAGTGAAGCGCTAATCTCGGCGGAGATTAACATATTACAACATCACACTGGCCCCCACGCTAATATAGCAGCGCGTACGAAACATAATAACATGTTAAAACATTATTATTGCAAACGTCGACAAAAAAAAACCCGCCCACAATCTCCTTGCATTTGAATAAGTGGTGTGTGTCAAATGCGGGCCTGCGTCTCGCGACAGTTAAGTGAAATGTAAAAAATATGTAGAGCGCTGCTGAAATTGTGACAAGACCCCAGTGAAGTCACGTAGAAGGGAAATAATAAAATAATAAAAATAAAACATAATAAAATAATTCTCACGACGTTTCGGCCACAACGCAAGCAGCCGTCCTCAGGTGAAGAACAAGTCTGTCGGAAAGACAGTGTCTGAATGTCTGAATGACACTGTCTTTCCAACAGACCCGTTCTTCTGAATGTCTGAATGACACTGTAAAATAATAAAAATAAAACATAATAAAATAATTCTCACGACGTTTCGGCCACAACGCAAGCAGCCGTCCTCAGGTGAAGAACAGGTCTGTCGGAAGGACAGTGTTTGAATGTCTGAATGACACTGTCTTTCCGACAGACCTGTTCTTCTGAATGTCTGAATGACACTGTCTTTCCGGCAGACCTGTTCTTCACCTGAGGACGGCTGCTTGCGTTGTGGCCGAAACGTCGTGAGAATTATTTTATTATGTTTTCTTTTTATTATTTTATTATTTCCCTTCTACGTGACTTTACCGAAATAATCAAGAAGATGAATCCCTGCAGTCACGATCATTGCACGCGATGATTGGGAATAATATGGAAATAAACGTTGCTAAAGTGAATTGGCCTTACACGTCACCGGAGGCTTTAGGCAAATCCACAAAAATGTTCACAACAGAGGCCATCCGTTTAATACGTTCATCGATTTTCCCGCACGTGACAGGGGATCTCACCTGGCCCAGGTTTAACAAAGGGGCACATTTGTACACGGTCATAACGGTGGAGACACGCAGGATGTGCGTCGGGGACTTATCCGTGTTTCAAAGAGTTTATTCGGAAGGGCGTTAGTTTCCGGGTGTGTTATTCTTTGACGGTGTTCTTCATTGCAAGGCCCGCAGACGACTGGCGGCCCCTGGTGGCCTTTAGTGCGGCCCACGACTACAGACAAATGCGAAAACACCCCCCCCCCCCTTCATCATTATCGTCGCTGTCAAACCCCAATGGTTTCAAATGTGTGGCGGCCCCCACACTGACGGCTTATCGGCGAAAGTCGCCCCCCTCTGGAAATGTGCGAAGAACACTGTTTTGTGATTGTGTGTCGTGAATTCTTGTTATTCTATTTCACGGCTGATGCCGGTTGTTGATGGTGGCGCAGCGGGTTTTTCCACACTGCGATATGAATCCGACAACCTGAGTTTGATTTTGGACCGTGACTAACGTCAGTGACAAGTGGTAGCTGAACCGGTGCTGACTTCCCCACAACTTAACCAACCCACACCGACGAGTCTGGTGAAGTATGGCCAGACAACCCACCCAGTGACCGAACTGATCTGGAAATGTCGTCATCCAACAGTTGACGGATAAAGCGTTGTAAACTTAAATTTCGATTTAAAGCTTTCGTGACTGCAGGGATTCATCTTCTTGGTTCTTTCGGTAAAGTCACGTAGAATGGAAATAATACAATAATAAAAATAGAACATAATAAAATAATTCTCACGACGTTTCGGCCACAACGCAAGCAGCCGTCCTCAGGTGAAGAACAGGTCTGTCGAGAAGACAGAGTCTGAATTGTAAACTATTCATGCTATTACCATTTTTTTATATTTCATTTTACGAGGGGTGTAATCATGTCTTAAAACTTTGGTCACTGCAGGAATTTATATTCTTGGTTCTTTCGGTAAAGTTTTTGTTTCCACCTGATGAAGACCGCTTGTGTTCATTTTATTATTTTTACTTTCTATATACGTGACTTTACCGAAAGCACCAAGAATGTGTAATAATGTATCAACGTGTGTATTAAAATTTATAATGTCAGAATCCATAATTTTCTGTTTATAAAACATGTCATGGACTCACATGATCCCATCCGCCACTAGAGGCCGCTACATTCACAATCGAAAAACACAAAACGATTTCTTTCGCTTATCCCCGTGATGCCACAAACCAACTTCACTCCAACACGTGGGAGGCTCGTCTCGTCGTGTCCTGCCACTCCATCGTGTAATCTCGACAACCGGACTGCGGCCCTTCTACGGATGTCTCCTACCCAGGCCCACGTGTCTCTTTGACTTTGCATTTCGCGGTCCTCGCATGCACGTGTTCCTCATATTACCTCCCAGAGTAATTATTCGAGCACACATCTTGATCTGACATTGAACCCCTCAAAACGTCTTGCTCCTTGCATTGTTGGCTCTTGAGAAAGGTCATTGAGTCGTGAGACACAATTGGGTTATCGTCATCACAATCAGCCACCGTCAATCCACTGCCGGATAAATGCGTCCCCAGATTGTACCAGGTTGTATATGAATCCAATCGACTCTGATTGCCCAATTTACCCATCGGCTCACTGGAGTCAACACATTCCGGGAGGAATTGGCCTGCGAATGGCAGATTTATCTAGCGGCTGCTCACGTTCAGCCACACTCCGTCCAAGTGGCCGTGTTACACACACTGCCAAATTTCGAGCATCGACTGTTTTAGAAAGGGGAAAAAAGGTTGTTTAGCCTCGATGCCGCCAATCCACAGCTCACTAAGCCAGACGATGGCTGCCGCAGGGCCCGCCTGGTTTCCCAGAGCTTACGGCAGTTCCAGCAAACGACCTAACGGGACATTTTAGAAAGTTCCACGCCACACGCTGTGCGCGTACTTCGTGTTCATGCCCGAGGTGTAGTCACACGGACGTCAGCCGACGCTGAACTTTCCACTAAACCCGACCCCGCGCGGGATTAACGAGGGCGTCATTACTTCACACGCGAGAAAGTGCAAACCTGTGCTACGTCATCGGTCGGATGAGGCAGAGGATTACACAGGACCGGCTGAATCGCAGTCGGTGCCGGCGTCCCACGTGGCTTCTTCTGCTCGATTAGCACAACATGCGGGGTCGCAACTCCTCCTCCTCCCGCTCTTGTTCGGCGCAAACGCGACTCGACCCACAGCGACACGGCCACTCGCAGGTGGACTCCGGGCGCGCGCACACCCTCCAGGGTCAGTGACCCTCGAGGGGACGGGGCTGCATCCTTGCGCCCTGGGGGCCACTCCGTGAGGCCCCGCGCGGCACATCTGCACGTCGAGCGGAATGATTCAGGAACAACACCCCACCCCTCCCCCCTCCCCCCTCGCCGACCTCCCCCCGCCGCGCATTTCGGCGGCGCACCTCGCTGGGACCCCCCCCCCCCCCCCCCCGAGAAGTCGAGTCTGGCCGAGACGGCGCAGGTGTGGGAATTGGCGTAATTAGTGGGACACGAAAGTGCCGTATGCTTCGGTGGGTCTCTGTGCACCGCTAAACGAGAGACGATTTGTCCTGCTGCTGATGCTGCTGCTGCTGCTGCTGATGCTGCTGCTGCTGCTGATGCTGCTGCTGCTGCTCGTGCAGCGTCACGGTGCTGGATGCGTTTTATTCACAAAGGCGCCGCGTTTCCGCGGGTTCCCCGGACGCCGGAGCGCCAACCGCCTCCATCCTTTCGTGCAAAACTCAGCTGCTGCTCGCGCTGATAATATTAACATTTATTGCAAATTGCGCTCCATTATTCATTAGGCACTTCATTAACGATCGCATCAATCACGCTAACGTCTGCCGTGCAAAAGGAAGCGCTTTGATGTGCCGTTTGGCTAGCGGCGTGCCGCCAATTGCTTGACAGCGCCGCATGAGTGCTTTAAACAGGAGAAGGGGGATCGGGCCATGCGGCTGGAGTCAAATCTGTAAATCGTGAGAATCCCCCACCCATCATTATAACAGAATAATGCAGGACACATGTACTTTATGGCGGGACCCCGGGGTCCAGACTAAACGCAAGTCAAAATCGTAATTGATTATTGCATTTTGGGCGACTCCATCCCACCGTGCACATAAACGCCGCGACCCGCCTGGCGCGGATCATTCTGTTGCCTTGTCGTGTCCAAGCGCAGCGGCGAGAAACAAAAAATTGAAACGTTGGTGAGCGCATCGTGTAGAGCTCGTTGAGATGAATAGATTGCCGTATCGTTCGTCTTCAACAGACATAAAATGACGTCGCAACGCAGTTTATTGCAAGAGCCGTGGGGGGTGGGGGGGCTTATGGGACCCCGGGGTCGCAATGCGACTTCAACGCATGCGAACAAACACGCTCCGTTAAAATAAAAAAAGCACAAAGAAATAGAACAGGCGACGTTTCGGGCAATGACCCTTTTTCATAGCACTTGATCACATTCGCTCAAGTTTATTTTGATCGTGATCTGCACGTCTCCAATGAATCGCCGCTGGTGGTTTTCCGGACGGCTGCTGCTGCTGCTGCGCCTTGTGACTTTTTCTGGTGCCCTGTTTGTAACGGCTGGGTGGGCTGGCGTCCTATTTGCCATCGTTCTCTCAGCTTCACTCCACGGGCGGGGGGGGAGCAAGGAAGGAGTTGGGGGAGGGGAGGGGCTCTTTCCCCCAGCAGCTGCTCTGCCTGCCCTGCGAGTGTATTCAGCCACGCGGGTTGCTGAGACGCGCCCACGAGCACAGGCAATTAGCCGCGCTCGCTTTAACGAGCGCAGCAGCTGCGCGACGTCCTCTCGAGTGTGGGGGTCTTCGCCGGAGATTCCTGGAGGCGTGGCTCTCAAAGCCAACGCGGCGGGGGGGGGGGAGCTCAGGAACGCGAAGTTTACGTGCCCGCAACACCTGTTGCGTGATACGAAAGAGATACGCAGACGCGCAACGAGACCTTCATATATATATGCAATGTCCCTTCACTTAAAACCCCCCAAAAATGCGATTGTTATATTTTCACTACACAACCCATGGGCACCCACGCCGCCTTCTGTTCCTGTGAGCGCTGTAACTTTTAGCAGCACTGCTTCAGCACAAGCAAACCCTGGACAGGTTTCAACGCGCCGTGTCTCATCAAGGACGCCAACGATTTCCCCCGTCGTGACAGCCATCGAATTATGTACGTCCCGGAGCGATGCGTAGCTCCACGCCGCGGGGGACGAGTTGAAACGGTGAGACACAGTCCCCTCGAGTTACACTTGACTCTTCTTGATGCTGCGCCAAGCATAGCATAGCAGCATCTGCGACGGTGCGTCAACTACAACAAAACACGTGGAACATCAGCAGTCCCCCCCCCCACCCCTCCTTATGTTTCGAAGAGTACAAGTTTACAGGACAAGACGCACACGTGGCGCCAGTCGCGACACGTTGATCATCTGCAACAACAAACTGTATCCATAATAGACATTTTCGGGTTCGATCGCGTACAGATATCAATGTGTCATTAAACCCGCCGCCACCCGACACAGCCAACTAGAAAGGTTTGTCACGTAAACAGAACGTGCCAAATCGTCACTAGTACAGCACACCGGTGTGTTGGAGAGCCAAGCCAGTAATTGCTGGCGAAACGTCATACTCAGATTGTGAATGTTGTGGCTTGGCTATCCAACACACCGATGGTGCTGTACGAGTGACGAATTGGCACGTTCTGTTTACGTGACAACCCTTACTAGTTGGCTGTGTCGGGTGGTGGCGGGTTTAACGACACATTTATACATTTACGCGATCTAAACCCAACATTTTTTAATGTCCGAACGTAAGACATTGCTCGGCAGACGCCAATGAGATGGTGTGGCGAAGACGCTCGGCGCTGCTGCGATTGTGTCGGAGCGCGCGGCTCGGCGCGGCGACGCGGTACTTTGACGTAGCGACGGTGCTCGTGATGGGGAGCGATTTCTTCCCCCCCCATCCACCCACCTCGAGAGTGAAGTTAATCTCCGGCGACAAGCTGAGTCGGGCGAAAATCAGAAGCGGCAGGAGGCGGTGCCGTTGAACATGCGGAGCGTTACAGGACGAGCTCCACGAAGGCGAACTCCGTGTGAACGCAACGACGGCATCTGACATTTCACGTCCAGCAAAAACGAAAGCACGTGCATTAAAAAAAAACACATTAACTAATGGGTCGCGATTTTCACGCGAAAAAAATAGTTGCCGATTTGTTAATTACGCATGAGCAACTGACAATGAGGATAATGAAACCACATTAGATGGAGGCGTTCGTCATCTCACAGGACACGAGTTCTTGTTTGTCTGCCTCGATAGTGGTTGAGGTTTACCCCACCCCCCCGCCTCCAGCAAGGCAAAGGCCGATACTTTTAGTCGACAGCGTGCCCCTGCTGGCACAATAACTAAATGTGTGTGCGCGTGTGTGTCTATATCTGCTCTGTTGATGCGGTGTTGTTTATTGTCCCTTAACAAAATGGACAGAAAACAAAGCCAGAGATATCCCTCTATAAGCTGACCATATGGCGTTGCAATGCTACTCAACTTTGTCTTAATTACACTCGCAGCCTCTTTGGTGACTGCGCCACAATTACATCTCACGCGGTCATCTCGTGCGGTCATCTCAGTTTTTTTGTTTATTTATTTGGTATAGCCCTGTGAGCCATTCGGCTCTTGAATCGGGAGTAACCGCAACAAACAAAAAACATGAACAAGAAAACATCTTAAAGTGACTATGCGCAAACAGAAAAATCCAGGAAAAGACGGCAAAATCTTCCAGAAAAGCACCGTACACCAACGCTGTGTGCAAAAATCCCAGTGGGATGCAAGTCAAACAACAACAACCACAAGGCAACTTAGATTAAAGCCATCAGTTTAACTCCGTACTACAACAAACAAACATGGCCAAACCAAAAAACTTTTCGAAATCACCAAAATAAAGCCATAAAAGCAATGTAACAGTGATCATAGGAACTGTGACCGAAATTTCACAATAAACGACATAAACAACATGTACCACCAAACCCTGCAGCCATAGCTGGCTGCATGAGTCACTCCACAACAGCAGGAGCATCAGTAGGAGTATCAACATTTTTTAAATGCACCTCGTGTGGTCATTTCGCGTGGTCATCTCACGTGGTCATGCCACGTGGTCATCTCACGGGGTCATGTCACGTGGTGATCTCGCGTTGTAAAGTCACCCGCGTATTCAAGTGCGTCGTGGAGAGATACTTCGTGCGGCAGCGGATTGACACAAGAGCCGCGCAAGTCTCCATCGACAACCCTAAAGCCCATCTCGAGCATAGTTTTAGGGCGCCTTCACCCGAGGCGCTTGACGTGGCTTTCAGAACGGTGACACCGAACGGGACGATGTCGATGGCAGGGGCGCGCTACAAGGGGTTGAGGAATGAGTGAGCGCGATAGAGGGGCGCTTGGGGATCACCAAAAGCAGCCTTTGGTGGTAGCAGCAGCCGCACCTTAACAACTCTGGCACCTCCCAGCTCAACCAGTCTACATAACAAAGGCTCATTCCTAGCAACAGCCTCAGCCGCACCAACCTTACCATAATAAAAAAAAAAACTCCTATCCAGGGGCCTACCCTGGCTCCTCCCCCCTCAACCAGTATATATACAAGGTCGGGTCTCTTGGAATTTCTCTTTACTTGATACAGCAATCGTGCTGTGACGGTTCCACCTGAAGACGGAAGCTTGTCTTTCCTCCGAAACGTCGTGATTTTTTATTTTACTTTTATTAATTTTATTTTTTACCTACGTGACTTTACCGAAAAAATCTAAGAGTATGATCACCAAAGGGTCGGAGAGGGACGGGAAAGAGTGGAAGGGCGACAGGGGGTGGGTGGGGGGGAGAGGAAAAGAATGGGCCATGGAGAAGAGGTGGAGCTTGAAGAGAGGGACGCAAGGAGGTTAAGGAGGGGGACTGCTTAATATTTGGCTGGTTTTTTTTCTTCTTATCTGAAAGCGCAGACTTTGCACAGCCAGCACTGCTGATGTTGTTCATGACGCGCAGCAGTAACAGCAGCCAAGATCGCCACAATGGGGGGCAGCACCAATACCAGAGTCACGTGGCCTGACTGCCACCACCTCCTCTTCCTCCTGCTGATGCGCTCGTTACATTGGCAGCAGCCAGAAACTCCGCCAGGGAGCAGAGATGAACCTCTACCCAGCACCTCACATTTGGTTGTCGCATGAAGCAAATCCAAGAGTGTGAGGGAAATATAGCGGCGATATATACCTAAGGGTAGGTGGCGGTGGCGATGATGTTGTTGTTGATGAAAATGATAATGGTGATGATGACGGCGACGATGAAGATGATGATGATGACGAAGATCCAGATGCTACTATGCTGAGCAAGACGACTTCAACCCCTGAATCTTCTCACCTGCGTATTCTCGCCCGTGTCTGTACGGATTTGACACTGGGTTATATACAATCTCAGACTTACATTATATAGTAGTATTAATAATAATGATCGCGCAATGCGTGCGTGCGTGTGCCTGAGAGCACAATTTCAAATAATGCACGCTCGCAGTGCGGCCGCTAAATGAGTAAGGGTCTGAGCTGGTGTGCGATTTAGCCCCCGCGAGAAGCCATGGATTCTGACAAAAACGAAATGAAGGCTCCTCGGCCCCGACCTTCCCACGGGGCACTCCGAGCGAAATCGTTTCTCCCAAACACACGGCCGCGGCCGAAGCCTCGTGTCGTTTATTGCAATTTCCTCCAACGATCGGACGCAGCCTCTTATCGCCTGCCCAGATTTGCCACGGTCCGAGGCTTTCCCATCACCGTGGCAGAAAGGTGACAGGCGCGGCGCTGCATGCGAGGAAAAAAAAAATCACTTTGCACCTCTACTCAAGACTTATTTTGCCTCTGGATTTACTTAATAAGAATAATTCTTCCCACACCCAATGCACACCCCCCCCCCCCGATTCCGCCCCCCTAATTCACACCATCGCAAACCGCTGCTCGGGCGCGCCTGAACTCAAGGCCACGGCGTGTGTCTCGTACTCGGTGAAAACCGTTTCACGAAGCGCCCCTGCCCCTTCGATGTTGCAGCCTCCATTTGGGTTCTCGTCCCAACCTCTCGCGTGGGATTAACGGGGGTGGGGGTAGGGGGGGGGTAGGGGGGGGGTGGGGGAAAGGGGAGAATGGGGGAAGGTGGGGGAGGTGGGGGAGGGCGGTGAAAGGGGGTTGGGGGGGGAAGGGTGGTGGGGGAAGAGGGGGGGAAGGGGGGGAAAGGAGGAGGGGTGGGGGAAAGGGGGAAGGGGGGTGGGGGAAGAGGAGGGGGAAGGGGGGGAAAGGAGGAGGGGTGGGGGAAAAGGGGAAGGGGGGTGGGGGAAGAGGGGGGGGGGGAAAGGGGGTGGGGGGAATAAATGGCCGTCGTGATTTGAAATGAGATTCTCCACGCGGCGGGGCACTCTCAGCGGCGCTGTTCACGGCAGCCGACGGCCTCGCGTCTCGGTCCATGCACGTTGCTACGACCATCACGATACGACTTTTGAGTTTTAATGGCACAGGTTTCTTTGACATTGGGATGCTTCTATACTCTTTGGTTCTTTCGGTAAAGTCACGGAGGTAGAAATTAAACAAAATAAATCACGACGTTAATGCAGACTTAGGTTCCTTGAAAAAAGTTATCTATTTGGTGTTTGAACATCTTAACACCTGCTTCATTGCCAGAAAGGGTAAATAAAACCTCGTCTTATTTTTCATACCAAATATTGTGTTCAATACCACCACACGGTCATCACACATCCCCATCCACAGTGTACCAAACAAACAAACACGCTGCTCGCGTTCGCAGGGACAGCACTAAAACAACGAGGAGGTGAAACTTCATCGCTGCCCACCGTGAAAGAAAAGAGAACGACGCTTGCGACGTTGGAAAATGGGAGCCCCTTCAGCTACAGCGTCCCAGGCCACGTGATGATATCAAACGTGATCGATTCCACCGCTACCTCTCGCAGTAAAACATATACATATATATGTTTTTACCATGTAGGGCCCTTTGAGATACGCTGCTCTTTTTCAGAAGCGACCTGGCCACAAATGACGGCTCACCATAAGTGGCTTACCATGTGGAAATTTATAGCAAACAAATATACTCTAAACGGATGTTTCTAAATGTGGAGGGGAAAACCGGAGGACCCAGAGAAAAATCCACACGACCACGTGGGGAACATGCAAACTCCGAATATACAGGCGTCGGGATCGAACCCACGACTCCATGTATACCAGGCGAGGTAGTTAGCATATCTCGCCACCGTGGTGCCCAGTAGCGCGTCACATCACCACGAGCGAAATTTCGTTCGCTTCTCAGTCCGCTTGTCCTGGTGAGGGTCGCGGCGGCGGCGTGTTGAGTAGGGCGGTCCAGACCTCCTTTTCTCTAGCGACAGACTCTAGCACTACTACACTATACACTGCTATACACTACACTATACACTACTTTTCACTACACTATACACTACTATACACTACACGCTACACTACTATACACTACACTATACACTACACGCTACACTACTATACACTACACTATACACTGCTATACACTATTGTATACTATACACGACTATGCACAGACTCTCGCTCATTCCTGGGGTAATTCCCACGTGATGCCAGGCCAGCTGAGCGACATCGTCCCCGCCAGCGTGTCCTGGGTCAGCCCACGGGGTTTTAATTTCAGACTACCCGTCTGACTCGCTACCCGTCTGGAAAGAAAATACCAGCGAACAACTTGGTGGTGAGAGGCGTTTTAAACGCTGCATTACAAATTTCAAACCCGCAACATTATTTTCAGAGTAAACGTCTTCAAATAAAATAAAGTAATTTTGTTTTTAAAAAACACGCTTTAATGAAATGTACCCTACTAGTAATGGAAGAACCCTACGACTCCAGAAAGTGGCCCCGATGCTTTCCACAACGTAAGAGACCGTGGTGATTTACAGCCAACGTCAGTTGATCGTGAACAATTAGACCCAAGCCGAAGCATAACATATAAAAAAAATATTGTTTAAACATATTTTTATTTAATTTTTTTATGATAGAATATAGTATCGTCATCAGTATGACATAAGTATACCAAGTTTGCAGTCGATACCACATTGGGAAGTGGGTTCAAATTGAGTTACAAGATTTGAGGACACAACAACAACAACAGACAGAGTTAATAGAAATCGTGTAATAAAAAAACACATAAAGCTCAATGAATGAACGCAATGAGAAAATGCGATTTCAGAGAATTATCCGGCATCGTGCTGCAGAATGTCTCGCACCTCTCAACGGTCACTTACAATGAGCGTGACGCAGCTTCGAGCAGGTCACAACGAAACCAAATCATATTAAGCAAATGTAACAACGCGAGGTGAAAGTTCCTCAGACACAAGAATACATTATTTTTGGGGAGACTTTAATATTGCACGGAGCAATGAGGCTGCTACCCCGCCCGTTATGATCTCTCCACACGTGTGTGTGTGTCAGCCTCGTGTTCGGCTGACATTTTTCAACTCGCCATGGAGAATCTTGCTGCGTTCACCAAATTATCTCAGCTCAAATGAGGCCTTTGCGCGCTGTACATGGCCGATGATTGTGAAGCTGTGACATTAAAACAGCTCTGATTTTCAAAAAAAAGACGTAGATCTTGCGCGTGCAAAGGTTTTGTTTGGCCTATTTTGGCAGAGGTAAACCACATTTTAGGACATGCACGTTTTCGACGGGGGCCTGGTTACATAATAATAATAAAAAAAAACTGGCTACATCAACAACAACAACACGAACAAAACGGTATACCTGGTCAATTTCTGAAATGGCAAAGTCGTGCATCAACATGGCACAACCGCCACAAAAATACAATAATGTGTGCGCGCGTGCGTCCCACGTGACGTGGAGTGCGTTCGTAATATTCAATCAGAGCACCCGTGTTTACCAATCAGCAGGCGTGTGCAGCGTGTAACACTTTCATTCTAGCTCCCCCCCCCCCCCCCAGCAGTGCTGCCATGTAAATACACTTCATCACCTTCTTCATAACCCTTGTTTATCATCGAGTGAGAGTCCATTGAGACAATGCACCTGTTACTCACAGCGGACCTGGGGAGAATACGAGGAGGAGACCTACGAGGAAGCGACATCCAAGGAATAGGAGGCATACGAGGAGGAGGACAACGTGGAAGACGTCAAGATCACGTACAACCTGTGAACGTTAAATAAACGTTCGCACGTGAATCAATTTAGCAAGTGGGAGAGCATCGGGGGTGGGGGTGGGAGTGAATACAGAACACAGTTTGCATTAAATGACTGACTTAATGAGAATTCATGGGTAGAGTCAAACCATCGTTTTTATGTTCCAGTCTTTAAAATATATATCGCACAAATAATTGCTGTTGTTGTCCCGTCACTCCCCACTGCTGGCAAAAGCGTCTCCCCAATGCTTCTCTATTCCTTCCCTGTCCAAGTGGCTCCGGTCCAGCCTCCTAAAAGTTTGATCTCGTCTCGCCATCTCTCTCGCTGTCTGCCCTCCGCTTGATTTTCATTCTCCACTCCGAAGTAAACATGTTCAGTCTGGATGAACAAAGCAAATAAATAAAAAATCGTTGCAAATTCCATTAATTTGAATAATTAAATTATACAAGAGAACAAATTGTGGAATCTGTTGCTTTAGTGGCCATTCGCTGTTCGTGCCCATGTTAGTGCCGTGTTAGTGGCCGTGTTAGTGCCCGTGTTAGTGCCCGTGTTAGGGCCCATGTTAGTGCCAATGTTAGTGCCCATGGGCTGTTTTTACAAATCTCACCTCGCAAGAGAAAAAAAAAGACATAGACCCACAACCGCCCTCTCTCCCAGCCAGAATAACCCCCACAACATTGGAGTGCCCAAGGGGGGCGGGGAGGGACTCGATCCCGCGACCTCAATTGCGCTGTTCGGTGCCCTATCTCCCCGACGACGGAGGAGGACCGGGTTTATCTCTGCGAGCCACGCCAGTGGAATGCTAATTTGTAGCACAGAATGCGCCGTGGTAGTTCCAGCGCCCCCCCCCCAGGGCTTGGAGGGATAGGAGGATGAAGCCAATGTTCCCCGTCTGTGCCTCTGCAGAATCCGCTTGCGTGAATGCTCCTCCCCGCGGCTGCCTCCGTATGGAAGCGCGCGAGGAGGAGGAGGCGGTTGGAGTTGTTTCGTCGGGCGGGTGAACCCTCGTTCCGCAGGATGTGCAACAATAGGATGGCTTCATGGAAGCGACCTGGCGCGTTATCGTGAAGACGATTTCCTGTTGCCGTTAACCGAGATACTTTGTAAGGGGTGTGTGGTGGGTGGGGGGGTTACGTGAGCAGTGCCAACGCTTCCAATCCACAGCAGAGACCAAAACATCTCCGAGGGGAGGTTTCCGAAGAGTAACAGGTCACCGAATCTATCCGTGCGGAGCCTCGCATGTTACACCACTGATTGTCTGGCTTTTCTCCAGCAGCAACGGGTTCTTACCACGTGACGAAGGCTCCGAGCAGCAGGACCTTCGTGAAAAATCATCGTGAGTGGCGATGAGACTTTCCCGGGGTTAATTAAAAGCACATTGCTTTATTTACCGCACAGTAATTGTAATAGCGGTCAGACGTTTCTGAGAATGCTACGCATGGATGATGAATGGCATGCAAGCCCCTCGCTCTCTCTCTCTCTCTTCACGACGTCTAAACACGCACTGCCGGGCACTCTGCTTGGAGACATGCCCAAGCGCGTTTGCCGCTCGTCGTAGAGGTTCACGGTTCGAATCTAGCGGCTGCCCTGATTAATACTGCGGGTTTATTACCCATAGAAAAAATATATATATATGCGCCGTTTGTTTCACGGTGGACATTACATATCCCGTGACATCATTTGCACGAGTTAGGCCATTGTGTGCCGTCACCATGATCCAACATGTCCTACATTTGAAAAAGAAACCCGCAAATTACTCAATTGGGATCATATGTATTAATCATTTCCTGGGTAAGCAAGCTCTCTGGAATTCACCCAATAGCAACTCGCAGATGGCAGTGAGGCGGTGTGCCACTAAGCTCTTCAAGCCATTGAATATCTGTGTGCACTCCCAGGGTATTTTCACAATTTCAGATTGAGATTATATATATGTGTACATGTTTTGTCGTGTGTGTATTGCTCCCTCCCTCCTCGTTACTGCCTTTGCATCTCAGTCATGAGCGGAATGATAAACGACAAGAAATCAACGGTGGACGATGCAACACCTTTTTTGTGTACATCTTGCCTACGACCGGATCTGAAGAGGCTGTACACGGGGACACTGCTTCACGATATTGTGAAGAAGAAAAAGTTAGAAACGCGGGTAGTTTTTTTTTCCTTTCATTTTGTCTCCATTCTACTGTCAGAGGCTTCTGTCAGGCCAGGCCAGCACCGCCTTGCCTCGGGCAAGTGGCTCGGGCAAGGCACGCTGACACTAATTGCCCATTGCTTTGCGTTTACTGCCCTCTGCTGAAAAGCTACGGGCACGCCGCGTGGAGGGGGGGAGGATGAATTTCCCATGCACACAGAGGCCGGCTCGTGTTACGCAAGAGAGCGCGTTCAGTTCACTGTGGAGAGAACAGGACGACTGTCGCATTCCCCGTTACAGGAGTTCCCAGCCCCTCCAGTTCTCGCGACCTACGCGCTTACCAATTTCCTCCCCATTAAAATGCAAATTAACTCGCTCTCCGCTTCACGCGCCCAATGATTGTTAAACACGGGCCCACGTGATGCGCCAAGCAATGAACGCTGTCTGCGTTCATAGAGCCATTGCAAATGAAGATTTAAATCTCGGTGTGCGCGTGCACACGTATTCCGTGTGTGTGCACGTTTTCCACGTGTACACACACGTATTTTTAAATCCTTTATATTAAGTTCACTTGCTTGCTTGCGCGCTTACGACCGTGCAAATCTTTCGGTCGTTTTTTAACCGACTTCCCGTGATCCGAAAGAGCTGACATTTTGCACACAGACCCGTTGTGCGTGACAATTTATTTTCGTGAGAAAAAATTTCCAAAATGTTACACTTTTAAAAAAATATATATATATTTAATTACCAATTGCTTAATGGTGGCAGGCAATCATCTGACCCATAGGTGGCAGCCATCTCAAGCCAGAGGACGAGAGGACTCTAGCCGCCACGCATATAAAGGATTTATAGTGAAAAACTTTGTTTTTACGGGTTAATTTTGTTGTCAGCGAGGTAATAACAGGGCACCGCTCAAGGCAAGGCACTTGTAGCTCTTCTTCCGGAATTGAGAAATATTCTTCTCTCTGGGATATTCTTTGTTGTACCTCCGAGGTGTCAAGACTCATCTCAATTCTGGTCATCGGATTTCGAAACATGTTTACATTATTGACAAGTGTAATATTCCTCCTATATTTAGACATTCATACGTGATATTTATGGGTGGTTGGCTAGATAAATATTGACATCTGGACCTTTATTGATGGTTGGAATTTTGACCGTGATAAGCGTTGCCATTTTTTGCTCTTTAACTCTCTCTCTCTCTCTGTGTGAGAGTTCATGAAAACTGTGCGCATTACAAACTCCAAATTCTTATCATTACATGAATATTAGACGATTACTATTGTTGTTGTTTTCATATGACAGCCAGGACACACAAGCCCTCTATGCATGACGGCGTCGACTGCAGCCTCCCTGCGGTGTTTGTCTCACGGCACTCGGGGCTTGTGATGTGATTGTATCACATGCCTCTGTCTCCCCCTTGGTGCCGTTTACAAAATACCACCACATTGAGCAGGCTCCACCGGGCATAAGGAGGCCCCCTTGCAAATGCAATTTCACACTCGGGTTGTGATTCGCCGCCAGGCACGACCTTTGTGAGCTTTGCAGGGCGTCTCTCGCTCGTGCAAAAGGGGGAATCGTTCCGCGAGGAGGGCTCACGGTCAGAGAGAGAGAGAGACTCGATGCCGCGCACGCTGCCATCCTGGGTTGCTAGTGGCATCGCGTGGTTGGAATGGGGCCCTTCCACCCAACTCACTACCACCAAATTACGGCCGCTACAGCCGTTATCACCAAGACACCGCCACTCACCTGCAACACCAAGGTCCACCAAAGACAAAGATCCCCCGTATAGCCTTAACAGACTGTTGGGGCAAGTGCTGTAGCGAGCACTATGAAGGCCGGCACGCGACACGACGGGGTGGGTTGTCAGCACCACGCCTGGCCGCCTTTGTCTCCCACGTAGAAATGTTTGTATGCACCACACCAGGTATTCATTTGAGGCTGAGTCCACCTAGGGGAGAGCCAGGACCGGTTCAGATAATCGTCACTAATGTTAGTTGTGAGCGGGAATTGAACTCGGGTTGCCGGATCCGTAGCACAGCGTGCTAACCGCTACACTATCGCACAAGGTCCAACACACCTCCACTCACCTGCAACCACAAGGTCCAACACCCATCCACTCACCTGCAGCCCCAAGGTCCAACACACCTCCACTCACCTACAACCACTAGGTCCAACACACCTCCACTCACCACTAGGCTCAACACACCTCCACTCACCTACAACCACTAGGTCCAACACACCTCCACTCACCTACAACCACTAGGTCCAACACACCTCCATTCACCTGCAACCACTCGGTCCACCACACCACCACTCACCTACAACCACAAGGCCCAACACACCTCCACTCACCTACAACCCCTAGGTCCAACACACCTCCACTCACCTACAACCACTAGGTCCAACACACCTCCACTCACCTACAACCCCTAGGTCCAACACACCTCCACTCACCTACAACCACTAGGTCCAACACACATCCACTCACCTACAACCACGAGGTCCAACACACCTGCACTCACCTACAATCACTAGACCCAACACACCTCCACTCACCTACAACCACTAGACCCAACACACCTCCACTCACCTGCAACCACTAGGTCCAACACACCTCCACTCACCTACAACCACTAGGTCCAACACACCTCCACTCACCTACAACCACTAGGTCCAACACACCTCCACTCACCTACAACCACTAGGTCCAACACACCTCCAATCACCTGCAACCACTAGGTCCAACACACCTGCACTCACCTACAACCACTAGGTCCAACACACCTCCA
Source organism: Lampetra fluviatilis (assembly GCF_964198595.1). Taxonomy (NCBI): domain Eukaryota; kingdom Metazoa; phylum Chordata; class Hyperoartia; order Petromyzontiformes; family Petromyzontidae; genus Lampetra; species Lampetra fluviatilis. The sequence goes on from NC_136281.1 coordinate 4,314,129, forward strand.
CTCACCTACAACCACTAGGTCCAACACACCTCCACTCACCTACAACCACTAGGTCCAACACACCTCCACTCACCTACAGCCCCAAGGTCCAACACACCTTCACTCACCTACAACCACTAGGTCCAACACACCTCCACTCACCTACAACCCCAAGGTCCAACACACCTGCACTCACCTACAACCACAAGGTCCAACACACCTCCACTCACCTACAACCACAAGGTCCAACTCACCTACACTCCCCTACAACCGCTAGGTCCAACACACCTCCACTCACCTACAACCACTAGGTCCAACACACCTCCATTCACCTGCAACCACTCGGTCCACCACACCACCACTCACCTACAACAACAAGGCCCAACACACCTCCACTCACCTACAACCACTAGGTCCAACACACCTCCACTCACCTACAACCACTAGACCCAACACACCTCCACTCACCTACAACCGCTAGGTCCAACACACCTCCACTCACTTACAACCACTAGGTCCAACACACCTACACTCACCTACAACCACAAGGCCCAACACACCTGCACTCACCTGGAACCACTAGGTCCAACACACCTCCACTCACCTGCAACCCCAAGGGCCAACACACCTGCACTCACCTACAACCACTAGGTCCAACACACCTCCACTCACCTACAGCCCCAAGGTCCAACACACCTTCACTCACCTACAACCACTAGGTCCAACACACCTCCACTCACCTACAACCCCAAGGTCCAACACACCTGCACTCACCTACAACCACAAGGTCCAACACACCTCCACTCACCTACAACCACAAGGTCCAACTCACCTACACTCCCCTACAACCGCTAGGTCCAACACACCTCCACTCACCTACAACCACTAGGTCCAACACACCTCCATTCACCTGCAACCACTCGGTCCACCACACCACCACTCACCTACAACAACAAGGCCCAACACACCTCCACTCACCTACAACCACTAGGTCCAACACACCTCCACTCACCTACAACCACTAGACCCAACACACCTCCACTCACCTACAACCGCTAGGTCCAACACACCTCCACTCACCTACAACCACTAGGTCCAACACACCTACACTCACCTACAACCACAAGGCCCAACACATCTGCACTCACCTGGAACCACTAGGTCCAACACACCTCCACTCACCTGCAACCCCAAGGGCCAACACACCTGCACTCACCTACAACCACTAGGTCCAACACACCTCCACTCACCTACAGCCCCAAGGTCCAACACACCTTCACTCACCTACAACCACTAGGTCCAACACACCTCCACTCACCTACAACCCCAAGGTCCAACACACCTACACTCACCTACAACCACAAGGTCCAACACACCTCCACTCACCTACAACCACAAGGTCCAACACACCTCCACTCACCTGCAACCACTAGGTCCAACACACCTCCACTCACCTGCAACCACAAGGTCCAACATACCTCCACTCACCTACAACCACTAGGTCCAACACACCTCCACTCACCTACAACCACTAGGTCCAACACACCTCCACTCACCTACAACCACTAGGTCCAACACACCTCCACTCACCTGCAACCACTAGGTCCAACACACCTCCACTCACCTACAACCCCAAGGTCCAACACACCTCCACTCACCTACAACCACTAGGTCCAACACACCTCCACTCACCTGCAACCACTAGGTCCAACACACCTCCACTCACCTACAAACCCTAGGTCCAACACACCTCTACTCACCTACAACCACAAGGTCCAACACACCTCCACTCACCTACAACCACTAGGTCCAACACACCTCCACTCACCTGCAACCACTAGGTCCAACACACCTCCACTCACCTACAACCCCAAGGTCCAACACACCTCCACTCACCTACAACCACTAGGCCCACCACACCTCCACTCACCTACAACCATGAGGCCCAACACACCTCCACTCACCTGGAACCACGAGGTCCAACACACCTCCACTCACCTACAACCACTAGGCCCACCACACCTCCACTCACCTACAACCATGAGACCCAACACACCTCCACTCACCTACAACCACTAGGTCCAACACACCTCCACTCACCTACAACCACTAGGTCCAACACACCTCCACTCACCTGCAACCACTAGGTCCAACACACCTCCACTCACCTACAACCCCAAGGTCCAACACACCTCCACTCACCTACAACCACTAGGTCCAACACACCTCCACTCACCTGCAACCACTAGGTCCAAAACACCTCCACTCACCTACAACCCCTAGGTCCAACACACCTCTACTCACCTACAACCACAAGGTCCAACACACCTCCACTCACCTACAACCACTAGGTCCAACACACCTCCACTCACCTGCAACCACTAGGTCCAACACACCTCCACTCACCTACAACCCCAAGGTCCAACACACCTCCACTCACCTACAACCACTAGGCCCACCACACCTCCACTCACCTACAACCATGAGGCCCAACACACCTCCACTCACCTGGAACCACGAGGTCCAACACACCTACACTCACCTGGAACCCCAAGGTCCACCACACCTCCACTCATCTGCAGCCCCAAGGTCCACCACACCTCCACTCATCTGCAGCCCCAAGGTCCACCACACCTGCACTCACCTACAACTGCAAGGCCCAACACACCTGCACTCACCTGCAACCGCTAGGCCCAACACACCTGCACTCACCTACAACCACTAGGTCCAACATACCTCCACTCACCTACAACCACTAGGTCCAACATACCTCCACTCACCTGCAACCACTAGGTCCAACACACCTCCACTCACCTACAACCGCTAGGCCCAACACACCTTCACCTTGGCGTTGACATCTTTTCCGCAGACCAAACCGAGACGTTTTTTTTTGCCCCGACCCACTTTGTAACCTCGCCACCTCTGACCCGTGGGTCCCGGTGCAGTTGCCACCGCCTGCTAACCCGATGAGCTACGCACTGCCGTGTGTACAGGCTGCAGATGTACAGCGGCAGTAACGCAAGACCACTATAATGACAATATAATTTTCATGAAGGAAACAACCGTATCTATTCTTGCGTATGCAATATGTTCAGAAGCTAAATGTTGGTGATGTCGAGGTCTACCTAAGACACAACTAATGCCGTCGTCTAGTCGAAATTTACTTCGATAATTTGAATCCAGGTGTGATCAGTGGAGCTAAATGCCAAAAAGCCCTTCGGAGGGCCTGAAAACAATCAGACGAGGTCATCCAGTGAACCAAGTAATCATCGAAGGCCTCTTCAAGACCTCAAAGTGACTTCCTGACCGGAAATATAAGAACACAGCTTGCACACAACGGGGCAAACTAAGCCCGTGATTGTTCTGAAATGACCACGTTTTGTTACCAAAGCAGGAATGTTTGTGCGGCTCTCCAGTGGCGCAAATCGTTGGTAGGGCGGTGTCGGTGTCACAGTGATGGTGGGAGTCGGGGTGGGGGGTGGGGGGTTAGAATGGTGCCTTGGGTCCAGCTACAGTGATAGCCCGTTATTAATGCCTAGAACCTGGCCACCTGAGTCACATTCTCGGTCACGGCCAACATCAGTGGCGAATGATATCTGAACTGGGGGCTTGCTCCCGATCCTTCGCCAGCATACAATGACCAGCACGGAGCAGTACGGCGCAGTACGGAGCAGGCAAACAACCCCCATGGCTGACGTGGCATTGGAAGGGCCTTCATCCATAAGTATGTTGAACTTCTTTCGCACCATACGGAGCCAACTGTGCTAATCGTAGGTGCGGGGAAAGGAGAGCTACTGTAAACACAAGAAGCATTTCCAGCAGTCGATTAATAAAGGGCTATGCGTTATTATTATTATGATTATTTAAAATGCATTTTTTACGTGAGAATAGGTTTTCCCCTTTTTTCTGGCAACAAAACAGGTGTTAAGATGTTAAAACACCAAACTGAAACCTTTTACAAGGAATCATATCTGCATTAACCACAATTCCTGTGGTCAGAATGCAAACAAAAAAACATCCTCTGATAATAATGCATTGTCTTTGAAACTGATTGGTCCACACCAGAGACAGCTTTCTTTTGAGCCTCGTCTCAAAAGGTGTTCGACAAGAGGACGCCAAAAGGCGTACAGCCCAAAGACAATGCACTATCAGAGTAATGAGAGCTCGGGGTGAGCTTGTGTTGCCAGAACAAAGGGGAAAACCTGTTCTCATGTTTTGGTATTGGCAGAGGAGGTCCCATGGTGCATTATTTACGTGAGACATTAATATAGGTCATGTACAACAATTTGTCTAAACAATGTCACTTGGAGGGACACAACTGGACAACACAACATAGTTTGTGGACCGAGGAGAGCTGTTCATTTCGGACTGGAGTCAAAATGATGAAACACAGAGGTAGTGCGAGAAGAGATTGGAGTGCTTTTGGAAAGCTTGAACTTGACGGTGAAAAGTAAACGAACAAATGTGGCCAAAGAAGAAAGTTTTCAATCGGTGCGCAAGAAAAACAACCTCTGTTGTGTCAAAACTGTTTGTGTGCACTCTCACAACGCCGACAACACTCAGAGAAACCTCACAAGCCCAACGCGCGTGTTTATTCACGTACCTTACGCGTGTACCTCGACGAAAAACACATGACCTAATTGCAAAATACGTTACCGCAATTCAAGTAATTATCAAAGCGCTTGTATCCATCAGAAGGCCCCAAGCGAGTGGTGGCAACTCAACATCATCGTTGTGGTGGGAGACAGCCTCTCCACGGGACAGGGAGTGTTGACCTCCCACAAAGCGGCAATCGTTTTAGCGACCCTGGACGGACGATGGGCCGAGTTGACCCCCTGGGACCAGGATTTGACCCCCTAGGACCAGGATTTGACCTCGCGTCCTCTGATCACGGTGAATCATTGCCACCTCTCGAACCAGGAGACTTTGGCTCAGTGCTGCAAACTTTGGGCATCGGGCCCACCCAATCACCCAACCACTTCGATTATCATGATTATTGAAGGAAGCAGCTGACTTGAGCCGGAGGGGCATGAGTTAGCGGGGGGGTGGAGTCAGAGTCAGCTCAACCCCACCGCAGCTGCCTTTATAAACAACGCATCCGCGGGCGGGCAAACCACCCCGGCACCGCGGCCGTCCGGGACGGGCCAGCTGCCCGCTACGCGCCAGCTCCCACATCCCTCGAGAATCCGACAGGCGAGAAAACGTGAGTACTGTACAACAGACATCGGCAAAGAAAGCACAACGTACGGGTGGGTGTCAACTGCAATTGGCAATCTGATCTGTTTGTGGAAAAGCGTGGAAATGATGTGACCTCGCAATGAAATGTTCGTAAAGTTAAATGCGCATGGGAACCTACCAACATAGCGGCCCGCGTCAATTTAGTTTTAAGCATGGGTTTAAGGTGCGCTCACAAATCCACCGCACCTGGCCATGAACAATCTGACCCCACCGTTGACAAAAAGTTCTCAGATGCGCACTTACACGTCGCATGACGGGGAGAGCGGGTGGCAGCCAAAAAGCAAAATCGCGACCATCGCCCGAAGCGCAAGTTGCGCGCACAACAGATGTCACGAGCGGCGGGACGCGACACACGCGTGCGCCCCGGGTTCTGGCAGCCAGCCGAGGGAGCGTGGGGTCTTGACCGAGGGTGGCCGACACCAGCAGCAGCAGGAGGAGGAGGAGGAGAAACGGCAGCGGCCAAGGTGTGGGAACGGAGCCACGGTGCCCGCGAGCGAGACACGCTGCGACCCGGGCGTTAGCCGCACGGTCCTCGCCGGAGCGGGCTGATGTGCCAACAACAGCGCTGGTTTGGTTTCCCACGTGACCGTTTATTTTACGAGACATGAACCGTACGTAATCGGATCACGGGATGGGAATACTTTGCCGTTGTCATCACGACCACTGTTTTGTCGCTGCTGTAATGTATATGAGAGAACTTTCAGGGCATCGGGGCCCTTTTTGAGGACACTGCCTAAAATGTTGACTTATTATTATTAAATCTCGTAGCTTTCAGGCAGTATTTGTCAGTGGTGATGATATTGATGGAAACTTGTATTGGCCTGTGTTCCACTGGAGTAGCATGTTTGGCATGGACCCTGGTGCAAGTAATAAAATGCCCCCCCCCTCCCCCCCCGATTGAATTGCCACCGTCTTTGTAGGCAGGGACATTGTCCCTCTGGCCGGTGGGCCCTGGGTGCAGTTGCACAGCTCGCACACTCAACAGCCACACCACTGCTGCTATAGTCCCATACCATCGCGAATACAGCTCCTGAAATACAGTGGCCATTGTAAACAGGCCACACTTGCTGTGTTGAGCTGCATGCACGAGACCCACAACACAGGGCTCCTCCATACACTGGGGTGGCAGGGAGAGCAGCTGCCGCTGCCCTCTGCTATCTACAATGCCATGCCCATAAATACTTCATAACCTTATTTAAGTCACTTTTTCTGAGTTCGGAATTCCTTTCTTCTGGCCACCCACACTGCACCACTTAGACAAATCCCCCGTTCGAATGTAGGATAAAGGCCCTCCTCTTCTGACTATGACCAACTCCATTTGAAGTCAATTATATTTGCTTTTCTTTAATAACGTCATCTCAACTCCGTCTCTGGCTTGTAGCATTCTATCCACCATTCCCTGCTATACTAATATATAAGAAAAACGTTTCGCTGGCTGGAGGAAGGGGGGGTACGGAGGGACATACGGACAGACGGTCACATCCAAAGGATGTACGGGCAGCTAGTAATAATAACAAAACACCTAAAAACGCTCTTGGTGTCCATGTTTCCGGTCATCACGAGGAATATACAACTGTGGTCGTATTTGCATGCTTTCAGGAATGCTAATTTAAATTGCAGCCATCAACATTTAAAAAAAACCCTTCCTAAAGCCACGCTGGATCTCCTCGGTGTCGAGAGCTATTCTTGGAAACAAGCGTGCATCATAGAGCACTTGCATGCCAAGTAGCTTCACAGCTTATCGCAGGGCGGTCATGATGTCATGATGCCAAGGGACCGGTTTGCCTGGTTAGTCTAAGCAAGGCCACTGTTGAGACAATATTACAGATTAAATAGAAACCACAAAATATTTGCACAGCCACAGGCAACCCCATTACAATAAAGAGTATCATGGCAAGATTCCAAACAAATGAACTGTATTAACTATACTCGAGTCAAAACGCCAACTTATAACTCCATTAAACAACTAAAGCCTCATTATAACAAATTCCAAGCAACTCTAGTAAAATGTCACACCGCGATCGGTGTTCGAGATTTGGGATAATGCCCGTTGTTCTCATTGATCTCAAGACGATGTGGATGCACACGTGCGAGGGACACGGTGGCCACTTTTAAACGAATCGTGTTTCGAGAGTCGGCACTGGGTGTCAAGGATTCTGGGAGCCTGCGGCTGGCATTGCCACTCACCGACAATCTCGACACTCGCAGTACATTCACCGCACACGTCTCGCACATTTATTTTGAGTTAAATTATCGGTTCATGAACGGGATGTTCACGTCTCATTTTGTACATTGCTTACTTAAAAAAAATCTCTCTTCAAACGTTAATCACACAAAATAAACATTTAAATATTTTTTGGTTTCCTTTTCAGCGTAAACAATCCCAGGGGGAAAAAACCCACTGCTCCAAATGGGCCATGATATAGGTGGTCTTGGCAGCTGTGGGTACAGTACACAATTGCATTGAATTTTACGACCGTATAATACGTTTATCCACAAAAATGAGTTACGAGTGACATCCAGGCGCTGCTGCTGCTGCGGCGGTGGCGATGGCTTGGTTTCTGTGCCACAGAGAGCGGCCTCAGGAGGCGGGAGCTCCCGGCTCATCAGCAATCCCGGCGTCCGCGAAAAGTGGAAAAGTGCCGAGTGGTATGAGCCTCCAACGTGCCCTTTCCACGCGTGAAACGGATGCATCAATTCAGCGGTGAAAATCAGCTCTTCGGCTTACGGCAGATGCATCGAATCGAGCTTGCATCGATTACACTGGTCAACAAAAAAAACATTTTTTTCTGGCCTGGACTTTTGCAGCTGTTTTAGACTAATTTCAGGGTGCCGATTCCAAATCTGATCTCAGATTTGCTCTATCACATCTCATATTTATGCTATCGGCATACCCCATTTTCATTGATTTTACCCGAAATTACCTCTGTCACTTATGATTGCAAGTTGTTGCGAGTCAGTGACTGCTTTAGTGTTACAATATGGCGCTGTATTTTTAGGATAGTGTGTTTATAATATCATTTTATGTAGATATCCACATTTATTTAATATTTTTCTTCTGCAGTTTTTATTGAAAATGCAATATTTGATATCTCATAAACCTGATGTGATAGACAAAAACTGATGCCAGATTTGGAATCCTTAAAACCGTTGGAATACCTTATGCCAGAAAAAGTGTGTTGACCAGTGTTATTAGCAATTCATGCAAAGTAAATGCCAATTATACATGTAGGCTAATGGGGCAGAGAAGATTGCACGTACAAAGAAGGTACAACAAACAAATAAATACATTCATCCAGAGAATGGTGAAAGTGAGGCAAAGATAAAATGGTTCTGAAATGGCACCATGGTTCTGAATCATGACACTGGTGGGGGGTGGTAATCGTCCCTCACCTAGTTATTGCAGTCCCTAACAAAAGCACACGTTTATACCATCATCTGTGCTCATTGCTCTAAAAATATTTTCAAGCCACCCATTCGTCTTGATTTTAGTTATGCTTTTGACTCGCGAATTTTTTTTTTTTACCCGTAAGTATTGATTTGCTCCACCTGTCTCCACCGATTGATAGTTTTGTTCAATGTACACTTTGTTTCTCTTTGCCGTGTGGTTCTGTGCTTTCTTTGGGAGGAGCAGAGAGGTTCCCGATGGCATCCGAAACTTCTGACGGGCTCACTGCAGCTTGGCCTCCGTGCAGGCCCGGTAGCAGAACTATCGGGGAAACACCAAACAGAGTAGAAGTCGGAGAAATCGGAGAAATCGGAGAAATCGGAGAAATCGGAGAAATCGGAGCCGTCACACGTGGGGAACGTGCCCCCGAACAAGCCCAGAAGTTGGAGAGCAACGTGGACTCTTCAGCGACACACGGGGAGCGACGCCTGAATCCGCGGGTTGAAGAATTCCTTCTTCCAAGGTTGGACGATGAGCCAGAAGTGAGCCAAGTGTGGCAAATCGAGATGCAACAGGCGCAGCCGATCCTACCAAACGGGTATCACTTGGAGGTAAAACTTCTAATCGTTAAAACAGAGGTAACGAGTGATATATCAGACTGTAGCTATGAAATACACAATTGGGTGGTTCTTTTGACCAAAGTCGAAACGGCAGCCAAAAACAACGGGGAAGGCGACACCATTAGCACGACAAATAGAGATGTGCAAGTGATTGTTACTGTTAAAGATAACAAGGTCGACACGGCAGTAACAATCAAGCACCCACTGAAAGGAGGAGTCAGACTTGCAAATGCTGACCAAAACACAACCGACGTAGGAGCTGAGGATGTTGATGTAGTGACAGGAGTTTTCCCACCGGGTTTAGGACGTGGCACCGGCACAGAGAAAACAGAACAGCTTGAAAACCCACTCACTTTCCCAAAGATGGAAACTGAAACGAATCACAACAAATTGACCGAAGCGCCGGTTAATGGAAGCACTTTGGCCGAACGTAATTCAAGGTCCGCGATAAAAGCCGCAAATAAAGCGGCCGGTGAAGTTCACGAGAGCGCCCGTGAGATTCCTAAAGCGCTGCAAGCGGTGCCCTCCAATGCCGCCGAGAAAGCCACAGCCAGCGACGCAGCAGAGGGCACCGGGAGCAGGGCTCCACAGTTGGGTGGCGCAGAGAGCGCACCATTATTAAGCTCCACGTCTCCGGAGCAGCGGCGCAGAGCGGTGCGGCGAGAACAGGTCGTAAAAACAGCCATCGCGCCTCCGCCAAGCACGGCGGGGCACGGCGGGCCTCCTGTTCAAAACGGGGATCGCGCCAAACCGAGGCGAAACACGCAGCCAAAATACGAGGATGTGACAAACGAGGGGCCGAAGCTCAACGCGGGTGCCCGCCGGGCAGAGGCAACCGCTCCGGCAGCCGAGAATTTAACTCCCGAAGGCAAATCTTCAAAAGACGACATTAAAGACGTCTGCATTGGCATCCTTCACCAGGTGGACGAGATAAACGTAAGGAGCGAACAGTCCATTGCTGTCGGTGCTCGTGGCGCCGACCAGGAGAGTAATTGGGGGGCAATTGAAGTGGCAGAATCTGGGACCCCTGCCAGTAAAGTCACGCAGAGGAGCAAACCTACTGTTGCAGTTGAGGAGGCATCGCCAGCTTGTGGCGGTGTTCCAAATAAAGCATCGCACACGTCAAGCGAAGGAACGCACAGGCGTGATGGAGAGAAAGCGCTGGGTGTGCTGGAATCAAAAGATAAAATATGGGTGCCAAAAACGGACGAAATTAAAGAATCAGCTGAGGTGAATTGCAATAACGTAATGAGAACTGATGACGATGCCATGGAAATACGCAGCTTCGACGAATCCAAACAGATGGAGAATGGTTCCATTTCACCCGAGTCACCACCTTTTAAGACACCAAAGCAATCAACCACAATGCAGAGCGGTATCCAAGTGGCATTGCCCGAACTAGCCCCAAAACAAGATGTCGCTCAGGGCAGTGATGAAGTTAAGACCGATAAAAGGGTCCCTTTGCTGTCAAACACCACTCTCAAAGAGACCAAAGGCAACATGTGCTCTGAGGAGGCTATTTCCGAAGCCACCACAGATGTGTCAGCCCGTGGAATCACCCCGGCTGACGTCCATTGCAGAGACACGCAAGCGAAACCCAAAAAAGGATTATTTTCAATTTTCTCTTTTGAAAAAGAAAAAAAGTCACGTCAGACAGCGGCAACAAATGCAGCCAATAATAAACCAAACTCTACGAGCAAAAATGAATGTTCTGCAGCCACAGCTGCAGAAAAAAATGCTGAATTAATGGCCATAAAACCTGACGAGGATGTGCGTGGGACGGCGGGAAAAGGTTTGAACTCGGTAGATTTCACCGACACACAGCAGAACTCGTACCACCCTGGAGTCCCGTTAGAAGTGGCCAACACACTGGCATCATCAGCTGGTGATCCTGCATTTTCTACGGATATTCCTACACAGAAAAGTCACGAAAATTCCATCTATACAGCCAAGGAGAGTGAAGAAAATGCAAAAGTCACCTCTGATAACGTGGTGCACGGAACGAATGGTGGGTCTGAACTTTTCCCATGTGACGAGTCAGTGGGCGAGCCTCTAAACGGGCAGTCCCAACTCTGGCCCCGAGTAGAAGAGGCCTCTTCTGACAGTGCTGCGGCTGAAAAAGAGAGCCCTGGAGGACTGACCATGGAAAAACCTCCCGAGAAGAGATGGGGGTTCTTCTCGTTTTTTTCCTTCGCCAGGTCCACCTCGAACAGCACGCCCCCACAGAGCCCACAGCCGGCCTCAGACATGGCCCAGGAGGTGTGCGGAAACACGGTTCAAAGCAGCGCCGATTTACAAGGCAGCCCTGAAGATGGTACAACCCCCAGCACCGCACGGCCAAGTACGAAACCAGAAAATGACAGTGACAATCTGATGGAACAAAATCAGCAGCATTCCGAGAATTCATCGACTGATACAGAACAGCCAGAGATTGACAATGCAACCGCGATGTCTCGCGAGGGCACCTCCTATAAAAACACGCGGCGGGAGGCAATGACAGCCGTGTCGGGGGGCAATGCAGAAGTAGAATGCCGAGATGCAACTCGAGCAGACTCGGAAGCCCCAGGTGAACCCATTCCTTTCAAAAGCAGCGCTCGCACAGCAAAGTCTGAAGCTGATGTAAATATCGAAAAACCCATTGACAGGTGTTCCGACAAATCAAGCAGCCCAGAAGAGCCACAGGTTGCCGAAACAATCAATGAAAACGCTGCAGTTAAATCTTTCGACAAGACATCTGCGACTGGACCGGAAGGCAAGCCTAGCAGAGGCTTCTTTACACTGTTTTCCTTCAGCAAGTCCACCAGTAAATCGGATGTTTCTGAAACAGAAGAACACACGAACCCACCGGTGAACTGCAGCGAAGAGGAGCCACTGGGAGAGGGAGAATTCCTCGCCGCGGGCAGCCCGATGGACGAAGAGAAGAACGGGACACCGGTTGGTACGAGCCAAAACAAGAAGACATCCAGTTTCTGGTTCTTCCCTGATATTGGCTTCACAGAACCCAAACCGGAAGAACCGACGAGTTAAAGCAATTAGGTTACAGTCCATCATTGCGGCAATGTATTCCCGCACCTCCGATTCACAGTTGGCCACGTACGGTGTGAAATAAGTTCCAACATACATACAATATGTAGGCAAATGATGTTTGATGGGGTTTTTAAAATTATATTGTTTGTTAAAATATATGAAATTATTAAAAAGGATAGTTTTTCGGGGAAATATATTCTCTATCCACTACTGGTTGAAGGACTCCCCTCACACCATTGCCTTCCCTCACGCCATCCCCCACAGTCCAGTACCACTGTAGTGATGAAGGATGATTACAATCTGTCGACTGGGAACTGTTTACGTACATTTTTTTAAGCCCACAGCTTGATAACATTCAACATGTAACTAATATCATGGCAGGACCTCCTTTGCCAGGACCAAAATATAATAATCATGATATGATAAAAACCGTTTGAAAAGAGGCTCAAAAGAAAGCTGTCTCTGGTGTGGGCCAATCAGTTTCAATGACAATGCCATATATTATCAGAGTACGTTTTTTGTTTGCATTCTGACCACAAGCATTGTGGTTAATGCAAACATGATTCCTCGTAAAAGGCTTCAGTTTGGTGTTATAACATCTTAACACCTGTTTTGTTGCCAGAAAAAAAGGTGAAAACCTATTATCATTTAACTAATAGTATATTTAAAACGTGTCCTGGCAAATGCATCGTAAGTCATGCAAGATAAGTGAATTCCGAGTCAAATATCTTCGCAATACCAAATTCCCAACGTGAGCATATACAAGCAGCCATTCCAAATGCAAGCTCTGGAGTGAGTCTGCATGTGTGTGTACGCATGCGTGTTTGCCAATCTCCAGGGCCGCAATGATGCGACTCCCCTGGTGATTTGATGCACTGCATCGGTAACGATTCAATTCTTCAATCAAATTGTATGTGGGGTTGGGGGAGTGGTAGTTGCCCTCATGATAGCAAATGGGAGTGAATTTATTTAGGATTCATTCTGGAAGAAAAAAAATGCATCACTTTTTACCTCTGCAATGACCCGACATGTTCCACTCTCGATAGGCAAGACATTTTCATTGCTATAAATGTATAAGGCATTAAAACGTGTGCTCTTGCCACGCAAAAAAAAAACATCCTTTGAAAATTAACATGCAATAATTAATCATGCCATTTTGCAAGCATTAATACCAAATTTGGTAAATCTTTTGTATTTTATCATCAACATCATTAATCCCCTGCCAGTTGAAGGACTCCTTAAGGCATTGCTTTGTATTTTATGCCTGTAAAAAATGAAAGAATATCGTGTCTGTATTAGATTTAGAAACACCTTCAATATTCAATCTGCTTCTCGACTCTATGAATGCATTTTTGAGATGCCTGAATGCTTTATATCCAGAGGCTATTTCATTAATAGATTTAATATGCATGCACTGATTCAGAATAATGTATCTTACATTGTGCTTTGTGTTTCACTACTTTGTTTTTATCCTGTTTTAGTTTCTCTTGGAAATTACATTATTCACATGGGCTCTCAAATAGTTTTAAATAAAGAGTAATAGTTTATTGATATGGAAATCATGTATGACACTGACCCACTGTATTGCAATGATTGTTGACAACTGGCAGTTCAACCCAATAACCAGCATTTACCATGGTCTTTTCATAGTAATACTAATAATTATTCAACCTGTAACGTGCCACAGTATTTGCTCACTCGCAACGAGAATGAGACGGTGAGAGCCAGAACCAAATACCTCCAAGCTCTGTGGTCCTCTTTGTAATGTTATTGGCCAATTAATATATTTTTTACACGTGTGAGAAAACCCACATGTGTGGGGGGGGGCAACACTACCCCATGTCAGTGTGTGTATGTATGTTGAACTTCTTTCGCACCGTACGTAGCGAACCGTGATAATCGGTGGTGCGGGAACTAATCGGAGATGGAACAGGTGGAGTTCACATTTGCTGTACCGTATTCTCTTGGCAAGCCATGGTGATATGGAACAGGTGGAGTTCACATTTGCCATACCATATTCTTTTGGCAAGCCATGCTATTGCACCTCGACACCCATGGGAAGGGAGTTTTACAACATTTCTATGAGCCACCAACTCTTGCCTCCACAGCGATGGATCACATGCGCATGCCACCACCGCCCAGAGACAATATTGATGTCCAATCACAGCTCTTAGCATTTTGCCTCGACAGGCCCTTCAGATGTCAGAGTCCTACGTCAAGAGCACTGCAGCATATTTAGAAGATAGGGTATGATTTCTGCTCATCTTTATCTACGAACTAAAATTTTAATATGGCGTTTGGCTTGAATTCACAAAAAAAAATCCAAACCATTTTAAGATGTACAATGTTTATTACCCAAGTTTCAATGTAATTATCAGACAAAATGTATACATTTTAACAAATACTCGCCAAAAACTGGATGAAGTACATAATACATCTAAGTGCACATCTGCACCCTCGTTCGCCAATACCGAAATGAAGGCTTGCCGAATAAGTCAAGTGTAATAGATACAATTATAGAAGAAAAAAGCACAAAACAGATGATAACATTTTACATTTCACATCATATCCGTGAAATCTTAAACGTATTGAGTCCAGTGAACACCTTCCATCGGTATCCTGCAGGTGATCTCGGCGGCCGCTGAGATCACCTGCCGCATCATCATCAGGGCATCCCGGTGTAGGGCAGCTTCATTGGGTAGATCGGCCCGTAGCGATCCTTGTGCCAGAGCAGCTTGCGTTCAAGGAAGCGCACCGTGTCAACTGTGAGCACGAGCGTGTGGTACTTGAGCATGCTGTACACGTTCAGCCCTGCAACATGACGGCGTGGTAAGCAGGGGTGCACGACATCAATCGTCCATGACCAACGACAACTTTGGGCGTGCACAGCCACCACCGCCATCGAGCAGACTGCCATGTCAGCATTTAAAAAAAGACATTAAAAACTAGATTACCTGGCCGTCCAGGCTAAATGGGTTTAGGCTCGGACGTTTCTTTTATCGTCTGGGTCTATTTTTAAGGCTATTTCAAGTGTGCTATAAAATAGCTTACCCAATGCAGGCATCACAGTGATGGTCTTCAGTTTTTCTGTTGCCTCCAGGATATTCTCTGGCATCTGTTCATTCCTACAAAAACATTCAAAGTAAACAATCATTGCGTTCATGGGCTTCACTTACGGCTTTATATACAATCCTTCATTGGACATTAGTTAATTGTAAAAAAAAAATACTCACGTAAACAATCTGTCATTGTGTTTTGAATGTCCCACATTTTAAGCAGTTGTATAGTGGTACTGTTAAAACGACGCTGAAGTGAGACGTAACGAAAACGAAGAATGATCACAAAGGGGCATCTCTCGTGGCACTCACACGTCCACGATGAGGACGGAGTCGCCCCACTGTCTGTACTCCGCCAGGTCGAGCAGGTACTGGGGGTCGGCCGTGGGTATGTCCAGGGAGTCGACGATGTGCAAGTCATCCTGCGCACACATCATTTCTGTAGAACTGATTTTTGTGTTTAGTTGTGCTTCACCCGCACCTTCGATTAGCACAGTTGGCTAAGTACGGTGCGAAAGAAGTTCATCATGCACCGACACCATCATTTTATTTAAAGCACACCTCGAGCTTGAGAATAGAGTCTCAAAGCACCTGTATGACCCTTTGTCAATCCAATGCCGGATGAAGGCCTCTCCACACCATGTGGGTCATGGGGGTTATTTAACCCATGCCTGTCAACCCCTTATCTATACCTACCTTATTACAGACCAATTCAGACCTTATTGGTCACCCCGTGCCCTTATACATCTCAACGTTCATCCTACAAATTCCAATCACAAGGGAGAGGCACAAACAAATAGACAAAAACAATGGGTTTTTTGCCCGTATTGAAACGGCTATATGTCGTATGGACCTGAAAACTCAATTTCCCTGTACAAGAATATGGGTAAACCATGTGGGTTGACAGGTATGTTAACCATACTTCACCATTCTGGCCAGTGTGGAATGTTGAAGGTAGGGAGCATAGTCGTAGGAACAGAGCCACAGTACAATGGATTTTATTGCACTTCCAACCCACATTACATTATTCAACCCCAATTACTCTTATATAACTGTTTCAAGTATCAATAGGAAAGCAATGCCTCTGTCGAACGAAGCGGACCGTACCTGTGCGTGCTTTACACTGAGGGCAACTGTGAGACCCTTGACGCGGACCTTCATAGGAAGCATGTAGTAGTAACTGATCGGGCCCCGAGGGCCATGCGCCACGCCACCTGCCGCACACGGTGTCGCATCACATTAACCAAATGCCACCTCACACCACTGCGCACCACTGGCGAGAGCTAACACAGGACGAAGAAATGCGTCAGCCACACGTGCTTTCTAGATCACACCACCAAACTGCATCACCGTGCTGCATCAGCGAGCGCTAACACAAAGGCACAAGCGTGCCATCCTCACCTCCTTTCCAGATCGGGGACCGGATGCTGCCGTGTCGTGCGCGTCCGCTGCCCTTCTGATTCCACGGCTTGCGACCACCGCCGCGCATCTCAGCGCGTGTCTTCGCTTTCGCGTAGCTCTGTGAATGTTGACAGGTCACACGTGTGCCGAGGGCATCGATGTAGCCACAACCAGTAAGCTGAACAGTATCTCTGGCGCTACTGCAAATGCGTACATGGGTGCTGGAATTAAAAAAATATATTTTTTTGTCAAATAAACTGCACGCATATTAAGTTTATATGTGCTGCTATCTATTTGCTGTGAAATAGAGCACTCACAATCCTCTTGAAATTCTTCTGCCATATTAAGACTTGATGTAGGATGTCAAGCCTAATGAGAAAACAAAATGTAAAAAATGTTAATAGCAGAAATACATAAAGAAAAACACCATTACAAATTATGACAGTCCCCGTATGGGTACAAAAGACTACACCAACTGACCTCAATGAGCCATTCTTTAAAATAACTGGTTGTTTCCCTCCTGAATTTCCACACTAATTTCCGTGAATTGCATTGGCTCAAAATTCAGCAAACAAAACTTGATGACAGCAACTCAGATGCTCTTTTTAATTTTAACATAGAGACATTCAACACAATGTACAATTTAAATAAGGAGTGGATCTGTGACAAAGTGGTTCCCACACTGCACTATGAACCTGATGACATTTAATCCCAGGCCATGGCTGAAATCAGTGCCAAGTGTATCTGTACAAACTCACACTGCGTGAAGTAAAAACAACCCCCATGACAACAACGGATTGACAAAGAGCTATAAATACAATATCACAATTTAATAACCACCAACAGAATATGTGACCTACAGTGTGGCAAAAAACTCAACACATTGCTCATGCATATTGCCATAAAAGAAAAAGTACATATTAAGTGACATTTTTGGCAATGGCTCGTGATTTAAATATGAAGGGCCATCGGCAAAAACGTTGCCTATTTTTCATTTTAAGGCAATTTTATTGATGTGTAGAATTTTTTGTTATTTGTACTTAAGCACAACTGCCAACGCAGTATCACCACATAATTTACCGGATGGCAATAGGGTCTAACAGCAAATACTGCTTCACCAATCAATGTAAAAAATCGCTCGCAATGGAACAAAGTGTGTGTTGCGTCACTGTGTGCGCCACAAGAAGAACGAGGAATGGGGCCGCACCGTGGGGGGACACCGAACACGTCCGGGTGGAGGTCGACGAGGCCCAACTGATCGACATCAAAACCGCGCAGAGACTCCAGCCATGCCTGGCGCATGGGCGCATACACGGGGGCGGCCACCTCGCAGGGCCACACCACGGACTCTTTGGTAGAAAGGGAGGAACGACAAGCGCACACGATTGAGTCTACGCACGTGCTTTCTAAAATATAACCCAAATAAATGAGTAAAAAAAGACATGGATTATTTAACACAATGCATCATTTGGTTATTAGTAAGAACATAAAATATGGCACACACAGACGCGTTAAATATAAAGAATTAAATTAAACTTTGAAGAGTTAAAAATGGAAAAACACATTCTCACCAAAAAAAATGGTCAGCCTATTATCTTTGAAAAAGTTGGAATTATGAGATAAACATATCAATGACAAAAAACTAAATTTCCTTTCCCATAAAGGCAGAACTGAAATGACAACAGGAATGGGCTTCATGGGAAACTGCCAAGGCTGTCATTCCATGGAAGGAAGTTGTCACAGCTCATCACTCTCTTCTAAAGGGTAGCCTATGGCAGCAAGTGACTCGGTCGAAATTATTCTCTCCCACAAATTGCAGGAGCAATGTCTGGCAATTAGTGGCCTTGTTCATTTCAAGGGGCATTACTGTTCTTTCCAATGCTATAATTCCTAGCAAAAAACAGCATTATTTTTACTTGATTTTAGAATACCAATCAAAGATGCATTTTTTTTTATCCGAGCTCCAGGTGGGCAACTAACATGTATTAATCAAGCCTCTCCTACACTGTTGGGAACGTCTGTCATTGTAGTTTACATGCTATTACCAATAAACAACAATGTTGTTACATTGGAATACATTTTCTGAGTCAATGGAACACCTTCTGGACAAAATTACGTTTTCAAGAACACAAGTTTTATTTTGTATTTTTTTTATGTCCTTAACATATGCATTTGGCCTGGGCTTCATATAAACTTGGGAGTGTGTAGATCAGCAACTCGGAAAATATTCCCACACCCGACACACATAATCCATTATCGCTCTCCCTATGGCTATGGCTACTAGTCACATGCCTACACCAATCTACCAGCGACCCAGAATATCGTCCGTAATTACGCCGTGCTTACAGTATTTTCCACTCCAGGCCAGAGAATTGTGAATTACTTGTGTAGTGGTGATACGCGCTGGGTGTATATGTCGTGTGCCAGCGCGTATGTACGGGTGTGTGTGTGGTGACGCGCGCTGACGGGGAGGAGCAGGCGTCAGTGCGCGGGTGGGGGTAGTGCTGCTGATTGGCTGTGTGCCGGTGACGCGCCCAGAGGGAGTGATCGGGTAGCAGCGCGGTGTGATTGGTCGGAGAGTGGAAACACGCGCTGAGCGGAACCGGATCGTGGGGATAGCGCGTGGGGATTGGGTAACGGAGGAGCGGTGCCGACGTTGAGGTCCGCATCCGCTCCGTCTCCCGGGAAGAAGGGGTATATAAGGTGATGCACAGAGGAGCAAGGGGCAGAAGTGGAACCATCTAAGAATGAAGACGAAGGTGTAGGGATAGAGCCCGGAGAGGAGAGAAATGGAGAGTAGAAGAGAGTAAGGTATAGTGTGTAGCCAGCGAGATAGAAAGGTCTACACGAGCTGAGTAATGTATAGTGTGTAGCCAGCGAGATAGAAAGGTCTACACGAGCTGAGTAATGTATAGTGTGTAGCCAGCGAGATAGAAAGGTCTACACGAGCTGAGTAATGTATAGTGTGTAGCCAGCGAGATAGAACGGTCTGCACGAGCCGAGTATGCATACGGTGTAGCCAGCGAGAGAGAACGGTCTGCACGAGCCGAGTATGCATACGGTGTAGCCAGCGAGAGAGAACGGTCTGCACGAGCCGAGTATGCATACGGTGTAGCCAGCGAGAGAGAACGGTCTGCACGAGCCGAGTATGCATACGGTGTAGCCAGCGAGAGAGAGGCAAAGTCTACACGAGGAGAGAGAGAGGAGTGTAGCAGAGGCGCAGAGTCTACACGAGGCGAGAGAAGGGTGTAGCCGAGGCGCGGAGTCTACACGAGGCACAGAGAGCCGGCAGCACAGAATCCTGAGTCAAGAGAAGTGCGGTGTGAAGAAGAGAGGCCACGCGTTGTATTGTTACAAGTCAAGATTTAATAAAAGAAGTGTGTTCCCGTCAAGGAGTTTCCTGCCGTCATTTTCCAATACTTCATCTGGCGTCAGAAGTGAAACGGGCTTCCAAGTATGGAGACGAGGAAGACCCGTAGGACCCACGGGATTGACCGCGAGGAAGACCTGGACGACTCGGAGCCGCTGGTGGCGGGGGGTGAGGAAGAGGACTTGCCCACGCTGCAGGGTCCGTCGACGGCGCCGGCCGAGCGACCGGGGACAGACGCCGGGCTTCGTGAGGCGCACTCCCGACTGGCGGAGCTGCTGCTCGCCGCCGCGTCCATCTTGGCGGAGATCAGCTCGTCGGGAGGAGCGGGGACGGTGGGGGACATTTTACAAGGTCGCCCCGCAGATTCCCGCCAAAACGAATGGGGGATTCCCGCCATTGCGCCTGGGCCTACTTTTGGCGGGAACGGCGAGCGCCACGTGGTGGTGGGTTCCCAAGCGCGCGCATCGACTTCATCAGCGCGCGAGGGGGTCCGCCATCTTACGTCTGCTGCTGGAGCCGCCATCTTAGACACCGACGGACAGGCGGAGAGGAACCACGAGGCGAATGACTTCATTTTTCAGCAGCGCCTGCCCACGTTGTCAGCCTTCAAGGCGGAAGGCGGAGACTGGGGCCAATTTCAGCGAAGGTTTTTGGCGCATCAAGAGATGTCAGCGTGGTCCGATGCTACGGCGCTGCGGGCATTGCCCGCCATGCTGGACGACGATGCGCTCGCGGCCTTCAGGGCTGCACGGAAGTCGGACCGCTCCACGCTGAAGGATGCGCTGGGTTTGTTGGCCAGGGTCTACGGGCCTCCCTCTACATGCCGCCATCAGTTCTACGCAAGACGGAAAGCGGCCACGGAGACCGCGCTGGCCTATCGCACGGCGTTGCTGGCTCTTGCTGATGCTGCGTTCCCTCGGATGGACGAGGAGGGCCAAGACGCGATGGTTTTGGAGCAGCTGCTCAAGTTGGCGCAGGACCTGGGGGTCCCTATCAACACAGCTGACGACATTGATATTTCTTCTTTGAGAGTCGCCACGAGTATTCAAGCGCACGAGGCCCTACAACGGAAGCAAGGCGTTGGTTGCAACGCTGCTGTCGTCGCAGCCCCGGGGTTGGTGGTCGCCGAACCCCAAGTCGTCAGCCCACGAGAGGAGGCGTTCGCCACGGGACGACCAGGGGACTGGAGGCCGGGGGCCCGGTCGCCTCTGCGATCGGGCCGAAAGTCGGAGCAACCAAGATCTACTCCGACCCTCGTCACGTGCTATAACTGCGGCCTCCGGGGCCACGTGGCGTCCGGGTGCCGCGCTCCGCGGCAGCGCGCCATGGGAGCTCGGCTGGACGACGACCGAGAGCCCAAGTCATCTCTACAATCCCCGGTGTCTCGGAACTGACAGCTGCCGATCACCGGCGGCCGGATCTCCGCGGCGGGGCCGGCCCTTTCAGGCCCGTTCCGCGCCGTCTGGAGCGGCCGGAACCGCCGGACGGTCGTCAGTGTCCCGCCCCATACGATGGACCAGCCAGACGGACTCGCGCCAGGTCGTGCTACTTTGCATGACCTGCCTCGTGAGGAGTCGGGGCAGCTGGAGCGCCTCGTCACTGCGTGTAGTCGCAGGGACGTGGGGCGCGTTCGTTTCGTATTTGCTCGTATCGTGTTATTGTTGACTTTTCGCGTTCATTGTCAATCTGTACATAGTTATTCTTGTTGTTGTTGTTGTTGTGTTATGTTACGGGGCACACTCGGGGGGTTATGGGGTTTTTTTTTGTTGGTTGTCGTTTTATCGTCGTGGTTGGTTGTTGTTAGCAGCCGGGCCGGCTGCGAGCTATGTGGGAGGGGGTGATGTAGTGGTGATACGCGCTGGGTGTATATGTCGTGTGCCAGCGCGTATGTACGGGTGTGTGTGTGGTGACGCGCGCTGACGGGGAGGAGCAGGCGTCAGTGCGCGGGTGGGGGTAGTGCTGCTGATTGGCTGTGTGCCGGTGACGCGCCCAGAGGGAGTGATCGGGTAGCAGCGCGGTGTGATTGGTCGGAGAGTGGAAACACGCGCTGAGCGGAACCGGATCGTGGGGATAGCGCGTGGGGATTGGGTAACGGAGGAGCGGTGCCGACGTTGAGGTCCGCATCCGCTCCGTCTCCCGGGAAGAAGGGGTATATAAGGTGATGCACAGAGGAGCAAGGGGCAGAAGTGGAACCATCTAAGAATGAAGACGAAGGTGTAGGGATAGAGCCCGGAGAGGAGAGAAATGGAGAGTAGAAGAGAGTAAGGTATAGTGTGTAGCCAGCGAGATAGAAAGGTCTACACGAGCTGAGTAATGTATAGTGTGTAGCCAGCGAGATAGAAAGGTCTACACGAGCTGAGTAATGTATAGTGTGTAGCCAGCGAGATAGAAAGGTCTACACGAGCTGAGTAATGTATAGTGTGTAGCCAGCGAGATAGAACGGTCTGCACGAGCCGAGTATGCATACGGTGTAGCCAGCGAGAGAGAACGGTCTGCACGAGCCGAGTATGCATACGGTGTAGCCAGCGAGAGAGAACGGTCTGCACGAGCCGAGTATGCATACGGTGTAGCCAGCGAGAGAGAACGGTCTGCACGAGCCGAGTATGCATACGGTGTAGCCAGCGAGAGAGAGGCAAAGTCTACACGAGGAGAGAGAGAGGAGTGTAGCAGAGGCGCAGAGTCTACACGAGGCGAGAGAAGGGTGTAGCCGAGGCGCGGAGTCTACACGAGGCACAGAGAGCCGGCAGCACAGAATCCTGAGTCAAGAGAAGTGCGGTGTGAAGAAGAGAGGCCACGCGTTGTATTGTTACAAGTCAAGATTTAATAAAAGAAGTGTGTTCCCGTCAAGGAGTTTCCTGCCGTCATTTTCCAATACTTCACTTGTACTCAAAAATTGGCTGTGACAAAGTGTCACGGCTATTGGAGGTAACTAGGTTCATTGCAACTGTGTTTGCTCAACCAGACAGTAGAGTCAAGACAACATTGTCATTTCATGTTAGGCAAACGAATTCAGGTGGTCAGATTATAATACTTTAGAGCATAGATGCATTAATAATCGAGTACAACGGTTTCAGACCAGGTATAATTAAAGTGCAAGCATCATGGATGGGTAGAAGGATTGGGGGAACACGTGGGTACCTGGGTGGGCTGCATGGCATAGGCTGGCGTGACTGACCACGACAGGTAATTTTGGCCCCACTCCAGCCAACAGCAACTACATCAGCAAAAATAACAACACCACCAACAAAAACGTATGAGTTCATATGCACGGCTTGAATCAAGCCAACCCATCATACCACTGAGGTCCATAAATTGAGAAAATTAAAATTACAACCAACTCCACGACAGGTACGTGAAATGTACAATACTGGCTTGGTATGGCGATTAGCACCGTCAGATACTGGGCACTATGAAACGCCAGACACACCTAGGCACAGAGCTTGAAACCTGAGTGGTACGAGCTAAGTTTCTCCGACATGACCCCTAAACCACCAGGCCACCTCGTCGCGTCCACAACCTATCCCTCTACCCCTCGCCTCTAAACTCATCATCTCCACTCACCCCTGACCCCTCTCCACTCACTCCTGTATTCATAACCCCCTGCGCTCTCTCCCATAACCTTCCTCACCCTCTCGTCTCACTCTCCGCCCTCTCCCTCACCATGCACGCTCCCTCTCTTCTCCACTCACCCTCCACCCTCTTCCCAACTCTCTCCCCTCACCACCTCTCCCCTCACCATGCACCCTCTCTCGTCTGACCCTCGCCCTCTCTCCCCTCACCACCTCTCGCCTCACCCTGCACCCTCTCTCGTCTGACCCTCACCCTCTCTCCCCTCACTCTGCACCCTCTCTCGTCTGACCCTCACCCTCTCTCCCCTCACCACCTCACCCTACACCCTCTCTCGTCTGACCCTCGCCCTCTCTCCCCTCACCACCTCTCGCCTCACCATGCATCCTCTCTCGTCTGACCCTCACCCTCTCTCCCCTCACCACCTCACCCCACACCCTCTCTCGTCTGACCCTCACCCTCTCTCCCCTCACCATGCACCCTCTCTCCCCCAACCACCTCTCCCATCGCCCTCTATCGCCTCAACTCTCTCCCCTCACCACCTCACCCTGCACTCTCTCTCGCCTCAACTCTCTCCCCTCACCCTGCACCACCTCTCCCATCGCCCTCTATCGCCTCAACTCTCTCCGCTCACCCTGCACCCTCTCTCCCCTCACCACCTCACCCTGCACCCTCTCTCGTCTTAACTCTCTCCCCTCACCCTACACCCTCTCTCGCTTCTCACCACCTCTCCCATCGCCCTCTATCGCCTCAACTCTCTCCCCTCACCCGGGGCGCGGCGCCCCGGAGTTGTCCCGCCAGCAGCCCGAGCATCACTTCGCGATCCCCGCTCCAGCACCACGAGGGCTCGAGGTCAAGCGCCGGGTGGTCTACTTCTGGGGTCGCGGACAGCGACACGACTCAAAATTTTATTTTAGTCACAAAAATATTAAATTCTTCCTCTATTGAAAGACATTCAATCAGAGGTTATATTTAATACAAGTCAAAGCAAAAAAATAAACTGTTGTAACTTGTGTATTGTTGGAGGCTACTCAAAAGTGTATCCGGTTCGCGGACTGCCCGTTCACGGGGGGAGGGTTCGTATCGATATCATTTAAAACAACTTTTTTTAAATCGATTCACGCGGTAATGGCACGGTCTATTATTAAGCTCATCGATGGTTTGGAACGCACACGACCCATGTTCAAACTCGATCTTTGCCATCGCAGACGGCACGAGACGCCGTTCAACGCAAACGAGACGGAACAACGCAACCGAGCGGCTGCAGACGAAAATCGACTCTTGATTTTTCGATTCCATTTCGGAATCGAATCGGATCGCGTTTGGATCGTCACACGTGCGGCGAGAGTGAACGACGGCGGGCGGAGTGGGGCCAGCGACCATTGTCTGGGAGACGCTGCGAGCAGGACACGGCGAGAGGACATCCCTCCACCGCACGCCCCCCGTGTGAGAGAACATGTTCTACCATGTGAGTGCCTCGCGTTAGGCGGCCAGGGACATCGACTTAGCGAGACTCTGGAGGACCCAGGGCCCTGGTTCAACCAGGGGCGTTGTGGAGTCCCGGTGACTTCCAATGGTGTAAATGAGTTCTGACCTGGTTACATTAAATATGATAATTGGTTTTTTACCCTTTTATCTGGCTAGCAACAAAACTGTCTCAGATGGTGTTGGACCAGATGACGCCGAAAGGCGGATTCCAACATCATGTGAGACTAGGCTCTAAGGAAAGCTGTCTCGGGTGTGGACCAATCAACTTCAAGGACAGTGCATACATTATCAGAGTTATGTTTTTTGTTTGCATTATGACTGCAGGTATTGTGGTTTATGCAAACATGACTCCTTGTAAAAAAGGTGTCAGTTTTGTTGCCAGATAAAAGGGTAAAAAACCAATTATATTTTCTTGGACTGTGGTGGGGCTCCAGCTGTTCGAGGATTAGTGGGTACTGTGGCTGAGTACATGGAGCCTCGGCCGTCGGGTTTAGAGTGGGGACTGACAGAGGCTCCCGTACGCGCGGTCTTGGAAAATGGGAAATTAGTGATTCTGCAGAACTTTAAAGTGATTAAAAGCTACGACTCTTTGAGTGAAAACGTTTTATTTTTCGAGATGTTCATCGTTTCCTTCCACTTTGTTTGAGATGAATTCATTATTTTCCCCGTCTCGGATGAAATATGCTGCGACGTTTCGTTGTGTGCATCGGTGGAATCTTTTAGACGTCTCCACGTAGCCGCCACACGTGTGCCCTGTGTACTGTCTGCGTGTTTTGTGTCTCCCGAGCAGATTTCCCTGGAGCATGAGATTCTCCTGCATCCTCGATACTTCGGACCCAACCTACTGAACACTGTGAAGCAGAAGCTCTTCACTGAGGTGGAGGGAACCTGCTCTGGAAAGTACGCGGGGGTGGTCCTCCTTTTAGGACTGGGCCAAGGTCCGGTTGTTTACACGATCTTGTGCTGAAATGCTCGACTTTCAACAGACATTTCAAAAATCCACTATCGGATAAAGGGCCTCCCCCACTACGGACGGCTTGTGAGGGCCAGAGGTGGGACAAAGTCATTGTTATGCAAGTCCAAGTCGAGTCGCAAGTCATCAAATTCATGACTCGAGTCTGACTCGAGTCCAAGTCACATGACTCGAGTCCACATCTCATAGGTGGGACAAAGTCATTGTTATGCAAGTCCAAGTCGAGTCGCAAGTCATCAAATTCATGACTCGAGTCTGACTCGAGTCCAAGTCACATGACTCGAGTCCACACCTCTGGTGAGGGCTATTCGACCGAACACAATTTGGCCATATGTAAAATACTCATCCAAAGCCCATTACGTTGCTTCAGTTAACAACAACAACGTTGCAACTCTCTGAGTTGTAACATAGAATCTAACACACTCAACACAAATTGGTCAGTTACATTAATGTTATTAATTGGCGTGATGTTGTCAAGTTCAAGATCAAGTTCATTTATTAGGTATAGCCCTGTGAGCCATTCGGCTCTTGAATCGGGTGCAACCGCAACAAACAAAAAACAAAAACATGAACAAAACAACATCTTAAAGTGAATATGTGACTCATTAGTTCTGTGGGCACCATCTGACGTGTAATGCTGTGTCTCTGCAGGTATGGCTTCGTCATTGCGGTGACCACTATTGACAATATTGGCGCCGGCATGATCCAACCCGGAAGGGGATTTGTCCTCTACCCAGTTAAATACCGCGCCATCGTCTTCCGCCCGTTCAAAGGCGAGGTGGTCGATGCCGTTGTCACTCAAGTCAACAAGGTATTTCACAGGTTGGCTTGTGCTACACCCATCATTGTTCAACTATAATATCGGAATGTTTTCATGAATTTGGGGATTATGTCCAGGGATCTGATGTCAATTCTTTAGCGTGACTGTAATGAGGTGTACAAGATGACCAGCATAGAATTAAACTATTAAATTATCGCCGCTTGCCTCCACCCCCAGGTTGGCCTGTTTACGGAGGTCGGCCCAATGTCATGCTTCATCTCCAGACATGTAAGCATTGGTTACAACATGATGCACAGCAACGGCAGATATGTTACCTGTGTAATAATTTACTCGCATATGGATTCGATTGTTCTGGAGGATGTTTAAGTTGTTTTGCAAGTCTTTGTTAATGTGTGTACTCTTCGTTTTCACAGTCTATTCCATCGGAGATGGAGTTTGATCCAAACTCAAACCCACCGTGTTACAAAACTACTGATGAGGTATTGTGCAGCTGAAATCGCACATCGAACAGTTTGCAAAACTACGACAAATCAGAGTTTATACTTAATTAACGTTTTATTTTAAACAGGACGTTGTCATCCAGCAAGATGATGAAATCAGGCTCAAGATCGTGGGAACAAGAGTTGACAAAAACGACATTGTAAGTGTTCAATACTTAATGCACACACAACTTCATGCACTCAGTATTTTCAAATGTGAATAAATCCATATCTTTAACAATGATACGTTAATTTAATGTTCAATGTTTCGTGTGCAATGTATGGTCTGACTTTATCCTTTGTTTATTCAGTTTGCCATCGGCTCCCTTATGGACGATTATTTGGGTAAGTGTATAACCATCTTATACATTGAAGCATAACACTTACGATTATTGCATAATAAGGTGTATAAAACAAATATGTACTTACATGATGTGTTATGATGAATTGTCATACAAAAGCACACTGTTTAAACTTATGTATGTTTGTTGTTTAGGTCTTGTCAGCTAAATTGCTGCACTTCGAAGATGCTGGGATGGCTACAGATTCAACCGTGTTAATATTTTTTCAATCATAACACACTGGCATAAAATAGAAATAATACTTTGATAGTTTGCATCAACAGAAAATATTATTTGAAAATGGATCTTTGTAGGTTAAATGATAAATGAACATTGTTCAAATGTAAGTTGTTGCTTTTTTATATCTTTGAATAAATGTACATCAGACTAATTGTTGACCTGTCTGTATATACAATTTCATTACATGTCTTAATTTAAACAAAATAACTTTTTTTCCCAGAAAACTTACTCGGTCTTCTTATTCCAAAAATAATGTAGATTTGCAGTTTATAAAAAGGTACAAATTCTTGTAATTCTGAATCCGAATCTTTCTTTAGACTGGAGGAATCTGATGAACTATGAAGCTTTTTTTCACAGATGTCCCAAAGGACAGTAAACTTAATAGGTGCATTAAAATGTGCATATACATGGGAAATATTATTCAAGGTATTAACAGGAGAAAATCCTATTAAATTCACAAAAATAACTGAAATAAATATGCCCCCATGCCATATCAGTGATGGGGGGTTGGAACATACTTCACCAGTTTCTGGTTAAATGATTCACACAAAAAACAGGATGTACAAGCACAATGTGCGTACTTAATATATGTTTATTACAATATGAATAACCCAATGGATATCCATAGTAATGTATATGCGTTCATTAACCCCCTCTGGCCTTTGCACCTGATTGACTCAAAAGTAACATCACATGTTTCCCTCTAAGAATGAAACAGGAGGATTTATCTACAACTCTGGCTCTTGCCTGATGATGCTAGTTGTAATTACCGGCGAATTGTAAATGTTGTGGATTTACTTTCCAACACACCGGTGTGTTGTACTCGTAAGGAATTTGCATGTTTTGTTTTCGTGACAAACCTTGCTAATTGGTGGTGGTGGGTTAAACTACACATTTATATTTATGCGATCTAACCTAAAAAAAAACTCATGGATAAATTATACTGCTTCTTGATGAGGATTGAATGGCGTGTAGGATTCAGCACTGGTTCATATCTCACTCGCTGCTCGTGTTAGGCATGTCCATGTTTTATAACGAAGTGTGTGAAACGCTCTGGAATGTTTGGTAATACAGGAACAATGCATACCTGTTACAACCCATACGGGTTACCCGCATTCTTGTACAGGGAAATTGAGTTTTCAGGTCCAGAGTTTTCAGGTCCATATGGCGTATAGCCGTTTAACTACGGGCAAAAAATGGTCTGCGTGTTTCTCCCTGGTGATGGGACTTTGTCGGATGAACGTTTATATTTATAAGGGCACGGGATGGCCAATAAGGTCTAAATTAGTCTAATAAGGTAGGCACTGATAAGGGGTTGACAGGTATGGCTATGCTTGTTTTTTCACGTGTATTAAACTATTATTACACGTGTTTATTGTTACACGCATGATCCCGTTTAGCAATTTGACTATTTTACGACAAAGATCCGCAGTGTGTGAGCACGGCAACAACAAAGTGGATGAGAATAAGTACAGGTTCCTGAAGGAATATCATAATCTTTATTTTGACTGCAGGAATCCGGTTATAGCTATGAAGCTCTTTTCCAAAGATGTTCCAGCAAACAGTACAAAAACAAACACCGGTAGGAGTGCAAAATAGGTCACTCAAATATTAATAATTACTGGTCATACTCTTGGTTCTTTCGGTAAAGTCACGTAGGAATAAAATAAATGAAATCACGACGTTTCGGGCGCAACACAAGTGCCCGTCATCAGGTGGGACAACCACAGCAAGAAACAATTGCTGAAGTGGGCAAAAGGGTCTGCTTGTAACAAGAGGCTATACAAGCAGTCACGAAAACTTCAAATCTACTTGTCAGAGTTATGCTGTCAGCAGAGGGCAGTGCAGCGAAATCGCACCGTGTCTGCTTCTACGGCCCCCGCAACGACCAGCGTGGTGAAGTATGGTCACAGAACCGTGCCCACGGCGTGGAGAAGCGGGTCCTCGTCCAGCAGTGGAGTAACGAAGAGGACTTCACACGACGTAGCTGTCAACCCATGCGGTTTACCCCGTATTCTTGTACATTGAAATTGAGTTTCCAGGTCCACGCGGCGTACAGCCGTTTCAATAAGTGCAACAAAAACATGTTTTGTCTATTTGTGTTTCTCCCATTTGATGGGAATTTGTAGGATGAACGTTGAGATGTATAAGGGGCACGGGGTGACCAATAAGGTTTGAATTGGTCTGTAATCAGGTGGGGCACTGATCAGGGGGTGACAGGAATGACGTGTAACTGACGGTACAGCACGTCTAACGCTAACACATTCCTGCGGAGGGAGCTGGTAGGAACGTTGGGTTGCTCGGTCAATGGCCAGGGTCAACGGCGGCGTGGTGTATTCCGCAAATCTGGCCGACTGAGAGGGCGGGCACAAGCCGGCGTGAGTAGGTGAAACGTTGCGTTTTATAAGGGCACCACGAGGTGACCAGCCCCTCCCCACCCAGCCCCACCCCTCCCACCCCCCACCCAGCCCCTCCCAGCCCCACCCTCCCCACCCAGCCCCTCCCCACTCAGCCCCTCCCCACCCAGCCCCACCCCTCCCATTTTTGGATGCACGACGGACGGACGGACACAATAATCCCCTGTGGGCTGGTGGAACCAGGAGGTTCCTACCAGTATAAGCACTCCGCTTATACATGTGGTGTAGTAATGTATTAAAATAAACACTACGCTTATGTGCTGTAGTTATAATGTATTAATATAAACACTACGCTTATAAATGTACTGGACGATATTAAAATAAACAGCTTATAAATATACTGTAGTAATACAATAAACACTACGCTTAAAAATGTACTGTAAGATAAAAATAAACACTACGCTTATAAATGTACTAGAGTATTACAATAAACACTAAGCTTGTAAATATATTGTAATAAAATAAACACGACGCTCATAAATGTGTTATGGTATTAAAATACACACTAAGCTTATACATGTACTGTAAGTATTAAAATAACCACTATGCTTATAAACGTTCTGTAGTAATAAAACAAACACTAGGCCGATGTTTGTGCTGTAGTAATAATGTACTAAAATAAACACTACGCTTATGTGCTGTAGTAATAATGTATTAAAATAAACACTGCGCCTAGGTTAGGCCGAGGCGGTTGCCTTAGGCAACGCGTGACGTCACGCACAAGCGCCCTCTCGCGCACCCATTGGCTGCGGCGGCGACGGTCACGTGGCCCACGCGAGCCCCACCCCCCTCCCGCGTGTCGTTCGTGCGGGCGGGCATCGGATTCCGGCAGCAGCAGAAGAATCGTCGCAAAGTTCCTCGTCCCGTTGCTCATCGCCGCAGCCCTAATCATCAGTACAAGCTGACAGCGACGACGACGACGAGTAAGGTTCCATCGGCCCGCTCAGGAGCGTCGCCGATGACCACGCGACTCCGCCGAGGTGACGAGGAAGGCCTGGCCGCCTACCGCGCTAGCCTGAGAGGTAGAGTCCCGGAACGTCGGCACCCACCAGGAGCCACGAGGTCGCGGTCCCTTCAGTCTCGAGCACAACTCCCCCCTGGGTCTCCTTTAAGCCATGGGCTCCTTAGCCACGAGATCGGGGCCACCTTAAGCCACGGCAAAGGGAACCCTTCAGTGCTGAGAACGGATCACTTTTTGCGTTCTTGAGGACGACTTTTATTACACTGGTCAACACACTTTTTCTGGCATAAGGTATTCTAACGGTTTTAAGGTAATTTTGAGGTGTTGATTCCAAATCTGGCATCAGTTTTTGTCTATCACAGGGTTTTGAGATATCAAATATTGCATTTTCAATAAAAGCTGCAGAAGAAAAATATTTAATAAATGTGGATATCTACATAAAATGATATTATAAACACACTATCCTAAAAATACAGCACCATATTTTAACACTAAAGCAGTCACTGACTCGCAACAACTTGCAATCATAAGTGACAGAGTTCATTTCGGGTAAAATCAATGAAAATGGGGTATGCCGATAGCATAAAAATAAAATGTGATAGAGCAAATCTGAGATCAGATTTGAAATTAGTCTAAAACAGCTGCAAAATTCCAGGCCAGAAAAAAATGTTTTTTTTTGTTGACCAGTGTTATTATTATTGTTCCACCCTTATGTATCCCAGGATATGGGATTGCTTTAGTCCGGAGAATTGTCAGCAGGAGGCTACCCTCGTTTGTGTGTCCTCTCTCTACCACGGACGTAGCTGCCAAGCGAGCAGGCGGTGCGATTCCACCGGGTGTCGTCAAGCCACGAGCACGGGGTCAATTTTGTTCCGAGAAACCCCGAGGACGACGTTCCATTCGCTTCGGTGGTGCTCTCATCCCCAAGATCCCGTTCTTGGTGTATCCCCTCGCTGGGAGGACGGGGTCGCCATCGCCGTTCGATCCCGTGGTCTTATAAATACAGCTTAATGACGGCTCGTTTTAAAGGCCGGCGAGCATAGTGCTGGCCCGTGTCCCAAAACTTTAGTGCAGTGCTTGGTACCTGGAGTCTTGAAACTCTGACCGAGGGCTGAAACCACAGCAACAGGCGGGAATTGGTCACTAGGATCGCCACTCGGCTGTGTTAGAATCAGCCGAGTTAGAATCAAAATCCGATAAGCTATGAAGCTCTTTTTTCCACATGTCCAGCCTGAGTGCTTGCAGCCCCCCATTGTAACCACACGGGGCCGCCAAAGCAGCGGCCACAGATAGGACCGCAAACGAGCAGGGGTGAATATTACATTGTCCCACTGAATGAACTGGGAAAGTGAAACAAAACAACGCGTTTCCTTCCGTGCATAGTCCACGCTTGGGCGAGATCAACCTTGCCCACGATTAAAATCGTGTACTGTAGTGTAGATGGCAACTAACGCGCTTAGCATCCTCGAGTTTGATAACCCCGAAATCTTTTTTTAGTCACCAAATATAATTAAGCTGCGCGTTTGAACCGTTTCCTGTAGAATATGCCCCTTAGTTGCAACACAAAATGAGCCAGTTGAGACTAGAATTGTCTTTTTAAGAGAGATCTGAGATTTTTAAAAAAATACATGAAACAACAAAATGTTGTGTGCTAATAGGGGTTTTCCCCTTTTTTCTGGCAACAAAACTGACACCTTTTGCAAGGAATCATGCTTACATTAACCACAATACTTGCAGTCAAATGAAAACAAAAAACAATACTCTGATAATTTATGCATTGTCTTTGAAACTGATTGGTCCACACCAGAGAGGATAGTATAGAGAGCTTTGTGTTTTGACTTATCAGACAATGCATAAATTATCAGAGTATTGTTTTTTGTTTTCATTTGACTGCAAGTATTGTGGTTAATGTAAGCATGATTCCTTGCAAAAGGTGTCAGTTTTGTTGCCAGAAAAAATGGGAAAACCCCTATTAGTATATTTTGGTACTGGCAAAGGAGGTCCCATGATGAAAATGTTGTGTGTAAATAAAAAAAAGTTAGTCTGGCATTCAGCCTAGCGTTTTAACAAATTGTATTGTGACTGGGTAACCATGAACAATGATGTCATGTAAATTAACCAGAAAGGGCCACCTTCAGCCTGGATCTACAAGGCAGCACGTTGGAGGAGCGAGCCAAGGACCCACTGGACACATCCCACACTGAGGATGAGTGGGCCCCCCTCACGGCAACTCCAAAAGTCCAGTGGCAAGAGCTGAGGCATAGCGATGCTGGTAGGAACTCGCACCAACTCCCACATCTGTTGAAGAGCAGTGTGCTGTGAATGTGCAGGGTTGTGTTTGAAACGACGTGGAGTTTCTGCGTGTTTGTACACAACACAGCCGTGTCATAACATGCATGACAACACATGTAATTTGGGTGCGTCTGACGTGGACTTTAAATATAACACCAATGCACTGATTAATTTAGAGCAATTAACCATTTTATGCCTCATATGCACAGTCACTCAGCTGCGAACCCTGCTACGCAAGCATGAAAACCAAGAATTGCCATTTTCCTCCTCACCTGGTTCATCACCCCAAAGGGTAAGGTACCAATAAAGTTGTTAAATGTAGGTAAATAATGAATGTGGAAATGTGCGTTTCACCTTGTGTAGGCTTCTGTACATTTGTGTGGGTAATATTTAATGTATGTTTCCTTGACTGTAAACCTCAGTACCCAATTTTAATGATGCTTGCTCATCTGACACAAATTTGTAAGGATAGTATAGAGAGCTTTGTGTTTTGACTTATCAATTATAATTCTTTTGAAATCCGTTCCTTGTAACTTTGCACAAAGGACCATGGATCCGGATTCCGAGAATCGGACATAAACGTGCCAACGGTGGATGAGCTTGTGCCAATCATCCACCGGCAGGCAGAGTATGTACAGCACCTGGAGGCTCAGGTGCAATTTTGCAAAGTAAGTTCAAAATCCTCAAGCTACACCACAAGTGAACCCTGTACACCTGTCCATTATTCTAACATCAAATGCACCACAACCAATAATTATGGAGATTCACTCAGCTGTGCAACGATGCTTGGCTGGAGGAAGAGTGCATTTGTGAAAGCTTACACAAGTGACGTGACTAATGACGTTACAGGAGGAGCTGTTGGGGATGAAGCAGCGAGTGAAGGTCGTTGTGCTGGAAAATGAAAATCTTCGCGATGAACTGAAGGGGGAATCTGTGCAAGAAAGTCTATCGGATTATGCAGAAAATTACGTGCTGGTAACTGCTTATTCATTTTTTCGACGTTCATATACTGTTCTATTTTATATTACACAGATGTGTGCAAACTGTCCAGAATCTTGAATTAATGTCTCACTCCTATTGTAGGTACATTACTGAAATAGGGTGACAAATGTACGCCTTGTTGCATTCCCCCATGTATATAGGATGAGGTACAGTTACCGCGTTCCCAATCCAACGAGCTTCCCAAGCGTGTGGCAGAAGAGAAAACATCAAACACAAAGCGAAGCCCATCCCACACTGCCGCTTCCTCCGTGGCCACCGCGATTCAGCAGGAAGAATGGAAGTTAGAGCTGGTATGAATTGTCAGGAGTGATTTTGCCACATTTCTTTTTTCACGTGTGTATTCATTAATAGGCATTTTAAGCATTGTGTTCTGTTATTCGTTGGTAAAAAAAAAATCTACAATGAGCTGCTTAAAAAGACATCCTGTAACATCGCAATTGTGCTAAATGCCTCGTATTGTTAGAGTCATGATTGTATAAAAAAAACACAGCTACATCAAATGGAACATGGTGCGGTCGTGTTAAATGTATTAAGTTGTCCACAAACCATTTTCTTGCTTTTACAATAATGAAGTAATGTGTATTTCCCTCTCTTACTAAGGAACGGCTAAAAGCTTTACACGAAGCCAGAACCCAGACCATGGAGGCTCAGATGAATTCATTACGGTTAGTTGCTTAAAATAACATTTGACTACTTATGTTCAAATTCTGGATTTCCGCTATTAAGCATTTGTATAAATTAATTTAAAAGACCATTCTCGTACTTTCCGAGTACAGTTGATCATCGCTTATTTGGCGGCTTAGGAGGGAAGGCGGCGCCAAATGAAAAACAACGCCGGATAATCACAAAATTATTAAAAATAGCTTATTTTTGTAGATTCTTGAATAAAATGCTTTTAGGTGTTGTGTATATTTTTGGTGTTTAAAAAAATTTCTACATGCAATTGCATAAATAAGTATTCAAATTAACAAAAATAAATATTCTGTATAAAGTTACTGCATGTGAGGTCTGTATATTGCTCGCTAACGCAATCAAACACACTGCTTGTTTCAACCATGTGTTTGACGATCACCAACCAGACTGATGCAGCCTTTAAACTGGTGCTCCGGCGAACGCAAAATCATATGCACCACCGGATTGTCCTGTATATTTTCTGTTTTTATTAGTTATTCATCATGACATATGTATATAGTGTAGTTTTTTTCATTGTTTAAGTTGTATGTAGTGCATAATGTACAGGTACATAATATTTGACACTGAAATCAAGTATAGCTACTTTTTTTTGTCACGCACATGGTGCCAATCGCCGGATTGGTACAGCCTTTGGAGCGGTTTTCCGGCGATCGCAGGATTACATGCCGGTTTCGGGGGATCGGCCCGGGACTGCCGGATAATGTTGGAAGCTGGATAATCGCGTGCCAGATAATCAATGATCTACTGTGTATTTTTTTAAAAATTCAGATGAAACAGGAGATGAATTTAGCTGCTGTAACAATCATTTATGTCCTGTCAATACAACCTATCGAAACAAATTATACGTCTTAACAATTCAGCAGAAATTCATGGGCAAAAAATAAATGAGGTCACAAAATGCATTAATCTGCCAAAAAGCCTACTCTCACATTTACTAATTTGATGCTTATAATGTGAGTTATTATTCACATAAACGTCACTTTTTAAAATACAGTGTTTAGCAATTTGTTGACACTGCAAGATTTAAATATGGGTTTGGTTTGCATTCTACTCATATTTCACTGTTTTTGTGGATAAAATCTGGAAAGCTTCTGCGTCAACTTTTTTTTGCAATTGTTTTTCTGGACACTGCCCAATAGATACATTTGCAAAACCTTGTGACGCACGAGCGACCGTGCGTTAACTGTGCAATTGATGGACAGGATGGATCTGTCGGAGTCCAAGCGCAAGTGTGAAGAGTTTCGGCTCAAGCTGCGGCAGCAGGAGGGACCTGGAGGCGGAGTCCCCGGGGGGCTGTGTGTGAAGTGTTCCCAGCACAAGGCGGTCTTGGCACACACGCACAGTGACGCGCACGTGCAGACCATAGGCAGGCTCACAAAGTGAGTCCGCAGGGGTGGCCCCTGCCGACGCTGTATCTACTGCGCATTTAAGCACATTTCATGCGTTACTTCATTAACGGTTTTCAAACCATTATGCTTGCATGGAAAGCAGGGTGGCACAGTGGTAATGATTGTGCCTTACAGCAAGAAATGTCTGGGTTTGATTCCCAACTCGGGCACCATTCTGTGTGGAGTTTGTATGTTCTTCATTTGTTCCGCATGGGTTTCCTCTGAGTTCTTCGATTTCCTCCCAGAGCTAAAAATAAATGTATTTTGTATCGGCCAAACACCCCAATGATGAAAGATGATCTTCAGATTACTCGATTATGGGATTACACATAGCGCCATCGCCCTCGACTGCGGGAAACTTGGCAGGACCCTTCTGAAAAAGTTTGAAGACTTGGTGAGGCTTTCCTGAGTAAACAAGCATAACTATAATACTAGAACAATGTAAACTAAGTAATTATAGTAATATAACAACAAAAATCACACACGATTCCAAAAACTGTCTATTTATGCTGATGTATATGCTATAAAACAAATCTGACATCAGAACACTTGTGTGTGTGTGTGTGCAGGGAACGAGATGAGCTGATGGACACCTTGGCAGGGCTGAGATGCACTGTAAGTGAGCTGCAGCGGAGGGAAGCTGCCGCCTGCGAGCAGGTCAAAGCCACTTTGGAGACAGCCGAGGAAGCCAACCTGGAGAAAGCCAAGGCATGACGTTCAACCTCCAATGCAGCATCACTCAATGTGACCAGAAGAGGAACCGAGGTTGCCTAACTTTGCCGAACGGCTGAATGTTAATTTTGCAAAGTGTTAGCGGTCAGGGAAAATTTAATAATCGGATTTGATATGGTGGCGATTTTCTCTCATGGCTAGCCATGGTGATCTACCATTGACTAAATGTTTTCTGCTTGCCTCTACTCTCTGGCCCTGCAGATGGCAGTGGAGTGTGAACAGATTCGGTCGGAGCTGAGCCGGCAGAAAGAGCGGCTCGGAAAGGAGCTGTCCCTCCTTCAGGAACGGATCGTGCTTGCCCGCAGTACAGCCCACCATGAGGCTGGAAAGGAGAAGGAGGCGTTGGATTCTACTGTAAGTCACCATGAGCTAAAATGAAGTAATCCGCACTGACAACGAGCTGAGAATGTGTCAGTCACTGATAGCACGCTTGCCTATGATCACCCAGAATGTACCAAATCTCATTAGGTCTCAGAATTTAAGCAGTTTCAAGCCCTTGCAGTGCTTGATAGAGTGACCACCATGCACAACAGGTTATAGGATACGGGGCTACATGGTGAGCGGCAGAGAGCATCTATGTAGCCCGCGTGCCTAGCCAACGCATGCCCAAGCCGCTTCTGTTTGGTCTGATTGAGGGGGTTAGACGGGCACGGCATGGGCTAGAAAAGAGATGGACTGATGCGGTACAGAAGAATGTGGAACTGATTGGACTTGCCAATGATTCGAACAAGCGGTGTCAAGATTGGCCTCTGTAGAGGAGACTCATGAAGGACACTACTGGGCAGTTGGAGGAAGCCGCCCTCCAACAACAGCGGTGGACAGAGGAGCAACGCTCATAATAACAAGCGGAGCGCCGGATGGCTAAAACGCGGCAAGTTGGCAAAGTAGGGAGCACAGGTGGTGCCTCTGACGGTCATGTCAGTCAGCCCATGGCACCTTTGTCTGCCCCTTGACCTCCTGCCGGCAAAATCTTGGGACACTTCACATGGTCTCAAGGTGCACCTAGCCTGGCACAAGCACCGTGGTGACGTCACCACCACTTATTGGCGAACTGCGATTGTTGTTGCAGCAGCGATGCTTTCTGCCTTCACAAATCCACACTACAGCATGATGAAGTATGTTCAAATAATCCCCATGACCTACATGATGGGGGAAGGCTGTCATCTAGCAGTGAATTGACAAAGGGCTATACACGTACAGTGTAATGCACTTGAATGTTTAGGCAGCAAGTGCTTGGTGAAAACTAAAATCTTATTTGGTACACTTCAGCAAGTCTTTATGTTATTGTGCATTTGTGCAAAAATCACACTGCTAACGCTTGTAATTAATTACTCTTATGAAATTATAGTGATACATCCACATTTAATGTTTATTATTGCAAATTGTTATTGCAAATTTTTTTTTTGTGCAATGCCTATTATCAACAGTTTTTAACTCCAAATTTAGAGGTATGCTTTTGCATTACTGATATTCTACAAATTATTTGCCTCTTGTACGTGCCTTGCCTTTTCACAAATTTGTACCGTATAATTTATTGTTCACTCTCCCGTAGGGGGTCACTCAAAAGATAAACTTTCTTTTTTTGTAATGGGCTCTCGCCTGGTTGTAAATGAAGGCCAACTACCATTTCTGAGCAGCCTTTAAGGGAAGGCAGTAACAAAATGCATGCATTATATTCCTGAATGTATGCCCTTGGTGAACTTGCACCGGCAGATGGTGGGTAGTTTTTTAGAGAAATTAATTATTTATGAGAAGCTGCAGCTTTCCTCGTTCAGTTTTTCCTGATTTTGAGTGCAGTCTGGGAGTCTGCTTTTACAGTGTAGTTCGAGGATGTTTTTTGTCATGCCCTGGGGTGTTGAATGCTTCGAACATGAACATGTTTTTGCAAACTGTGAAAAGTTTAGTCTTCCCGAGCTGTCTGTTGGCATTGTATGAGATTACTTGAACAAGCTAAGCGGGGTAGTGTCCTGACCTTTCGGCCAGCACCTTCTGTCAACATCCCTTTCAGATGTACAGCAAGCTTTGACACACCATGTGCTTTGTTGTCAAATCACAACTTTATAACCTTAATAACCCACGAGAAAACATGGGATTTTTTTGTTTTTAACAAGATAGGATAGCCTTACAAAAGAAAATCTACTGCTGTGTTTGTGCATGTGTGGACGTGCGTGCACAGCGGGTAGCGCGCTGCGCTACGAACCCGGCCCACCCGAGTTCCATTCTCGTTCACGACCAACACCAGTGACGATTATCTGAACTGGTCCTGGGCCTCCTCTAGGTCGACTCGGCCTATAAATGCGTGCCTGGTATAGTGTGTAAATATCTCTACTAGGGAGACAAAGGCGGCCAGGCACGGTGCTGGCCACCGAACCGTCCTTCGTGTGCCGTGCCAGCCTTCATAAGTGCTCGCTGTTAAAGGCTACACGGGGGCTCTTTGTCTTTGTGTACCACCCAGGTGAAGTTTTTGTCTGAAAAAGTAGGCACCCTGGAGGCGCAACTGGAGCGGTTGGCCCGAGAGAAGGGAGCCATTGGCGAGCAGCTGGAGGAGGCACAGAAGCAGCTCACGGCTCACGAGACCGACCTCACTAAGGTGCAGCCGTCGGTGCCTCCTGAGTGTTGCTGCATCTCTTAAACATTTCCATAAAGTGCACTTGCAATGTTGCTCGCAGCGAACATATTATGTAAATATGTATCGTATAAAAACACTGAAATTTAGATTGGGAATTTTTTTTTTAAATAGATCTGATGAAAACACCTTTTTTCACTCTGGTTTATCGAGCTGTGCCACTCCTGTCTGATGTGCAGATGTGTGGAGAGATGCGCTTCCAGCTAAACCAGGCAAAACTACGCAAGGACGAGGCAGAGAAAGAACTAAAAGAATACAGAATGAAAGCAATGCGGCAGATGGATGTAAAAGAGCAGGTTTGTACCTTCTCCCTGTAAATTAATTCAAACATTTCTACCCGTTTGCCAACAGCTTTCGAACTGTTCATCACTTGCTAATTTTATCAAGTTCAGCAGCACCAACTGCCCACAGAAACACTGTGTTACATTAGAAGTATTGTCCCCGGCCTTGCTGTTGAGCAGGAGGTTGAGCGGCTGGAGATGGAGTTGGCGGAGCTGCGGCGGCGGCTGGAGCGAGCGGAAGGCGAGGCTGCACATGCCGGGGATGAGCGCATACAGCTCACGCACCGGCTGGGCACAGCCGAACAGCAGTTCCAGGTCGCCAGGTGAGCAATCGCCAAGCAGGCTAAGCGTAGCCACTGTCGGCAATAACAACTGCAGCAGCAGCAGCAGCAGCGGGCTGGCACATTGTGTAACCCAAGATTTCCCAAAATGCATTCTTCACGCCTCCCCCTCAACCCTCCGTGGCATAGCTTTCCATTTTTACTCGCCAATCATCAGGTGCTTGCAAGGTGTACCGACTTAATTTAGATGTCGACAGAGATTACTGGTAAAGATGGAAACCTGCGCTGTCGGGGAGTGCAGAGGGAATCGAGTTTGGCATTGCCACCAGATGTGCCATTCTCATGTTTGGTTTGCGCACACGCTTTGCCCGTGTGCTTGCGTGCGCACGAGTTAGGATGGAGAAAGAATCTCTGCAGAGACGCATCGCCGACGACTCGAGGAGCCTGCACACGCAGGCTGAGCAGCGAGAGCAAGAGCTGATTGCACACATCCAACTCTCCGAGAGCCAGCACCGGGAGAGAGGCAAGTCAGGCCCTCTCCCATCAATATCAGCAATGAAAATGACGTGTGCATGAAATTGTATTACTTTTGCAAAAAAAAAAGCAGTCGTTTTTTTTTACTCTCCCCAAGATTTCAGTAATAGGACTAATGCACAGCTAACATGTCCAGTGGCTTATCCTCCAAGGTATGATGAAACAGCTGCTGTTGGCTTCTTTTTTTGCATTTACGTTTCATCAAGGAAATGTCACGTTGCCCAGGGTGTTTGCAGCACAGCTGTCTTCAACTATACACTCTGCCACACCGTCTGTTGCATTTGCTAATCCAGTGAAACAGATGGTTGTAAAAATCTTAGCTTGGATGCACTCAGTTAGTTTACAAGGATAAGTCATATACGTACAAATATAAATCCTTGGTCTTGATAGGGTTACCCTAGACATTAGATTTAAAATTCAGGTAAATATACAACTGCTCGAACTGCATTACTCTTCTGTACGTGTGGACTGCAGAGGATTACATTTCCCTCATTAAGGAATGCTGTTGCTTCATATATTTACAGTGGGTGAATTGGAGGCACTTTCAAGCTCTCAAAATGCTTTGCTGAAGCAGCTAAAAGATGAATGCAAGCTCCTTTCTGGGCAGCTCGGTGGAATGAACGAGAAACGCCGGTACGCCCACGGTTGACATTTTATTTCACTATTTAACCACTAAAGCGCCAGGCATATTTCTTGTCACGTCTTACGATAATTCAGACCACAAGCCGCCATGTTTAAAAGTAAGTGGGGCTCGTAGGTTATAAACATCAGTGTCCACTTCCGCTTGTGTTTTTTTTATTGTTTTTGTTTTGTACGGCATCGTGATACGCAGTTGTGCTTGCGTGATGCTGTGATTTGTGATTTCTGTGTATCACGGATGCCTCGTGTCTGATTTTTTTCATGCCGATACCGTACCTGATACAGTTGTGTAAGTTAGCTGTAAATGCTATCGCACTACTCTCACTTGGTTGCTATGTTGTTCCAATGGATGTGGGAACTTGGAGGGTAAGGAGCGCACTGATCTCCATCTTTTGAAGAGGGGGGGGGGGCGAGCGATACGTCGTGTCATTTCATAACCTTCATGGACCACTCCAGCTACTTCCTTCCCCAACTCATAAATCATTCAGATTTGACCGTCCGACCCCCCTACTTGGTGAAGCAGAACGTCAAAAATATTGCATTTTTATTTAAAAGACCTCCCCACCCAAAATATGAATAAAGACGTGGCACCCTCCTCGTGTGCCCCTTTCCCACAATGCCAGTGTGGACTACCGCTAAATCTGTCGACGTGCAGGGCAGAGGTGGCCCAGCTGAGCCAAGAGAATGGCGAGCTGCACGAGCGGCTCGCACGCACGCGCCAGCGAGCGGACGATCTGGAGTCGCAGTGCGCGCAGCATGGCCGAATCCACGAGCGAATGAAGGAGCGGTGAGCATCGCGCGTACACTTCCCAACCAGTAACCGTGCACATTGGCCAACCGAGCAGTCATGGGTGTCCCCCTCGATTAAGTGGAATTATTATCAGCTGCAGTAGTAGCATTTGGTTCATTATTGGCTTCATGATTTGTCAAGTGTGCAAATGTTCTTGCCAGGCATAAAAATTGTAGAGGCATGGCAAGATTTAAAAGAATACAAATGCCTCATTGCTTGTTAATCTAACCATGAGCATTCATTGACATCATCATCACCGAATGCAGGGTTGCATGTGACCAACGATGTCTATTGTCGCCAAAGCATGGGGAGATGGCACACTTCCAGCCTGGAGTGCTCTCCTCTGGATTTAGCATCCAGCTTGCAGAAAATATCACATTCTGTTATCTGCAAATAGTTCACATGTGTAAGAACACCCTTCTTATGTGCACATTCCAGCTCTGGCATATCTAGAGGGTTATTCTCTTCAGCCACCACACTTTTTTTTTAAACCACCTAAAAGTTTTAAGATGATCATCAGATACACTCTAATTTACAACTCTCACTATAAATTAAAGTAGAAATTAGATTGGCAGTTTCGCCAGGTTCATTTAAAGGTTGGCTTAACCGCTGTTGGCAAGTGGAGAAGCGAAACGAGGATGAGTCATGGCAGCTGGCATCAGGTATTTCCGTCAGTCGAGAGAGTGATGGAATTGGGAGTGGAAGGGAGGGGGGGAGACGGCACCACTATCTCCCGTCTCCCTGCCACCCCCCCGCCCTCTTTCCCGTGCCCTTGCCCACAGCAGCCCTTGAGTGCGGCTCCGGTCCTGACCACACCTGTGCCCCCCGGCAGACGCGGCTCCTAATAAGGGCGGCACAGCTGCGGGTGCCGCCAGCCAGTCTGGCTGCCGTCGGCCTGAGCCGGGTATCGGGTCTCCCGTGCAGCAACCGGAGCCTCCAGCGCGCTCCCAAATAACGCTGCACACAACACCGCTTCCAAAATAAACCCCTGTACAGAAACCGTACACTCTACCCCCACTCCCCCTTTACAATCATCCCTTTCCACTATGACTAACTTTTAGGAAGTATACACAATGTTGAGTATTGGCGCACGCAAAAAAAACTTCAGTAAGACCATTTTGTTTGGGTTTGGCGAGCGCATTTTTTCCAGTGCATAGCCCACAAATATTCCTTCTGATCAACGTAGTTCGGCGTGAGTGACGAGGCAAAATGTGAAAGAAATATAACTTGGTTCTCTTACCTGGCGGTTACAACCCAATGAGTAGCTGGCTGGGGTCAAAGAGAGTGCATTGTTATCGTGGCGAATCCTAAAAATGTCAAGAATATTTAGTCACGCTTGGTTGAATTACTGTGTTTCATATTACCACACT
Organism: Lampetra fluviatilis; assembly: GCF_964198595.1. Classification (NCBI taxonomy): domain Eukaryota; kingdom Metazoa; phylum Chordata; class Hyperoartia; order Petromyzontiformes; family Petromyzontidae; genus Lampetra; species Lampetra fluviatilis. The sequence continues at coordinate 4,358,083 of NC_136281.1, forward strand.
CGCTGGCAGGGGTTGTAATTTATAGGGCACATAAGCACGCATTATGAGGAGAGCACAAAAAGTGCACACACGGCCCTAAATTGGATAATTTAATTGGCCGGAATATGGTCGTGTGATTACTTTGCAGTTTGTGCGTTCAGTTCAAGAGGAGTTTAAGCGATTTGAAAGTGGGTAGGAAGGAGTGTTGAACAATGACAGACGATGTTGCAAGTGGCCGAGTAGACTCACAACTTGGAGTGAAAGTTCTTAAAAGATAAATTGCGCAAACCATTACACCATGTATTTTTTTTTATCAGAACCCATGTAACATGCTTTTCATATTTAATTACAAAGAGAGTGAACACATGGATTTTAAGTAAAATGTAATGTGGGCCTGTCATCTATTTTGTGATCAAAACAAATAAATGCAGAAAGTTCCAAACCCAGATCAAGTACAACATACTGTGGGCATCGATGTGACAGGCGAAGTAAACATTTCCATTCAGACCCGTATTCAATACCGCACATAGACACACCACTAAAATGTTGTATGCCTAATGAAAGTGTTTTTGAGATAACACTATATACCTCACTGGGACGTTTTACTAATCAAGTAATATTTTCGTAGACAAAAAAATGTGAAGACATGAAAATAGGTCACGAAACGTAGCAGTGGGAAATGCGCGTGCGATCTGGAAGGGCTGTGGTGATGGATGGTTGTGGTGTTGGTGAACGTTGCTATTTTGAAAAAGATGGATTTACAAAAATGTCATTCCGTATCGGGAAACTCAAAGAAGCTTCTTTGTACACAAGCATTTCAAATAACTTAATTGAATAACTAATTTTCACAGAACTGTGCATATAATACGTTACATAGAACTTGTTTTTTTTCTTATCAACGATGGAATTTGTTTATTTTTTGTATGCACGTGGAGCCACAATGGCTGCTAATTTATGTTTTGGGGCAAAGGGAGGTTGTGGCCTAAACACAATTGGGAAGTAATGCTGTTCGAAACCTAACAAGACAATAAATTGCAATCTAGCCTCAACTCCCGAGTAAAACAAGCACTGTACGAGTTGCGGATACGTTTTCTGATTGTCTACTTCCATTTCAAAAAGTTAATGGTATTAACAGCGATGGAAGGTTCTTGCTGGTAGCCAGCAGTACTGCCACACCTACACGCTCCACAGGTGACGGCGACTGTCGGGCTGGAAAAGCAGGAAACATAATTTGCATGCACAAAGAGGAACTTCAACGTGGCTTACATCCGATGCTGCGGTTATGCGTATCGGTACATTTAAATGTTTTATTAAGTTTGAATGGACATTACTATTAAGTGTAAAATTTTTAAAAATTTATCAGGTTAGCTGCAATTTCAATACAACAGTTCCATGTTCAGAGAACCGGACATTACCGTGACCTGACCTTACAGGGTTACGACTTGTGCGGCAGCTAAAATTATACACCAAGCAGCTACTGCGGGCGGACAGTTGTTTGCAGCAGGTTATTTAAACACTCCTGTCACTCCTTCCCCACTTCCCCCACTAACCCTTGCCCCCCCCCACCCCCCCCCCCCAATCGACAAACCGCCTGACCAGGTTGCAACAGCTGGACGTGCACAGTCAGGCGAGTGTGCGCCAGGTGGTGGAGCTGCTCGGCAAGCAGGGAGCCCTGCTGCACGAACGCCAGCTGCTCTCCCACGAGACGCACTTCCTGAAAACCCAGGTAAGGGTTTGGCCCAGTTTGGCGGCTTCACGATCGTAAAAAGCACCCTGGAAAGGTTTTTACGTAGAAAAAGTGCCCGCCGCCCCACCACCCCCCACCACCTTTTCAAGTTGCTATGACATTATGAATTAGTGTTAAATTCGCTTTTTAAGCGCACGTGCTCCATTTGTTCAATTTCCAGTGTGCGCATTGTCAAAAAACAATTTGTATCCCATCTTAGATTGTCAGGCCACCGTTTCCTCAACCCTAACCAAAGCAAAGCCTTTACTTCCTTATCAGTGACCCACATCCTGTTTACAACCAAGGCAGTTACGGCTTCTTAGAAAGACCCAGTCATGGACTGTGGTAACCCGCACTGCACCAGTGCGGGTTACACAGTCCATGTAAAGAGGGGGAGGGAGGGAGGCAACTCTACTTGCTGGAATCAATGTGTCGAGCGGACGGTTGACCAGCCGCCCTTGAGACACAAGCGTCACTAGTGGAGGCAACAGCTTGGCAGTGGCAATGTGAACGAGCCAAAATATTTGTTTCAATACTTTATTTAAACAAAAACGTGGCTTTAGTGTGTCCAAGCTATCAAATGCTTATATTCAGGATTCACCCTGTGACTTGTATTTTTAAGTTGTAATTATATAAAGAATTGCAAACATGTTCAGGTATATTTAGCATATTTGCACATTGAGACTTACTGTAGAATGAACAAACAAGTCTTAAGGTATGTAGCACCACTCCTTTACAAGTAATACTATTGAAGTATGCCATTTTGCTATTGCACCTCTAAAGGATTATTGTCTTTAAGTTATAACAACTCGAGATTGGCTGTATTCTTCTCACAGGCTCGTGGTTGTTGGTGGGCATGGCAACAGGAAAAGTACATGAAAATTTTATATAAAAACAGTGCACAACTAAAGCAGCATTAAAACATTACCTCTTGTCCTGTTCCTTTCAGCTGAACTTTTCCAAAGCAGATAAATGAAGATGAAGCCATCACACAAAGGAGTTTGGCTTAATATCCATGTGTGGTCCACTGTAAGCGTGTCCGTGATGTACCAATGTTAAATGATTTTTTAAAAGGTGGAAGGTTTTTTTCTAAATTAAAAAATATATATAGTGAGGGGGAAGGGGGGGGGTAAGGTTAGCATACAAAATATATTTTTCCATGAACTAATCTTGAAATTGCTTTTTTTACCATGTCTTTATATGTTTTTTTAAGCATGGCAACTTGTCATGATAAAAACCATACATGCAATACATTTGTATATGATTGTCTATTATTTACTACAGTATTGATCACTTAATAGTTCATACATTACCCGACTCTGTGAAAATGCAAAATTGGAGTGTAGCACACGTCATGAGGTACGTAATATTTTTTTATTTAAGCGTCTGAAAAAAAAAACAAATCATTTGTGCAATGAAACTTCAACTACAGTTTTACAGCATACAAAGCTTCACTGATAGGCCAGTGCCTCTGGTAAGGGGGAGAAGGAGGGGGGGTCCCAGTACACTTACCCCAGACAAACTGTGACTAGTACACCAGGTGAAGCTATACCATACAGAACATAAATCTGCTTAAGTCCTGTGAAAGAAAGCTCCGTAAATGAAAACATCCCAGCTGCAGCTGATGACTGTCCATGGAATGGGTGGAAAATATCCAATGCGTGGAAAGGCCTCCTCCATCCTGGCCTGCTTTGCACAATTCGTTTTTGTGAAGGAATAAAAAGACAGATGAAAGTCCTGCAGCATTATTTCATTAGAGGCACTAATTGACATGAGCTCTCCGATTTCTACAGTACAATGTAGAAAATATAAAATAACCTCAAATAAACCACGTGCATTTGTTACAGTAGTTTTTATTGCTTTCATGACCTGACCTTGTCATTCATTGATCTGGCTTCTAGGGCTATGCTAGTGAATTGAGAAAAATGGCTTGCTTTACTATTCTACAGTATATTCACAAATGTAGGAACTACGGTATTAGTATTTTAGCAGAATTATAGTTTACTAGTCGCAGCAAAACTAAGGCAATGAAAATGACTAAGTCACTTTCACTTTTTAAACATTCACTTTTGCTGGCTTTCTTACATCAATTCGTGCACAGGGTACCAATTAGTAAAAAAAAAAAATCACCTTTAATATCAGAATTGTTAAATATTCCATGTCGCGCTCGTGTGCCGTTCATACGGCAGAATCTTCAACATGATTTGTCAAATACCTAAATATTACCACAGCGTGGAAGTGTTTAGAAATGCAGCCGACTGCATTGTAGAACTTGAAATTCATAAACAAAAGCAGGTTTCATAAAATAAAATGAATGTCCCTTTTTCTACATTTTCACTAAAACGGATGATATGTACATGCAAGTCTTTTTTTTTTGTACAAGAAAGATTACAAGCAGTGGGTTTTTTTTTAATTGTAGCAGCAAACCTTTACAGAAAAGAGGTTAAAAAACAACAGGTTCACTAGACCTGGGCACTTTGGAAAAAGGAGGAAAAAATCTCGGTGTGATTTAAAATACAATTAAAAATTGATCCATACTGAGATGTATTGTCCATTCAATTCTGTATTTTTGTCTTTACTTTGGTGTGCTTGCAAATTTGACAACATAATTCTTCAGTGAACAGGGCTCATCCAAGTAATGGTTCTTCCGTAGATAGAAGTCATGTTGTACCTGCAGCCGTGTGTGTTAGGCTGAAAGATGTTGGGGGGAAAAGCAAAACAAATTTCACGTCTAAAAAACTCCCCAATGGCTGACCCTCATCATCCTCGTTCGTGGGACTTGCCGTGACCAGCTTACTCCACCAATTGCTTTAAAAATTTCGCTTACCTTATCTTCTGGGAAACAGTTTATCCACTGTTCACACGTCAGACCTCATTTTCCATATTCACACTACTACACTTGACAACGGCAATTTGTAATTATATTCGGCAAACAATTGTACAAAACAAAGCTGTGTTTGCCTCAGTACCTAACGCCTCTACGAATAATTATTACAGTTGCCCATTTGTATAACTTCAGGCCTTGATGCTGCGTCAGTTAAGTGGAAAGCCACCCACAGAGTTCGTCTTCACGATCATCAGCAACTTCAGGTGATCCAGTACACCTTCTAGCACACCTGAGCATTGCCGTGCACTGCCTGCCTTGAGCTCTCCTCGAGGCAGGGGAGGAGGTATCGAGCCTGTGATCGACTGGCACCGGAGGCAGGGGTTGTCGCGAGCTCATTTCGGAAGGGAAGGTGTCCTTGGTCTGGCCGGTGGTGCGGATGGGTTCGTTTGCGATGGGTCAGGCGTGAGGTCTGTGGCGTTGCCAGTGTGGAGCTACTCCTTGCCACTGGCGCAGTAGGAGAACTGCGGGAAGTGTGGTCTCCGTTCGTTGTCGAGGGACTCCATGCTGTCAACTGTGCAGAATTAAAACGCACGTTAAATCAGGTGCAACACTCAATACAAGTATATTTCATACTAAAGTTTTTTGGGTTAGATCGCGTTATTTATAAATGTGTCGTAACCCTCCACCACCCAACACGGCCAAACAGTAAAAAATGTGTCACGTTTACAAAGGACAAAATAATTCACTTCTTTAGCCCACCGGTGTGTTGAAGAGCGAATCAACATAATAAAAAATGAGTACGACGTGTTAGGTGGTGGAGGGTTACAACACATTTATAAATAACGCGATCTAACCCAAACACCTTCATTATGAATGATATTGATCGCGAAAGCCTACGTGTTAAACAAGTATATTTGCTTTTATACATAAATAAACTAGCTTTGCAATACATAGAATAAGAGCATAAATCTTAATTTTAGAACTTTCGTGACTGCAGGAATTATTATTTGGTTCTTTCGGTTAAGTCACGTCTAAAGATAAAATAATAAATTAAATTAAATAATAGAATACGACGTTTCGATTGCAACACAAGCAATCATCATCAGGTATAATGAAATAGCGACAAAATCTAACCAGAAAACTATAGACAGACATATTAGCAGAAAGATATCACCAAGATACATAGCGGGAGCAACACAGGTAACAGAGAGGGGTGATCGTCTCTGTGGGGTGGCCTTAAATAGACGGAGGGGGGGGGGCGGAGGCAGAGAGAAGGAAGGTGGGTTAGAGAAAAAATTAGCATATCAATGAGTGGTCAACAGACGTGGTGCAGCACCACGTCTGTTGACCACTCATTGATATGCTAACCCACCTTCCTTCTCTCTGCCTCCGCCCCCCCCCCTCCGTCTATTTAAGGCCACCCCACAGAGACGATCACCCCTCTCTGTTACCTGTGTTGCTCCCGCTATGTATCTTGGTGATATCTTTCTGCTAATATGTCTGTCTATAGTTTTCTGGTTAGATTTTATGTCGCTATTTCATTATACCTGATGATGATTGCTTGTGTTGCAATCGAAACGTCGTATTCTATTATTTAATTTATTATTTTATCTTTAGACGTGACTTAACCGAAAGAACCAAATAATAAGAGCATAAATGTTTATAACCTTAAGGTAATTATGAGATGACTAAGAGATTTCTAAGCCTTGTGGCATTAACAGAGGTACTCACATCTGTCCGGCGGTGTGATCGTGATTGTCTGTGCCGTGAACTCTTCGTCAAAGTAACGCGTATCGGTTTCTGAGGCTACTTGCGGCTTAAAGGGAGGCGTCATCTGGGGGTTGCGAGGTTATTGATAAAGTTAAATCAAAACATTTCTACAAATCCAGTCGAAGCTCTACCAAACAGCAACTTTCACTCAATTAAACAACCAGCACCAGACAACAACTACATTGGCAACAACACAGCAAGATGAACTCTTTAAGGAGGCTGGGCTTACCTTTCTGTCATACACATCTTGCCAGATTATTCCAGCAAAGAAACTGTGCCTCATGATCTCCTTGGCATCGTCGACGCCGCCACCCAGTCTGCCACGAGACAAACGACAATATCAAATACGTGCAGTAATCACGAGATATGAACCTGCCTTAAAGTGATAACCTTTAGTTTAATCTCAACTAGTTATGCTCTCAAAGTTCTCACGATCTGACACATTTACAACTGCTTTTTGCATCTAGTTTGTGGTCCTACCCCCACACCTGATCAGCAGTTGGCTACGGATGGTGTGCGAATGAAGTTCAACATACACACACATTCGTGGAGGATTTGGAATAGAATCAAATTATATTCTTGGTTCTTTCGGTAAAGTCACGTAGAAGGGAAATAATCTATATATATAAAATCGCAAATCTGTCTGTCTGTGTGTGTGTCTGTGTGTCGCCGGACCATACGCAGTTTCATTGGACGGCGGTTGCCCCTGGCAACGGGTAGCGACGCATTCGCTGCCGGGTGGACGCCATTTTTAATTCCCGTTAAAAATATGCGCACGCATTTGTGGTATAAACTCGATATACCCAGCGTTGCCCGGGGGGAAAATACATTTAAAATCTTATGAAAACTTTCAAACATTACATACCAATGAAAAAACAACTGTGTAATTACTTTTAAACCTGACGCGCCAAGAATCGATTCTCTGAATCGCGCAAAGGAATCGAAGGTTGTAGATTCCTTTAGATTCGGACGATTCCCGTTTACTATAAGTTGCTTAAAGTCGATATAAACTGCTACGAACGGGAAATATCCGGCGTTGACCAGGGCAAAAATGTAATTAAAAACTCCTGAAAAAATAAAATAACAATGAAAATGAAACTCTATCATTCAAAATGTAAACCCCCAACATGCCAGGAATCGATTCTTTGAATCGCACAAAGGACTAATCGAAGGTTGTAAATTACTTTAGGATCGCGCTTCCTGTTTAATAACAGGACCCTGCGGGGTGGGCTGGTAGGAATAATACTAATACCGGTAAAGGGATATCGACCGCACACACACGCACACGCGCACACACGCGCATAAACGTACACACGCACACACACACACACGTACACACACATGCACGCACGCACACGTAATGAAGTTGTGTTGCTACGCTTCCAGTTCGCCGTGAATAACGATCCGAAGCCCAATAGCGCCCATTCATCACGCCGCTCGAGTGGGCCGGACACGCACACACGCACGCACACACACGCACACAGTCACACATATACACACACGCACACGCGCATACACACACGCACGCAAACACACACGCACACACACACGCGCAGGGGGAGCGGGCGGCCATCTTGTCGGACGGACGGACGGACAAACGGACGCGGACGGACAAACGGACGCGGACGGACGGACAAACGGTCGGACGATATAATCTATTGGTGGTCTGGTCCACTTCGTTCCTACCAGTATAAGTTGCTTATAGAGTTGATATTTAATATAAGTTGCTTATAGAGTTGATATAAACTGCTACGAATGGGAAATATCCGGCGTTGACTGGGGCAAAAATATAATGGTGAGGGCGGTTGTGAGTGGCGATTGTGAGTGGTGATTAGTGAGTGGTGAGGGGAGGTTGAGTGGTGAGGGTGAGTGGTGAGGGTGAGTGGTGAGGGTGAGTGTTGAGGGTGAGTGGTGAGTGGTGAGGGTGTGATTGGTGAGGATGAGTCGTGAGGGAGAGTGGTGAGGGAGAGTGGTGAGGGTGAATGGTGAGGGTGAGTGGTGAGGGTGAGTGTTGAGGGTGAGTGGTGATTGGTGAGCGTGTCATTGGTGAGGATGAGTGGTGAGGGAGAGTGGTGAGGGTGAATGGTGAGGGTGAGTGGTGAGTGGTGAGGGTGAGTGTTGAGGGTGAGTGGTGATTGGTGAGGGTGTGATTGGTGAGGATGAGTGGTGAGGGAGAGTGGTGAGGGAGAGTGGTCAGAGTGAATGGTGAGGGTGAGTGGTGAGGGTGAGTGGTGAGTGGTGATTGGTGAGGGTGTGATTGGTGAGGATGAGTGGTGAGGGAGAGTGGTGAGGGAGAGTGGTGAGGGTGTGATTGGTGAGGATGAGCGGTGAGGGAGAGTGGTGAGGGAGAGTGGTGAGGGTGTGATTGGTGAGGATGAGTGGTGAGGGAGAGTGGTGAGGGTGAATGGTGAGGGTGAGTGGTGAGGGTGAGTGTTGAGGGTGAGTGGTGAGTGGTGATTGGTGAGGGTGTGATTGGTGAGGATGAGTGGTGAGGGAGAGTGGTGAGGGTGAATGGTGAGGGTGAGTGGTGAGGGTGTGTATATATGTAAGGTTATTAAAAAATATATTTTTCACCCGGGCAACGCCGGGTACTCACGACGTTTCGACTGCAACACAAGCAATCATCATCAGGTGTGAAATCCACAGCAAGAAAATTAGAAAAAAGTAGTGTTTTTTTTCAAATTTTCTTGCTGTGGAGATGCCTAAGAGATTTCTAAAAAGTAGTGTTTTTTTAAAATTTTCTTGCTGTGGATTTCACACCTGATGATGATTGCTTGTGTTGCAGTCGAAACTACTTTTTTCAAATGTTCTTGCTGTGGATTTCACACCTGATGATTGCTTGTGTTGCAGTCGAAATGTCGTGAGAATTTTTATTGTTTTATATTTTTATTATTTCCCTTCTACGTGAAAGAACCAAGAATATGAATCCCTGCAATTACGAAAGCTTTAAATAAAAATTGACGAAGCTGAGAAAGGACTTTTTTTTTTCATAATCTACCTCTGCTTGGGGTCTTTCTTGAGCAGGCCGGACAACAGTGCCCTGGCGTCATTGGAGAGAGTGCGCGGGAAGCGAATGTCCTCCATGAGGATGAGCTCAAACAGCTTCTCATGATCCTGGTTGTAGAAGGGCAGGCGCCCACACATCATCTCATACATGACCACACCTAGGCCCCACCAGTCCACTGCCCGCCCATAATCGTTGTCCTCCAGCACCTGTAGGAAGTTGTGGGGTCGAGGTTGTTGGGAGGAAGAAGAGAGAAAGAAAAATATCACAACCACTCTGGGTGCCTGCGAGCTTACACCACTACAGGCAGCATCCTCCTGGACATCAGGACAGGGCGCATCCCTGCTGTTTGAATCTGAAGGGAGGCCTGCCCGCCCGCCCAACCGAATTGGCTAAAACTGAGGCAACAGAAACACTCTCCCGGAGTGTGTGACTGGACACACGTGTTACATGTTAACGCAAAATGAATGTAATATACCATAGCTGGTCTGCATTTCTCACTGTACGCATAAGCTCAAATTGCATTTATAAAACACCAAGAGCTGCATCACATAATTAAATACAGTTGCGTCATTTGTGTAACCAATGTCCATAGCCTGTGGCCAATATTGTTTGCATATTAATGTATTTTTACCAAAAAAAGCCAAAGTCTTGTTCTCGGAAAATTAAGTTAGGTTGTACAAAATGCTTCTGTTCTGCCAGCACCATGACAAAACCCAGACCAGCGTTTCCAAATTGCAAGACCGCTCATAAAAACTTCACATTCAGAAGCTGTAACCCAATTTCAGGCTCACTCTCAAAAGAAACCTCGTGCAAAATTCATGAACAAGGAGCCAACCTCAGTTTCACAACATCAATTAGAAGAAAGACAATGAAATACGGCAGAAGAACGTTGCAAGTTTCCCAAAATTTGACACCCATTTGGCCATGATGAAAAGGTAACAGCTGGAGTCCAAAACATTCCTGGAGGCTGATGGCTCCAACATCTGTCACGCTGGAACCCACATAGCCAGAATCCAGCACAACAGCTGTGTAAGCCACCGTTCTCAGGCTAATATTTTGTCCTGCAGCTGCCAGGCTGATGGTGGGAGTGATGTAGCCAGGGAACCTGGTACGCACCTCGGGAGCCAAGTACTCGGGCGTGCCACAGAAGGTCTTCATGGTTGCACCATCCGTGATGCCCTCCTTGCACAGCCCAAAGTCTGCGATTTTTATATGCCCATCTTTGTCCAACATGAGATTTTCAAGCTACGTTGCCAACAAACAAAAACACAAGTCATCAACTAGCAAATCGATTTAAGGTCTTCAATCAAACAAGAAATCATTAACAAAACCATAAATAAAATAGCTCAGAGCAAATCATCATAATCGGCAAATTTGTAATCCACTGCTGGATGAAGGCCCCTCTGTGCGATCGCCTTCCCACACAGTCCTGCGATCCCACAATCCAGCCCACACCTGCACATGAGCTGATCTCATCACTCATTCTGCCTGGTGGTCATCACCCAGTCTGTTGTCTCCTTTGGCTTCCGTTCTGTAACCGCTCTCATCCACAATCATAGTCCCCTTCCCATGACGTGCCCTGCCCAAGCGCCCTCAACTCCTTAGCAGTCAACATCTCTAGCTTGTGTATGTTCTCTGATCCACGTGTACCTAAAACTAGAAAACTGAACTGAACTTTTTATTTGGCCAGGTAAGGTCCACTGAGCGATATAGCGCTCTTTCAGAAGCAACCTGGCCACAAATGATAGCTCAAAGAAGTGGCTTATCATGTGGACATTTATAGCAGCTAAATACTCTAAAACGCATGATTCTAAATGTGGAGGGAAAAACCAGAGGACACGGAGAAAAAAAATTCAAGCAAACACGGGGAGAACATGCAAACTCCAAATATACAGCAGGCGTCAGGGTTGGGATAGAACCTACGACCTCCTGCATACCAGGTGACAGAGTTAACATCTCGCTCCCACGGGCCTCTTTCTGTCAGTGCAATTCTAATCATCCATCTCTCCATACTTCTCCGAATGTGACATTTGTAACCTCATCTGATAAATGTAATAAAAAAAATGTTTAATGCAAATGAAAATCCATCACGCGAACCCCTGCGACATCCTACCTTTATATTCTTAGGTTTTTTCGGTAAAGTCACGTAGGTAAAAACATTAAAAAGCACCTTCTCCAACCATTATATAAACGCAGTGGTAACTCCTGCAATCTCTCATTTACTTGATACAGCTGTCGTGGCTGTGACGGTACCACCTGAAGACGGAAGCTTGTGTTGCCTCCGAAACGTCGTGATTTTTATTTTTTATTTTATTTTACTTTTTAATGTTTTTACCTACGTGACTTTACCGAAAAAACCTAAAAATATGAATCATTGCAGTCACAAAAGCTTCAAATCTAGAATCCTACCTTTAGGTCCCTGTACACGACATTTTTCTCAGTGTGAAGGTAATCCAACGCAGAGACAATCTCAGCTCCATAAAATCGTGTCCGGTCTTCAGAGAAAACGCGTTCCCGGGATAAGTGGAAAAACAGCTACAAGAAAAGAAGTAACACGGAACGCGAGAGAGCCTTTAAAACGACTTTTGTTCCCTGCAGATTACAAGTCATGTTGAAGATTTACACAAAATGGTTAAAGGAGAAGAGAGGCATTTCTCTGAACGTTTGTATGTGATGCAACTTATAAACATGTACTCAGGAGACTTGTAAAATAGCCAAAACATGTCACAGAAATTATCCTAAAGAAATAATCTTAGGTTAATCATTACATGCTTCAGTCATTCATTAACCAGTGACTACACTATGCAACACGATTTTTGTCCATGGGTAGTAAGTGTTATTTTTTTATTGCTTATGCCTAAAAAGTATAGAAAATGGCTATTCCCACAAACTTTGCTTTTGTGACCAGGACTTTATGTAGAGGAATGACACAAATGCACACCATGTTTTCTCAATGAAAATAGGTAAAGTTCAAAATATCACTGTCCTGGTCACAAAAGCAAAGTTTGTGGGGAATAATAGCCAGTTTCTGTACGTTTGAGGCATAAGCAATTAGGAAATAACACTTACTACCCAGGGACAAAAAAAGAAAAAAAAAATTGTTACACTTATTTCTGACAAGGGTTTTATTAATTAGATGCAGGAAGGTACTTCATATGTCATTTCATGCGAGACAGACTGTACGGTGTCATGTCGTGCGTGGGTGTATTTACGTTCAAAACTAATATCAGGTGTTGGCTGTGCTTGTTGTTTATATGAAAATCCAACATCGCTGCTTTTTGTTATTTTGGGTTCGCCAGGACACAGTTCATTGCTAAAACAAATCTCTTCGATTATAAAATGACAATTTGTGCTTCTGCTCACATGCCACAGTATTGTGATCAATAAATCACAAAGTCTCTACCCTGGAGAACGGTCACTGTTGTGCACAAGCAGAGTGTGTGAAGAGCCTGCGATCTTACCTCTCCGCCATTGACATATTCCATGACAAAGCACAGCCGATCGTGGGTTTGAAAGGAGTACTTCAGCAGCTGCAAGGCATAAAAACAGCAGCAGCTTTATTAAGGGGGTTTCCCACAAAAGAAGGTATATTACAATGTTGCTCCTCGTTTATTGCAAAGATGTTAATAAAACAGGATAACCTTGGTCATCTTAATTTGCAAAAGTTGCTTCTCGTGTAATTTGTTTTAAAAGAGCTTTTCATGCTGTTCGTGCTGTCCATTGTTTATCAAATGACCTAAGGCTGTGCAATCAACTGCAGATAGATCAAACCACACTGAACAATATCCAGCTGGCCAGACATATGGATCAAGGATGTTTTTTGGCGAATCTTTTTTTTGTTGCGCTCATATCTTGCGATGGGATATTTGTAATTTAATTCCAGTTCTTTCACGTGTCATACCAGTCGCGCATTAACGCACAGAGGCCCCGAACCCGGCGCGGCCAGAGAAACCAAAACCAGACTGGACCACCAACCTGTGGCTTCATTGAGGCAAACAAACGCTGCTTTTGTCCGACAACCGTGCGCTCCTGCCAAATCGCATTAAACACAATTGCCGCGCGCACACTCGCACATTCACCTACACGCACGCGCACACTGGCGTGTACACATACGTGTAGAAAGACAGGCGCGCGCACACACACACACACCGTCACACACTGGCTCCAGGCCTGACTCAGACGTCTGGCCATGCTGCTGGGCACTCACCGTTAAAAACGGATGCTTTGTAGTTTGCAACACTCTGTTCTCTGTCAGTGTGTGTGCAACCTCATCCTGTTGAGAGTACATAAAGAGAGTGCAGTTAATAAATCATGACTTTTCTTTTCCTTTTAATAAAGACCTTTTCAGACAACAATGGCAGGCAGATAGTTTCCTTTGGAATCCTCTCTCTATTATTTATCACGGGCAAAGGCCTGAATCATGCCCCCCTGCACAAATCCAACAAAAGCAACCGGATAACATCTGCGCACATCTCTGCGCGGTGATCACCTTCCGCGGTCCGCTGCTGAGAAACATCAATACGATGTGTACAAAAAAAAAGCACGACGTTATTTGCCGCTGGATTATTCGATATATTGTAAAGCCAACAATTTCCTTTTGTGCAGCGAAGGGGATCTTTTTATTTTTACTGAACGCTATTTATGTTCACATCCTCTACGATACCGTAATGGGACAACAGGAGCTGTTCTCACCTTTGCGACAATGACTTCTTTCTTCAAGATTTTCATGGCGTAGTACTGGCCGGTCGCCTTCTCGCGTACAAGAATCACCTTTCCGAAGGTGCCCTTCCCCAGCAGTTTTAAATAATCAAAGTTGTTCATGGTCTGTAAACAACCGCATTTATATAAGGTATTAGACACAAGAGTATAATCATTATCAGCCACTTCTTACCCAACCCCACCCCCATTGTCGTCGATGTGAAGCACTTTTGAGATTTTATCAGCTGTAATTATTTAATTTTGTTACTACTGTAAAAAATATGAAGATGCAAGGCCTTTAGACTGTACACCACTTCAAATCATAGATATGCCGGGGAATCCAAAGAAGCCAATCCGAAGCAGGGAAACGTGCCAAGAAAACTGGGTTTTAGCTGGAATAGCATTACTCGTAGACATCTGTTTTAAATAGCAATTTTTTTTTTTAAACCTAACAAATTACGCATCAACATGTGCTATGCAATGGCAAATGTAAGCTTGACAAAACCCTCCTGTGTGTAGCGTGTCCTATGACAATCTCAAGGTGCAATCACAAGCTTGTAAGATTCCACAGGTCACTGCACAACGTTGATCAAGCTACCCACATGCCACTTTAACGGCAGCACCAGGTAGAGAAGGGATGCGAAATTGGCAGCGAGGGAGCAGTTGGGCATGGAGAAAATGCTGTTAAATAGTATAAAACCATACATGACACATTCCTAGCAGATCCTTCTACCCCAAACATGTTTGCATAATTGTGCCCTTTCATCTTGTTCAAAATGGCTTTTCCATTTTATTTGTTACGGCCGCCCCTTCCCTCCGCCCCGACCCGCCACTCCAAAAGTCCATCATCGCAGCAGCTGCACATTCTTCATGCCTCTCCTGACATCAGGTCGGCAGCTTCAACGCGCGCCCCCCCTCCCCTACCCAGCTCTGACCCCAAGACAGCTGAACCAAACAGCCCTGGCATTCTTTCCACTTTACAGCACCACAATTTGCCCGCCACACACAAACTACCTTAAATGAACATCTGCTTCCAGTCCAGGCAACAGCAGTCATGAAATTGTGGGTGGTGGGGAGTGGGGGGGTGGGGGGGCGAGGTGCACGGAAGGCACGAGCTTTTTGCTCATCCTTCGCGTAGCTCCTCCCGTGAAGCCCATGAAAAGCGCGATGGTGCGAGAGCCACAAAACGAAACCAGGATTTTGAGCCCAAGCACCAAAATCTGCTCCGCCCTCCATAAGAAGTGCAGTGCGGTGAGAGGCTGCTCTGAGCGTTCAGCGTTGAGGACACGCATCACATTTGTCACTCTTTTGTAGACAATACTCAATAAACAAATTGGCCAAACATTCCCATTGCAGGACCCTCCAAAGTCGTTCGGAATCAATGAGGCTTTCTTGGAAAAATGAAAGGTCCGTTTTGATTACACTTCGAATAATAAGTATAATAATCCCAATTGTGGCTGTTTCGCTCCTGCACGAGAAATTGCGTGACAATTATATTTTAAAATGCTCGCCCAATTGCAATTATTCGTAAGAAACGCACGGATTGCACTTTGTTAAAAAGCGTGCACATACTCCCAAGGCTGGCATCAACTGGCCCTTGCACCGCGTTCACGGGGACAAAGCAAGCGTTCCCGGCGCGCACGTTCGCTCGCTCGCTCGCGTAAATAAATGAATGAGCGGCCGAGCGCTCCTCCCCGTTATTTGTGAACGAACACAATCTGCACGTGGCGCTTCAGTCATCTCCCGTCATTGTGCTCCACACAACCATGGCTGGGGAACGGGGGGGGGGCAACGTGACCTGCCGCAGACATGCGGACGGAACTTCCCGCGCGCTGTAATCCAAGCCGCAGCAGTTGTTGGGTGCGCGCACTGGGAAGTGGCGGCTCCAGAGTGGCGCGTTTAAATTTACAGAATCTACAGGAAGAGCTGTCAGGGTGACGCCACGGATGGTGTGCGATTCCCCATGTACGCAGCCGCTAACACTCAAAATACTTTTTACTGCCGAGACATGGATCCACTTCGGGCGTGTCTATTTATACAATGCAAAATCTGAATCAATGACGCGCCTGAATATAACCGTATGTGAATACCTTTTTTTTTATATATCTAAATGCAGGATCCCCCTCGATAAGTAGTTTTTGAGAAAGATTTGCAGTTCAAGTATTTTCGGAGGGAAGGAATTATTCACCCCTGCAGCATTTTGATTAACTCTCATGATTCAACGAGACTCTTTGAATCAAGCGTAGACCTTTAACGCTGCGGCAAAAGTCAGCGCCTCTGCTGGTTGCAAGGATCGCATATACTCATTCATACAATATATCCAAATTGATAAACATCGATTCTTCCACATAGGATTTCAAACATCTATCTTAAGCTCAAGAATGTATATTTATCATCGAATTGTTGCATAGTTCCACTCCTACTTCCTTGTATAAGTACGAGACTATTATTATTAAACAGAAGCAGAGGGTGGTCAGAGAAAACAAACCTCTGATACTGTGCAGATGAAAATAGAATATGCACTGCGACGGTGATAACACATGGTACAAACGGACAACAAAAGGTGCGAGGACTGACAA
Source organism: Lampetra fluviatilis (assembly GCF_964198595.1). NCBI lineage: Eukaryota > Metazoa > Chordata > Hyperoartia > Petromyzontiformes > Petromyzontidae > Lampetra > Lampetra fluviatilis. Next base: position 4,374,669 of record NC_136281.1, read on the forward strand.
TCCACATGTCAGGTGCCATCGCACGTGAAATTGTATCTGGGGACGCCGCTCAGGAAAACAAAAGCAACGTCTGCGACAATGGCAGCTGTTGTCGTGCACCTGAGATAAATTCAGGCCAGCAGCATGCGGGCTGCCTGACGCGCAGTACACCGAGGTCACTGCCTCAAGTGCGCCGCCCAGTACGCAAAGCGCCATCGCTTACCACTTTGGATTTTGGTTTGCTCAAAATGGTGTCCATCTGCTCCGTGCTGGAACCGTCCTCAGGGGAGCTGGGCTTGCAGTCCATCGTCTCATCTTCTTGCTGTTGCAGGCGGTCGGCCACCGTCTGGATCGCGCGAAGCCATTCCTCCCTGATAAAGCACGCGACCATACCAACGTGCCATCAGCTGCCGCCTCGTCAAAGTGCACAGCCTACGGCCGCCATCTCTATCCGTTTTCAAGCGAGATACGCAGGGTTCACGCAACCATAATTATTAATTTCCCGTAAACAGAAGGGCTTTTCAAACGTGCGACATATTGTCATTCATGTCATCTGAGATATTGCTACTGCAGTCACGCACGTGTCCTTGGGTAAATATGCCACTCGCTTCATCACACACCCACGACTATTGTGCGCTTAAATCCACAGCACATAGTATGTATTAATTATAACACATGAATTCATTTGAAAATAAATTGTGTTTTTCTTTTGTTACCAAGACAGCAATGATCACAAAATCCAAAATGGACAAAAACTATAAATGAACTTAAACAATTGCACGTGTTTATTGTCGATTCTTGGGAAATTCCATGGCTTGGCAGGAGATGTGTGCAGTGTGAGCGACATCAGCGGCGGTAGTCTTGAGCGACAGATGGAGCAAGCGGCTCCTGCTCATACCAGCAGGAGCTGCTTGCTTGAGAACTACCAAAGCGTGACCCGCGACGACACCCACACATTGCCACCACAATAGCCAATTCAACACGACTCGAGCCAAGCGACAAAACCCATCATAAATTAAACCGTACCAGCCCAACACCACGCATACACTGCAGGTCCGTCAGCCTAGAGAGACAATCTCGTTTAAGTCACCTCTACTCTACGACGGTCGTGGCAGGAACTGGAGGTACCCAACTCAAGCTTCACGAGGGCCTGTGGTCAGATGTGTTTTCTGGGAAGCCTCACACTAGTTTGCCATCCGTTCACACAACCACAACATTTTTCCAACACACCAGCCACAAATCGTAGAATAGTTTACTCGTGAATGGAAAACAACATTTTGAATTGTTGCCTCTGTTGAGCCTGCCCTGTTCACCCCCTGCAAAAATTCGTATTCACAAAGGTGCTGCACGTACGTAGTACTGTACTGCATGCCGTCTGCCCTTCTTTTGTGACGGTTTTATTACAGCTTTTCTTATATCGATTCAGAACCCAGTGATGGCTTGCACCCTTTAACATGAACAGCATCACGGTGATCTTACTTCGTCCCTCAGGCTAAAACAAAGCATAAAAGTGCAAACGTATATTCAGTGAATGGAATTAAAAAAAACTGCGTTAAAAAAGCCAACAAATCATGAATAAATAAATAACACAAAAATACATAATGGCAACAGATCGGACACTGAGCTCGGCTCCACGCCTCAGAATTGCGTCTTCGGTCTGCAACATTGCACGCGTTATAAATTGTACTATTATTAAAAATGAGAAACGCCATGAAGCCCATCACGCTCACTCGACCGGGGAGTAATTTACTAAGATGCGCAGAGCTCAGAGGGCACCAGAGTGCAATCTGCCAACTCGAATCCCTTACTGCTGTTGCCAATCAGAACATCAGAGTCCCCCGAATGCACCCACACAACACCTGCTTAACCTGTCGGCAAGGCAGCCAACTGAATGTGTATCTACTGCATAAGGCCCACAATTAATCAGGTATGGGCTACAGCTCCCTACTTTTTAATGTGGCATAAACAGGAAGTCATCTCAGCACATAGCAGGGACACATATCTCAAAGTGCCATCTGATATTTTACACTCCCATACGGCCGCCATGTTCCCATAAAAATACCACTCTAGCTTTCTCCAAGGAGAAGAGCAACAAGGTGCATGTATATGCGTCGGCAGAGCTACTTTTGTCAAACCCACTGCTGGATGAGGGGCACTCCCCGGGGCGTGCGGGTCGTTGGGGTGAATGTATCTCTGTCTATGGGACCTTTTTGCCAGTATGAAAAGTATGGAAAAAAATAAGAATATGCTTTTCCCATTCCTGGCAATAAAACGGGTGTTAAGATGTTCAAACTTCAAATCGACACATTTTGCGAGGCATCAACAGTCCGCTTTAACCACACGTACTTGTGGCAAAACATGCAAACAAACATGCTCTGATAATTCTAGATTTTAAGCTTTTGTGACTGCAAGGATTCATACTCTTAGTTTTTTCGGTAAAGTCCGTCATCAGGTGGGACCGTCACAGCCAGATTTGAGACAGCAATCTGGCTGTGACGGTCCCACCTGATGACGGAGACTTGTGTTGCCTCCGAAACGTCGTGATTTTTATTATTTTATTTTTATTAATTTTAATTTCATTTTTTACCTACGTGACTTTACCGAAAAAACTAAAAGTATGCTCTGATAATGTATCCATTGTCTTTGAAACAGATTGGCCTGCACCAGAGACAGCCTTCTTTATGGCCTTTTCTACGTCCCGACCCTCCAAGATACACACGTCTTGGATGCCCTACATGCCAGCCGCTACCACGCGGCCTCGTCTCACCAGAGAAAAGGCATTCTCTGGTCTCTTGCACTAAAGACGTTTCAGAAACAAGAGCCCGCGAAACGCTTGCTCGCGTCCACGCAATACACACCAGGCCGGGGGACAAACGACCATGGCGGCACCGTTCACGGCGGCTGAGCGGGCACGAACCTCTCGTGCGGCGTGTCCACGTGGAAGGTCCGCTCTATCACGGTGGTCCACTGCAGGCAGCGGATCATGAATGTGTTGGCTCTCGGCCGCTCTGTCCGCATGAGCTGGCATTCTGCGCACACGCGGGAGCGGGGGGGGGGCAGGGAGGGGGGGCACAAAGCTGCACGTGAGGGAGGAAATGTCACGTGGCGTGTACATTACCCGCAGGGCGGCGGAACGTTATTGGATGACGAGTGGTCTACAACTTCTTGCTGGCTGCTTTAAAAACAAATAATCTTTTGTTGATTTATTGATGGATTTGTTTACGTTCTTTACAAATAAGAAAAATTACAAGTGGTCCGCTGGAAATATGAAGGCATGCATACTTCACACAGGCAACTTCTCCTTGATACAATCGACTACAGCTGGCCTTGGAATAGCCATGCTCTGCACCTCCCTTGGTATCATTTTAAGTTCCAGGTTCCTTCCAAAACATTATCAAAATCCAAGTATGCCTCACATGTGTAAATTTTCTTTCGACACTTAAAATGTTCAGAGCAACACTCCTCACTATATGATACGGTAAGCCCTCGCTTAACGCATTTTCGCACAGCGCATTTTCGCTATAATGCGGTTCTTGTCCGTTGAGGAACACTTTTCCCACAACGTGGAATCCGCCCGTAACGCGGTTCCTGAGCAGTCGACAACTACTTTCTTGAACTGCGCAACCAAACGGTATCATAGAGTATGCGGAATGATACAGTGAGTGGAATGATAGAGTACGTGGCGTATCCTCATCTCAGTTATTTATCCCACCATGGGACGACTACAAGCCGACTTCACGCAAATTTGAATCAGTACAGTAATTCCTCGCTTCACGCGGTTTTCACTTCACGCGGCACTTTGAAGGAATGCATTTACCACGATAAACGAGGGATTACTGAGTAAATAATACATTTAACAAATTAACTAACATGCGTTTATAAAAAAAATCCATAATGCTCGGGAGTCGGCAACCAAAATAACAGGAGCAACCAATTTTTTTCGAATTCGGTAAAACAATAACTTCATATTTCAAGAGTCGGAATGCACATGAATAACGTCTCGAAGCAGCAGTCCTTAAAGAGCCGCATGTTGCCCGACCCCTGATCATGCTTAACCCAACTCATTTCGGGCGTTCATGGCGTGTCATATACATATGACTATATGTGGCAAAAAAGTAATAAGAGAGGTTGTTGCCGCAGTTCATTACAGTTGAGTGTAAAAATAACTCATGTAAGAGGAACGTTGGTCAGTATAAGAATGTTAAAAACAACCCCCTCACTCATCCACATTTCTACACTCCAACTCGACAATGGGAAAGCCCATTCCAACACTTGTTGACTCTGCTCGTGGGCCTGAGGCTACTGTTGTTTTGAAGCCAGAGGAATTCCTGGAATTTCTGACAAAGCCGTTAAAGGATTAAACTTAACCCAAACCCCTCCCACCGCCCACTCTAATCCCTTTCTGCGACCCTCCGTGCATTTACCAAGGCATTATCACCAAGCACTTTGATGACAGCAATCACATTCCATAGCCTCTACACAACCTCGAATCCATCCCAATTCTGTTGAGCTAAACCAGCTTCCACTGCTTCTCGAAAGCCACCCAATTAAAAGTGCAAATTTAACGTGAGAAAAATCCTGAGGACTTACGACATGCAAAAAAATGCACCCTTTTTTGCTCGCACGATTAACCAACGTAAAGTCGTGGCAATTTTATCTTTATCTCACTGCCACCTGATTTCAACAGACACGAGAAAAAGAAACACACACACACTTTCCAGAAACCACGTGACTTCTGCTTTCATTGTGGCCGATGGCTCACGCATGAACAATGCACCCCCACACACAAGCTGGCCCCCACAACCCCCAGGCAGCACTCAAACACAAAGACAAAAATTCCTCCCCCCCTCCCCTATATAGCCTGAACAGACTGTTGGGGCATGTGGTGTTAGCGAGTGGCGCCTATGAAGGCCGGCACGGCACACGAGGGAGTGGGTGGCCAGCACCACGCCTGGCCACCTTTGTCTCCTTCGTGACGATGTTTACACACCCACACCAGCTACTCATTTGATGTCGAATCGACCGAGGGGAGGCCCAGGACGACTTCAGATATTCGTCACTGGCATTGGCCGTGAGCGGGAATCGAACTCTAGTAGCCGGGTTCGTAACGCGGTATGCTAACCGCTACCCATTCAAACACACACGGTAAAAGACAAAAATCCCCCATATTTTAAAACAAAAATCCATTAACAGACTGTTGGGGCAAGTGCTGTTAGCGAGAATTTAAGGCTGGCACAACAGGTGAGGTGGTGTTGGGTGGCCAGAACTATGCTCGGCCGCCTTTGGCTCCCCACAATGCTGAGGCTTAGACAGCCACACAAGGCACTAATTGAAGATTCAGTCGACGTAGGGCAGGCCCAGGACTGGTTAAGATATGCTTCCCCCCTATGTTGGCTGTGAGCGGAAATTTAACTCAGGTCGCCGGGTTCGTAGCGCAGTGCGCTAACCACAACTCCGCACTCCCCACATTCACACAATCACACGTGCGAATGCACACACGCGCTCACACACAATCACGCTCACACACGTACCCACAACACTCAAGACGCACTCACAAACATAAGCAAAGAAAAAAATACAAAGATCCCCCATATAGCCTTAACAGACTGTTCGGGCAAGTGCTGTTGGCAAGGACCGATATGAAGGCCAGCAAGGCACGTGAGGGAGGGTGGGGGGGTGTGGCCAGCACCACTCCCGGTCGCCTTTGTCTCCCTGGTGGCAATGATTACTCCACGCCGCACCCACGCATACGGCCTGGAACACCTCACAGTTGGAAGCACCACGTGGCATGCCCCGTAGCCCAACACAGCAATGTGCGCAAGCAGCCTGCCACAGCAGAGCGGTGCGCGCTCCCTCTCGTGGGAAATTCCAGAGGTAAGCGACAGAAAGCCGCGTGGTGGATTCAGCTCATGTTAAAAAAAACAAATTATTTTTAAATGCAGTTCGTGCACTGAACGCATCGCGGTGTCGAATGTCAAAACAGTTGTTAATGCAATACAAATATCCCGGGCCGCACGCTCGTCGATGCAGAATGGCACAACCTAAAAACTACATCCGGCTGTAATAAACAAATGTGCCAGAACACTGCTGCGAGCAACGTGAAGGAGCAACCGATTTTATTACCGTGCACAATAAACACCACATCGGCATTTTGTCAATGCGGCCATACATGGTTAATGCATCGCCACTCGAAGAGCGCGAGGCTCTCTGTAACCAAGGCCCGGCATGGGAATCCGGCCCAACAGCATTGGCAGCTGGGAAACAGCGTTGCTGTTCACACAGCATTACTATTCACATACAGCACTCAGAGGCTAATAAAAGGCGGTGAGCGGTGGAGGGCCCCCGTCCCCCCGCGGTCTGCGGGTCTCTTACTTGCAACGGAGAAGTTGTTGAGGGGGTCCTGCTGGTCGGTGTCCTGGGGCTTCTCCTTGTAGCCGATGAAGGATCCATCCGTCTTGAGCAGGAAGTACCGCGGCCGCCATGTCTTTATGTACTCGCCTGCGCGGCGAAGGAGCGAACACACGCGCCAAAGTGAGGAGGGGACACGCGCACAGCCAAACCGCCGCACGGTGATAAAAAAAACTCAACCCAACTGAGCAGACGACCGGTTTGTCCTGGACAGGTCTGGCGTTAGGTGATGACAGCCCATTTTAAAAATGAGCTCCCCCCCAAAAATGTCATTCGTTTTCTTTAACGGGTCTGTCTCGACGGGGGTTTACGTTAAAACCCCACATTTGTAGGACTCGCTCAGGGTGGCGTGCCTTGTGCTACGGGCCTCGTGAATTGTTGCAATTCAGGCTCACAAATTGACTCTAGAATTCACTTTTTAAAATTATTATGAATGTGGCAGCAACTAGTGACTATGACAGTCAAAAGCTTAAGAAACAATATCACATTAATGTATTGACACTTACTAGTTAGCGAGCTCTAGTTGTATGCCAGACAATAGGTTTAGTGTTGTCAGCATTCAGTGACATCCCTGCATACTGGTACTGCCTCCTCTGAGCAATGCTCGCTTGGTAGAGAATGGAGGTAGACACGCATTAAGTGATGAGCAGGTGGACTAAGAAGCTGACCATAAAAGGTAGTGAACTGAACGACACCCTCAAGTGCGAAATCATTGCAGGTTCAAGTGTTTTGTGTGGACCAGGCGCTCACTCGGTGGCCAACGTTAAACAAACAACGACACGGTGCAATATATTCCCAGTAGAGAATGAAAGTTGTGTTTCAAAACACAGTTGGTAACCGGCCCCATGGGTTCCCTTAAAAGAAAGCATGAAAGTGCATAAAGTTAATGCTTAGAACAGACTTCACTTTATACGCCACTTTATGACCAAAACCGTTCGCACAGTGGGCTCGAGAGAAAGGGCCTCCAATAATAAAGTGGGCAGTCTGAAGCCAACAAAGTAGCTTTCTTTGTCGATCTTGATGGATGCTAGGGTTGCGAGAATTAGGCGCTCGTCAAGCAGATGCTCCTGCCAGAGGTCAGCTGCGATATAAGGTGTCGCGGCAAAAAGGCCAGAGCGCGAGGGGAGGGGGGCGGCTCACAATGCACGGGAGCACATCAAAATGGCCCCGCCGTCTGGCGGGGCTCTCAACCGCAGTCCACGCTGGGCTGTCAGCGGAACGGTGCCTCGCCGCCAACCCCCAACCCCACCAACCCCCCCAACTACCCTCAAAGAAGTGGGGGGTGGTTGGCAGTGGGAGCCCGGCCCATAAGCAACGAGCAGGATCGCCCCTCCAACGCCCGCCCCGGCGTAGCTCTGTCGAGCATCGTCCGACGACGACGACGGAGAGATTGCCTGCCGAAGACTGATAAATCCACAACTGCCACATTTTCGCTTCCCACCCCACCACCCCGTCCGGTGCCGAGCCGTGCTGCTGTGCAAGGTCGCGTTGACTGAATGGAGACGTAACGTTAAGCGGCATTGTCTCGTCGCTCGGGCTGCTGCTGCTGCTGCAGCTATTCATTTTCACGCATAAATATTGAAATGACCTTTTATCGCGTGCAAGCCGCCTTTGTGTTAAATACGTTATTTATCTAACAGTTTAATTATTCTGGCACGATACGGCCCAATGTATTACAGCGGCCCTATTATATATATTTTTTGTGCGAGACAGGTTTGAGGGCAATTTGCAATTCGCAATTCAACGGACAGTGAAGTCAAAACAAAACCCCATCTTGATGCAGCGGTATTAAACAGGACGGATGAAATGTGGTTGTGGTTGAGTAAACTTTCTAAAGAATATATTTTACAGGAGGAGCGATTATCTACAGTAGCATTCCTTTGTAATGCAAGACTTGAAAAATCCCCCTGCACATATACTTTAGTCTACCCTGCAGTTTTGCAAAACAAGAGATTCTACAGTTATTGAAGGGGAGAATAAAATCCAAAATACAGGGCATTTGGTTCTTTCTAAAACTACATTACACGTTTAACTATAAATAATCAATTTGCATTCAAAGTAGGAAATCTAACGATGTAAACGTTTGTTTCTTTGAAACTCCGTTTCTTCCCCGTAAATTCCCAGATGACTAATTTTATTAAAAGCTTGCAAACTTAAATTTTGTAATCATGGGAATGCCAAAAGTGCACGTGTAAGGCGGGATAGACGGTACTTGTCAACCACAGTCGAAACCTTCCCAACCGCTCATTTTAATCGCGAATGAAAGTGCGAAGAGGTTAAACCGGGTGGTCACATTCCAAGTGCGGCAGCTGCTGCTCCTTCCTGTGAGGCCGTGGAAGGCTGCCATCACGAGCGTACCGACGACACCCGGGGAAGTAATGACGACTCTTGCCCGCTCGGTCACTCAGTCAGTCGCTCCGTCGCTCACCTCGCTCATTCATTCATACGCTCCTTCGCTAACTCGCTCATTCATAAGGGGCTTAGCGGCGCACGTGATATAGCGGCACTGAGATCCAGGGACAGGGTCCAGTTGACCTCACGAGGTACGTGCGCGGCCGGATCTCGTGTCCAGCGGATGGAATAGTTTCGGCCAGACTAACGATTCCACCTCCTCACTCCCTTCTGCCACAGTGATTCGACGATTTTTGTTGCTGTCTCGTTTGTACCGTTTATCTGTTTCCCATCTCAATCTGTACCATTTTTGTCTCTGTTTGTCTCAACGTAACGTTATTATTTGCATATGATTTGCATGCTTCTTACATAATTTTCCCATAGACGCTTTAATCAACATATCACAAGCATAATAATTTACTTTCATCGGTACATTATTACCAGGTCACCAGTGACCGCACACGGAAGATGCTGCAATTAAGCCGGGGTAATCCACGTGGAAAAGTTATCCTAACTGCAATAAAAACTAAAAATAATTTTATAAACGTACATTTCCGCTGCTACGGGATATCATCGTCTGCAGCCATGATCCATAAACTACAGTGGAGAACTAAAGGCATAAATAACATTTTTTTTGTCCTCAATGCTTCATTAATCTTGCACATTCACTTGATTATTTCTTATAAAAGTGATACAATTTTCAATCAGAATAATAAAAATCCACCGGTGTGCCACCAACGGTGCCAGGATCTAAGCCTCGAACGCAATCATCACGAGGCACGTAATGAGTTCACAGGGCTCGTGCTGAAAAACACAACAACAACCACCACCACCACCCACCGCCAACACCACACAACCCATGCAGTGACCTTGTGCGGCTGCAAAGCATGCCAATTAGTTCTGAGATCAACAACAACAAAAAACATCTCGCACGCACGTATTAAGTAAAACCATGTACAGTACGCGTAAGTTGATATGTACTTCGCTAGGAATGAAAAGTCCTCTAACACCTACATCTTCTCGTTCAAAGAGGGAGGGGAAACAAAGGTTGTTTACATGGGCGAAGTGGGCACGGCAATTTAATCAGGCAGTGATTATCGACAGCCGCGGGCAAACATGTTTTTGTCCGGAGGAACCATCTGCTCTGGATTGCGCTCAGAAACACCTGCGCCACAGACGCTCCCATTGTGCGAAGGACCATCATCTCACACGAGTGCGCGCCTAGCAAGCCCGCACACGCGCACGAGACAGCTGTTCTCACCGCTGTTCGCCACTGCCGTGCATGCACGCGCCTACCGCTGCGCGCAAAAAAAAAGGTTAATGGGATCTAGTGTCGCCAACGAGCTGAATGGAGTTCAAAAGAACTCACAAACGCCGCGTGAAAGACCCGACGCGGAAGATTCCTGGGTATAATCTTCCACGGAAGCCCACGGTCCACCCGCACAAACCATGGCAGATGCAGATACCCGATGCACAAATGGAAAATTAAAAGCTCTCCTGGAGTGTGCGACAACGTATAACGACGCACTGCCCGATCCACAAATGCGAAGGAGACATCACAGCGATACACTCCGCTGCTCCTGACGCAGTTATCTGGCTTAACCACCTGAATGCGAAATTGTAAAGTTGTTGCTCTGCATCTACATCGGCCACACGATAGAAGAGCCGCCGCTGCTGCCGCCACCGCTGCCGCCACCGCTGCTGCCGTCGCCGCTGCCACCACGCCAACATTCTTACGAGCGATGTAGCGATGACACTTCGCTCCGAAGCGAATGCAGCCTCGGCCAACAGATGTGTTTGTTCAAAGCAACAAGGAAAGGACCCACAAAAAAAACCCCAGACTGATATTCATCACGGTCATCTGCGAACAACTCTATAAATTAGTCATAATTTTTTTAAGAAAATTTAATTTCCAAAAAAGAGTGGGCGCACGCGTCGACTTAGTCACAGACCAGGGTGATTTGGCACTTTGATTCAGTGGGGAAATTTCAGTGAAAAGGCCCTAACAAGGTTGTGTGCAAACAGTTTTTGCTTGGGTTTGGGCTTAGTGAAAATATTTCATTATTTCCCGAGCCTTTATCCATCAGTGATGAAAGCGCCTGCGGCAAAAGCGGCATTTGATGATAAAATACCGAATGCAAATACACACAACCATATTCAAAACTTAAGGGGAGCGTAAATGGCACGAGTGTTTCAACCGATGCATCCTAAGTAAGAAAGCTTCAAGGTGTACGTGGGGCCGTGGATGCAACGTAGGAGACACAGGTTTGGGCCTGCCCTGCCGTGTTGCCGACACGTGCAAGTGCGGGCGTGCAACCCTCGCGGGATTCTGTTAGCAAACTGACTAATCAGCTCTCATTAGCCACGGACTCTTGATGTATTAGTATTCATTATCCATCACTTACTTGGCAATTCGGAAAATAATTTCATGGGCAGTCATCACAGCAAAAATTCATTGCACCCCCTCCCCCCCACCGGAAGAGCTGCCCAATATATATACAAATTAGTGCCATCTTCGCTCAATCAAATCGCATTGTTTGCATCGGCCACAGTACTGAGTCGGTTCCTGCGAGGCGGTATGCGTTTGGGGCTAATTGCTTGTGACTTCCACTTTAACCTCAAGGGGGGCGCGTGAGCAGATATTGGCCAATTAGCACAAATACAGGAGAGCCACGCAGCCGTAAAAGCGTTGGACAACTTCTCCGCGTGTCCACGGCATCGTCCCGGTGCTGCAAAATGCAACGGGTCGGACGAAGTGCGCGACGATGTGTGCAGGGCGAGGGTGTGCATGCGAAAACTGTGGCTCAGTCTGCTGGATGTGAGCCTCGCTGGAGAGGAGCCACAAACCCTACCTCTTCCTGCACGGCCTTCAAACATTTATATGAAAACAGTATAACAAAGGATGCCGGAGGACACGCACTCATTCGGGTTAACAATGGGCACGGGGCTGCTTTTCACAAAAAAGCTGAATGCAAACGTAAAATTATATAAGACTGCGGCCACGTCCACCACTGGGCATGTTTTTATATTTGGCACAGTCCTCCCAAAAAATGCAAATGGCCTGCACTGCAGTCCTTAACCGAGGAATGCAGCAAAATCGCCCATTTCGGTCACGTGACACCAGTCCAATGCATTCCTGGAATTCTACGCCACAACAACAGTTTTAGATCACTGTGAAGTGTGCTCGCTCCATCTCGCTGCATTTCTGGGAGCGTTCCAAACGGCAGCTGACTTGAGCACACGTGGGAAACCACATGCTCGTCTGGATCCAGCCAGTGCACGGGTGACCGGCCTCGCAGGATCGGTCCACGAACAAGCGCTTAATGAATCGAAGAGCAAACGGGCAAACTGTGGCATGCGTGACAATGATCGGTGGAAATGGAAAATATGCTAATTTTAACTTGGCGGTAACATGTTACCGAGTTGCGTCCATGACATCACCCATCCAGCATGGCCCCGCAGCGATTCCGAGAACAGTCCGAGCACATGTTAACCGTCCCCATAATGGTAACCCATTACAACTCTCCATGTTCAGCCACAACATTTATATAGGTCGAATCATAAGGCAACCACACTCCCATTTGGGGTCAGGCCATATATCTTCCTAATATATAATAATACTGTGATTTATTTAAGCGTCCTGAATTGGTGGATGTTTGGCCAATTATATTTTAAGGAAAGGTTTGGTTGTGCAAAGAAACTAGACTGGATAACACCCAAAAGTCCACAATATGGGTTCACGAACCCACTTGGCCACCTTGCAGCAAGGCGTATTTATATAAGTCTCATAAATCTGTGCGCCCTTATAACCCTTGCACGAATCGCCAACACTTCATAGATTCCATTGCTTGCGCCACCACAACTCGGCGTCCACATTTGACCAAACGACAGTAAATTCACACGGAGGACACGGCCATAAAGAGAATGACTGGACGTCTGAGCGGTGTCGTTCTCTTCCAGCTGCCTCCTCTCCTCCTCCTGCTGCTGCTGCTGCTCGACACCCCACCATAAAATCCTCGGCAGCGAGGAGCACGTGGAGAGCAGCGCTCAGGCGGCCCCACGCCCACGCACGCCACAGATACCTCCTCGCGGCCAGCCATGGGGTGGAAACTCCCAGAATAGTTTTTTTTATTCCTACAGTGCAAAAAAAATTACTAGTTATTTTAGGTGTACATTTATTAGACATTTTGGGTGGCACGGTTTAAACGTCTCATGGTTTTACGCATTGAACTTACATAATAAATAAAGACTTTATCTGGCAAAGACATAATTCACAATAACACGTTTCTATAAAATGGTTCCTGTTTCTGATAAATGGCCAAAACAAAAATAGCTCTAAGTGGGCGCTGATTTTTTCCATTCACAATTTACCACAATGAATGTGTCCCACAAAGGTGTGTGGATGCTTGGATCACAGTCCAATAGACCCCAGTGCTATGGGCACTCAAGAGTCAGGACCACCCACTGGTAGAACGAAGATGCCTGTCCCCTTGCTGAAGAATCTCCTTTGAAGTTCTTTATCACGCGAGTCAGGAAACTGCAGCAATATCTCCGAACACCTTATTGCACAACTAACGGATAATGTTGACGCACTGTTCCGCTTTCACAGTTACGCAAAGGTTGTGCTCTAAATCAAACCAACACCTGTCGCCCTTCTCAGCCAATAGCAAATGGCCACCATTGGTTATTTGTTTAGGAACACTAAACACGTTCCTAAAATAGCGCGAGAAAACTTATAAATGAGAACGACGCACTCTTCGTATAGTCCTATGTTCGGCCACGCATTGATATATCCAACACTCGGGCCCGCGATGCAACAACACGACCCCTCATCTGGACCAGCAGACTGGCTTAGAGCGCACACGCACACGCCATCACGCTCCCACGCTCCCTTTATTCTTGCTCTCACACAAACCCCCAACTGGGCCCACGCCTGCTCGTGGAGCTGGGACGATCCGAGGCGTCGCCACGCCATCCGCTCGCCCATCACCTGCCGCTTCAGGTTGCGTGGCCCCAGTGCCAGCTGTTGCTTTTCTCCCACTTCCTGGTGCTGCTCCTATTGTTGCGTACACATGCACAGCCGTGCGGCGGGGATTCTTTTTCTCTCTCCTAACGGTCGGAAAAACACTAATCCCCCCCCCCCCCCAAATAAAAAGCACATGCTTGTAGTTGACCAATCAATGATAAATTTGTCACACATGGCTCTCGATTAATAATGTTAACTAATTGAGCTGCTGTAAAATATAACATCAAATTCGTTTTAAAGGTGGAGTGAAATAAGTTTTAAATTTGTTGTTTTGCGTGACTAACACATGAATGTATCACTTGCCGGATGTTGACCAAAATGCTCGTGGATTTTAGTTACAAACGATACTTTAAATCACGGCTGATAACGGCACCGGTGGCATGAGTATGCCCCATGTTAACACGGCAACGTAGCTGCCGTAGTGCCCTCCACCCACGCGGCTGGGGGTCACACCGGCGCATACAATGAGGCCATCGTGTGACACTCATTCAATAAGCAACCTCAGGGGTTTTCCACTGCATTCTTTATTACATTAGAGACGCCGAAATTGTATCATTGCATTCTTTAGCTTTCAAGAGTTCTCGAATTCTGTACCTGCCAAATGAGTTCCTCCAAACCCAAGGAATGAAGACTGTCATTTCTGTGAATGTGTGAAAAAGTCACAAGTGGTGTTTACGACTACGACAATTCAGCCGGCCTGTGAAGTGTTGTAGAATATGTGCGAGGCAGGGTTAAGAATCAATTCTTTGTTGACATTGAGGTGAATGGTAGTGCCTCTTGTGGCTGCAGGGATGACGTGAATACATACAACACTGTCGAATGGAAAAAGCATTTACTCTTGTACGCCCGATTTCATGCAAGTGTCCTTGATACGAGCCGACGCATCGTTCCACCGCAAATGCCTAATAAGTCTCACCAACCCGTTAGGGTTACGCATAAATGCAGTGCACCGGTCGGTGTTGGACAGCCAGGGACACGACGAATGCGCCTCGCATTGACAGCAGCAGCAACGCGCATTGCGAGTGCACCGAAGCCAGTCGTGCCAGCTCGTAGCAGAGTTATAGCCTTCGGGGCGGCAGGAGGCTCGCAGAGCGTGGAATCAGCGATATTTGGCAACGGAAGTGGTGGGGCGACGGGCTCCGAGAGCCGTCCTCCCATCCCATTAGCGTTCCGCCCGCGTGCGCACGGGCGGCGCGACGACGACGGCGGCGGCGTCCGAGACGACGCAGACATGACACGAGCAGAACACTAACGAGCGCGGCGCGCACCCGCTATGCCGACCCCCCCCCCCACGAGGAGAGGTCATGCCGAGGTTAGCAGACTGTCTGGCCCAGCTCCGCCAATGGAGAGAGCGTCTGCCAGCGATGGTTCCCCCACCCACTGCACGCACAGAGAGGGCCTGCATCCTCCCCTTCCACCGCCGCCGCCGCCGCCACCACCATCATGTCACAACCGTGGCCATTACTTATCTCTCTACATTCATGCGCTTGATGGACACCACTTTCTTTGGGAGGGGCGTGGGGAGAGAAAACCCTCGGTGAATGCCAGAAACACCAGGGTTTCATTAGACAAATCTTAACGTGAAAAGAAAAGAAAGTCACAACAGCTGTTCCTTTTGTGTGTACTGTATGTAAAAAAAAACTTCAATGAGTTAAGGATCCGCTGCTAATAAACAACCTCTTGTGGAGACAATAATAAATATAAACACGGTAACATAATTATGTCCCCGTGTTTGTTGCAAAGCAAATCCTTAGATATTTTAAAAATACATCTCTTCCCATCACGCTGGGAATAAAGCTCGATTTGGAGATTCCCGGTCAGCCGTGCCATTGTTTCCCAACAATGGCAGCAGCATGAGGCTTTTCAAATGCTGGGGGGGTGGTGGGGGGGGGAAGAAAATCTGACAAAATCTGTGTTTTCCAGTTACTATGGGCCTGGCGCCTCAATCCCTTTTATCACAAGAGCGGAAAAATACAGGCCTGCCATTTTGTGTGAGTCAGACTGGTGAGCTGCAACGCATCGGTACAGCAAAGGAGCCATCGGTCCGACTGTGCGAACACTCGCTTCCCAACGCACACCCTTCACGCGCAGAGACTTTGAAGTGATCCCAAACGTAGAATTAGCTGGAAGACGAGAGGCCAGTGGAGAAGAAAACTCACTGAATGTGTAATGTGTCACATGTCCCAGGGCAAGATGAACATTAGCAATCAGACAAAACCACCCCATCTAATCCCCTCTGCTTTTTGGAAGGATTAATTTATTTCCCCTTTACTCTCTTAACAAGAATGTTAATCCCACATTCATTGATAAGTTGCTTAATACTCCAAATAGGCCCAATGCGTAACATGTTATTTGTCCAACGGCGTGTTGCTACGTTGTTCTGCTTGCTTCACACCAAAGTCCTGCCACGCCTGACACCAAACCATAAAACCTGAATAATATGCACCTTACCTCTGCACCTACTAATCCAATTAATGACCGTACCATTTACAAACTATTACGGGAACTTTGCAGCCTACTGTTTTTGACGGATGTAAAGAATGTCTCAGAGGGACCCCCCCTCCCGCCAGTAAGTGACTGACAGAACTGGACCAACATGGTAAGGGACACTGCGATCACGCGCAGGAGATGGGCCAGAATATCACAGCTCTGCTGTATCATGCACCCCATTAAGCGACTCACGATTGAAACTCCACGGCTCCCAGAAAGACTGGTACATGGCTTTTGCACCTGCAATAATTAAAAGCCTCGGATATGAGACGTTCACGTCAAAATTTAATTTCTCCGGCGGCCCAGCCATGCACGGTTCGTGCCACTCAGCGGCAGTGAGTTTTGCAGGGATTACAGCGCTAATCCACTTCCAGCCTTTCCATCGCAGCAGCCAGGAGCCAACAGGACCTGGCCACAACATCACGCGCCGTGAGCCACCGGGTTTGTCCACGGCGCAGGGCTGCTTCCGCCCACGTAACCGCTCCAGTGGAGTCTCGCCAAGAAGAGATTTCGGGCCGCAGACCAATATACACTCATCCCTGCCCTGCCCCTAGCGCCGGTATGACATTACTACCGGCCTTTGGAATTCAAATGCTATCATAAATTTCCGTTTCAGAAATAAACAAGACGGGCGGGCATGGACCATCGGCGCCCGAACAAAAATTTTGAAAGGGATAGTGTGAAGACTGTCAGACGGTGGTTTATGAATACATTTACACAAGCCAATCGCTTTCACACTTGCGCGGCCAGAATGTCACAACCGATGCATGAAAGCTGAGTGTGTACCCAGGGAGAGTGTGCCCTCATACACAAAAATTATAGTTTGTATTCTCAGTGCTGCAACATAACATTTGAGAATGCACCGACATGGGGAAAGAGGTTCTCCCTCTTAAATTGGAGACTAGAAACAGATTGTCTCATGTGAGTACGAGTCAAACGTATTTGTACGTATCTCTTGCGGTGACATCGGTCGAAAAAAGAACGCTGCAAACAATATACGTTTGGAGGAAAAATTATACGAGTTTTACATTAAGAAGTCAACGGGATAGGTACCAGAAAAAATATCCGCCAGCTGGTTTGAGTTCACCAGTGATGGGCCCAGATAATTAAATAGTCACCGAGTGATGATTAAAAGGGATAAATGATACCACGGCAAAATCCAGGTCTGACACAGACAACACCCGAACCAGCGGTGAGCAATAATGCACTGCAGTGCTAAGCGTAAATGCCAACCAATTTGAATAGATGCGTTACGGTGCATTATTGCATCCAAATCCACTTATTATTTCAGTCTTTGCCACATGTTAAACTTGCACAATGCTTACGTGGCTTTTAAAACATATGCAAATTGTGAAACAAATCTGTTGTAGAGTTTTATGTTACAGCCACAAGAACTCAGTTTTGTTTCGTGAAACACGCACCAGATGAAAAAAAAAACGTGCCATTAAGCACCAGCTCTGCGGGATTCATTTCAAGCTGCCCACCCCAAACCCGCCAACCACCCCCCTCCCCTTTCATTAACATGGTCTGACACCACAGACCAAATCTGTTTTTCCGCAGTCATCAACACAACGTCGCTTTCAGTCGAACGCCAGTGCCGCATGCCAGACTGACCGAGCGACGCCGCTCTAAATAAAAAACAGGCCGGCGTCTTTGCTCTTCTTTCAGGCACAGTTATTTTAAAAAAACACAAAATCCCTTTTCCCAGAATTACGCTCGGTGCCAAGCGCGAGTGGCTGTGTGCAGTGTGTCAAACAGCGGCCAGTGTCCAGCGGGCCTCGAGCGGGGCGGCCGCAACACCCGAGGGCTCCCAAACGCACGGGCGCCCTCCCCCCCCCTCCCGTACCCAGCGCCCTACCCCCCGCGAGCAAAATACCAGCGGTGCCTGTTAAATTCTTCTAGTTCCAGGCATACATCTGGATCTTATGCGTTCGCATTTGCCGCTTTTTCAATCTTTTAATAACGCCGCACTGTAGCGTTTTTTTGGCTTCTTACTCGTATACCGTCTGTGTGTGACGTCCAAGTTGCTAAGATTTTGGAACAATGCAAACCGCATTTTCTAAGAAGAAGAATTTGTTTAAGCTTTGAAGACAGCAGCCATTATATTGTGGTATCTGACAAAATCCCCTGGTGCATTACGCCTCCAAGATCTACGAGCACTTTTAACAACACTTGCTGCAGCCCTGCTCACCACCGCAGCCGGCTAGATACAGTTTAAAACACCCAAGCTGTTCCAAGTTAAGCACAATTTCTTGCATAGTTTTGTAGAATTGCCCGAGCTAGCAGGTCCAGGCAGACTAAACAGCTTTTCCACAAGCTGGTGTGGAATGCGAACGATCTGTTGTCAAGCGGCATTTTCAAACACTGTGGCCTTAAAGCCAGCGTAAATCTGGTTTGCCTTTAAGGCACTGGCATGCCGCGTAAGATATACAGTGCTCAGCTCCCCTCTGTAAGAATTTTAAAAAAAGTTAATGTATCTGCCGGGTAAAATTAATTTACTTCGCGAGTCCATTTTAAACGCACTGTGTCTGCATAGGAAATACCGACGTGTGCGACGATGCCCCCAATAGCCAGCCACCTTTAAATGACCACAAAAAAACGAGCATCCCAGGTAATGGCAATCGGCGAGCCACTCGGATGATCAGGGTCTTCATAGACATTCCCAGATGACAATCGTGTTTACGTTGGCGGCATGGTGGATCCCCGCGGGCAACACACCTGAAGAGACCACACACTCGCCCTTCTGTGCCATAAAATTCCTGCGTGCGAGCTCCACAAACAGCAGCGCTCCTGCCAAGATAGGCACGGACTGGGTGGGGGGGAGAAATCCACTTAACGCTCGGACCTCCATGTGAAGGGCTCAAATTGGCCACGAGTTGTTTCTTAACAGACTAGTTGTTTACAATGTACCGTATGTGCGATTTTTCTAAAGAGCATATATAAAATGCACAATTACAGCTGTTTGTCAACCAACTAACTGAAGGTCCCACATCATAGTGACTGCCATGATTTGTATATCGTGTTGTATGTACGATTAACTTATTTCGCTCACTTAATGCACTTTTTAAATCCGTTTTACGACATTAGTACTGCAAAAGGTGCACTATAGTTTCGACCATGACGTACGTATCTAGTATTGTTTCAATACTGTTCTGCAAATTTGTTCCAAAGAAGGACCAGCGCACAACTTCAGTCCCAACTGGACCGATGCCTATGGTGAAAGAAAAGGCCCTGTGTACTCAGAACGCAAAACAATGGACAAGTGATTACACGCGAAAATAATAATAAAATCACGCGTGTCTTTAATTGTAAGAATATGCAAATAAAGTGTTGTTGCAGCGATCACAACGACGAGCTTCAAAACAGCGTTCTCCAGGGGCACTTTCCACCAGGAAGACAAGATACATTTTCCTGCTAAACCAGCCTGTCCAGATTTTTACACTTTCTTGTTGTACATAATATACACGCTAAATAAAGACACTAGAAAAAAGTTACACACGAAAAAAATATGCCAACCAAGTTCTTTCAAAACCCCTTTCAAAATACACGTCATTTTGACCTTTTTTTCCCCACCCCCAAAGGTCAACAATCATTTGAACATTGGGTTAACCCACATAACTCTTGTAGAATTGACTTGCGCGAGAGTGCCAACTTCAGCGTTCGAGAAGAGACACTGCCCTCGATTAAAAACAGCAAAAAATGATCTGCCAGCGCGAGACACCAAAGGGGCCACATTTATTTTTCGACAAAAAATTTGGAATGCGTGACAACACTGGAGGAGGAGGAGGGGGGGGTGCTTTTCGTGTGGAATGGGGCACGCAGAGGCCGACAGCGGAGCTGGAAAAACACCGCGCCTGCGACTATGCAGGGACAAGCCACGCCTGCTACGACATTTTCTCCCATTTATTATTATTACTGCTACTATTCACCAATGGGAGACGGCGCAGAAGAATCTAAAACAAACACAACAGCGGCATGACACCGAGGCATAACACTCGCCCGATGGAACATTCACGAGCGCTTGGTGCCTACGTGTTACCCTCGCTTAGAAAGTTTTAATGTTGCGTGCTCGCTGACAAGCCGGGCTGGTTTTGTGCACGGCCAGACGAGGCGGACGGGGCACTTGTAATATTGGTAGTGCAATTGCTAGCATTGGGTGACTGGGCATCCAACTCACACAGGGTTGAGTCATGAAGCTTGTTTTCATGCCACTCTGCTGATGATACATGAACACAAAAAACATCTGAAAAACCCAAACCGACACCATGCAGTAATTTCATGACCTAGAACTCGTTCACACGATGCAGATTTTAACCAGTGCAAATTGGTGAAAAGATTAACTAAGCACGACTATAAAAAAAATAACCTACGAAAATACACGCTACTTGCGTGCCACGTCGCCACAATTAGTTGCAAAAAATTCCCAGTAAACAAAGCGGACTGGAATAGCAGATTTAACATTATTTAGCCACCTCCTCGACAGTGGCATACGCTGTAAACACCCACCCCACACCCCCTCCTGCACCCCCATCTGCCGACCTATGCCAAACCCGGCAACGCCACCGTGCTCCTCTGGCCGCACACCGTGCCCCCGGCTCCTACGGCGCTGGCCCTCGCCCTCTCCTTGGCAGGCCACCTGCAGGCCGCATGGCACCGCGCCCTGGTGCTCGTTGACACCGGCCCACGCGGCATGCCACGCGGCATGCCACACGGCGCCTCACTGGCCTCCCCGGACTCGGCTGGCCCCAGCAGCGTAACCCAAACCCCTACGGCCGAGCCAAAGTGGCTCCACAATCATCATCATTATCATCACAGGCGCCGGCGGCGCAGTCTTGCGCTTAAACCTGGGGGCCTCAGTCGGGCGTCTCACCCTCTGTCGAGCCCCCCCCCTCCCCCATGCAGCAACAAGCCAATCTGCCAAACCTGCTTTAAATAGCACTTCCTGGGTCAGTGCGGGCTGCGGACGTACCAGCTACTTGACACACGCACCTGGGATCCAGCCAGCTCCTGCTTAGTCCTGTCAAAAGCCATTTCTATTTGGGGAATGGCGACAGCATGAAGAGCCATCTTCTCATCGTTTTTTTTGTCCACAGGCAATACATTTATCTACCGAAGACTTAGCTGTAATTGCTAAGTACACAATTCAGACATTCACACCACTCCAAACCCATTAATGG
Organism: Lampetra fluviatilis; assembly: GCF_964198595.1. Classification (NCBI taxonomy): domain Eukaryota; kingdom Metazoa; phylum Chordata; class Hyperoartia; order Petromyzontiformes; family Petromyzontidae; genus Lampetra; species Lampetra fluviatilis. The sequence goes on from NC_136281.1 coordinate 4,396,140, forward strand.
GGTTCTTTTTCACAGTAGTCATGAGGTGATAAAAATCTGACTGCACACCATACGCATGCTGTTCTTACTCACACATCCTGTTGTTGAGCGAAATTTTGTTATATTAATAACATCCTCTTTAACGGCGTGAGCACGAATCCATCTAAAACTGATACCACCGAGGTGAGTAATCAATTTTAGCACGAAAAAAAAGGTGCAACTTTCTCCCAGTCCATCAAAACACTCCATACCTCCAGGGTTCTTACGGCAAATGATTAACAAAAAACCCTTGTGACCTTCGCTCGTTGCTGTGCTCGTCTGTAAACACCACACTCTGTGAATGCACTCGATCCACCCACCGTTACACTCCATTCACACGGTCCAAACACATTTTCCTTTCCATGTATACGATTTTTTTCCCCTGTACAACTCCATTGTGAAAGTAAAACATGAAGAAACAAACACGCGCTTTACGTCATGTGTTTTCACCGAGCCCAAAATAGCTTCCACCAGCATTTTTTTCTTAAACCAACCTGAAAAATATACGCATTAAATGGCGTGTTCAATATTATCTCGTTTTGGCCTATCCAAACCTACATAACTCTACTATGCACACAAAAGCAGTCAAAGAGTTAGACAACTTGGACAAGTAATTTCGTTTTTTTCAGATGTCATAGTTTGTGTGTATACCGTATATAACAATTTAATTTACGTCACAAACCCACTACCGATTTGAAATACGCACAAGTTGGTGGGGTACGTTTATTGCACAAACTCAATATACTAAAATTCAACCTGTATGACAGGTTCGTAACTCATTGTAATGTGCATCTTGTCCAAAATATCGTCACGGTGTAAGGATTTTACAAATCATCGCCGAGTTAAACATTCGGTCACACATAGCTAGAGACAATTCACAAAATGAATGCTCGTCCCAAAATGCACTGCAAAGCCTGTTATACATGTCCAATTAAGATTTCAGTCGAAACAACTTTTGAGGAAGTGGCAATGAACAATTCGCGTTAATGCGGTTTCAAAATACAAAAGCCGAAAAGCTGCAGTCGCACAACTCGCTTGGATTTATGTTCACCGCTGCAGGACGTAAATGGCGACTCGTGTAGCGGCAGTTTGGCTGACAAAGGCTGCTTTCACACAAAAAATAAACACAAGTCATGATCCAAAGGAGCCTTATCCTACATTTTCAAACTTCTAACACATTTTATTGACGGAAAAATATATAACAGTAGGCCCACAAGCATGCTGTCATGATTTTTATATTACGGCCATTTGACTGGTCATGCTTGAAGCCAGGAAGGATCCCCACTGGGCTTTACGTCGGTGCGAATGGAGAATCGCGGAGCAGAGGTCAAACTCGCCGAAACTGTACACGCAGTAAATTCGATCTTTCAACTGTAACTCGTAAGCCAGTTTAGGCCTAATACGCCAACAGCCTTAGTTGTAATGTTCTTCAGAGGACAACGATGTCATTCAAAATCCGCTACGCACCCTTGATCTTTACGTAAACCAAATGGGAAGCAATGTTTCATTAAAGCATTTTATATTATGGCGGAATACTGAAGTAAGGGGCTAATTAGAGCGTCTTATTCACAAAAGACATTCAACGAGAATACGCATGCCATTCATAAAAAGTTTCCACGTACATTCACTGCAACAGGACACGATACAACTCCGTGTGCAACGACATCTCGCGGCAATTACCTAAGAGTCTTTTGGCACAAATGTACCATCAGCACAAAGGTTGCCATTAAAAAGACAAATCGAGACGTGGAGAGAAACACACAATTCATTCTGTGAGATGCTGCAATTCTTATCGCCATATTGTACGGTACTGCGTTACTTCAACCCTATCTCGAACCGTGCTCTGTTCTGTGAGCGCAGTTAAACAGAGATACCCAAGACTTCAAACGGCAGTGATAATAATGATGATCTCTGAATTACGTTTATGAGCTAAACGACAGAAACCTTCAATCTTGACTTGAAGCTTTCGTGACTGCAGGAATCCATACTCTTTGGTTCTTTTGGTAAAGTCACGTAGATAGAAAAATGAAATAAAATAAAAAATAATATCACGACGTTTCGATCGCAACACAAGTGGTCGTCCTCAGGTGGAAAAAATAATCCAGCAGTGGAACGGCTGAACCAGCGTGATATATTATTATCTTTTGTTTTATTTAATTTTTCTACCTATGTGACTTTCCTTTAATTTTACACAGATTTGCAAGTGACAGTACAAATGTGTTGTTGCTACAATGTAAAGGCACTTTCGCACAGTAAACACTGAAGCGCTTCACGATATTGTAAGCCAAAAACCTGCAACGTTTTACGAAAACAGAACAAAAGATCATAATTGACAATTTTAAACTTCTGCCAAAAAGTATGCAACATGACTGAATTCCTCAAATCAAATACAGATAAAGCTCAAAGCATTTCACGGTAATATAACATTTACTTTTTGTTCTGCAGTGCAAACTGCACCGTGGTATTTGATATTTTCATGTTTGCCGAGGCACGATAAGGTCAAAAACAGGACGTGCGACCCCGATAAGCACGGAGCTGCTCATCTCGCAGCATACTGTAGTTACGAGGCACCACAACAACGAGTGAAAGTAATAAAACAAAACACACCTTAGACCTCGCGAATGACAATCAAAAACACCACACGACGGCTTCGACGACAACATTCAAGAGACACCGACCGAACGAACCGCGCGCGCTAAAAAAAAAATGTGCAAGTATTTCACCGAGGTACAAGCGGACGCCACAATATTATTGCGAGTGCACAACTACTCCACACCCAAGGTTTTATCAATGGACAGCTGTTCTCAAGCAGAGCAGAGGCACAGTCTTGCTGACCACAGGCGGTGGTGGTCAGGTGACGTCATTGAGTGTCCCTGTTCTGCAGCATGCGAGTCAACGCCACCGGGGGGGAGGAAAAAAACCCAAATGCCATTCGCCATCTCACAATGCGCTTAAAAATTTTCATCCGCACAAAATGACCTTTTACACAAGCTTGCACTCAACAGCACATTTCATGGACCACTTAAAAAAAAGTATTAACTTTTACCAACTCACTCGGCTGGACGGGTTTTTTTTTTACCCATTGAAAAAAACTGCTTAATCAAATCATCTGACAATCACGTGAAGCAACCAAGTAAATTTCCAAACGTTTTCCTCGAATTCAGCAGCACAGAAAACACCCTTAGCATTTGCTGAACCTCCTGCCATAAACCGCAAGCACATACGTGTAAGCTGAACAGCACACACGAGTATTTCTGTAAACAAAACTTTTTTTCGTTTATTTAGCACTGATCAGCATATTTCCTTGGAAATTCACAATAGTATTTACACTCATACATTCTTAATAATATTTCGCCACAGACCCCTGTCTGCATCCACCTCTACACAGTACAGTATGTTCAATGGGCGCTGCAAACAGGCACACTACACACCGTATAGAATTACAATGTATCTCCACCTGATACTTTGTTTCGAACAGAAATGTTTTATCTGGCAATGCGACAATATATTTCATTAATATGCATTTACTGCAGGAAACAGCCAAACACAAGAGCCCCTAACACAATACGCATCTTATACAATCATACTTAAATACAGTGCTCAATTGTTGCTATTAATATCAATGCGAGGCTAAATTCGGGACGTTACATTTTCGATAGCCACATCCTGGACCAGGGATGGGAAACCCCAAGACCTTCTGGCCCACACATGGCCTTTCTTTACACATCTACCATATGCTAGATGTGCCAATTTACAAGTGAAAGTGCACATTGGAAAGACAAATGACATCCTGCCTTGCAAGGCCCAAGGCTGCTGCTCATCCCTATTGATTTACCTCAACGATTTCTTGACGCCCCATTTCTAGGTGCTATTGTTCATCCACTGCTGTATTAAAGATCTGGCCATGCGGCGCAGTGTCATACAGCGAGGGTTCCACTCACTATGTTAAGGTCATAAGTTCAAATGCCGGTCAGATGTCGACCTCAACATATTCAGGGCTGTCAATGAAGACGAGTGTTACATGAAAGCATTTTCGATGTAGAAAACTTAAGCAGTTTGACTTTTTGTGAACCAGACCATGGCTCCAACAGAGGCAATAACAGCAGCTATCCCAAGTGTTTAATAGTGATTTGTGCATTCCAATTATCATTCTTTTTTGCTTTTTATTTCCAGCTATATGTCAAATATTTTATTGCCATTACATAACTTCGACAAATATATTTACATGCCAAATTTCCCACTGAGCACATTTTCTTGTTTTTGAGAACAGGTCTTGGGAGACGTCACGTAACCATTTCTGAATTCACTTCAACAACCTCTTACCTTCACTTACAGATGTCACCTTTTAAAAGCCTCGCAAAGGGTGTTCTTCATACGTAAATAAAACATTTTTTTTTATTCTCAGAGCAGGAGTAAGCTAAAGTGTTAACAACACTCAGTACGATGGGGTGGGGAGTTTGTACAATCCTTGGCTGCCGGGATAAGCCCATCGGACTAGATGACATTAAACAACGTGGGTTTGACCAGCGGGTGGCTGAAATCCAGTATCGAACCCAGGATATCCACGGTGCCGGCTCGATGTTCGGACACAGTATCAGTGCCCGGAGCCACTTTGAGGATGCTCCCCCCATCACATTGTGAACACACCGGGGGGGGGGGGGGGGGGCGAGCCGATAGCAGCATGTGCGAGGCTCACCGCGCTTGTAGAGCCAGCCCTCCTTCACCACCGCCACCTCCGCCATGGCGTCGTAGTCCTCCTGCTCTCAGCTCTCCGCCACAGGCTCTCCGTGCGCCTCCTCACACGAGCATGGGCGACGCGTCACTCCTCACCGCCACGACCACTGCAAAGGAGAAAGACGAGGTAAGAAATATGGATGATGCTGCATTATTGCGGGTTTTCTGTCGGACGCAGCAACTTAACTGGCATTGTATGCCTCTGCTGCTGGATAAGGTTCATTACGTCTTCATGTCCCGTGAATTAAAAAAAGCATTTTCATTCCTGTTTTCTGTTGAAGTAAATTATTATTATTGCGTATTCATAACGCGGACAGTTTCACGTAAATACAAAGAGTACAGTTCGAAAGTGGATCTTGTCAGTACAGTATACATCTTGTCAGTACAGTAGAGTCCAGTGTTAACCAGTACAGATCATAACCAGCATAACATAAACATTTAAGACATCACAATACACAAAAACCATGACGATAAAATAACATGACCATGTGTTAAGTTGACATACAGCGATAGCTGAATACATCACGTTCACGATGTAGGCGACTGAGAGCAGAGTTGCATTTGTCTTCTTGATCACTCACTCGCTGTCCATCAAAGGCAGCGAGTGGCTTAACATCCACTTGCAATCTCAGCGTGTCACGGCGGGTGAGTGAGCACACGTCAAAATCAACCATTATTTATTACCAAACCCATTCCCACAAAGCCACCGGCAGACTTTAAATATTAAACAAAATACTTACGCGACAAACTGGAAGAAAACAAAACGAATGCACACATTTTTAAACGTAGAGAGAAATGAGCCTTGAAGCGTTAAAAACAACACAACACGTCACAAGCAAGACGCAAGAGCTCGGCTCACAAGGTCCATACCACACCGGGCAGCACAACCACCACCACCACACACACTGTACCACCACCACCACACACACAGTACCACCACCACCACACCGTACCACCACCACCACACCGTACCACCACCACCACACCGTACCACCACCACCACACACACCATACCACCACCACCACACACACCGCACCACCACCACACACACCGTCATCGGCCGGACACACGTCCCCGGCTCCAGCTCAATTGACAAGAGACACAGCCACGGCCCCACAGTGCGCCCCTTCGCAGCCACGGGCGTCACGCTTTGTCGGGGGGGGGGGGTGTCTCTTTGGCCAGGAACCGTGGCCCTCAACCGGGGAGCCACCCACCTCGCCACCCGCCCCGTTCACCCACCCCACCACCACCGCCGCCGCCTGCCCGCTGGGAGTCCTGGGACCTGGGAAGCACCCCGCCTACACCCCCCACTGCCTGGCCAGCCCTCCCGTCCGTCCGTCCGCCCACCCCCCGTGCTCCAAGCCTCACCACCGGCGGTGGCGGGCCGCGTGTTGTTTTGTTGTTGGGCGTGGAATGTGATCACTTGATCACTCAGCCCTCCCCCCGACCGCCACCACCACCACCCCCACCACCACCGTCACACACAAACTCGCTCAGCTCGCACACAAACAACCCCCGGCACATACTTACACACCCAAGGCCACACACAAACAAGGGAGGAGGTATAGGTCACAATTTTACCCTTCTTACAAGGAGGCCCGCTTCCCATCTTGGCGAGTGGCCACACCACTGTACTTTTGCCCAGTTCTGGCACGGAAGGCCACTTTCGACGAGAAATTTCCAATCTTCCAACGGGGAAAATGGCTCTTTTTTTTGTTGCCAAGACAGGAACCAAGCTCACGCCACACACAAACACGCAGCAGCAGCAGGCGCAAGCCACGAGCGTCCACACGCAGGCAAGGCTAAAAACACACGGCAGGTACTCGGAACTCTTCACCACCACTGCGCACGCGGTCACAACCACACACACAAACACGGTGGAGAGGAGGGGGGGGGGTTCTCGAACGAGCCTCCCGTACCAAACCGTACACACCGAGGGCTATCAACAACGTTTCACAAGCAAGATATTACATTTTGTAGATACCGTATGAGCACACACAATGGAGACACATTGCGAAATATGTTTACATTATAGTGAATCACTTACATATTCATGCAAATATCTTCCGTGAACAGCTGACAAACAACAAGGTAGAGTATGAAACTGAGCTTGACACGAAGGGCTGGTGGGAAGTTTCACAATCCACCTCTGTTCAAAACAACGTTTTAACCACTGCTTGTATACACAGACTGGAACACAGACCACGCCGCGCCGGAGATAGGAGGAGCGTTTACAGGTAAGTCAGCCAGGTATATTTCGTGCAGGTAAGGCAAAGGATCAAGTATCCAGAGAGAGGGAGAGGGCGGACAGGAAGATGCGAGCAGCAGCAGGTAAAGGTGTGTCGTCCAGGTGTGCCCTCCCAATTCGTCAGCCACCTTGATTCACGGCTAGCACAATAGACACACACACCTGGCGGCGTGAGACAGCCCCCCCCCCCCTTCTTTAATCACAGGCCGTTCAATGGGGAAACAAAACCAAGGCTGATGGTCCAGCTCTTACAGATATGTACAGGTATGCAAAGACAAAAACCTGAATAGACTTGGGGCAGGTGCTGTTAGCGAGTAGCACCTATGAAGGCCGACACGGCACATCGAGGGGGTGGGTGGCCAGCACCACGCCCGGCCGCCTTTGTCTCCCTAAGTAGTTATGTTTACACATACCAGGTACTCATTTGAGGCTGAATCGACCTAGGGGAGGCCCAGGACCGGTTCAGATTAAATAATCGTCACTGGTGTTGATCGTGAGCAGGATTCGAACTTAGGTAGCGCGCTAACCGCTCCACACACACAAACACACAAACACACATCCACACACGTACGTACATGGGTGTGCTGTTGAAGACACCCATATCATTTACACAAACACACAACTGTACTCGTACACACATGTACACATACATGTACATGGGGTGCAATACATCTATAATTACGGCACTCGGGTGTAGGTCTGAACGATTTTAAGTCAAGCTTCAGTTCAATATTCACTGTGTAATAAACTTAAAACATGTGATGGAGCATTACCACATGATACCATCAACATATGAACTGCTCTATATGTGACAATGCAAGGATGAGAACTTCAAAGATATGAATTGCTTCCAACATGTATTTATTAAAATGTTTCAATTGAAATAGAACAATCAAACATAGAACAATTGTTAAGTTAAATAAATAAAGTCATACTAATCAAAAAGAAAACAATTCCAATAATAAAGTAATGAGACTTTTCAAATCGCAAAAAATCGCAGCCTTTGAGATTTGTTAATCGCATTGTTTCAAATTTCGATTTAAAATCGATTAATCGTTCAGCCCTCCGAGGGCGTGCTCATAAACACACACACACACATCCACATATTTACATGTACAAGAGTTTGCTCATACGCAAACTTCCACACACATGCACTTTGCATGGGTGTGCTCACACACATGATCGTACATGTGCCCAGTCGCACGCGCATATTACTACACGGACATGTACAGAAGTAATCACATGTTCACATATACTGTACACAAACACAAGTGTAAGCAATGTATTGTGCGCACACAAACGAATCGTCAGACTACACACACGGGAGTTCACAAAATAGGAAAACCGGGTTCAAATAGCATAAAACAAAAATACATTAAGCACAGCACACTTTGTACATTTCACGCAGACAATCTGAAATGTGCACCACACCAACACAACAATACTATATAAACACAAATCATTCATAATTGTGTTCTTTTGCGTAAGATCGTGTAGGTATAATGCCAATGTTTACCATGATGGGGGCACACACGAATACACACACAGACACAACATGTGGACACCACCTTAATCGAGTAAACAACACATCCCGTCACAGACAAACACCCCCAACACTTTCTCCAACAGGCTGAGCACATGACAACCGGACAAAAACTGTGAACCCGGAGTCTGATGACCGGACCCCATATCCCTGACCCCATATCCCTGACCCCATATCCCTGACCCCATATCCCTGACCCCTCACCCCAGACCCCACCACAAATATCCCAATCGCTGGACCAGTGGCTCGATAACCTCACAATCTGAAAGGTTTCTTTCATACTGGAAGAATCCGATGAGCAATAAAGCTCTTTCACAGACGCATGACCCCACAATGAGTAGACCCCATCCCCGCACAAAGACCCCCGCGATGAATCCCATGAGCAATAAAGCTCTTTTTCACATATTCATGACCCCACAATGGGTAACCACCTTCCACGCACCACTCACTCACCGGCGGTGCGAGGCGGCCCTGGGGTTGCTGCTGCTGCTGCTCCTTGTGGCTTAGGGAAGTCACCCCGGCGAGATTCAGCAGGAGGACGAGGACGGTGGTGGTGGTGGTACTGCCCAGACTCGAGTGCCCTCTGCACTGTGTGTCGTCTCGGGTGCTAGTCGTGCACAGACAGTGCCGCGTATTGAGTAAGAGTTACTGTGAAGTGTCGGCTGCTTTGTACAGAGTTAATCATGTGCAGCAGTAGCAGCAGCAGACGTCTTCTCTGCTGTGTTCTGCGTAAAAGGATGTAATGCACCACCCGACGTCCTACGGTGTTAATCGGTGTACCGTATGCTAGTTGTACTGTGTAACCGCGTACTGTGCGTGCTGTATGATGATGTGTAACTCGGTGTAATGGATCTTCTTTAGAGGCGTGGTGTACAAGCCCGTGTAACGAGTGCTGCCCACTTCGTCTGCCTGTGTGTGTGTACCACCTTTGTGACAGGTCTGTGTGTGTGTAAAGTCGTGTGTGTGTGTAGTCGTGTGTGTGTGTGTCAAGTCGTGTGTGTGTGTAAAGTCGTGTGTGTGTGTAAAGTCGTGTGTGTGTGTAGTCGTGTGTGTGTGTGTGTAAAGTCGTGTGTGTGTGTAGTCGTGTGTGTGTATCAAGTCGTGTGTGTGTGTCAAGTCGTGTGTGTGTGTAGTCGTGTGTGTGTGTCAAGTCGTGTGTGTGTGTCAAGTCGTGTGTGTGTGTAGTCGTGTGTGTGTGTCAAGTCGTGTGTGTGTGTCAAGTCGTGTGTGTGTCAAGTCGTGTGTGTGTGTGTAGTCGTGTGTGTGTGTCAAGTCGTGTGTGTGTGTAAAGTCGTGTGTGTGTGTCAAGTCGTGTGTGTGTCAAGTCGTGTGTGTGTGTGTAGTCGTGTGTGTGTCAAGTCGTGTGTGTGTGTAGTCGTGTGTGTGTGTCAAGTCGTGTGTGTCAAGTCGTGTGTGTGTGTCAAGTCGTGTGTGTGTGTAGTCGTGTGTGTGTGTAAAGTCGTGTGTGTGTAGTCGTGTGTGTGTAGTCGTGTGTGTGTGTCAAGTCGTGTGTGTGTGTGTGTCAAGTCGTGTGTGTGTGTCAAGTCGTGTGTGTGTGTAGTCGTGTGTGTGTGTAAAGTCGTGTGTGTGTGTAGTCGTGTGTGTAAAGTCGTGTGTGTGTGTGTGTCAAGTCGTGTGTGTGTGTCAAGTCGTGTGTGTGTGTAGTCGTGTGTGTGTGTAAAGTCGTGTGTGTGTGTAAAGTCGTGTGTGTGTGTAAAGTCGTGTGTGTGTCAAGTCGTGTGTGTGTGTCAAGTCGTGTGTGTGTGTCAAGTCGTGTGTGTCAAGGTGTGTGTGTCAAGGTGTGTGTGTGTCAAGTCGTGTGTGTGTGTAAAGTCGTGTGTGTGTCAGTGTGTGTGTGTCAAGTCGTGTGTGTGTCAAGTCGTGTGTGTGTGTAAAGTCGTGTGTGTGTGTGTGTAAAGTCGTGTGTGTGTGTAAAGTCGGGTGTGTGTGTAAAGTCGTGTGTGTGTCAAGTCGTGTGTGTGTGTCAAGTCGTGTGTGTGTGTGTGTAAAGTCGTGTGTGTGTGTCAAGTCGTGTGTGTGTGTGTAAAGTCGTGTGTGTGTGTAAAGTCGAGTGTGTGTGTGTAAAGTCGTGTGTGTGTGTAAAGTCGTGTGTGTGTGTGTCAAGTCGTGTGTGTGTAAAGTCGTGTGTGTGTGTGTCAAGTCGTGTGTGTGTCAAGGTGTGTGTGTCAAGGTGTGTGTGTGTGTCAAGGTGTGTGTGTGTAAAGTCGTGTGTGTGTGTAGAGTCGTGTGTGTGTGTAGAGTCGTGTGTGTGTGTGTCAAGGTGTGTGTGTGTGTCAAGTCGTGTGTGTGTGTCAAGTCGTGTGTGTGTGTCAAGTCGTGTGTGTGTGTCAAGTCGTGTGTGTGTGTCAAGTCGTGTGTGTGTAGTCGTGTGTGTGTGTGTCAAGTCATGTGTGTGTGTCAAGTCGTGTGTGTGTGTCAAGTCGTGTGTGTGTGTCAAGTCGTGTGTGTGTCAAGGTGTGTGTGTGTCAAGGTGTGTGTGTGTCAAGTCGTGTGTGTATAGCTGTGTGTGTGTGTGTGTCAAGTCGTGTGTGTGTGTGTGTGTTAAGTCGTGTGTGTGTAAAGTCGTGTGTGTGTATATAGCTGTGTGTGTGTGTAAAGTCGTGTGTGCCAGGCGCTCTCTTACGAATGCAGTAGCAGCGGCGTGCCGTGAGTCCCGAGTCCCGTGAGCACCACGACTCACGACGACTCACGAATCCCAGAGGGCTGTGGGCACGAGTGCGTGTGCTTGGTCCTGCGGTCAATGATGAGCAGGGACGAGTTAGCACTGTGTCCTGTGGTCCCTGGTGAGTACTCGTGAGTTCTAGTGATCTCTGGTGAGTACTGGTGAGGACTGGTGAGTAAAGGTGAGTACTAGTGATCCCTGGTGATCCCTGGTGAGCACTAGTGAGTAGTAGTGAGCACTAGTGATCCCTGGTGGTCCCTGGTGAGTGTTCGTGAGCCCTAGTGATCCCTGGTGAGCACTGGTGAGTACTAGTGAGTAAAGGTGAGTACTGGTGAGTACTAATGATCCCTGGTGATCTTTGGTGAGCGCGAATGAGTACTGGTGAGTCTGTAGTGATCCCTGGCGATCCCTGGTTAGTACTAGTGAGTACTAGTGATCCCTGGTGAGTACTGGTGAGTACTAGTGAGTACTAGTGATCCCTGGTGAGTACTGGTGAGTACTGGTGAGTACTAGTGAGTACTAGTGAGTACTAGTGAGTACTGGTGATCACTAATGATCCCTGGTGATCTCTGCTGGTCCCCACTGTCTGAGTACCGCGCGCAGTGCCGACCCGCGCGCGCCACGCACTGTACGCGCTGCCCGGGCTCTGGGCTCGCCGCCCCGGGGCCCCTCCCCCCTCCTCCCTCCTCCTCCTCCCCCCGCCCCCTTCGCCCCCTCCCCCCGCCCCTTTCCCCCCCTCCCCCCGCCCCCTTCTCCCCTTACCCCTCCCCCTCCTCTTCCCGCTCCTCTCCCCTCCGCCCCCGCCCCTCCCACCCTCTCGCGCCCCTCCCACCCGCCCCCACCCCTCCCACCCTCTCGCGCCGGCCCCCACCGCCCCCAAACGTGACGTCACGTCCCGCGCGCTCGCGCCGGCAACAACTCCGGCGGCGGCGGCGATTAATCGATCGGCGGTGACGTCACCGACGATCGATTAATCGGCCTGCGGTTACTTCACCGCGGATCGATTAATCGACTGGCGGTGACGTCACCGACTGTAGATTAATGTATCGGCGGTGACGTCAACGATACTAGATTAATCTGGTGACACTAGAGTGACGTTGCCGCCGATCGATTAATCGACTTCCGGTCACCGATTGCCGATTAATCGATCGGTGGTGACGTCACCGGCAGTCGATTAATCGATCGGCGGCAACGTCACCGCTGATCTCGTTTTGTTGACGTCGCCGCCGATCGATTAATCGGCTATCGGTGACGTCACCGCCAGTCGAATTAATCGATCGGCGGTGACGTCACCACCGATCGCACGCCGCCGTGTTTGTTTGAGGACCCCCCCCCCAAACCCTCCGAAAGCGTCGAGCGGCCAGCAACAAGCAGCACTGTTCTAAAGTTGTGATTAGGCTTGAGAAGTCGACGCGTTTCTGGAATTGTACATCCCTTTGAAATAAAAGGATTCGAACGAGACTTTAGAACAAGCATGAAATTCTCGAACCTTAAAATCGAATCGAGGAAATTCGTCGAACCGCCGCTTGGGGAGTGAATGTTTCACTTGCTGACACGCCCCTGAGAAAGAGCTTCACAGCTCTTCTGATTCCTCCAGTCGAAATAAAGATTGTAAATCTTCACGCGCTTTTACGCGTATTGTGTAAAAGCGCGTAAAGAAGTTACAATTTAAATGTATTATACAGCGTCCAAAATACTTTACAACGGTGGTCCATATGTCTTCTGACCCCCATTTAATTGTCTGAAACGTAGCAAAACATTTTAGGGGGTTAATTAATTTGGGGGGGGGGTCACAATACACCTGGACCACCCTGTACAGGCAATTCAACTGCATCTGAGTCGCTTCGCAGAAAACAACAACAAAATTGCAGCTAAATCTCGACTTAAAGCTTTCGTGACTGCAGGAATTCATATTCTCTGCTCTTTCGGTAAAGTCACGTAGATAGGTTCAAAGAGAATAACAAAAAAATCTACGACGTTTCGATCGCAACACAAGCGGTCGTCATCAGCACCGCTTGTGTTGCGATCGAAACGTCGTAGTTTTTTGTTGTTTTATTATTTTCTTTGAACCTATCTACGTGACTTTACCGAAAGACCCAAAGAATATAAAAAATTGCAGCTATTTTGCCCATTAAGCCAAATGATGCGTCAGTCATACTTAAGTCTAAAACTTGAGCATGGGGCAAGGACACACGGTGAACGCTTTGCTGTACGTCGCTGTTGGCCCAATCTGGTGCAGTCGAACCCATCGTTGTTACTCTACCTGTGCCCTCCCAATGTCTGTGTGTGTGTGTGGTGAGGTATGGGGAGCGGTGGTGTAGCGGTTAGCGCTACGATCGGTGGTGACGTCACCGGCAGTCGATTAATCGATCGGCGGCAACGTCACTGCCGATCTAGTGTCGTTGACGTCTCCACCGACCGCTCACGGCCAACACCGCCAGTGACGATTATGTGAACCGGTCCTGGGCCTCCCCTAGATCGACTCAGCCTCAAATGAGTATCTGGTGTGATGTGTAAATATCGCCACGAGGGAGACAAATGCAGCCGGGCCGGGCGTGGTGTTGGCAACCCACCCCCTCGTGTGCCGTGCCGGCCTTTATAGGTGCTTGCTAACAGCACTTGCCCCTAAAGCCTGTTAAGGCTATATGGTGGATCTTTGTATTTTTTTATGTTCAAACAAACCCCCCATGATCGACGGGGGCTTCGTAGTGGGGAGGCCCTCGTCCAGCGGTGGATTGACAAGGGGCTGATTTCTGTAAAATTCGTCTCCATCTCGAATCCCAACTACAACTTGCAAACTGTAACATCACTCGTCTGTGAATTGGAGATGCACGCTGTAGTGCAGGTAAGTCTGCGTTCAGTTGGCCCAAGTGTGACTGACAACACAAGTGCCCCTTACATTAATCGCACGTCCTTTATCACCAAATTCGAGCTGCTGAGGAATAATACCGACGTCCTTTACATTTCTCTCCTTCCACGTCCAATATACATCGACGCATTTTTACACATCCCATCAGTAAACACGGTCTTCTGGGAGTGCATCGTTTCAACCAGCGCTGGTTCAAAAACAAGCAAACTGGACCGATTTCAACAATCAGTGTCTCAAGCCTGAACCAAATACTGGTGACCTGCCAGATATGTCTATCGGCAACGGTCCTCCCTCTGCCTGCTGAGCTACGAGCGAGTGATCATCAGGTGAGCACAGTCCGAAGTAATCATGACTCACGGGGGCTGCGGTAGAAAGCGAGTTAAAAAAAAGTGCATCCTGTCCGTTAAACGCTGCACCCGCCCGATGTTTGCTTAACCGTCCCACGTGACAAAGAGAACGTTCATAATAGAGGTTTTTGGGTTCATTCAAATTTTAATAAACACAATAGACAGGAAGGACAAGTTCAAAGGGTTCGCGTAATGCACATGCATAATGTACGTTGCCTCAGTAATCCCCAACCACATTGTGCAAGAGCGCAGCTGCGTCGTCACGACATCTACGCCTCTATGTAAGGAACTAAACAGGAGGACTTCTCCACAAATCTGGCTATCGCCTGATGAAGCTCGTTGTAATTACTGGCGAAACGTCGGACTCAGATTGTGAATGTTGTGGCTTGGCTCTCCAACACACCGGTTAGTGCTGTACTCGTGACGAATTGGCCACCTTCTCTTAATGTGACAACCCTTACTAGTTGGCTGTGTCGGGTGGTTGCGGGTTTTAACGACACTTTTATATATTTACGCGATCTAACCCAAAAAAACCTCTATTATGGATGATATTAGTCGCGAAAGCCTACCACGTGTTAAAAAGAACGTTGATTCCATTTAAGACCCGTCCGTCCCTACGTCGGGCTGGCGATGTGACATTGCCCAGTTGGAGGTTCACGGTTCGAACCCGGCTGGCCGTCCTGGTTAGCACTGTGGATGTGTATTAACCATAAGATACACGCCCGTCTGCTTCACAGGAGACGTTAAAGATCCAGTGACGTTATTTGACGAAGAGTAAACCACGACCTGTCGGCGTCATCATCCAGTTTGCCATTTGTTTGAATAATTAGAGAACTGTACTCTCAAATTACTTCATTTGGAAGCGCATAGTAATCGTCGCCCCCGACTGCAAAGACTTATGAGCAGAGGTCGCAACCGGGTACCCGATAGCCGTACGATACCCGGCTACCCGTACCCGGGTACGGGTACGGGTAGCCGTTTGCGACCCTGGTGCGGCCGGGTACGGGTAAGGAATCAAAACCCGTTTGCGACCTCTGCTTATGAGGACCATCCTGTAGGGCTTTCCAGAGTAAACAAGTGTAATAAATACAAGTAAACATAACGAAACACGGACCAGATTTTAATTTGAACGGGTTCCCTCTTTCATCGCGTGGGGCGTGCTCATAAAGTACCGTGCACGCCCAACGGTGTAAACAACTTAATTTGTCTCTTTTAGGGGGGTTGGTTAACCTAATCAGTGATCACAAGATGGCAAATGCTCCCACCTGGCTGGACTCTGAATGTGAAAAAAGCAACCTCGCAGTCAGTGTATGACATACGGGTGCATGAGCTCGTATGCTCAGATAACATATCACCTTCTATAAGTAGAGTCCCACTAATTCATAACTAATTTTCCCAAGAACTACATTTGTGGTCATCCTCATGAGCTATGATCAATCCACTGCTGAATAAAGGCCCTCCCAAAGTCGTTATGATGTCTCATAGCTCGGCGCTTTAACAATAAACGTATTTCTGCAAAGAAGAAAAAAGGTAAAATCATAATGGGCTGTTAGAGGCAATTAAGATGCCGCTGCGAGTGTTGTGGCAGTAACTTTCTTCACTGGAAGTTCTGTTTAAGCTGTGTATCCTGTTGGGTTTTAAAACATCCCAACTCTGCACCCTCTTGTAAAATATGTTGAGAATCCAAAGCTCGGCTTTCCTTGATAAGCGAAGACCTTTTGAGTCTCTTGGAATTTCAAGGATGCACTCACGTGGTCGTAAAGGAGCCAGCACTGTATCTCAAACACCGTTTGCATGGAATTTTTCAAAAGCACACAGCCCATCGATTGCCATTCTTTTTAACCAGGTGATTGGCCTTCCATACGGAATATTTCTTTTTGCAAGAAAGAGAGACCGGTCAGTTAGATTTACACTACAATTGAAACGTTTCAACAGAGTTAGTCAAGCAATGCTGTACAATACATTAAAATGTACAGCCACTTTGTCAATCCACCGACGGATGAAGGCCTCCGCAAACCGTGTCGGTCATGGCGGTTGTTTGACCATACTTCATCACGCTGGTCAGTGTGGGTTTGTGAAAGGGGGTCATAGCTAGAACCGGTTTATATGTAATTCGTCACTGATGTCAGCCGGGACGAGGAATCGACCTCACGTTTCCACACAGCGCAGTGTGCTAACCATTACATCACCACTCCAATGGGAATACGTGACCGATTGAAATTCTGAGAGATAAGACATTCACACGGTTTACAACGAGACGTTGAAATAAAAATTCAACTTAAACAAATAAAAACAATGTAACCACTCTGATTCGTTATTTCCTAAATACATTCATTTGATTAAAAAAAACTTTAAAGTGACGAATATGTTTTGTTCGAGCCGTCCTATCTTCTCAACCATTTTCAATCAACAAGTGGCAACATTGCAAACCCAGTGGTCATATTCACAAATCTCTACGTATTTTTCTGCTTCCTCAAAGTCATCAGCACTTTGAAGAAATGTCCATCGCGCTATTCCCGTCGTGAGTGCTCAGATGACCACAGTCCGAAGTAACGGAGCTGCAGCAGACGCGAGGTTAAAAGTTACATTCAGTCCCATGCGCGCTGCACGCGCCTGATGTTTTGTAAACGTCCCACGTGACGAAGATTATTAATCCTCGTGGTTTCACAGGACCGCGATTGTGTGCGTTCGCACTTCGCGGTGACGCTCGGCGACCGTGGCTTTTTTTTTCGCTATTTATACGAGCGAGCGTCTCATTTTGTTTTGGTGGGGGGGGGGACGCATACACTTTGTAAACGAACGTTGGGACGCGCGCGCACGCTTCTTCCATAATGTGCTCACCCGCTAATTACACTGACGTGCCTATTCGGGTCCCGGTGACGACAGTGGAAACGCTGGCGTCACGGCCAGCGGAGCGCGCGAGCCATTCTCTTGTGTGTGTGTGTTTTTGTTCAACGAGGCCGCCTTTCCATTGACAGGGACGAGCAGGGTTATCAGATACAGGGCCGCCTCAAGACCTCGACAAATATCCCATTACCCCTGGACACTATATCCGCGTAATTTAATTAGTGCGCGCTCCCGGCTGCACGAGCTGATGCCGTGTTGCCGCACACGTGTGCCACGTGAAGGCGGTGCCGAGGTGGTGGCAGGTGGCGTTATTTTTGTTTTTTTGCGGGGGAGAAACTTTGCCGTTTAGCAACTATCACCCTCGCCAACTTTTTGTGCTCTCCCAATACAACGGATTACAATCGTTAAGGATGTACCGGTAATTATTTGCCAATCCACTTCTGGATGAAGGCCTTCTCGAGCCACTGCCATCGCTCACAAATCGTGTGATGTTAGTAATCCACCTCGTCTCCGAAACACGGGTTGATTTCATGGCTCCATCTACTCCCCCGGTGGACGTCCTCCCAGGTGCATTCGCTGCCTTCATTATTCTTGACCAGTGGTTCGTTTTAACGCACCCACTCGGGTGTACGCACCCACTGGGGGTGCGAGATGCCCTTTCTGGAGGTTCGAGACACTGGCAGATTTTTTTTTTAGAAAGTACATCATCAAAACACAAATGAAGCACGTGACACGTAAGTACAGCTTACTATGTTTCATCAAACCTATGTATTTATAAACATTTTTTTTACGATTGAGAACGAAAAGGGTGCACGGCTGCAGTAAAGGTGAAGGGCCAATGAGCGAGACCATTGGCCATCGTCTCGAGACGTGAGTCGTGCCCAGGCCCCGCTTTACTTTTATTCGGAGGCCTTCACGAAGTCTTTAACCCGTGCGTCCTCTCCAATGCATCTGCCTCTCGGTGTGATTGAAAGGCGCAGTGACAGACAGAAAGTGGAAATACCCCCTGCAGAAAAGTATCGGTGACGGAATCGGTCACGCCCCAACGGCC
This sequence comes from Lampetra fluviatilis, assembly GCF_964198595.1. Classification (NCBI taxonomy): domain Eukaryota; kingdom Metazoa; phylum Chordata; class Hyperoartia; order Petromyzontiformes; family Petromyzontidae; genus Lampetra; species Lampetra fluviatilis. The sequence continues at coordinate 4,414,481 of NC_136281.1, forward strand.
GAAAAGACGAAAGGAACCAGATTGAGAAGATAGTCATTGACAGCCGTCTGTCAATCCAAGTCTGGATGAAGGCCGCCCCCACACCGTTGTCGATCATTGGGGTTGCTTGACTATTGAGTGCTTCGCCGCGCCGGTCAGGGCATGTTGGCGAAGAGAGAGAGAGAGAGAACCCAGGACTGTTTCAGATATCGCTCAACCTTGAAGTCAGCAGTTGGCAGGAATTGAATTTCCGGTGGCCCGGATCGTGTCGCAGTGCGCGAACCACCACCCTGCCACTCTAATTACCGCACCGTGACAGGTTCAATCACTTATTGGCAATCGCAAATGCAGGTGTTTTGTGGGGTCATAATCCATACGACGATAGCAACTACCCCGAGTGTAATCATTGTTGTCACCTTTTGTGTAGGTGCCCAATTGGCTCTCAGGTCTGGTGCTGCATCAGAGCGAGAACTGAACGTTTTGCAATATGCTCGTGTGAAAATGCATGGCTGAAATGTTTAGTTCTTAGCCATATCTCAGAAGCGAGGTGGGTCTGACTCCGGCTAGTGTTTGGATGCTGGATGGATGAGAGACTGCTTGGAAATACCAGGTGCTGTCGTCTTGGGCCCCGCGAGGTGGCCAAGAGATTTCAGTATAGCAATGGATTGGCGGTCTATGTTTGGGGAGTTTTAAGTGTTGTTTTTATCCGAGGCTTTCCGGATTGCGCCCACATCTCAAACGCTCGTAATTGGATTTTTTTGGCCGAACATTCCAATGCAGGGATCTCCTGGAAGAGAGCTCCAAGACGTCACACCGATGCTTTCGTGGATCAATAAGGAGCAGCATGAGTAATTTGCTGAGATTTTTTGTTGGTTTTCCTTCTTATACACTTAATTTTTGCATTCATATATTGATACTGTGTTTCTTTCCTTGCATCCCTTGTAAAACGTTGGCCTCAATAGGCTGTTTATGGGTTATAGGTAAGTTCTATCATGGCATATAACTGTGTTACGTATCATAGGAAACATTCGTAGATAGATAATCGTGCTCATTGTACTGTGCTCTACACTCAGTACAATCACCCAGGTTCTAAACTAAACTTTTTTATTTTACCAGGTAAGGCCCACTGACCTCTATGGCTCTTTTTCACAAGAGGCCTGGCCACAAATGATAGCTCAATGAAGTGGCTCATCGTGTGGACATTTGTAGCAGCCAAATACTCTAAACGCGTGTCGATTCTAAATATGGAAGGGGAAAACCGGAGGAAAATCCACGCGACCACGGGGTGAACACGCAAATTCAAAATATACAACAGGCGTCAGGAGTCAGTGGGTCGGGATCGAACCCACGGACCTCCAGCATAGCAGGCGAAGAAGTTAAAATCTCGCCACCACTCACTGCGGGTCACCCCGATATGTAAGACCAGTCGTGGGGGGTTCATGTTATGTGCACGTGCTGCCTATATCCGGACACCATAGCTTACGCATCCTTTATCAACGGCGCAAAACAAAGTCGTACGTCACCCGTTATCGCTCGTCGAATGCGATTGCTTTACGTCAGCCTCCGGGTCACACGTCACGGTGGGCGAATAACTTGGTTCACTGATGATTGCGAGCGCGTTTCGGATTTGCACCGGACAGCACTGCATGAGGACGCTTTCGTCCAACAGGATATTGACAAACAACGACACTTTATTCGTGTTATTAATAGGCGTGCAAGCAGGCAGTGCCGGATTAAGCGAGTGCGGGGCCTGTAGCATTATCTTATAAAGGGGCCCTAAATTTTGAAAAAAAAACATAAATATTTAAACACATGTTTTACTTCCACAATAAAATGATTGTATTTTTTCATTTGCTATACAGCCAGATAATACGACAAATCGCTAACCTTAAACACCAACACCCAGTCGTTCATAAAGTTGAAGGCGGTATAGTACTGTAGCAATAGAGCAAGTGCAGAATCACTGAACCGGAATTGATAGCTTGAAAGCATTTAGCGCGGGGCCCTTGAAAGTGCGGGGCGCTGAGCTGCTTGTGTAGCTACTTGTGTAGCTACTTATGCAGCTACTTGTGCTACTGGGAGAATCTGGCACTGCAAGCAGGTAGGCAGTCAAGTATGTAACTAAACAGGGTGGAAATTAAGTAGGTAAGCCAACACATCAACGAGCAGACATTACATCTTCATATATCTCGCTCTCCACATACAAAATAAAAGTATGTTTACCCATATGTAGGATTCACATATTAAAGAGAGTGGCTTTGCCCATCATATGTAGCAGCTCAGCATTGGATCAAACAAACCTGACTATACTCTTTGGTTCTTTCGGTAAAGTCACGTCGGTATAAAATAAAATATACTGATAACCGGTCTAGAGGTTGCTTCTTTCGGGCAATGACTCTTCTGAATCGCACATAATGGCCCTTTGTCCGAAACGTCGCCTATTAATATATTTTTTATTTTAAAGGCAGTGGTTTTTTTCACGAATGTGTTGAGTTTTTGATTGTGTTGCACCACTGCCAACGCCGTGTAAGTCGGGCAAACAGTTACTCAGGTAAGTAGTTTGGCAGGTGAGTAGGAAGGCGGACAGGCGAGCAGTTATTCAGGCAGGTAGTTATTGAGTTTGTGTATTTATATTGAACTTCATTCGCACCGTACGGCGCCAACCGTGATCATCGGAGGTGCGGGGGAAGGACAACAAAGAAGGTAGTGAGACGGGCAGACGATCAGCTATTCGGGCAATTGGCTAGGAAGGTAAGCGGGTGAGCAGTTATGTAAGGCAGGTCGGCCGTGTAGCTGGCGAGTATCATAATCACGTGTCCGCCACACGAAAATGCGCTCTTGTTGACACGCAGCGCTCAGAGGCGGCGTATCGGACCCCTAGCGGCTGCCAAGAGGAAGCACAAAGCCCGGCTCAGCCGGCCACGGCTGGACAGATGGGGGCAGATTGCTAAGTACCCTGTTTATCACGAGCTCGGGGTGCTGCAGGGACAGGGGGGACGCGCCGAGCCTCTCTTCTGCGCTGCACGCAGCCAAATGAATTAAACATGAATCGCGAACGGGCGCAGAGAGAGAGAGAGCAGACGGGCAGTTGTGACTGTGCGGGCGTGAAGACCACGCGGTGAACTGAGTGCGCGTGATATGCAGTGTACATGTCTATGTGTGTGTGTGCACGTGCTTAAACAGAGTAGATGTTTAGTACACGCCTGTCCGGTGATCCACGCCACATTGAGTCCATTTTCTGATTTTCAAGCAAATCTTCCTGAATTTGTAACAACCACGGCAGATGACGGACGCAAGATGTTCTTGAGATACTGATAGTTCAAAAAGACTGAGCTATGTGTGAGTGTATGCTAAGAAGGAACCTTCAGCATGTGTTGAGTACGAGATGCCTAATTAGGTATGTGAGTAGAAGATGTGCCAACATGTTCTTATGAATCACAGAAAAAAACCACTCTTGATAAAAAAAGGAATTGGTTAAACAATCCGATGCGGGACACCTCCTGAAAACAAAGTCTTAATACCTGGCGAGTGTCTTTTCTGCAGAGATACATGAGTGAGAATGTGGCGAGATGTTACCTACCTCGCCTGGTATGCAGGAGGTCCTAGGTTCGATCCCGGCCCTGACGCCTGTATATGTGGAGTTTGCATGTTCTTCGGGTCCTCAGGGTTTTTCCCTCTACATTTCGAAACATGCGTTTCGAGTGTTTGTGCTGCTATACGTTTTCACGTGATGATAGGCCACTTCGTGGAGCTATCATTTGTGGCCAGGTCGCTTCTGATAAAGAGATACGTAGTTCAGTGGGCTCTCTATACCTTGTTAAAATGTTTTTTTTTAATACTACAAGTTTTCTCAGCATTTGTGCGATTATACTTCAACATGAACTGAGTGCAAGACCGCGACAGCTAATCGATGGTGGTATTATACACGTGTAATTTTGAAGCCCTGTCTATTTCAGTAAGCCCATTTTTTTTGGTTCATTCATAAGCAGATGCGGATTGGATGATATGAGCCTCTTGTGCAAAGGAGATCTGGTGGTGACTATAAGGAAATCCCATTTAAGCACTAATCATACACAGCATTGGCATCGCGTATGAATATTGCATGGCAATTAAAAATAAATGATCGCGCCGTCGCTTGTGATGCGTTCTTGTACAATAAAGCGGGTGTTCACATCCTCTGTGGTCGACATGCAGCAGATACACGCGGTGTGTGCGTTAAAGCGCAGTGTACACGGAATCGTCACGAATCGAATCATTTCAACTCGTCAAGTGTCTTCTTGGTTCTTTCGGTAAAGTGACGTAGAAGGGAAGTAATAAAATAATATTATTATATTATTATAATATAAGAGTATTTATTATATTATTTTATTATTTTATTTTATTATTTTTATTTTTATTATTTTATTACTTCCCTTCTATGTGACTTTACCGAAAGAACCAAGAAGATGAATCCCTGCAGTCACGAAAGCTTTAAATCGAAATCGTCAAGTGTCCTTTATTTGACGAGGTGAGAGTGACGTGAGATCTCGAACAGGTCTTGCAAACAGAGAGCCGGAATGTTGTGTTTGTCAATAAATAAGCCCTATACTGTACTGCCCATTTTACTCGCCTATAAAGTAATACTACAGGTCAGTGGACCGTCACCCGTATATACAAAAAAAATTGGTATTGGTAAAAAAAAATGTTCCTGCAAATGACTCATTTTGGGATTGCTCAGAGCAACAGCGCCCCTTTGTTGAGATTTACTTTTAAATGTCAAGACTCTTGAAAATAGTTTTGAGGCTTAGTGAAGCTATCCTGGTTAAACAAATAAACAAATCATCATACTAATGTAGGGGTGTTATAGAGAGAGCCGTTATGCATGGCAGCTTATGGGAAACAAACACAGTGGGCGGGGCTACGTGAGTGCACGGGGGGGGGGGGTGCTCTCAACGACGTCCGCACCAGGCAGCCCGGGGCCCCACCCCTCAGCGGGGGTTGAGTATAAAGGGGGATGTGTCAGAGGGCTCGGGGCAGAATGTTAAAGCTAAACCAGTGAAGACTGAAGATCGTCTAGCTAGAGCCCTGGACTCCCCTGGGACGCCGCCCTTGTCAGGGCCGCGCAGGACCGAGCCAGCGGCGTGGTCCCGAGAACCAGAGCTAATGCTCTGGGACTCCGGGTACCGTAGCCCGACTTACCAGTGTCGGGCCAGACAGCCTCCCCTAGCCCGTTAGTGGAGGACTAGGAGGTAGGTCAGAGATAGCTAGCAGTGTATTCCCAGCTAGCCGGGTGAGGGGGCCGATACCCCCTCCAGTATTGTATGTCCGCGGTTGTGACAACTGTTGCGGAATAAATACGTGTGCCTCAACCCCGGGTGTCCAAGAGTCCTCAACGGTATTACACTAACATCACAAATAATCTACGTTTGAGTTTCCTGGCTGGCTGCTGGCTGGACGCCTCTCCACCCCAACAATAACTCTGTTGTTGTTCGTGGCTGCTGCGAGTCGTTGCCAACGAAACTAACTGGGTAACTGGCTACACGGGAGTTTCTGTGTCTCAAGTAAACGTTAGGATGAAACGGCGGAAGACGTTCGGAAGACGATGGCGCCATCAACAGAGGGTGGGAGTAAGGAATAGAGAAGACTCACCACGGTTCAGTTTGCTGTAACTTTCAATGTGTGCTCCTATCAATGTAATCCTTACGCCAGAATAATCTTTAAATCGTCGAGAATATATACGTTAAAAAATTTAACCTGACTGTGTATTATTTTGGCTTTTTATTACGTGAAAAGCAGATTCATTTTCATAATCCGAGTTCAGGACTTTGAGGAAATTTTGAGTATAACATCTGTCTCTCATTTTCCATTGCAGAGTAACGGTTTATCCACGAGTAACAACAAACACATATCTCTGTTAGCCCTTTGTTAATGCACAACTGAGTGAAGGCTTCCCAATACTGCACAAGACTGGTCAGTACGCGCTGGTGAAATTGAGGCAGGTGGAAATGTCACTCGCCACTGGTGTTCATAGCCGTGGCCTGCAATTGAATTCAGGTCACGTGGTGCACGCGGCAGTGCATTAACGACTGCGTCACCGCTCCGCCTGGTTATACATGTGATTAAATAAAGAGTACGCCTTCCTCTGTGAGTAACGCATCATCAATGCGAGCAGCATCGTCATCACCACACTCGTCCTCGTCATTGTCGTCATCAGTGCCGTGGTCATAGACGATGTTTACGCAAAACTCGGAGCAGCCAGCGAAACGGAGAGCCGGCCACGTGTGGTGTTGTCGGTGGGGTTTTATGGTCAGTGGAAGACCTCGTGCTGGTGGCTGGCTAGTTGCTTTATGGGTAGGTCTCCTATAAGTGGCATGTTGGTAGGGATTTATACGAATGACCATTTGGCAAGTTGATGATGGCTCAAGGTAGGGCTAGTACTAGTGGCTGGTTAGTTGAGGTGAGACGTAGGGCGAGAACTAGTGGCTGGTTGAGGATTGAGGGAGGGCGAGTAATAGTGTCTAGTTGGTTGATCTTAGAGGTAGCGCTAGTGTAGTGTACTAATTCAGAGACACTAGTAGGAGGCGTTATCCCTCTTGTTTATTCCGGCTCTCACAGTCATAGGGGATAACTCTATACCGGGTCGGGACAGCCAACTTGCTTCCAGACCCACAGCTTGAAGAGGCGAAGACCACGACGACAGCAGCACGACGAGTTCCATTCCCGATGGCAGCCGGCCCCGACCGGGAGTCGGAGCTCGCTTTTTATTCTCTCCTCCTCATGCGTTGGGATGCCCAGTTGGAATGCCATTGTGTGGTTGTGCCCATTGGGTTGCGAGTTAAGTTGACCAGGGCCATTCACAAGAAGCTTATGCACCTCGGCTACCATAAGGCCTTGTTGACCGTAAACAGGGCTACTATTGGCCGGGGGTGGAGGATGATGTGGCCCTTATTTTGAAAGGTTGCCATGACTGTGCGCGGAGGAAGGCCCCGGTGGGTCAAGATCGGGCCCCGCTGCAGTCCATCCGGGTTTTTTGTGTGAATGAATTTGTGGCACTCGACATTTTGGGGCCATTCCCTGCATCCCAACGGGGCCACAGGCACCTCTTGGTGGGGGTGGAGTACCTCATGCGTTGGCCTCTGGTGGACCAATCGGCCTCGTCCATCACTGAGGCGTTCGTTCAGGGGTATGTTCTCGATAAGGGGGCACCAGAACAGCTCTTGACTGATCAGGGGTGGAATTTTTCTTCCCGTTTGCTCAAGAAGGTCTGTGACCTCCTTGAGATGAAGAAGGTCCGCACCTCGCCCTACCACTCCCAGTCCAACGGGATGGTAGAGCGACTGAACCGTACGCTCACTTCTATGCTGTGCCATCACGTGAGCACGTCCCAATCGGACTGGGACCTGTTGATCCCGGGGGTGCTGGCCGCGTACAGGTTGGCTCCTCATGCCTCGACGGGGTTCTCCCCGTTTTATCTCATGTACGGGAGGGAACCCGAGCCCCCGATGCACGTCCAGTTGGACCTGGGGCTTTCCAGGAAGGGTTCCCCTGTCCCTGCGCCCATGAGGGTCGCGCTCGATCGGCTGCGCGAGGCGCGGTAAGCGGCGGTGGAGAATTCGACCAGCCGGCAGGCAGCTAACGAACACCTGCCCAAACACCAGGCTGCTGGCCTTCCGTGGGAAAAAGGTCAGTTGGCATGGCTGCACTGCCCCCAAGTACCTGTTGGCACATCCCCAAAGTTGCATCGCCCTTGGCAGGGTCCCGTCGAGGTGGTGGAGGTTCGTCAGCCGCAGTGTGTGCGTATTAGGTTGGGTCGCCGCCGGTGGATCGTTCACCCGTCTAGGCTCAAAGAGGTTGTACCGCCGGGCCTCCAAGATTCATCCCCACTTCTGAAGCGGCCGCCGATTGATGCGTACGACAAGCCGGGCCTTGTGGGTTCTGATCACGAGGGCGATGCCCTGCCCGTGTGTGCATCCGCAGAGCCCCCACAGGTGAAGCTGGCGGCGTCAGGCCGTACAGGGGGGTTGCCGGCAACGGACCTGGGTCCGGCGGGCGATCCGCCTGTTCCGACGGCCAAGGCCGCACGGAGTAGTGGCCTGCCCGCGGATGCGTCACCGGTGACCCCACCGACTGCGCCGCTAGGGGCGCCTACACTGGCAGATGTGCCAGCGGCGCGCCCACTTCCTGCCGGCACGCCGCCAGTTCCGACGACCGGGGCTGCACGAGGTGGCGGGCCGGTGGCTAACACACGCTCGAGGGGCATGCGTAGCCACTGACGGCCGGGGGCGGGCCAGCTTCTCCATTCCCAACCCTCGTGGCCTCTTCCATAGTCCGGTGGGTGCCTTGTCCTTACTTTATCATGTGCCGTGCTGCCCTAACGTTGTGGGTTTCTAGTGAGCTCACGCATGACCCGCTCTCAGGATGATTGCAGCCGGGTCGGCTGTTTTTTTCACGGAGGGGGGGGGGTAATGTAGAGGAGTAGTGGGTGACGTCGGAGAGAGTGGCGTCGCAGAACGTGACGTCAGGCGGACCTTGGGGGATGGTGACGTCATGCCCCCGGGAGGGGGGGTATTTAAAGGGGGACCCGGGATGTAACCGGGAGTTGTCGGGGGTAGGAGTGGGGACTCGGGGTAGGTGATCCTCACACGAGGCTAGGGGAGGCTACTCCGCCCGACCGGCCGAGGTTGGGATAGTCCCGGCCTGGGGCAGGGAAGAGAGCTGAATTAGCCGGGGTTGTAGGGATCACAGTACCCTGTCCCCTGGGGAGTTATAGGCTAGGGTGGTTTTGGTTCGGCGTAAACCCTTAATAAACTTGGCGTGAGCCCCTAACTGAAGCTGCCTCGGAGTCATACATTGCGCCACAACACCAGTACTAGTGGCTGGTTGGTTGATCTTAGAGGTTAGGGCCAGTAATAGTGACTGGTTGGTTGATCATAGAGGTAGGGCTAGTACTAGTGGCTGGTTGGTTAATCTGAGAGGTAGGGCTCGTACTAGTGGCTGGTTGGTTGATGTTAGAGGAAGGGCGAGTACTAGTGGCTGGTTGGTTGATCTTAGAGGTAGCGCTAGTGTAGTGTACTTATTCAGAGACACTAGTAGGAGGCGTTATCCCTCTTGTTTATTCCGGCTCTCACAGCCATACGGGATAACTCCATACCGGGTCGGTACAGCCAATTTTGCTTCCAGACCCACAGCTATTAGAGGCGAAGACCACGACGACAGCAGCATGACGAGTTCCATTCCTGATGGCAGCCAGCCCCGACTGGGAGTCGGAGCTCGCCTTTTATTCTCCCCATCGTGGCCAGGCTCCGTCCTCGGCCACGCACCCTTCTGGATCCCCCAGAAGGCTCTGCGCTTGGCCCACGGGTCCAACTGGTAGAATGGGCTGCCAACCCTAATTCCATTGTCTACCAATCTCCCAGCGCCACGTGCTACAGTGACCCATTCATTGTCAAAACACAAGTACTCGTGGCTGGTTGATCTTAGAAGTAGAGCTAGTAATAGTGGTTGGTTGGTTGAGGTTAGAGGTAGGGCTAGTACTAGTGGATGGTTGGTTGATTTTAGAGTGTCTTGAATCACGGACGAATAAACTCCTTTGAGGCATTCTAGATTTGAAGCTTTCGTGACTGCAAGGATTCGTATTCTTAGGTTTTTTCGGTAAAGTCACGTAGGCAAAAAGAAATAATAAAGTAATAGAAATAATAATAGAAATAAAATAATAAATCGCGACGTTTCGGAGGCAACACAAGTCTCCGTCATCAGGTGGGACCATCACAGCCAGATTTACTGTATCAAGTGAGGCAAAATTCCAAGAGACAAGCTCTTAAATACAAGTTAAAGGGGAAGGGGGGGAGGGGCTTATCTGAATGTGGTAGCCAATGAATGGAACGTGTTGGGGGGGTAGGCGGGGCTAAAAGAGAACAATCGGTGCACCTAGACTTAACCGGTGTTGGCTGACAATCCAAATACAAAAAAGCAGTACTGTTAAACGCTGGGGATGTCAACACTCGGTAAAGTAGAATAGTACTTGTCAAATAAGATGGTACAAATATGTGTAGTTAAATCTTTTTTACATGGTTAATAACTACACATATTTGTAACATCTTACTTGACAGGTACTATTCTACTTTACCGAGTGTTGACATCCCCAGTGTTTAACAGTACTGCTTTTTTGTATTTGGATTGTCAGCCAACACCGGTTATGTCGAGGTGCACCGATTGTTCTCTTTTAGCCCCGCCCACCCCCCCAACACGTTCCATTCATTGGCTACCACATTCAGATAAGCCCCTCCCCCCCTCCCCCCTTAACTTATATTTAAGAGCTTGTCTCTTGAAATTTTGCCTCACTTGATACAGTAAATTTAGCTGTGAGGGTCCCACCTGATGACGGAGACTTGTGTTGCCTCTGAAACATCGTGATTTATTTTTTTTCTATTATTATTTCTATTACTTTATTATTTATTTCCCCCTATGTGACTTTACCGAAAAAACCTAAGAGTATGAATCCTTTGAGGCACACAATGTTTATTGTCTTTCTTTGACGTGGTCCCTAACACACAAGGGGTATACGGTCCCCTTACCCGTTAACCTGAGGAGGTACAGCCTCCGGCCTTGGCGGGACCTACACACAAGCCTACCCGCTTAACCTAAGGAGGTAAAGCCTCCGGGCTTGGCGGGACCTACACACAAGCCTACCCGCTTAACTTAGCGCCCTCCGGCTGGGACCTAGGGGAGGCTAACTGACCCACCGTTGGCTCGGTGGGTCCCCGACCTCTGGTCACGCAGAGCCTCAGCTCTTAGAAGGGCTAGAAGGCCGGGACCCAGGGTCCTGCCTATCCAGGACCTATTCTCCCCTTGACCGCTGGAACACTGAGCCTCAGCCCTTAGAAGAGCTAGAAGGCTTGGTCCAGGGTCCTATCTCCTTCAACCCGGGCTTCGGTCTTCGTGTGTGGAGAACTGAGCCGGAGCTCTCAGCGCTCTGGCTTTTATACTGGTTCGTGGCTGGGCTTGTCCAATCACACGCTACTTTGTGGACCCTTCTGATTGGTTCTTCCCAATCTGCCGTTTGGATCCTGTTTTCCCTCATCTGACCCTTGGCCGTTTGTCTGGCGGGAATCTGTAAATACGATCCGCTCTCACATCTCCCTGACCCCGACCGTTTACCGAGGGAGGCAACGCTGTACCGTAGGTCCCCGAATAATGAGTAGCTATCACCTCTACACTAGTGGCTGGTTGGATGAGGTTAGCGGTAGGGCGAGTGCTAGTGGTTGGTTGGTGTTAGAGGTAGGGCTAGTACTAGTGGCTGGTTGGTTTAGGTTAGAGGTAGGGCGAGTACTAGTGGCTGAAAACAAATAAATTAAATCACGACGTTTCGGAGGCAACACAAGCTTCCGTCTGCAGGTGAAACTGTCACAGCAAAATTTCTGTATCAAGTAGAGAGAAGTCCCAAGAGACACGACCTTATATACTAGTTAAGGGGGGAGGAGCCAGGATGGGCCGCGGGAGAGGTGGTATGGCTGGTGGAACTGAGCCTTTGTAATGTAGATGGCAGAAGTAGATTAGCAAGCTAGGATTAGGCCACATTTTGTTATGCTGCTGGGTGGGTAAAATTCAAAGCAGGCCACCAGCGTGTGAAAAAAGAAGCTAAACATGGTTAAAACAAAACTGGCTGTCTATTAGTAAACTGCACGGTAACTAAAGTAAAAAAAGAAGCTAAACATGATAAGCAACGTGTGGTGATGTTGATGGTGGTGCGTGGAGCTGGGGGTTACAGACTGGTAATATGGAAATGTTTCAGAAGATAAACCTAAACTGGCTGTCTATCAGTAAACTGCACAGTAACTAAAGTTTAACTTGGTTAATTACATCTTTCCAATGATTGCCCAATCTGAATCCATCATCTCGGTTGAAATTATGTCTGTGTTTGTATATCTGGATGGCCTCGTGGACAAATCTTTGGTAGTATCCAGGAGGTTTGCAAAGTACTTTGGTGTCTGAGAACACAATGTCATGAGAACTAGCAGTATTATAAGTGGTCAGCAACGGCCGACGAATTCGTCTTGCCATGTTTCAAATCCGACTTGTGCTCTCGAATGCGGTCAGCAATGTGTCGTTTCGTTTCCCCGATATAGCAGTCACCACAGGTACAACTCAATCTGTAAACACCAGGGTACTGTAATTCAGGAATGGCGTCCTTTACGGATGGGATCAGATCACGGATTTTGTGTACTGTATTGAATCGGACCTGGATCTTGTGTTTGTTTAGAATTTTGGAAATCTTTTTGGTAACGCCTGCTATGTATGGCAACGTGATGGTTTTGATCGGAGGTTCAGGTGGTTGTTTCTGCATAGTGGGAGAAACAGCTTGCGGATAATGTGGTCAGAGTATCCGTTCATCTTGAGGGCCCGATGTACATGTTTTAATTCACTGGCCAGGTGGTGTTGGTCAGAGATGCAATGAGCCCTATGGTGTAATGTTTTGATGAGGGAATTCTTTTGAGCCGGGTGGTGGTGGGAATCAGGCTTCAAGTAGGAATCTGTGTGGGTGGCCTTCCTGTAAACAGAATGACCCAAAGAGCCATCGGGCCTCCTCTCAAACAGACCATCCAAGAATGGTAGTTTGCCATCTTTCTCCACTTCCATGGTAAATTTGATGGATGGGTGTCTGGAATTGATGTGGTCCAGGAATTGGTTTAATGCCGGGAGGCCATGTGGCCAAATGACGAAAGTGTCATCCACATATCTCTTCCACAGAGAAGGACGAAAGGTGCATGTCTGGGTGGCATCTGATTCAAATTTCTCCATGAAAACATTGGCTATCACTGGTGACAAAGGGGGACCCATAGGGGTACCCTCATTTTGTTTCTAAAAGGTACCATTCCAGGTAAAGTAAGTGTTGGTGAGGCAGTGCCTAACCAGAGCAGGTACATCAGGATTCAGTCCATGTTGGACCAAGTCTTCAATTATAATTGTTATGGTGTCATTGTTATGGTACCACCTCTCCCGCGGCCCATCCTGGCTCCTCCCCCCTTAACTAGTATATAAGGCCGTGTCTCTTGGGACTTCTCTTTACTTGATACAGTAATTTTGCTGTGACAGTTTCACCCGAAGACGGAAGCTTGTGTTGCCTCCGAAACGTCCTGACTTAATTTATTAGTTTTCTTTTAACCTACGTGACTTTACCGACAAAACCAAAGAGTATGAATCCTTGCAGTCACGAAAGCTTCAAATCTAGAATTACTAGTGGCTGGCTGGTTGGTTGATGTTCGAGGTAGGGCTCTGTTTTGTTTGGCTCGTGAGCTCCGCCTCCCCGTGGCCCCGAGTCGTCCCCACACTTCATGGCCTCGGCGCGTCGTCTTATCCGCCGTGCACGGAGCCAGGGAGGGATCCGTTCTCGATATTCCAGTTGCTCTGCAATCCGCGGGTATCGAGCACGATGCCCCCCCCACCCCTCCCACGCGCACCACGCCAATCCTCGCTTCCAACCATCACAATAACCACTCCGGTGCGCACCTCGAACGAGAGGGAGAGACACAATCCCACCCCCCTCCTCTCCCATCGCCCACCCCCCACTCCTCCTCTCCCATCGCCCCCCCAGCCCCCCCTCCCCCTCTCCCATCGCCCCCCTCCTTTCACATCGCCCCCCCGCCCAACCCCCCCTCCTCCTCCTCTCCCATCGCCCCCATCGCCACCCCCCCCCACCTCCTCCTCCTCTCCCATCGCCCCCCCCCTCTCCCTCCGCCCACAGTGAACCGGCTCAGCCCACAGCCGCACTCCGCCGACAGCGCGAGATGATCAACCCGCGAGCCCCAATCCCCTCCTGGACTCCTCTCCCCTCTCACCGTTCGCTCGGGATGATCAGCCCGCGAGTCCCAATCCGGTTAAAGTCTCGTCGCCGTGTAAACAGCGGCAGTCGTCGGTGGCGTTGGAACAACGATCCATTGTCCCTCCTCCCTGGCGATCGTAATATTAATGTACAGCGGCCACGTCGATGTGGCACACAAAGATCACTCACTCGCACACTCACTCACTCACTCGCACACACTCGCACACACTCACTCGCACTTACACACTCACTCGCACTTACACACTCACTCGCACACACACTCACTCGCACACACTCGCACACACACTCACTCGCACTTACACTCACTCGCACTTACACACTCACTCGCACACACACTCACTCGCACTCACACTCACTCGCACACACTCGCACACTCACTCGCACACACTCGCACACACTCACTCGCACTTACACTCACTCGCACTTACACACTCACTCGCACACACACACACACTCACTCGCACTTACACTCACTCGCACTTACACACTCACTCGCACACACTCGCACACACACTCACTCGCACTCACACTCACTCGCACACACTCGCACACTCACTCACACTCACTCGCACACACACTCACTCGCACTTACACTCACTCGCACTCACACTCACTCGCACACACTCGCACACTCACTCGCACACACTCGCACACACACTCACTCGCACTCACACTCACTCGCACACACTCGCACACTCACTCACACTCACTCGCACACACACTCACTCGCACTTACACTCACTCGCACTCACACTCACTCGCACACACTCGCACACTCACTCGCACACACTCGCACACACACTCACTCGCACTCACACTCACTCGCACACACTCGCACACTCACTCACACTCACTCGCACACACACTCACTCGCACTCACACTCACTCGCACACTCACTCACACACACTCGCTCGTACACTCACTCGCACGTACACTCACTCGCACGTACACTCACTCACTCGCACACACTCGCACACACTCGCACACACTCACACTCACTCGCACACACTCGCACACACTCACTCGCACACACACTCACTCGCACTTACACTCACTCGCACTCACACTCGCACACACTCGCACACTCACTCACACTCACTCGCACTCACACTCACTCGCACACACTCGCACACTCACTCGCACACACACTCACTCGCACACACTCGCACACTCACTCGCACACACACTCACTCGCACACTCACTCGCACGTACACTCACTCACTCGCACACACTCGCACACTCACTCACACACACTCGCTCGTACACTCACTCGCACGTACACTCACTCACTCGCACACACTCGCACACACTCGCACACACTCACACTCACTCGCACACACTCGCACACACTCACTCGCACACACACTCACTCGCACTTACACTCACTCGCACTCACACTCACTCGCACACACTCGCACACTCACTCGCACGTACACTCACTCGCACACTCACTCACTCACACACACACTCACTCGCACTTACACTCACTCGCACTCACACTCACTCACACACACTCGCACACTCACTCGCACGTACACTCACTCGCACACTCACTCACTCACACACACTCACACACACACTCGCACACACTCACACACACTCACACACACTCACTCACACACTAACTCACGCACTCACACACACTCACACACACACACTCACTCGCACACTCACTCGCACACACACTCACTCGCACGCACTCACACACACACTCGCACACACTCACACACACTCACACACACACTCGCAAACACACTCGCAAACACACTCACACACACTCGCACACACTCGCACACTCACACACACTCACTCGCACGCACACACACACACTCGCACACACACACTCGCACACACACACACTCACACACACTCACTCGCACGCACACACACACACTCGCACACTCACTCGCACACACACTCACTCGCACGCGCTCACACACACACTCGCACACACTCACACACACTCACACACACACTCGCAAACACACTCGCAAACACACTCACACACACTCGCACACACTCACACTCACTCACACACACACACTCACACACACACTCGCACACACACTCACTCCCACGCACTCACTCGCACACACACACTCACACACTCACTCGCACACACACTGACTCACACACCCTCACACACACACTCACTCGCACACACACTCACTCGCACACACACTCACTCGCACACACACTCACTCGCACACACACTCACACTCACACGCCCTCACACACCCTCACACACACTCGCACACTCGCACACACACACTCACACGCCCTCACACACCCTCACACACACTCGCACACTCGCACACACTCACTCACAAACACACACACTCACTCACACACACTCACTCACACTCACACACACTCACAGACTCACACACACACACTCACCCACACACTCACATACACACTCACACACACACACACTCACTCACACACCCTCACACACACTCACACACTCACTTACACTCACACACCCTCACACACACTCACACACACACTCACATACACACTCACACACACACTCACTCTCACTCACTCACACACACTCACACACACTCACTCACACACCCTCACACACACTCACGCACACACTCACACACTCACCCACACACTCACTCACACACACTCACTCATACACCCTCACAACAACAACAACCGCCATTCGCCACTAAGTGGCGGTGACGTCACCACGACGCTTGTGCCAGGCCAAGTGCACATTGAGGCCACGTGAAGTGTCGAACGCCCGCTGGCAGGAGGTCACGGGGCAGACCCAGCAGGTGCCACGGGTCGACTGACCGAGATGACCGAGATGACTGGCTGATGCACCACCTGTGCCCCCTACTGTGCCAACTTGCTGTGCTTTAGCCACCCGGCGCTCCGCTCGTTGTTGTGAGCGTCGCTCCTCCGCCCTCCGTTGTTGTTGGAGGGCGACTGCCTCCAACTGCCCAATAGCGTCCTTCACGAGCCTCCTCCACAGAGGCCGATCTTGACACCGCTGGTACCAGTCATCGGCAAGTCCACTCAGCTCCACGTCATCCTGTACCACATCACTCCATCTCTTCTCTAGCCCGTGCCGCGCCCGTTTAGCCCCCTCGATCCGGCCGAACAAAAGCTGTTTAGGCATGCGGTGGCTGGGCATGCGGGCTACATGACCCAGCCAACGCAGCCTTGCCTGCCGGAGGAGCTCACCGATGGGACTTTGACCAGATCTTTCAAGGATTTGTGAGCTCCTCACACAATCCAGCCATGTTAAACCCAGGATGGATCGTAGGCAGGCAAGCCTAAATGTTTCCAACCGGCGAAACACCCTCACACACACTCACTCACACACACATTCACCCACTCACTCACCCTCACACACACTCACACACTCACACACACACTCACACACACTCACTCACACACTCACTCACACACACACTCACTCACACACCCTCACACACACTCACACACTCACACACACTCACACACACTCACACACACACTCTCACACACTCACACACGCTCACACACTCACTCACACACTCACACATACACTCTCACACACTCACACCCACTCACACACTCACACACACCCTCACACACACACTCACTCACACACTCACACACACGCACACACACTCACACACACACTCACTCACACACTCACTCACACACACACTCACACACACACTCACACACACACTCTCGCTCACTCACAAACTCACTCACACACTCACACACTCACTCACACCCTTACACACACTTACTCACACACACACTCACACACTCACACACACACTCATACACACTCACACACACTCACTCACACACACTCACTCACACACTCACACACACTCACTCACACACTCACACACACACGCACACACACTCACACACACACGCACACACACTCACACACACAAACTCATACACACACACTCACACACACAAACTCATACACACACTCACACACTCACACACACACACTCACACACACACTCACTCCCACACACACACTCACACACACACTCACACACACGCACACACACTCACTCCCACACACTCACACACACTCACACACTCACACACACTCACACACACAAACTCATACACACTCACTCCCACACACACACTCACTCCCACACACACACTCACACACACACTCACACACACACTCACACACTCACACACACACTCACTCATACACACTCACACACACTCACTCACACACACTCACTCACACACTCACACACACTCACTCACACACTCACACACACACGCACACACACTCACACACACACGCACACACACTCACACACTCACACACTCACACACACAAACTCATACACACACTCACACACACAAACTCATACACACACTCACACACACACTCACACACACACACACACTCACTCCCACACACACACTCACACACACACTCACACACACGCACACACACTCACTCCCACACACACACTCACACACACTCACACACTCACACACACTCACACACACAAACTCATACACACTCACTCCCACACACACACTCACTCCCACACACACACTCACACTCACACACTCACTCATACACACTCACACACTCACACACACTCACTCACACACACTCACTCACACACTCACACACACTCACTCACACACTCACACACACACGCACACACACTCACACACACACGCACACACACTCACACACTCACACACTCACACACACAAACTCATACACACACACTCACACACACAAACTCATACACACACTCACACACTCACACACACACTCACACACACACTCACACACACACACACTCACTCCCACACACACACTCACACACACGCACACACACTCACTCCCACACACACACTCACACACACTCACACACTCACACACACTCACACACACAAACTCATACACACTCACTCCCACACACACACTCACTCCCACACACACACTCACACACACACTCACACACACACTCACACACACACTCTCACTCCCACACACACACTCATACACACACACACTCCCACACCCTTACAAACTCGCTGGTCATCGGTAGCAGTCGTAGCATCAGCAGATATTCTCCTGGATTATAAGACCCCCCCCCCCACCAAAACGTGTGCCTGGGTATCTGTGGAAAAAGAGCTTAATAGCTCATCGGATTCCTCCAGTAAAAATACAAATTCTAATTCTGAGTAACGTTTTTTTACATTGTCTCAAAAACACACCACACATGTGATTTGGTTCTTTCCGTAAAGTCACGTAGATAGAAAAAATAAAGTGAATAAATAAAAATAAAATAATAAAAACAAAAAACCACTAATGGCACACACACAAACCACCTACCTGGAGTATAGGAAAAGTCTGGCTTTACGTGTAGCGGCGGTGGTGGTGGTGGCAATGCGTATTATAATCAGGACATCGCGGTGGTAGTTGTGGTAGCGGCGGCGGCGGCGGTGGTGGTGGCGGATCGTAATAAAAAGTAAGTATGCTCGAGAGAGGTGACACGTGTTGTAAGTGCGACGTCTTCCTTCCGTGCGTGACAGCACGGCCTCACACACACGTGGTGGTGGTGGTGATGGTGGATTGGGGGGGTTATTGCGACGCAGGCAAACGAAGCGACCTACAACGGGCATTCCTCGCGCTGCCCAAGACAAATAAACCCACGCGTCTTTAATCTGCTGCTGCTGCTGTTGCCGTCCTAGAAATCTGCCCCTTCTCCCAACCCCATCCTCCTCCCTCCTCCTCCTCCGCCGCCACCTTCTCTCTGTGTCCCTCTTGTTACCGCAGCTGCACTTGCAGCTGCCCCACAAGGACGCGTCCATCACCCATTAATCCACCACTGCCACCCCCCCCAACAATCACTGCCACCACGCTCACCGCACAGGTCACGCATTCCACGTCCCACAGCGACTGAAGCCTCACAATGGGGGTGGCGACACAAGGTAGCGCCCTACGTACAGATGCGCAGACTCCCACACACAGACACACACACACAGACACACACAAACACAGACACACAGACACACACACACAGACACGCACACACAGACACACACACAGACACACACAGACACACACACAGACTCCCACACACACACATACACACACACACAGACACACACACACACACAGACACACACACATACACACACAGACAGACACACACAGACAGGCACACACACATAGACAGACACACACTCCCACAGACAGACACAGACAGACACACACACAGACAGACACACACAGACAGACACATAGACACACACAGACTCCCACAGACAGACACACACAGACACACACACCGACACACACATACACACACAGACACACACACAGACTCCCACAGACAGACAGACACACACACATAGACACACACACAGACACACAGAGACAGACACACACATAGAGACAGACACACAGACAGACACAAATACAACGTCCCCCCCCACCCCCCTATAGATGTTATAGACTGTTGGTGCTGCTGGAGAGCATCACAACACATAGACACACAGACACACACATAGACACACACAGACACACACATAGACACACACACAGACACACACACAGACACACACATAGACACACACATAGACACACACACAGACACACACAGACACACATACACAGACACACATACACAGACACACATACACACACACACAGACACACACATAGACACACACACAGACACACACACAGACACACACAGACACACACATAGACACACACAGACACACACACACAGACACACACATAGACACACACATAGACACACACACAGACACACACACAGACACACACATAGACACACACATAGACACACACATAGACACACACACAGACACACACACAGACACACACACAGACACACACACAGACACACACATAGACACACACATAGACACACACACAGACACACACATAGACACACACACAGACACACACATAGACACACACACAGACACACACATAGACACACACAGGCACACACACAGACACACACAGAGACACACACACAGACACACACATAGACACACACAGACACACAGACACACACAGACACACACATAGACACACACATAGACACACACATAGACACACACATAGACACACACATAGACACACATACACACACACAGACACACACATAGACACACACACAGACACACACAGACACACACATAGACACACACAGACACACACACACAGACACACACATAGACACACATACACACACACACAGACACACACATAGACACACATACACACACACATAGACACACACAGGCACACACACAGACACACACAGAGACACACACACAGACACACACACAGACACACACACAGACACACACACAGACACATAGACACACACACAGACACACACACACAGAGACACACATAAACACACACTCACACCAGTCACACACACACACACACGCAGACACACACATAGACACACACAGACACACACACACAGACACACACATAGACACACACACACACAGACAGACACACACACAGACACACATACACACACACACACCAGTCACACACACACACACGCAGACGCACAGGCAGACAGATAAATAGTCACGCAGACACTCAGAGAGAGACACACAGAGGCACAGACAGACACGCAGACAGACACACAGACACACCCACACAGACACACACACACAGACACACACACAGACACACACACACAGACACACCCACACAGATACACACACACAGACACACACGAGCCGCGTGCACACACAGACACACACACCGACACACACGCAGACACACCCCCACAGACACACACACACACCCACACACACCCCCACAGACACACACAAACACAGACACACACACACAGACACACACACACAGACACACACACACACACCCCCACAGACACACACACACAGACACCCCCACAGACACACACACACAGACACACACACACCGACACACACACACACAGACACCCCCACAGACACACACACACAGACACCCCCACAGACACACACACAGACACGCACACACCGACACACACACACACAGACACGCACACACCGACACACACACACAGACACACACACACACCCACACACACCCCCACAGACACACACACAGACACACACACACACAGACACGCACACACCGACACACACACACAGACACCCCCACAGACACACACACACCCAACGCTTGCCACGCTGCGGGCTCCGCGGGTCGCGCGCGGCGGGGGGTTCCGAGGAGAGCGCGGTGCCATATGGCGCGGGAGGCGGCGCGCAGCTGGAGGGAGCATTCCCGGGCAGGGGAGCCGTGATGTCAGAGCAGCTGCCAGCCACACTCGCTGCTGCTGCTGCTGCTTCTACCTCCTCCTCCTGCTGCTGCTGCCGCCGCTGCTGCTTCTGCTACTGCCGCCGCCGCCGCCGCTTATTCTACACAAGCAGCAGCAGGAGCAGCATCAGCAGCAGCACGCTTGTTGCCCCGGCGCTCTGCGAACGCTGCATCGATACTCTTATTCTATCTGCTGCTGCAGCTGCAGCTGCGGCTGCTGCTGCTGCTGCGTTGTCGCGACTCGGGCCGGGCCGGACCAGAGAGGCGGAGGGGAGAAGACGCAACTGCAGCAGCAGCCGCCAGGATCAGGTATGCAGAGCCGGGTGCCTGCCTGGGTAGCACTGTGTGTGGTGGTAGTGGTGGGCGGGGGGGAGGTGTTGGTACGTTGGGTCCTGGTACGAGCTGTGGATGGGTACGCGTGGGCAGGGTGGTACAAGGTGGGGGGGGGGTTGGTACGCTGGGTCCTGGTACGAGCTGTGGATGGGTACGCGTGGGCAGGGTGGTACAAGGTGGGGGGGGGGTTGGTACGCTGGGTCCTGGTACGAGCTGTGGATGGGTACGTGTGGGCAGGGTGGTACAAGGTGGGGGGGGGGTTGGTACGCTGGGTCCTGGTACGAGCTGTGGATGGGTACGTGTGGGCAGGGTGGTACAAGGTGGGGGGGGGGGGGGGGTTGGTACGCTGGGTCCTGGTACGAGCTGTGGATGGGTACGCGTGGGCAGGGTGGTACAAGGTGGGGGGGGTACGCTGGGTCCTGGTACGAGCTGTGGATGGGTACACGTGGGCAGGGTGGCACAAGGTGGGTGGGGGGGGTACGCTGGGTCCTGGTACGAGCTGTGGATGGGTACACGTGGGCAGGGTGGCACAAGGTGGGGGGGGGGGGTACGCGGTGCTAGGCGACTGCTCCACGAAATCTGCTGCTGCCGGGGTGGCACACGCAGGCGTTGTAGTAGGTAGGAGGGTGAGCGGAGTTGTGTGTGTTTGTGTACACGGGGTAGACTGTGCGTGTGTGTGTGTGTACACGGGGTAGACTGTGTGTGTGTGTGTGTACACGGGGTAGACTGTGTGTGTGTACACGGGGTAGACTGTGTGTGTGTGTGTACACGGGGTAGACTGTGTGTGTGTACACGGGGTAGACTGTGTGTGTACACGGGGTAGACTGTGTGTGTGTGTACACGGGGTAGACTGTGTGTGTGTGTACACTGTGTGTGTGTGTACACGGGGTAGACTGTGTGTGTACACGGGGTAGACTGTGTGTGTGTGTACACGGGGTAGACTGTGTGTGTGTGTACACTGTGTGTGTGTGTACACGGGGTAGACTGTGTGTGTGTGTACACTGTGTGTGTGTGTACACGGGGTAGACTGTGTGTGTACACGGGGTAGACTGTGTGTGTGTGTGTACACGTGGTCGACTGTGTGTGTGTACACGGGGTAGACTGTGTGTGTGTACACGGGGTAGACTGTGTGTGTGTGTGTACACGGGGTAGACTGTGTGTGTGTGTACACGGGGTAGACTGTGTGTGTGTGTACACGGGGTAGACTGTGTGTGTGTACACGAGGTAGACTGTGTGTGTGTGTACACGGAGTAGACTGTGTGTGTGTATACACGGGGTAGACTGTGTGTGTACACGGGGTAGACTGTGTGTGTGTGTGTGTACACGGGGTAGACTGTGTGTGTGTACACGGGGTAGACTGTGTGTGTACACGGGGTAGACTGTGTGTGTGTGTGTACACGGGGTAGACTGTGTGTGTACACGGGGTAGACTGTGTGTGTGTGTAGACTGTGTGTGTGTGTACACGGGGTAGACTGTGTGTGTGTGTGTGTGTACACGGGGTAGACTGTGTCTGTGTGTGTGTACACGGGGTAGACTGTGTCTGTGTGTGTGTACACGGGGTAGACTGTGTCTGTGTGTGTGTACACGGGGTAGACTGTGTCTGTGTGTGTGTACACGGGGTAGACTGTGTCTGTGTGTGTGTACACGGGGTAGACTGTGTCTGTGTGTGTGTACACGGGGTAGACTGTGTCTGTGTGTGTGTACACGGGGTAGACTGTGTCTGTGTGTGTGTACACGGGATGTTGGTGGCAGTGGTGCTGGTGGTTACACGGAATGTGGCGCGTGGTGAATCCAGTGCTAGGATGGCGAGTACACGAGGTGTGTGCCTGGTACACATGGGGTAGTCGGCTGGTACACGGGGTAGACTGTGTGTAGTCTGTGTATACACGGGGTGTGTACACGTGGTAGTCTGTGTGTAGACGTGGTAGTCTGTGTGTACACGGGGTGGGTACACGTGGTAGTCTGTGTGTACACGTGGTAGTCTGTGTGTACACGGGGTGGGTACACGTGGTAGTCTGTGTGTAGACGTGGTAGTCTGTGTGTACACGGGGTGTGTACACGTGGTAGTCTGTGTGTACACGTGGTAGTCTGTGTGTACACGGGGTGTGTACACGTGGTGTGCAGTCTGTGTGTACACGGGGTGTGTACACGTGGTGTGCAGTCTGTGTGTACACGGGGTGTGTACACGTGGTGTGCAGTCTGTGTGTACACGTGGTGTGTAGTCTGTGTGTACACGGGGTGTGTAGTCTGTGTGTACACGGGGTGTGTACACGTGGTGTGCAGTCTGTGTGTACACGTGGTGTGTAGTCTGTGTGTACACGGGGTGTGTACACGGGGTGTGTAGTCTGTGTGTACACGGGGTGTGTACACGGGGTGTGTACACGTGGTATGTAGTCTGTGTGTACACGGGGTGTGTGTACACGGGGTGCGTGTACACGTGGTGTGAGCCCGGTACAGAGTTTGAGGTGCCGCTGAACGCGAGCTCGGCGCGCCGCCCTGCGCTGTTTGTCATTAACTCGCGGCTCTCTGTAGCCAGCTCACAGAGGCAGAGACAAAGGTCCCCCGGGTAGCCTCAGCGGACTTTTTGGGCCAAGTGCCGCTCGCGAGCACATTCAAGGGCTGGGCACTGCGCACGATGAGGCGGTGTGGTCGACACCGCGCCCGGACCGCCTTTGTCTCCCTGTTGGCGATGATCACACACACCGCAACGGTTGACTCATTTGAGGCTGAGTCGACCTAGGGGAGGTTCAGGACTGGTTCAGATAATCGTCACTTGGTGTTGGCCGTGCGCGGGAATCGAACTCGGGTGGCCGGGTTCGATGCGCAGTGCGCTAACCTGAGCGCCACCGCTCCCTACATACGCCAACAGAGACAAAGATTCCCCGTATAGCCTTTAACAGACTGTTGGGGCAAGTGCAGCTAGCGAGCCCATATGAAGGCCGGCACGGCACACGAGGGGGTGGGTGGATGGCCAGCACCACGCCCGGCCGCCTTTGTCTCCCTAGTGGCGACATTTTTAGGCATCGCACCAGGTACTCATTTGAGGCTGAGTCGACCTAGGGGAGGCCCAGTAACCGGTGCAGATAATCGTCACTTGGTGTTTGGCCGTGAGCGGGAATCGAACTCGGGTCGCCGGCGTCGTAGCGCAGCGCGGAAACCACTCCCCACTTACGCCAACACACACTCAGACACTCACACACTCACACACACACATGCACACACACTCACAGACACACTCACACACACACATGCACACACACTCACACACACTCACACACACACTCACAGACACACACAGACACACACACTCACACACGCACACACACTCACACACATGCACACACACATACACACACACACGTGCAGGCAGGCACGCACCCGCACACCCCATGAATTAACTCGCAGCATCAGCAGGCGACCACTGGTCGTACCTGTTACTAACGCGCGTGCCCGCGCTATCACGCCCGCGCGCGCTGCTGCTGCTGCTGATGTTGTTGGCGATGATGTTGTTGCTGGCGATGATGTTGTTGGGAAGGAGGTGTGGATGCTTTAGCTGGGATGAGCGCTCGCGTTAATGCGTCCGTGCGCGTTTATCTGCACCGCAACTGCCGCCATCTGGCATCATCATCATCAGCCTCATCAGCTGTTCCCACCTCCCTCTCTCTCTCTGTATGTCTCCATTTCAGCTCGCCTCTTGTGCCTACGCGTCGCGTTAGATGAATAGTCGGTGTCCAGAACATCTCGCTGCGCGTGTGTGTGTGTGCATTGTGAATGTGTATGAGTGTATGTGTCTGCTCGCTGACGGCACTCGCCCCAGCGGTGTGTGTGGTGGATGTAAGGGATCTCTTTGCCTTCATCTTTGTGCCTTTATATTCGTGCCTTTTAATGGGTCTGTGACTCTAGCCGTGGATTGAGAGTGGCTGAAAAATATTGTTCATGGGTTTGTACGCGTGTCTGGGTTATGTTCCTGTGTGCATATGCGTAAGTGTGTGTTTTATGCTACGAACGTGTGTATGTATCTTTAATGTATGTGTGTCTGCATACGCATCTTATGTACGTGTGCGTGTATTGAGGCGTTGCGTGTGTCTGTGCCCGTGTCCGTCTGTACGTGAGCACGCCTCTGTGCGTTGAATGGACACGTGCGCTCGCGTTTTTTCGTGAGCCGAGATTTCAAAACAAACGCGCGTGCGATGATCTCCGTGGGGTCGCGTGCGTTGCACGTGGCCGGAGCTCGAGTGCTAACCCACGACTGTTGGTGCCGGCACGACCTGCTTCTCCTCACCACCACCGCTACTACCAACAACATCCACCACCTCATACACCACAAAACGCCACTATCACCACCACCACTACCACCACCATTCCCATCACCATCCTCCGCGCCACCGCTACAACCACCACGACCACCAATCCCCACCACCACACCACCACCACCGCCCAGAGGTCGCAACCGGGTACCCGATACCCGTACCCTACCCGATACCCGGCTACCTGTACCCGGTCGGGTACGGGTAGCCGTTTGCGACCCTGGTGCGGCCGGGTACGGGTACGGGTAGGCCGTGAGCCACTGGTGAGTAACCGTTTGTCACTCATTTCGGGTAGGGTACGGGTACCCATTTGCCACCCTGGTGCGGCCGGGTACGAGTACGGGTAAGGAATCAAAACCTGTTTGCGACCTCTGCCACCACCCCCATCGCTCCCCGCAGCCCGTGATGCTGGTCCTGCGATGGAGTTCCCGGAGCACAGCCGACAGCTGCTCCAGTGCCTGAGTCGCCAGCGCTTGCAGGGCTTCCTGTGCGACTGCACCGTGCTCGTGGGCGGCTCCGAGTTCCGAGCGCACCGCGCCGTGCTCGCCTCCTGCAGCGGCTACTTCCACCTCTTCTACCGCGACGAGAGACCCCGACGTGGCTTCCGCGACCACCTCGGCCTCCGAGGCCGGGAGAGGGGGGGGGAGCGGGAGCGGGAGGAGGAGCAGGAGGAGACGGCGGGCGACGCGGCGGAGGCGACGGCGGCGGCGTCGATCTCCGGGGGGGTCCCGAGGCCCCCCGCGGAGTCCGCGGCGGGGCTCGTGGTGCGGCTGAACGGGGACGCGGTGACGGCGCCCGCGTTCGGGGCCCTGCTCGAGTTCATGTACGAGGGCCGCCTGCGCGTGGACGGGCTGCCCGTGGAGGACGTGCTGGCGGCCGCCAGCTACCTACACATGTACGACATCGTCAAGGTGTGCAAGCAGAGGCTGCGAGGGCGCGGCGACGGGGTGGTCGGGGTCCCTGCGCCAGAGCGGTGCCCCCGGCCGTGTGCGGAGAACATCTGCGTGAAGATAGAGGCGGGGGAGGAGGAGGAGGAGGTGGCGTTGGCGGCTGTGTGCGGCGACGAGGGCGTGAGCAGCGTGCGAAGCGTCGCCGAGGGTGGCTCTCACGGCGGTGGCAGCCGTCTGGCGGCGAGGGCAGCGCCGTACGGCGCGGCAGCTGGGAAAACGGCGTCAACGGCTCCATTGTTGCGCGGCGGCTCTGGCATCTCAATTAAGGGCCTCGGTGAGAGCGCGCTCGACCTGTCAGTCAAGCCGGCATCTGCGGCGGCGAGGGCGTGCGACCCCGACCTCCCGGGGCACACGGGCCTAGGTGAAAGGGAAGCGGCTGCCGCCGCAGCTGTTACAGCTGCTGCCGCTGTTGTCTCGGTGAAGGGCCTCCCGCCGCAGGAGGAGCGAGGAGGAGATTGCGACGTGGAGATGTGCGACGCGGACGAGGACCCGACGAGGAGAGCGGACGACCTCGCGAGCAACTCGTCGCACCGCTCCAGCGGCGTGAGCTGCGAGCTCTCGGAGAAGGTTCCCTCGACCTCCAGCGAGCTGGACCACGAGGACGACGTGGGCAGCTCGGACGAGGGCATGGAGCCAGAGATGAAGCCGCCCCCGTCTCTGGGCCACTTCCGCTTCAAGGACGAGGCGCTGCTGCTGCCCTTGTCGCTGCACGAGGGCGGCGGCCCGCTGCTGGGCTCGGCGGGGTTGGTGTTTGCCTGCCCCCTGTGCGGCCAGGCCATGCCGTGCCCCCAGGCTCTGCAGATCCACCTCAGCCTGCACTTCAGCGAGCGCCGCACGGAGCCCAAGGTGGAACGCGTGGCGGGCCACCGTGGCCCGCACGGCCTGCAGCCCCACGGCAACGGCAAGGTCAAGCCGCCCCTGCCCCCTCCGCCGCCGCCGCCTCTGTCGGGCGCGTGTCCCGGCGGCGCGGCGCCGTTCGGGCCGGGGCCCGTGGGCATCGCGGAGGCCTCGCCGCCGGCCCTCGGCGGGGCCGAAGGGGACGTGCCCACGTGCGCCACGTGCGGGAAGACGTTCTCGTGCGCGTACACGCTGCGGCGGCACGAGCGCACGCACTCGGGCGAGAAGCCCTACACGTGCGCCACGTGCGGCAAGAGCTTCCAGTACTCGCACAACCTGACGCGCCACGCCGTCGTGCACACGCGCGAGAAGCCGCACGCCTGCAAGTGGTGCGAGCGGCGCTTCACGCAGTCGGGGGACCTGTACCGGCACATGCGCAAATTCCACGGCGGCCTCGCGGGCTCCGTGACCGCGCAGTGAACTCGCCGATGGCTCCCCGTCTCTCCGTGCGGGATCCGCGTGGCGGCGGTCCCCGTTGCTCCGTTGCCCTGCACTTCTCGCCGGTGATCGTTGCCGAGATGACTCCGCGCGGGGGACCGTGGGCGCCGTGGGTTTGGCCCCAAAGTGAAAAGCGAACGCAGAGTTGTGAAAGTGGGCTGGGTTAAGACGCCTGAAGTGAGGTGATGGAGGGGGGTCATAGGTAAGGTCAAGGTGGCAGATAGTGAGATGGTCGGGTTGGATGGTATGCTAGAGGTAGGGATATTCTTTAGTGGGGTTGATGTTAGGGATTGTCTTGTAGGCGAGGTAGCTAGTCTGCTACTGATATGATCAGGGCGAGGGTCTGGTTGAAAAGTGTAGTTAGAGCAAGGGCTGCTCTTCAGGGTTAGAGCTCGAGTTTGGGTGGCTCTCGCCCTTGTAGTTCGCCTGTCACTTTTGGGGCGTCAAGTGCCCCATCCCCCCCCCTCCCATCCCCCAGCGCTGGCGTTAAAACCCAGAGGGCATTCATCAGCAGTGCTGGGCCCTGCGTGCAGGAGTCACTGTGTGCACGTGTACAGAGCGTGCTCGCCCCGTATTTTGTTTACGTCCACACGTGTACAGGTCATTAACCCAGCCCACTGCCGAACACAAGCTCCACACCTGGGTAGCGTGAGTCTGGTACTGCCGGGAAATTAACCTTTTCTTTTGTTGTTGTTCAAATCCGTGCGGCGGTACGTGGCGGGACTCTGTGTGAAGAGAACAAAGGACTAATCACTCACCGACACACACGCTTCACACTCGAACCCCTCCCTCCCTCCCCCCACCACCCCCCCTGCACACACTCGCGTGATTTTTGAGTGAACCTAACAGGTATAGAACACTGTCTTTAAAGATATATAATATATATTGATATTACACAAAAAGCGTCGCTCTGAGACGTTTTATGAGACTGAGAATATCGAGTGAATAATTAATTATGCAGATGAATCATATGCGGTGCGAGAACAAAGGCAAAGTGTGGTGGCGGAGTTCACAGTGACACGTGGCTGCTGCTGCTGCTGTTGCTGCTGCTGCTGCTACGACTACTACTCGTGTATCTGTATAGTCAGCCTTTCCTCAAAAGAGCACTATGAATTGAACACACACACACAGAATAGAATATAACTCACATTATAAGAAGGCTTCCAGAAAGCGAAGTGAGAAAGAGACTTTTTTTTTTAAACCCCACGAATTATTTTTTTATTTAAGAACCGCAACAACAACAAAAAAACTAACATTAGAAAAATATAAATATAATAACCCCAATTACTCCCAGACTTTGTCCCCAAAAATGCAATGTCGCTGTTTGCTGTTTGTTGTGTAAGTTGCTTGAGCAATGCAAACTACGCGTTTCTCTGACTGGTTTCCAATTTTGGGGGTAGGGGGGCATTACCTCCTTCCGCCCATCACTTATATCATAGGAAAACAAAAGTTTCCTCATTTGTATTCATCGCTCTAAATGTCAGTATTCAAGAGGGGGCGGGCGGGGTGGGGGTGGAAACACATTTAAGCCTGCAGGCCATTCGTCAATCTCACTTGCCGGATGAGGGTCTTGCCGGTGTTTTTGTGTGTTACCATACTTCACCACGCTGGTCAATGCAGAGAGCGGAGAACACAATTGACGGTCTCCTTTGCGCTGCCCTCTGCCGCACGCTACGTGGCCACGCACCCGCGACCTACGAAGACCAAGCCAAGCAATGAATCCATGCTCCAGCCTGCGTAGCTTCCGAGTTAAGGTGCATTCCAGGAAGAATACAAAACAAATCCCATCACGTGTAATGTAAAAACATGTCGTAAGTGCTGGGTTGGGGGGGGGGGTATTTTAAAAGGAAGGTTAAACTTTAAAAGGAAGGTATAGACTCTTAATTGATTCTCCAAACAGATTTTACGCGAATAAAAATCACAACGTATTCGTGCCAAAACTTAGGAAGAAGACCCCCTAATTGGAAAGCCAGTGCCTGACCACGCGCGCGCGCACACACACAGTCACCGTCCACTGCTTGAATGCGGTTGACGTCCACCCTGACCGCTGTGCCTGACTTCACGGAGCTCGGAGTTTACCTGCCCTGTGCCCTCTTCCCCGTGCATTACTCGTCTTCTTGTCTATCAGATCATTATAACGTGCGGGGGAGCGGCGGTGTAGTGGTTAGCGCGCCGCGCTACGAACCCGGCGACCCGAGTTCTATTTCCCCGCTCACGGCCAACTACCGGTGACGATTATCCAATCCGGTCCTGGGCCTCCCGTAGGTCGACTCAGCCTCAAATGAGCGTCTGGTGCGGTGTGTAAAACATCGCCACGAGGAGGATAAATGTGGCAGGACAATGTTGTTGTCCACCCACCCCTTCTCCATGGGCGCCCCGTGGCGGCCTTCCTCGGTGCTCGCTAACAGCACTTACCCCAACAGTCTGTGAAAGGCTGCGAGGGGGTTATTTGGTCTTTGTGTAAAAGCGACGGGCAGGTGCCAGCTTCCCAGCGATATCTGCTTCAGCGCGCCAGCCTTGAACAATCGATTGGTGTCGTTCGTATTGACCCGAGATTCTTTAAGCGCGATGCACAGGACACACAGATATATATTTGGAATGTGTACGAAAATTTGAGGACAATCTCAAACGGAAGTTGCTGGTTGTTCCGGGTTTCAGATTTGTAATTTTTCCCCCTCCCACATTTGCAGAAGTTTGAAATTCGTAAGGCATCGTTTTTGTTTCGCTCTTTTCCCGCGTTGTAAATCACTCGGCCCTGCCAATGCCGGTGTATTGATTGTTTTGAACGCCGGGGCAATAATACACGTGGCATTTGCTGTGGAATGGTTATCTTGAGAAGGTATACGCAAAACAAACTTACTTTATTGACAAGGCAGAGAGAGGAGGAGGAGAGGGGGGGGAAACACTAAACTTCGAATGAATGAATGAATGATTGTTGTCTTTAATAAAAATCAGATTTACACTGACCAGCCCTGAAACCCCCCTTATCGCCGTGACGGTCCGTGAGCCCCGTCTGATGGTGGTGTGACGCCGCGCGCGCGCAGAACTGCAACACACAATACACACACACACGCACGCGCAAAGATCCTCGTAGAGCTTTTAACAAGCTGTTGGAGTGGGTGACCAATAATACCACCCCCGGCCGCCTTTGTCTCCCCAGTGGCGATGTTTACACATAGCACCAGGTACTTATTTGAGGCTGAGTCGATCTAGGGGGGAGCCCAGGTCCAGATAATCGTCACCGGTGTTGACCGTCAGCGTGGATCCAACTCGTGTGGCCGGGTACGGAGCCCATTCGCGATAACCGCTACACTACCGCTCCCCACTAACCGCTACACCCCACCACACACACACGCAGAACTGCACACACACACACGACACATCCCCGTGCTTATCACGCACGCTCACACCACGACACGCATACGCCCCACCACACACAAACACCGTTAAACGCGCACCCTCCAATATAACGCAATACCCTCGCCATTCGCCACGAAGTGACGGCGACGTCACCACGGAGCCTGTACCAGGCCAGGTGCACTTCGAGGCTGCCACGTGAAGTGTCGAAGGCTCGCTGGACAGGAGGTCTCGGGACAGACACAGCAGATGCCGTGGGTCGGCTGACTGAAATGACCGGCAGATGCACCACACCAGCTGTGCCCCTCTACCAGGCACCACGGTGGAAGCGCCAACATAAATCCACACCCTCCAAAAATGTATTCACCCTCCACGCGCATATTCACCCTCCACGCGCCTATTCACAACCCTTCGACGCATACACCCGTTACGTAGTTAGCCCACTCCACACACACGCGCGCAGGCATAAGTTCACTTCCCAGCAAGAATCCAACGTTGGTCCAACCACATGCCGACTGCAAAACACGACACACAACTCTGGCTGTCCGCCTGATGATGCCTGTTGTAATCACTGGCGAAACGTCGTACGCCGATTGTAAATGTTGCCGGCTTTAGCCTTCAACACAGCGGTGCGCTGAACCAGTCACGAATCGTCACGTTTTGTTTACGTGACAAGCCTCGCTGATTGGCTGTGTCGGGTGGTGGCGGGTTTAACGACACATTGCTATGTACGCGATCGAACGCGAAAAACCTCCAACATGGACAACATAGAGGTGTGTGGTTGGGTCCCCCCCCCCCCTTTCAATGAACACCGCCTTCACAGAAAACAATATAATCGGCGACGTTTCGAGCAATGACTCTTCTTCATCGCACGCGCACGACTGGTTTGCGCACGCCGGACCCAAGCTAAGAAGCCCTCCCCGGCTCGCCACGGGGCCACGGGGAGGTCCATGGAATTCCTGCCGGAGACAGTGGTGGGTGGGTGGGGGGGGGCCTCACAAAGCGGCCGCAATCTGGAGGCGAGTTTCGAAGGGCATCGGTTTGACGCCACCTCGTGGGCAAGCCCATCAAGGCGAGGTCGTTCACGCCATTCCAGCACAATGTCCGACAAACAAAATAACGAGAGGAGCCATTATCAATAATCAAAGCGGTTTTTTTGGGGGGGGGGGTAAGTTTGCGTAAAGATAAATGTGTCGTTAAAGAGGCATTTATTTTGGAATGCTAAAGAAAAAACACCCTCACTATTTCAAGAGCCGCAATGTGAATAAGAGAAGGGTGGTCCTTAATAAATAAAGTCACGAAGCAGTCCCTTAAAGAGACGCGTGCGTCTGCGGAGCCGCAGGTTTCAGACCGCTGGCCTAGCAGACAGCAACGGCGACCACCGCCAAAGAGAGGGATTGCCCCGGGCACAACAGAAGAAGAAAAAATTAACCCGTAAAAACAAAGTTTTTCACTATAAATCCTTTATATGCGTGTTCAATGGGCCACAACCCAGCCCACATTGGTCTTTGAAACGGGCGGCTAGAGTCCTCTCGTCCTCTGGCTTGAGATGGCTGCCACCTATGGGTCCGATGATTGCCTGCCACCATTAAGCAATTGGTAATTAAATATAAAAACATTTTCCTAAAAAGTGTAAAATTTTGGAAAACATTTTCACGAAAATACATTGTCACGCACAACGAGTCTGCGTGCAAAATGTCAGCTCGATTGGATCACGGGAAGTGGGTTAAAAAACGACCGAAAGATTTGCACGGTCGTAAGCGCGCAAGCAAGCAAGTGAACTTAATATAAAGGATTTTAAAAAAAACCCCACAGCGCGAAAGCGAGAATTCAATTTGAGGCCCACGGATGATAGAAGTTCACAGCCGCACACACTCGGCAACTCTCTTAGCGCGGTTCTTCACGCCTGCGATGCGACGCATTGGAGTCCGAGGGCTGGTGGAGCGCTGGTCACGTTTGAAAGCATTAAAGCTGCCGGGCTGCGGGGTAGTACAGCAAGTGTGTTCGTGAACACGCGTGTGCGGATGTCTCTTGAGTGTCATCGCTTTGTGCTGCTGTGAATCAGGGCTGAACGATTTGGGGGAAATATCTAATTGCGATTTTTATGACAGGTATTGCGATTGAGATTTGATTTGCGATGAAATTTGTTTAAGTCAAGCTTCAGTTCAATATTCACTGTGTAATAGATTTAAAACATGTGATGGAGCATTAACACATGATACCATACAAATATCAACTGCTCTATATATTCTAATGCAAGGATGATAACTTAAAATATATGAATTGCTTACATGTATTTATAAAAAAACATGTAATTGAAATAGAACAAGCAAACATAGAACAATTGTTCAGTTAAAAAAAGTTATAATAATAAAAAATAAAACAATTCCAATAATAAAGTTAAAGGACTTTTCAAATCGCAGCCTTTGTGATTCGATAATCGCATTGTCTCAAATTGCGATTTCGATTTGAAATCGATTAATCGTTCAGCCCGACTGTGTTTGGTGCGTTCTCTCTGGGCGTTTCAGTTGTATTTCCATACGCCCAAAAAAAGTCACTGGCCAAACATTGAAATGTAGGACCCTCCTAAAGAAAGACCCTCGAGACGCGGAGAGGATTTCCTTCATGGATACGGTAAGTCCTCGTTGAACGCGGTAGATGCGTTCCTGAAAAGTGCCACGTTGAGCGAATAACGCATTAAGCGAAAACATTTCCCCGTAAATAATGTAACGATAAAGTTTGGCGAGATACGATGTACACGCGCACACGGTAAGATGGCGGAACAAATAACGGAGGGTACGCCGCCGCGTTATTGTATCACCCCGCGTCCTGCATCGCTCAGCCACGCTGCTCAAGAACAGTTCCGTCATCGACTGCTTAGAACCCGCGTCATAACAGGCGTGGTCGGTGTTATAACAGGCGTGGTCGGTGTTATAACAGGCGTGGTCGGCGTTATAACGGGCGCAGTCGGTGTTATAACGGGCGCAGTCGGTGTTATAATGGGCGCGGTCGGTGTTATAACGGGCGCAGTCGGTGTTATAACGGGCGCAGTCGGTGTTATAACGGGCGCAGTCGGTGTTATAACGGGCGCGTTTCGCGTTGTGCTGAAAGTGCTCCCCAATGGAAGAACCGCGTTATAGCGAGCACGCGCTAGGCGATGACTTACCGTAATCGACGTTACCACCAAACGCGTGGATTCGCTGCAGTCTGTGAGTTGTTCCCTCCCTCTTGGGGCAGATATATAAACTGTACACATATAGCCATGTTGCCGTTTTAATGGCGCTACCTAGAGTTGTGGCAGAAAACGTTTGTGATGGCGGTCATACACGCACCTGCACTCGATTAAAGCGATTTAAACAACGCGCATATATATTAAACAGGGTGTTGTACATCAAGGCCGAATGGATTGACATTCACATGCAAATTTACGCGACTGCGTTGAATGTTCGTTGGAGCCATCGACGAGAAAATCACCGTCCGTATATTATCCCGTCTTATAAAAAAAAAAATAACCCATCACATGAAGCAAACGCGCTCACGGCGGACCATGATCCTGGCCGCCGTGAGACGAAGAAATGGCCACAACGGGGAGCGTATTAATATTAAGTGCGAACATTTCGGTTCGCGAGGAAGAGTTACACATGAAGACCTCTTGCGAAGCAGCACTGAACGTTCTTTCTGTCCTAACGGATTAAAGGTGCGAGCTTAGAGAGCGGCGTGGGAAGAGGGGGAGGTGAGAACGCAGGGAAACCGCGGCTGGCATTTTGATGGCCGCGCACTCAGCGACTGCTCCAAGTTCCGCGCAACGGGATCCGTGCCGCATGAGTACCCGACTCGGCCCGGCAGGCGATCTTCAAAGTCACGGAGCGCCGTTTGCGTTCTCCACCTGGGTCAGCGTGATCGGCCGAGAATCAGGCGCGGGCACAATGAGATAAATACAACGCGCGTGCCACGGCAACTATGGAAACGATTCGGGTTTCTAAAAAAACAACTGCGTTGTGGGTAGGGAGGGACATTGCGTGCACAGGATGAAGGGCGGCCGATTGCCGACAGAGGCATTACTGCGGTCTCGCACGAGCCCGGCAAAAACCAACGGGGGAACGCCAAAGCGCATAGTGAGACACTTGTGAGGGCAGCCTCTGTTTACGTGTCGCGTGTTTCCCGTGTAGCATCCGCGGGATTTGCCAGAGGGTAGAAGTGTTGGCGATGTGTGGAAGACATCGACGGCTTTAGCCACGAAGCCACGATACAATGAGCTCTCACATCCTCTTGCGTTGATGTGGTTTTACAGTAATCACGTGTGCTGTCGTGGCGTTTAAACCGACTTTTTTTTGTCGTCATCTTGTCAAATATTTCAGTGCTTCACAATTGATGCAAACTTGTTTTTGGAGGTTGTGTGTCGAAACCCGCGCTGCAGATTTGTTTACATTATAAATTGACGATTAAAATGGCGTATTACACACACACGCCCGATTGATGTGTGACACGCAGATTCGATTTGCTGGCCAAACGTGAGAAGAATTGGAGTTGAACGGTGACGATTGAATCGCTGGAATTTCGGCATTAAGAAGAT
This sequence comes from Lampetra fluviatilis, assembly GCF_964198595.1. Taxonomy (NCBI): domain Eukaryota; kingdom Metazoa; phylum Chordata; class Hyperoartia; order Petromyzontiformes; family Petromyzontidae; genus Lampetra; species Lampetra fluviatilis. Next base: position 4,451,483 of record NC_136281.1, read on the forward strand.
ATGAAGCCCCATTGATTTGTTGCGTATGAAAATATCCATTGATTTGAGCAGAACACATCTGAACGTCCATATAAATCTATTAAAGCACTATCTGTAGTATATTGTATTTTTTTCCCCTATAACGTAAATCAGAAACTCAAACCCACGTGCTTGTTACGGATCAATATACTAAATGCAATAGGACACATTGGAGGTCGTGCTTACATTGGAATATAACCCTTTGTTGATCTATTAAAGGCAAGACCACACCCAAAACAAGCATCTCTTATCCAATTTGTGTCAAAAATCACGGTCAAGCACTTCATCACAGCACTCTTACGCGAGGTGGTAACTGTATTGGCATTGTGAGTGACATCACCTCAGTGCCTGGCTCAACTAACATTCTTTTTAAAATCATTAATGAAGCTTAGAACTACACAGGACATGGCTTCGGTACGTATATGAACATCTACAAGGTAAAACTATATTCTTTTTTGGGGTTTCTTTAACATTGATTTCCGAAGAATCTTGATCACTTTCAGAGGATATCGATTGAAACTGAAAAGTAAGTTACATTGGAATGGTGTTCAGTCAGGCAACCGAGGGGAAGACCAAAAACTAGATGGGGCGCATCGTGGAGGTCACGTGTCCACTGTGCATCAGCTGTGGACTTCGTCAGAGGAGAGCAGTTCTTCACGAATTTTCATCAGAGGGGCCACTATCGCCCATAAGACATCAGTGCGAGAACCGTCATACATTTGAAACCATTGGGTTTGTGACAGCACGATGGATGAGGGGGTGTTTTCACACGTGTCGTCGGGGACCGCACGTCAGGGCCGTACTAGTGGCCCGCGGGCCTTGCAATAAAGAATGGAGTAGAAAGCGTTTGCAAAGTGTGGCGGCATCGATGGTTTTGGTCCCGTTGACATCTTTAATTGGAAGTGAATGAATGGTGGGCTCTTTACAACGGTCTTCATTAAGCTGAAGATCGGCGATTAAAATCTTCACCTTCGTACGAATGCTACCGCCGGGTCAACCCAACTCCACAGCTATCAACCTGTGGTCCCCCCGCCCCTACACCCGCATCTGCAGTGGCCATGCTACCACAGGTGAAATTCAAGAGCAACCCGTCAATTCGTCAAATGCTTGGTAAAAGAAAAAATGTCAACTTGTTTTGGCATCCTACCAGTATTTACTGGCTATCTTGCGTGTCAGCCGTTTCCAACCTGGGTGCCTTTCTTACCCCAGAACAAACGGAACGAGGAAACCTATATAGGCATCGAAAAACATAGCTATGACTACAGGTATTAGAATTATGCAATTTTTTCCACGCAAGATTTACTTTTGCCTGGAGCTTAATAGATGTGTCATATGAAACATCTGAATAAGAAAGGTTCTACGAGCCAAAGTTGCATAATGCAATTCCAATATGCCAGTGCACTCAAAAACTTTGCTTTGTAGAAGTTGTTCAGGCTATACAGACGGGGCAGCATGGGCCAGGACATGTTGTGCTACAGACCGGCTTGTCAATCCATTGTAATTTCAGGGCGTGCTTCATTTCACGTAGAATTGCAGCCATTTCACAGCAATGAAATGACGGTTTTCCTCATGCTTCCTATAACTTTGGTGAGCTATGACTAAAATAAAGAGCCCTTGGTGCAAGATATTCCAGCAAGTGCTTTACACTTCAAAGAGTAAGAATTGCAAAATTAATGGTCCTGTCCCTTAACCACATTGAATGAGAATGTCGCTCCCCTGCAGCAAGATTACGGGATGCAGCATAACAGAACACAAATCAAGACCATCATATGTCAAGACAGCAAATAAAGGAAGAGGACAAATGTTTTACTGTTCAGGTATAATTCATTCCCAGTGCTACAGGTGTCACCACTCAAGCCAAACAATACAGATCACCACCAATGCCTCCAAGTTACCTGTGATCAAAAAACTTGCTCATTAATGAGGAAAAGTTTGAAAAAATTTACAAGCGCACAAATGTTAGTTGCTGCATCAGTGTGCAAGGTAACGCAATTTTAACAAATACAGCAGTGAGTGAGAAATGCAGGACTGTCAAGGTCTGAAGGGCCTGGTCCCAAAACAAGCAGTGTACTTTATGGTGTTTTTTAAAGTCCCGCAAACAGTATGTTTACAAACACATAGATGGCATTTAGCAACTGATGAATTGCTGAAGTTTATGTATGATTCATATTCTTAGGTTTTTTCGGTAAAGTCACGTAGGTAAAACATTAAAATTAATGAAAGTAAAATAAAACAAAATAAAAATAAAAATCACGACGTTTCGGAGGCAACACAAGTCTCCGTCATCAGGTGGGACCGTCACAGCCGAATTAGCTGCATCAAGTGAAGCAATGATTCAAGATGTAATCCCTTATAAGCAAGTTGAAGGGAGGTGGAGAGGGGGGGGGGGTTTGGAGAGCTTATCAGATTGTGGTAGCCAATGAATGGAAACGTATTGGGAGGGAGGAGGAGCGGTGATCAAAGACTGCACGTAGTGCTCAACACAATGAATGGACACGTGTCGGGAGGGAGGAGGAGCGGTGATCAAAGACTGCACGTAGTGCTCAACACAATGAATGGAGACGTGTCGGGACGGAGGGTGAGCGGTGATCAAAGACATCACGTAGTGCTCAACACAATGAATGGAAACGTGTCGGGACGGAGGGTGAGCGGTGATCAAAGACTGCACGTAGTGCTAAACACAATGAATGGAGACGTGTCGGGACGGAGGGTGAGCGGTGATCAAAGAACAATGAAGAGATTACTGTTAAACACTGGGGATGTTAACATTCGGTGAAGTAAATTAAAATAGTGCCTGTCAGATAAGATGGTCCAAAAAGTGTAATTAAGTCTTTTTTGCGTGGTTAATAACATCTTTCCAGTGATTACTAAGTTTGTACCCATCATCACGGTTGAAATTGTGTCTGTGTTTGTATATTTGTATGGCTTCGTGGACCATCTTATCTGACAGGCACTATTTTAATTTACTTCACCGAATGTTAACATCCCCAGTGTTTAACAGTAATCTCTTCATTGTTCTTTGATCACCGCTCACCCTCCGTCCCGACACGTCTCCATTCATTGTGTTGAGCACTACGTGCAGTCTTTGATCACCGCTCCTCCTCCCTCCCGACACGTGTCCATTCATTGTGTTGAGCACTGCGTGCAGTCTTTGATCACCGCTCCTCCTCCCTCCCAATACGTTTCCATTCATTGGCTACCACAATCTGATAAGCTCTCCAAACCCCCCCCCCCTCTCCACCTCCCTTCAACTTGCTTATAAGGGATTACATCTTGAATCATTGCTTCACTTGATGCAGCTAATTCGGCTGTGACGGTCCCACCTGATGACGGAGACTTGTGTTGCCTCCGAAACGTCGTGATTTTTATTTTTATTTTGTTTTATTTTACTTTCATTAATTTTAATGTTTTACCTACGTGACTTTACCGAAAAAACCTAAGAATATGAATCATTGCAGTCACGAAAGCTTCAAATCTAGAATTTATGTATGATATAACTTACAACCGCAAGTGCTATATTTCCTTCTTGGTTAAACAAAAATCTATTTTGCTGCATGAATACAAATGTCTGCAAATGCAAGCTTGGACATAATAAGATCTTGAAGCATTAAAGTCACGTAAGGCAAGAACCACCCACTTCAAGACTTGGCTTTATATAGACTGGCAAAATATTGACAAAGAGAAACTGTACAGGATTAAAATTTAACTTTAAAACTAAAAGGCATTTTTCATTTACAACTTAAGGGATTACGTGTTAATTTACTTCCGAAATTTCCTTGTGCGTTTAAAACATTTTGACTAAAATGTAGCAGCATAATAGCAAAATGTCCACATCTCTGTAGCCAGTATTATTTAGGCACACTGCAAATGCAGCCACGATTGAAATCACAACGTTGACATCGTATTAACATCACTGTACAGCAACAAATGCAAAAACCCAAGCGTTAAACTCCTCAATGCTCTGTCAACACCTGTAAATGTGAAGACGTGCAGTCGCATGCATTGCTGGCCAACCCGACCACCATTCGTTGCACCGTGGCTGCACCGCGTGTCCCAGCTACAACCAGCTGCATGCATCTGCACGCATCTGCACGGAGCAGCTTGCAGCGCCACCTCCTCAGAACAGACGGATCATCGACTCCCTCGCCTTCCCCACGCCGATCCATTTAACTGCACAACACAACATCACAAACAGCAATCAGCACACCGCGATGGCAGCCTACTGCCATTACGTAGCACGTGCATCACAAATTTAATTTCTCATTCAGTGACGGTGGAGATCTAAAGGTGAGGTCATGCTTGCAGTGACTTCCAGCCCACGTTGTGGAAATCCATTTTGCATTCAGATTAATCATTTTTAACCTTACACAACGTACAGTGAACCTGGTTTGAAATTGCCTTATGTGAATAACGGCACAGGGATTTTTAACTACGAGTTTAATGTACGTTAACCAATCATCATTGTGCGTACATACCACATGAGCAGCCTCATGTGGCATTCAGTTCCCATTGTACACCACTCACTGACCACACATGCCAATTACCGCACAAGTGGAAAAGAAAATCGTTACGTGGTTAAATTAAGCCTGTAATACGAGCAATAAATGCAATGCTAATCGTTTGCGGGTAAAATGTGGCCTAAGACAACAATGCCAGAGGGACGATGCAGTAGCGGGCGGAGGGCTCACTGGGCACGCTGAGCTGGTTCTCGATGAATCGCACGTAGCTCTGCGCGGCCGCCGGGAGCTCCTCGAAGGTGCGTGCGTCTGCTGTAGACGTGTTCCAGCCCGGCAGCGTCTTGTACTCCACCTCCACCTTGTTTAACACCTCCTGGTTGGCTGCTCGGACACGGCCGTGTTTGCAATGAGTCAAGAGCTCGTACTGCACTCGAAAAGGGCAGTGGTCAGAATCTGTGATATTTTTGTCCAACAGGCAGTGTCAGCGGCAGAATTTACTTACCAGGGAAATAAGGAATGGGTTTATCGTCAATTTTGTACGAGATGCCCACTTTAATTTCGCTGAAAACATCCAGGATATCCAGCTTGGTCAGAGCCAGCCTGATAGGAAAGAGTAGTGCAGACCATGCGAGTGTTACACACCACCTCAAGCCCATCGGCTGAAAGAAATATTAAACATTATTTCACGTGAAATGACACAATTACAAAGGTTAATGGGCAGCTAAGGATCGCTTTCTAGCTCAAGAGGCATAACTAATTCATGAATCACCTTGTATTGCATAAACAATAAACAAAAAAATATTCAATCTCAAAATTTAATTCAGCCTCATAACTTCAAGTATTGATTGATTTCCGTCTGCCCATCTTTTCTCAGCCCCGCTCTCCACCGCCCCCCCCCCCATTCCATAGACTTTGGCTTGGCTGCTGCTGCATGGTAGCATTGCTCGCAGACAGCACGAGCGATGCCTCGGGTCACGCTCGGGTGCATCCCTTACGCGGTAAAGCCGTTGATCATGTGGGCATAGCGCAGGAGCACCAGGTCCAGCCAGCCGCAGCGTCGCTTTCTACCCGTTGTCACGCCAACCTCCCGGCCGCGCGTCTGCAGCAACTCACCCACGTCCTGCGAGCCCAGCACAAACAGAAACAATGAAAAGCAGCAACCCAACCTTGACTCCAAGTCCCTTCCTTTCATAATGAAGGCAACTTACATCAGCAACTTCTCCATGTAAAAAAATAAATCATTGACTTTGTGTTGCGAGGGCGGCCGGATGGTTCAGCGCAGCTGGTGTTACATCAGATCACTGAACCTTTCCAATGTATTTGTGTAAAACGTATAGCTGAAGGGTACGTATGCTTATTCTTGCATGCATACGCTACATTTACATTACGATGAAAACGTCTTTACTTTTTTATGTGCCGAGGTTGTTCTTGCAAGGGTATCTTTTTCTGCGCCGAGAAATATTGGACTGCACATTCTTTGCATCCATACGAGGTTGCCCCTTTAAGGGACTATTGCCTCATTGGGCTTTCACTTATAAAGCTATGCATGTAATGCGTTCACATGCTTAAACTCTTGTAAATATATACATTTTAAAGGCATTTCGTTTAATGAACCCAGTGTCCCGTTGTGACTCAAAAATAACCAGATGCACACGACGCGGGGAGGAGGCAGGAGACAGGAGCGGCGTTGCCAAAACGAGTGGGAAGCGCTTACATTTGTCTGCTCGGTGGGGAATGCGCCAACGCCGACGCGGGTGGTGTAAGCCTTCACCACGCCGTAGACCTCGCCCACGTTCTGGGGCGGCACGCCGAGCCCCGTGAGCACGCCGCCTACCGTGCAGTTGGATGATGTCACGAAGGGGTACGTGCCTGTAACGTCCGTGGGAATGGAACACAGGGTTGAACAAGGAAAACGCTTTTCTTTCTTATTGCACCACTGAAACTGTGACAATGGGAAGCGCATACCTCAAAATCAGTTGTAGGTTTGTTAACAAAAAATGGTACGGACTACATCATTTTGAAGTGAGGCTACTAAGGGTTGGACTGGGCAACCGTAACATTGCATGATTAGACCGTCGTGGAGTTAAGACGTTACACACCATGCACCACTTAAATCAGCTGCCAGCAGACTGAAGTTAAGTTAAACCAAGTGCAAAGCAGTGCAATTCCTGGGCTAGCTAACCCGGTTTCCCAGTGGCCTAGTTTAACCCTGATGGTACTTACAGCGCTTGTGCTTAACGAGAACAATTGTCTAAATATAATGAGACTCAGGTTTTTGTTGACAATTCAGAGGCAACCAACATTGTGGTACAAAAGCAGTATATAAACATCACTGGAATTCGGCATAGCCTTTGACAGTGGTGTAAATGAACTTGTATATAAATACCCTGCTGATGATTGTCAAAATGAACACGCACAGCCATCAATGTTTTTTTCATCATCAACATCTCAAGACTGTCCACCAGACTTTAGATATTGATGGTACTCTTTCATGAAGTCATGCAACTGGATGGAATAAGATTGCTTTCTGACGCAGTTGTATACTACATAATAAAAAGCTTTGCGAGTTGGTTATTTAATTTTTTTAAACGTATACTAAAGTTTAAATGCACGAAGGCATCATAACCTATGTGAACATGTTGATAAGTGTGTGTAATACATTTTAAGTTCTTTTAAATTGTTTTGTATCCGTGGCTCGCATTTAAGTAAAGCGATGCATGCAGGCCTGTTATAATGCACTGTGCTGTTAAGCGAGCATTGTTTGGCCCATATTGTCTGGAGAAAAACTTTATAATGCAGCCATCTTTACCGGCATCATTAAGCTACGTGGTTCTTTATGAAAATCTACGGTTGGTTTCACATTCAAGAGAACCCACGACACCCATAAAATTCCTAATTCCTAACAGCCTGCTAGAGCACACGCATATAAACAGTCAGTCGAAGGGAGGTGTGATGCAAATGCCATTATAAAATGGCCCTTAATGTTCACTCCAAGTGGTAATTTTCTGTTCCATGTACCGCAGAACTTCCTAACTTGCTGTTGTGGAAATCTCTTCAAGTTTCGTTCGCTAAAGGGTGCCTGCTGCTCTGACCAGATCATAAATTGTTTTCACTTATACATAGCTACTAGCTTACATTTATCTGAAACCTAAATTTCTGAACTTTAATTCCCTTTGTCCAAAAGTCTTAAGGGCAATGTGAAAACAGTGCATCTCTCTTTATCTTCAGTTAACAGTGTTGCATAATGCTTAAATATACCGCAATGGGTTTTTATATTTGATGGCCTAATGCCTTTTAAAAGTTCATGGCTTGTTTTGGCCAGATGTGGATGTTCCAGCAGGGACCAGGATCCGAGTGAAACCCTAGAAGCTGGAAGGTCAGAACCATGTTCCCTGCCAATCAGTCGTGTGCCCTCCTAATCCACTCCCACGGACACTTGGCCTAATGTTAGCACACCATCGTGCAAAACAACACCTCGCTGCTGCTACTGCAGTAGCCCTTGACCGATTCACAACGCTCCGCCGCTCAAGCATAAGGTTACAGCAGTGGCTAGGATTGCATCCCACCGAGAACTGCCCTGCTAAAACATTTAATCTTCTGAGCTTCAGCCCACCACAGCACTCCCTGCAGTTTCCTGGCTGTAACACAGACTCATAGGCGCTCAGCAGCTGCTGAGACAGTGACAGCTCAAACAGGAGTGTGGTGATTTACAACGCTGCCAGTAAAATGTCATGACTGTACAGAACAAGAAACCGCCTTCTAATGTGCTCTCTTACGTACGTGTGCCTCACTTTCATCACTAACCTGGGAAAACTGAGATGCACACCAGTAAGGTGCAAATATATCCCAAGCTGGAATTTTGAGCATCAAGAAGCATTTTTTCCCTGTCTCCGAAGAATGAAGAACCCAAAAATAAATGTACAATTGAAAAATATAGCATTTTAAACTACAGCAAAATACTCTGAAATTAATACTGAACCTGTGACATAATGTGCAATAGACCAAGTCATAATTTAAACATATAGACCAGAGAGCGGAGCCATAACTTCTGAGAACCTGGGTTCGAATCCAGGCATCCCATTGTGACTAGACCATTTCTTAAGTAGTAAGTGGATGGTCTCCTCATGCACCAGATCTTAAAGGTGGCACGGTGCTATCCGCTTTGGTGGACCATTCTCCAAGACAGAGAGCTCACTGCTCTATGCGGGATCCGAATGGATCCTTTGCCTCATGACATTACACCAATAGCGCTATCGGGATAAACTTTGGGGGAAAAAATATGCAATCTATTTAACCTGGTTAATAAATACTGCAGTATTTATGGGAATGTTTTTTGTAAGCTGTCGAGATGCAGCTGGAGAGCTACGGAGGGGAATTCTGCCTCCGAAGTCCCATTCCCATACCAAAGTCAATGTCGAGAAGGGCAGCATTGGCGCCCTCCACCAGGATCTTCTTGGGCTCTCCGTGCAGTGCTTCATACATAAAGTACACCCCATCTTTCACCATGGGCCGGATGCGGTCCGCATACACCTGTGCATGGAAACAATTAGCAACTGGGCCGGTAATATGTATAGCCCTTTTTTGTTTGAAACATGTGTTTAAGAGTATTTGGCTGCAATAAATGTCCACGTGATAAGCCACTTCATTTGGCAAACCTTTTGAGGCCAGTGGCTTCTCAAAACGAGCTATATAGCTCAGTGGGCCTTACCTGGGGGGAAAAAAAACCCTTTAGTTTAGTTTTATAGTCTATCCCCACTGATGTGCTAGGCACGGTCTAAGCTACGTAGGCCAAACTGGTCAGTGCGAGTTGAATGCAGGGACCACATACATGGGAGCATATAAGTACAGTACGACAATGTATTGTTCTGCCCTGCTATCTACCACATAGCCTCACAGCCTATTATATCCGTTTTAGCCATGGTGGTCACCCATCCAAACATTATCCAAGCTGAGCTTCTGAGATCAGATGAGATCAGGCACATTTCAGGAAATTTGGACAGCCGGGATAACAAAAATGAGGGCTTAAAATGGCGTGCATCAATTGTGAAGTGTTCTTTTCATAAGGAATACAATTTGCATCATGGCTTAGCCTTTTATATCGGCTCACTGTTCCTGCACATCACTGAATTTGCTCTTAAACAAGAGAATATCCACATCATCTTCTGCCATAATGAGCCTTTTGTGCAACAGCAAATTTTCATTTTGAAGGACATTTTTGTGCCAACCACATGCAAAATGTATTATCAGTGAGGTTAAAAATACTGCTTCACCACGATTTGGAATTCCACAATAATCCCCCAAACAATGAATTATGGGAAACTGCTAGGCACACCTTGAGCTTCTTCAGCTGGTCCTCTGTGTCTATTTGCAGAGAAGGGTACATTGTCTGGTAGTGCCGTGCCAGGCCCTTAAACCTACACAGCAAATACATAATTAATAGGAACAGCGAAGCACAAAGCAATCAGAGAAAACTGTAAACTTACTTAATTTGACCACTTTAAAATATATTTTCAAGAAATTAGTCTTTGAACAAAACACAATGGAATCGAAAAACTTGATTCGCACATCAGGGCCATTGTTCCACCACAATCGTGCGGTCTTAGCTTTGTGGAACAGGCCGTTAATGAAGAACTCACCGTTCAGAAAAATAAGTAAAATCTGCCAGAAGATCACAGATGCGAAGGCCGCTGCGGGAAGCCTTGGCCGAGTACACTGGCCCGATGCCTTTTTTGGTGGTGCCCAGGCTGGGAGCGGGGAGCCAAAGCTGGCATTAATTTACAGCACCACAAGCACAGGCACACAGAGCCACACATTTCATCAACCGCAACCACTCTAAAATGTAGCCAAGTACAAGCTCATAACGAAACGTAGAGTTACCACTTTTTTTTGCTAGATATGATAATGGCTTGATAAAATTATTTTGAGAAACGGTGTGCACACTCACTTTTCAAACTTACTTTTTCAACACAATGGTATCAATGAGTGTAGTTATTTCAAAAGATATTCACCATTAGCCTCAGATTAGTGTGGTACCACTTATAAAAAACATTTAATTAAACGATTTCACTCCTGTTTAAAGAATATAATTGTAATGAACTCACGCCACCTAGTGGAAAATATATGTAGAGCAGTCCGATTCATGAAACTGAACTGCACATAAGTCAGCATGCTGCTAAATGGGCAATTGAGTGCACAATACAAAATATGACAGATAATTTTGACTGTTATTCTCATTATGCAAGATCCTTTTAGTGAAATTGTCCCTATGCACAAATAAGCCATAAAAAAGGTCTGCTAGTGCACCGATCCCATAAGTGAAATGTTTACAACATACGGTGCGAAAGAAGTTCAATCATACAGGCCAAGTTGCTCCGTATTACAAATTCTTAAAGGCTACAAAGCAATAACCATGTTATCAAAGAAACTCACAATCATCAATAACACTGCCTTAAAGAGGAACAATATACAATAGCTGATGTTTTAGGAAATGGCCCTATTTCATCGCACACAAACTGCATTGCCAGAAACGTTGCTCATTACATTATTTGGGTCTTTTGGTCAAACCACGTAGATAGAATATGAATTCCTGCAGTCACGAAAGCTTTAAGTTGCCTATTATGTTTCACAAAAAAAATGTTTTTCCTTTTAAGGCAGTGTGATTGACTTTTGTTATTTGTGATTATGCACCACTGCCAAATTACATTGTCTTAACCTAATCAGTATTGCAGATAGTTTTTAAAAATAGATTTATGCAAATAATAGCTGTGGCTACTATTTCATGAAGCGTAGGAAACAATATTTCAGCAGCTGATGATTACGTGCTTTGCGTCAGTGAATATGCAAAAATAAAATTTGAGCTGTTTTTTCTGTTTTCACACCAAACATTGCCCGACTTTGTTGGCAAAGTTCCTCTCCCACCAAATCTCACTTTTTTCCAGCCTCCGATTGGCGTTGTACTTCCTGTAGGCCATCCACATCCTGGTGAAAATCAAACACTGTCAAAACAAGAAGGAACAGTGCAAGGCGTCACATTCATGGTTATCTAATAGCTTTTTAAACGCATAGAGGTGTGCATTGCATGTACTAAACCTTTATCCAGACCACGATTTAAATATAAATTAATGTATTGCCATGTTGTCATTTAGACCACCAACTCAAAGACTTGAGAAAACATGGCCATCTAAACAGACGGGTTTCGTCCTCATTGGGACTCATCAGTACAGTACTCGCATAAATGTTCGCTGCTGCCATATATGTCTCTGGGAAACCTCAAAAATGGAAGGACCATATTAGCACTTGCAATACATAGAAATCTGTAAATGATGAGATAACTCATCACCATAGAAAAATTAATGCAGGCGGGAGACTTGTTGAAATGGGTTTTCTCGTCATTTAAAGATCTGAATGTGACGTTTCTTGGAAAAGTATTCACGTCAATCTGCAGGTCATCGTTATCATGACCACTGCGAAAGTTAAAATGCAATGAAATGTGCAACTACAGGATATGCATATGTAAATATCCCTACTTACCAATGTGGGCCCTGTCCGAAATGACTAGCCTTTTATCCCAGTCTTTGAGACCTGATCAGAGAGAAAGTAAGAGCACAAAAAATTATGAGAGCAATATTCAGTGATATTCACTTCATTCTGGTGAATACCCGTCAATGCTTGCACTTTACCTTTTTTCTCATTTTTCTCTGCCTCTTCAAACAAGCCAGGGAGATGGATGACAACACCGTTTCCTGAATAAATGGCAAATAAAAAAAAGCTGTTTGATAGCGTCGCACACTTAGCTTTCCTTTCACAAAAAAAACTTTAAAACAAATGCAAGGAGCAGTTGGCATCCACAGAGAAGAATTTCATAACATCCACAAGACACCTCATATAGATGAAAGTGGAGAATGATTATGACATGTGAAACTGTGGCAATAAAGCATCCAAAGGTCAATAATTTTCAGTGTCAGGAGATAACTCGTTACTGCAAGCAGATTGGCCAGTCCCTCTTAATTTTCCTGCCACTCCCCTCCTGACAGCTGGTAATTCTACACCACATCAAGTGCAAAGGCTGGTTGTGTTTCAAAATATAAAATACACGTGATACAATTCTTTGGCAGCCAAGGCATGGCAGACACATGCTACTACAGCAATAATGGCTTTGAAAATCTACTTTTCCAAAACAAACCATAATATACATGCTTTTCCATTGTATCGCACTTGTCGACATATTTTGTATATACTGAATGCACACAAAGGCCAATGCTAATATGTTTAAAAGGCCACAATTAGCGCATAGGGTTATTTCATATTCCTCCTGGATTTGTTGTCAAAGCAAGCATTGGGTCGGGCTCACCTCCATGGCCAGTGCTGAGCCATTGGTTAAAATTACACATTCATATGGCAGTTGTTAGTCTACAAAGGATGACCATTATTTATTGTTAGATACATTTCACATGATAATTTACTATACTGCCCATTTTGTTGTCAATATGCTCGAGTAGAAGCAGTAACCAAGAAAATCATGTTGCCATGCCGTTTGTTTGGTTACCATGCTCTCCACCACACAGGGCTGTACTTCCTTTAAAGTAAATAACACACTTGTTCCAGAGGCAATGACTTTGCAAAATACACATTTCTTTGGGGGGATCTATTGGTCATGCTAATGGAATCCTTTATATTAAGTTTACTTAACTTTAACAAAATATGTACTGTGCTGAGCCCCCACCTATGTAGGAGGTGGCATTCCTGTTGATGATGCCACTGGGCAACAAGTGGAAGTCGTACTCCACCGAGTCCACGACGACTGTGTGCCCCGCATTGTTTCCTCCCTGCAAGCAGCACAGTGAGGTTTGGGTCCGGTCACATATAAATCTCTCACAAGTTCAAATACAGCAGCGGTGTGGCACCGCATAACAGTTGAGTATGGTATACAGTACTGTATGTCCACGTTTACGGTCGACAAAAGCGCTTGGATTTGTTTACAAATGTATAATTTAAAAAATATATAGCATTTTACATGTTTCTATTGGCCCGAAAACATTTACTACTATAATGAGACAAGAATGTCTGTGTGTCCCATGCGTGACGTCACTCCACGTCGGCCAGCCCCCCTCATTAATAATCATGAAGAGGTGACGTCCTCCACATGGATCTCCCCCTCATTAATAATCATGAGCGGGTGATGTCACTCCACATGTAGCACCCCCCTCAATAATAATCATGAGCGGATGATGTCACTACACATCGAACAGCCCCCCTCATTAATAATCATGAGCGGGTGATGTCACTCCACATCGAACAGCCCCCCTCATTAATATTCATGAAGAGGTGACGTCTTCCAAATGGCCACCCCACCATTAATATTAATTAGCGGGTGACGTCACTCCACATGGAGGAGCAAGGTGCCTCCTCCCCCCTACTCAGAGTCAACTTACAACCCTCACTACAAAGGCAGAACCCTCACGTCACGTGATCTCCGTAACGCTATTGAGACATAGAAGTAAAAAGGACATCATGATGAACAAGGGATTATAACCTTTAAATGAAATAAGTCTGTCACCGCGGCCTTGCAAAATGCACACAAATTGATAAAATGAATATCACGTCGCGGTCTGCTTTTCGCTTGCAAGTTTCAGATTTACTGAAATACACCCGTCCTTGGACGGCCAAAAGGCTAGTTTGTATATATTTGCACACATTTACGGTCAGCCAGGGATAGAAATCATTGTAAATTGGGAAACCTGCCGATTAGCACGTTTAGCTATGTATGGTTCGAAAGACGTTCAACATACATATGTAGTGGTGATACGCGCTGGGGTAGCGATCAGGTGCCAGCGCGTTGTGATTGGTTGTGTGAGTGGTGACGCGCGCTGACGGCGAGGGATCAGGGGTCAGCGCGGGATCGTGGGTTGTGTGGTGTTGATTGGCTGGGTGCCGGTGACGTGCTGGTGTGGGAGTGAGCGAGTGGCAGCGCGGCGTGATTGGGTGGTGAGTGAAAACACGCGTTGGGGAGAAAGGATCGTAGAAATAGCGCGTTGTGATTGGTTCACCAACAAGCGATGCTCGCATCGAGGTCCGCATCCGCTCCGTCTCCCGGGAGGAACGACTATATAAGGGGATGCGCACAGGCGCACAGGGAGAGTGTAACCAGCGAAGACAGAAGACGGGAAGAAGAGCAAGGGCCCTGCGGTACCTAGTCCCGCTGTCCTGAGAGGACCGGGACTCTGTGTAACCCAGAGGCGGGGGTAGTGTGAGCATGCAGTGTCAGCATGCCGAGTGTGTAGCCGGGGCCTAGAGTCTACACGAGACGAGTGGTATAGGTGTAGCCAGAGGCGTAGGGTCTACACGAGACGAGTCTACACAAGAGGAATCTACCCAAGACAAGTGACGTATGTAGCCGGAGGCATAGGGTCTACACGAGAAGAGTCTACACGAGACGAGTGATGTGTGTGTAGCCAGAGGCATAGGGTTTACACGAGGCGAGTCTACACGAGACGAGTGAGATGTGTGTAGCTAGAGGCTTGGAGTCTACACGAGTTCAGTACGGTGTGTTATAAGAAGAGGTTACGAGTTGTACCGGTGTCTGGTGACCGTACGCGGAAGAATAGAGACTACACGTTGTATCGAGATAAGTGAAGATTTAATAAAAGAAGTGTGTTACCCGTCAAGGAGTTTCCTGCTGTCATTTCCAATACTTCAACTGGCGTCAGAAGTGAAACTGTCTTCCAAGCATGGATACGAGGAAGACCGTTCGGACCCACGGGAGTGACCGCGAGGACAACCTTGACGACCCGGGCCAGCTGCCGTCGGGGGGTGAGGACGAAGAATGGCCCACGCTGCAGGATCCGCCGGCGGCGCCGGAGGAGCGGCGGGGGACCGAGGCCGTGCTCCGGGAGGCGCACTCTCGTCTGGTGGAGCTGCTGCTCGCCGCCGCGTCCATCCTGGCGGAGATCAGCTCGTCGGCTGGAGCGGAGACGGCAGCGGACATTCTACAGGGTCGCCCTGCAGATTCCCGCCAAAATGACTTGGCGATTCCCGCCATTTCATCGGCGGCGACTTTTGGCGGGAACGGCGACCGCCACGTGGGAGCGGGTCTCCAAGCGCGCCATCTTACGTCTTCGACGCGCGCTGCGGACCGCCATCAGGCGTCCGCCATTGGAGCCGCCATCTTACACACCGACGGCGCGGCGGGAAGGAACCACGACGCGGAGGACGACTTCATTTTTCAACAGCGCCTCCCCGCATTGTCAGCCTTCAAGGCGGAAGGCGGGGACTGGGGCCAGTTTCAGCGCAGATTTTTGGCGCATCAGGAGATGTCGGCCTGGTCCGATGCTACGGCGCTGCGGGCATTGCCTGCCATGTTGGACGACAACGCGCTCGCGGCCTTCATGTCAGCTCGGAGGTCGGACCGATCCACACTTAAGGCAGCGCTGGGTCTCATGGCGAAGGTCTACGGACCTCCCTCGGCGTGCCGCCATTATTTTTATGCGAGGCGGAAGGCGGACACGGAGACCGCGCTCGCCTATCGCACGGCGTTGCTGGCTCTCGCCGATGCTGCATTCCCTCGGATGGACGAGGAGGGCCAGGATGCGATAGTTGTGGAGCAGCTGCTTAAGTTGGCGCAGGACCTGGGGGTCCCCATCAACACGGCCGACGAGATCGACATTTCTTCCTTACGGGTCGCTACGAGTATACAAGCGCACGAGGCCCTTCAACGCAAACAAGGGGTCGTCTGCAACGCTGCTGTGGCTTCAACTCCGGGTCCGGTGATCACCGAGCTACAGGTCGTCAGTCCGCGAGAGGAGGCGTTCACCGCGGGACGACCGGGGGACTGGAGGTCGGGGGGTCGGTCGCCTCTGCGATCGACCCGCAAGCTGGAGCAACCGAGATCACCGACGACCCTCATCACGTGCTACAACTGCGGCCTCCGGGGCCACGTGGCGTCCGGTTGCCGCGCGCCCCGTCAGCGCGCCATGGGATCTCGGCTGGACGACGACCAAGGCCCCAAGGCATCCCTACAAACCCCGGCACCTCACATGCTCGGCCCACACACTCGACACGCATGGGCCGTCGTGGAGCGACGGAAGAGGGCCGGTTAGGGTTCGGGGATTCGGTACGGCGAGGGGGTTTCGGCCGGGACCGGAGAGACATTGAGTGGTCGGAGTTGGGACATAGAATTGTGGCTGCTTCAGCAGGTTCATCCGTCGTTGCGGGTTCTATTGATGGGGTAGAGGTCAGGGTATTGGTGGACACGGGGGCGTCGGCAACGATTATATCTGACCTCATTTATAACATTCTCCCCGTCCAGTGCCGTCCACTGCTCCCAGTGGATGTGCCGTTTTTCGCCGCAAATGGGGGATCGTTGGGCATTATCGGTCAGATTAGGGCGTCCATTTGCATTGGAGATATCAAATTGTCGGGACCCGTTTTTGTTTCGTCTTCTTTGGCGGTTCCTTGTCTATTGGGCACTGATTTTTTGGCTAAGATGACCATTAAAATTCTAATCGATCAGCGTTGCATTGAACTACCTTCGGGTCGCCGCATTTCATTTTTGACGAGCCCTACTGAGATTCGGACGGCGTGCGCCACGATACAAGCATTGGCGACGCAGACCGTGCACGTGCCCCCGGGTTCACAGATGTTAATTCCCCTCCGGTTAAGGAAACCATGGGTAGAGGGGACTTCAGAACAAGGCGTGCTTTTGGGTCCTTCTAACAGGGCTGTAGGAGGGGTCGATCTGTCGGTGGCTCACACTTTGGTTCGGGCGGACAAGGATCCGTTTGTGATGGTTTTAAACGCTGGATCGCGGCCAGCCGTCATTCAGCAGAGTACCGTGCTGGCTCACGCAGCGCGGGTTCCTGCGGAGGAACGGCTGGTTGCGCATGTTGATTCGAGCCCCACGCAGAATATTGAACCGAAAGAGGACCTTGAATGGGTCCATTCGCTGTGCGCGGGCGCGGACGATTTGTCAGGGGTGCAGTTGGGTGCGCTGCGCGAGTTACTAATGGAATTTTCTGATGTGTTCAGCAAGCATAAATATGACATTGGGTGTACGGATTTGGTACGCCACCACATTGACACGGGCGATGCGGCACCGGTCAGGTTAAATCCCTTCCGGCTGAGTCCTGCCGAAAAGGAACATGTTCAGTCGGCCGTTAACGATATGCTTGAAGCCGACATTATTTCGCCTTCCTCCAGTCCGTGGGGAGCACCTATTGTGCTGGTTAAGAAGCAAGACGGCTCCTTGCGATTTTGCGTAGATTTCCGTCGCCTGAATAAGATCTCTGTGGCTGACGCGTATCCGCTCCCCAGGATGGATGAGTCCCTCGATGCATTGTCTGGTGCACGATATTTTTCGACTCTTGATTTGTTATCGGGATTCTGGCAGTTGCCGCTCGACGAAGAGTCTAAACCTAAGACAGCATTTCGGACTCCAGGGGGCCTGTTCCAGTTTAACCGGTTGCCCATGGGACTTCACTCCTCTCCAGCGACGTTTCAGCGCCTTATGGAGTTGGTTTTGTCAGGCTTGCAATGGGAGACGTGCTTGATTTACCTTGACGATGTCATTGTTTTCAGTAAAACATTTGAGGAACACCTCCAGCGATTGAGAGGGGTGTTCTTGCGAATGCGATCGGCTAAATTGAAATTTAAACCGGCCAAATGCCACCTTTTTCGTAAGTCCGTTAGATACTTGGGTCACATTGTCGACTCTTCGGGGATCTCTACCGATCCCGCGAAGACGGACTGTGTCGGTTCATGGCCGACGCCCACGTCGGTTGCAGACGTGCGCAGTTTCATTGGGTTTGCTTCGTATTATCGCCGATTCGTTGAGCACTTCGCCACTATTGCAAAACCCTTGCACGCTCTCACGGCAAAGGGTGTGAAGTTCAAATGGGGACCGGAAGAGGAGGCCGCATTCTGCGCCCTTCGGAACGCCTTGGTGGGCGCCCCACCCTTGCGTTATCCGGATTTTGCGAGTACCTTCTTGCTAGACACGGATGCTAGCAACACGGGCATTGGGGCGGTACTGTCCCAGGTCGTTGGGGGAGTCGAAAGGGTTGTCGCTTATGGTAGCAGGGTGTTGTCTCCGGCTGAGCAGCGCTACTGCGTCACCCGTCGTGAACTGCTCGCCATTGTTTTTTTTGTACAACAGTTCAGACGGACCACGCGGCGCTACAGTATTCATTGAGGGTCGCCCAACCCTCGGGCCAATTGTTGCGGTGGTTGGAAGTCCTCCAAGACTATCAGTTCACGACCACATACCGAAAGGGGTTGCGACACACAAATGCCGATGCCCTGTCGCGATTGTTGCCGTGCCAGAAATGTGCGTGTCTATCGGGATCGGCGCGCTGTAAACCGCCGGTTGTGGAAGATAAGGGGACATTGGCTGCGACTGCGGGCGCGCCAATCGGGGAGGTCCCCGCTACTTGTCAGGATCGGGACTCGCTGCTCTCATTGTCGCTGGGCGAGTGGGGCTGCCTCCAAATGGCGGATAGCTCCCTGCTAGCATTGCGCCGCAGGGTGGGTGGTCCTAAAGAGGACCAGGAGCGAACTGGCTCCTATGTACTTAAACAGGGCATGTTGATGAGATGGGACAGTTTGTCCCGGCGGCACGCGCTGGTGGTGCCTTCGGCTGTAAGGGGGAAAATTGTTTTGGCCGCACACGAACGCCTCTTGCATTTGGGAGTAAACAAAACTCTTGCCCTGCTTCAGCGTGACTATTATTGGCCGGGAATGGGGAGTGACGTGGTAAATATTCTGAAGGGGTGCGTTGAGTGCGCCAGACGGAAACCACCACCCGTGCTAGCTAATCCACCGCTGCAATCGATTCAGGTCTCGCGCACTAACGAGCTCGTTGCACTCGATATTTTGGGGCCTTTTCCAGTCACGCCTAGAGGGAATAAATACCTGTTGGTGGGGGTCGAATATTTCACCCGGTGGCCTATGGCGTGGCCTCTCGCCAACCAGTCGGCAGCGGCTGTGACGGACGCCTTTGTCCAGGGCTATGTCCTGGACAAGGGGGCTCCCGAACGCTTGCTGACCGACCAAGGTAAAAATTTTTTGAGTAAATTGTTGCAAGAGGTGTGCGATTTATTGGGTACTAAAAAGGTGCGTACCTCCCCGTACCACCCGCAGACAGACGGGATGGTGGAAAGACTTCACAAGACTTTGACTTCTATGCTGTGCCAGCAGGTGTGTGAGGCACATGTAGATTGGGACCTGCAGGTCCCGGGGGTCCTTGCCGCGTACAGAATGGCCCCCCATGCAGCGACAGGGTTTTCCCCATTCTATTTGATGTACGGTCGGGAAGCCGACCCGCCCATGGAAACGCAGCTTGGCCTGTCCGCTCCACGAACCAATTCTAAATTGGCGGAACATATTAAATTCAATATTCACAAGCTAACAGAGGCAAGGGAGGCCGCGCGGCTTAATTCGCGGGCTCGCCAAATTGCTAACGAACGACTGCGGGCACGGAAGGTGTCCGTGCACGAATGGAAACCGGGTGACAGGGCCTGGCTGCATTGCCCTCAGGCGCCCTTGGCTACGTCGCCTAAATTGTTGAGGCCATGGCGGGGGCCCGTGGAGATCCTGCGCGTGGCACGGCCCCAGTGCGTTCAGATAAAATGGGGAAAACGACGGTGGTACGTCCACCCCTCCCGACTGAAACCGTTCTCGCCTCCATATGGCCTCCCATTGTGTCGTGAGGGCCGAGCATGTGACGTGACCGACGACCCAAAGGGGGAAATGTCTCTGCCTGATCCTCACATGTCTCCGCCTGATCTGCTCCCAGGTGTCTCGGAACTGACAGCTGCCGACCACCGGCGGCCGGATCTTCGCGGCGGGGCCGGGCCTTTCAGGCCCGTTCCATGCCGTCTAGAGCAGCCGGAGCCGCCTGACGGTCGTCAGTGTCCCGTCCCGTATGACGGACCAGCCAGACGGACTCGCGCCAGGTCGCGCTACTTTGTTTGACCTGCCACGTGAGGAGTCGAGGCAGTGGGAGCGCCTCGTCACTTCGTTAGTTGCAGAGACGCGGAGCGCGTTCGTTTTCTAGAAATTGCTTTTATTATGTTGTTCGTCGGGCTGTATATAGTTTTTTTTTATATATATAAGGTGTTGTGTGTAGTATTGTTAACTTTTCTTGCGTTTATTGTCAAATTGTACATAGGTTGCTGTTGTGTTGTTGTTGTGTTACGGGGCACACTGGGGGGGGGGGGTTTTGTTGTGTTAACGATGTGGGAGGTTGTTGGTTAGCAGCCGGGACGGCTGCAAGCTATGTGGGGGGGGGTGATGTAGTGGTGATACGCGCTGGGGTAGCGATCAGGTGCCAGCGCGTTGTGATTGGTTGTGTGAGTGGTGACGCGCGCTGACGGCGAGGGATCAGGGGTCAGCGCGGGATCGTGGGTTGTGTGGTGTTGATTGGCTGGGTGCCGGTGACGTGCTGGTGTGGAAGTGAGCGAGTGGCAGCGCGGCGTGATTGGGTGGTGAGTGAAAACACGCGTTGGGGAGAAAGGATCGTAGAGATAGCGCGTTGTGATTGGTTCACCAACAAGCGATGCTCGCATCGAGGTCCGCATCCGCTCCGTCTCCCGGGAGGAACGACTATATAAGGGGATGCGCACAGGCGCACAGGGAGAGTGTAACCAGCGAAGACAGAAGACGGGAAGAAGAGCCAGGGCCCTGCGGTACCTAGTCCCGCTGTCCTGAGGACCGGGACTCTGTGTAACCCAGAGGCGGGGGTAGTGTGAGCATGCAGTGTCAGCATGCCGAGTGTGTAGACGGGGCCTAGAGTCTACACGAGACGAGTGGTATAGGTGTAGCCAGAGGCGTAGGGTCTACACGAGACGAGTCTACACAAGAGGAATCTACCCGAGACAAGTGATATGTGTGTAGCCGGAGGCATAGGGTCTACACGAGAAGAGTCTACACGAGACGAGTGATGTGTGTGTAGCCAGAGGCATAGGGTTTACACGAGGCGAGTCTACACGAGACGAGTGAGGTGTGTGTAGCTAGAGGCTTGGAGTCTACACGAGTTCAGTACGGTGTGTTATAAGAAGAGAAGAGGTTACGAGTGGTACCGGTGTCTGGTGACCGTACGCGGAAGAATAGAGACTACACGTTGTATCGAGATAAGTGAAGATTTAATAAAAGAAGTGTGTTACCCGTCAAGGAGTTTCCTGCCGTCATTTCCAATACTTCACATATATACCAGACTGCTTTCATATGGACACTTTATATAATTCTATTAAGACAATTATTTAGAAACCATGAACGTAAATGTTTTTAGAAATGATATTAAAAAACATATATGGAGCTATTTTCGTTTTATAGTGCATTATTTAACATTGTTTATTGTTTGGATAGATGTTGTGTTTAATTTATGCATTTGCTACTGTTTGTACCTGAATAAATCTGAGTCTTCTTTGAAAAAGTATTGATCTTAATGGGCTCTCTATAACATGCTCAGCCATGCTCTATCCACTTGTTGATGAAAGTCTCAACTCGTCATCACTGTATCTTATGATCTTAAGAATCCATCAATCTAGCTACTGCATGAGCTGATCTCACTCCATCTCTGCTGTGGTCATCCACCTGGCACGTTCTCTCCTTTGGTTGCCACTGCCACCAGTCTCGACCCAACGGTTAGCACGGTTGGCTCAGTAAGGTGCGAAAGAAGTTCAAAATGCATACATGTTCTAGTGATGTGCCTTGCCCAAGCCCACTTACGTTTAATAGGATGTCTCTAATTTGCATTTGTGCTCTCGTTTAAAGTGTCCGTCTGTCTCAGTGTAATGTGAAGCATGTATCTCTCTACGTTAATTTTAGCAGCATTCGGCGATTGTTTATTTTTCTATTAGTGTCAATGTTTCAGACCCATATGTCAGAGTAGGTGATATGCACCTGTTGAAAATCTTCTTACAGTGTTCTCTGCAACTAATGTTTAAGTCTTGAGGAGCAAGAACAAGTTGTAGTTGATTTAACCATGATTTAGTTAGCAACACATTTACAAAGGCAAGGATGTTTTTACAACACTGCTTTAAAACACATGTGTAAAAGCACTATTTTTAATTCTTAGAATGGGACCTAAAAGTTTTCTAAACCCACCCAGGGGTTTCAGCACAGCAATATAACATATGTAAAGTGCACTTTCGCGTTTGTAAAACGTGTGAAGATAAGCCGTGATTTTTAGTTAGTAAAAAAAAACAGCTACAACATGTTACAACTGTCATTGCTTCAAAGGTTATTTCCAACAAGAGGCAAGGCTGTTTAAGCCTCGTGACTCGTATTTGCAGCAATGGTTCTAGCAACAACCTAAAAATACCACGTAAATATGAAACTCCTTATGGGAAGCAACTCAAGCAATTCCATAAAAAGTGTTGTCTTTTACAAATGCACGTACATACACAACCATTTTGCCCGTTTCAACTGGAAGCAATGCCTGTCTGCATGTCGTACGCATCTGGAGGCAATAGCATGATGGCACCTGAGAAAGGTACTTTATGTAGTTGTTTATGGGTGTTATCAGCCATTGAAAGTTGCAAGAGCTTGCCAACCTGGTCAGCGGTGATTGGACACTGGTCCAAAGGGCGCGTGGTGCAACCTGATATCTTGGTCCCTGCGGTTTGTTCAGACACGGCCCACGACGTTGGCCTTTTCAGATTTTGGATTCTTAAGAGTATCAGATGGCGTTAAAATAAAGCCCACGCCCGTTCAGATTGGCTCTCACTTGCTTTTTTCTACCAGAGTTCAGCCACATCTGAATGACTGGTTTCCTGCCATGACTGAAATACAGAAAATGCGCGAGTTATGACCAAACTTCCTGAGTATGACTCTTCTGAAAAACGATTATTTAGATTCTACAAGATTTATCGGAATACGATGTAACTATTTCCATTGTGAGGGAAAAAATACATGTTTCACGGCACTTGAATTTAACGCGTGACATTTAACGTGGCTTGGCATTTAATGGGAAGCACATGCTTGTGTGTCAGGACAAAACGTCAATGTGCTCTCGGCTGTCGCATGACTAAAGTGTTTCATAAAACGTGGCAGGGTTGCAAATAACCTATCCACCACACCTTGTACCTACGACTGCGTTGCAGTGAATCTGGATGTATTACTGTAATAACCAAGGGAACACATACTACACATGCAGCGTTTGATTAACCGCGTCCATATTCAATGCAACTCAAAACGGTGTTTGCGGACACTCCACCCGAGTATGACGCAGTAAAAGTCAACGCTTCACTGCAGTTTTATGGCGTTAACTCTTTCACGTTCGAGAAGATACATTTTACATGCATGTGCTTATTACAGTTTCCTGCAATAATACACTTAATGTAAAACTGTAGAGCAAAATATCTTCGGGTTAGCTAATCATAAACCCAACGGAGTTAAGCATCGCGATAAACGCGCAAAGATATTAACGTTTGCGGTTAAGGTGATGGCCTATGCGTAGAACCATGAAGGTTATCGGGTGATGGTCAAGTAAATGGTTCACCCGTGATAAACGTACATAGGCCTTCATGTTAACCGGTTACACAGCCCACGGAAAGAATGTTCTAGAAAACGTGCTTAAACCGTAGTAAGGCGTAGGACATTAACTACGACAACCTTGCACGGCTTCTTAACACATACTCGCGAATCACACCGTTACTCGGTGCTAACCCCCCCACGGGCAGGAAGGTAATGTTGTTAACCCGGGCAGGTGATGAGAGATAACCTCGCCACTGTGTGAAGGGGGCCTTGTGGTGGTGGTGGAGGTCACACCGACCCCCAACGCCGGCGAACTTCGCTCTCGGAGGCTCCTAAAAATAAACCCCGAACGAACCCAGGACGGATTTGGGGCCCCTACAACGGAGCTCACAGCACTGCTGAGAGGAATCGGTGCCGACGAGAGAGGGGAGAGAGACGGGACCGAGAAGACGACGACGAGGAGGAGGCGGCGACGGCGTTAATTGAGGGCCCTCGGGCGCGGCCTAGGCTACGGGGGAGCGTGAATCGCGCGAATCTTTTAATAAAAAAAACCAGCGGGCAAAAACAAGCAACTCGGCAAACTGCATCGCGTTCAACGCACAAAATCTAAAGGTCGAGACAAATTAACAAAAAACAACAAAAATCCCCGCGCTCGCGAGACGTCACGCGCCGATGAACGCGGAATCGCGGCCGCCTCAAATGTTGGCAGTGAACCCAAACCAAGTCACCGCTCTCGCCCCGCTTGGTAAGTTAGTTCGTAGGCATTTAAAGTGTCTAGCTTTGGCCGAGGTGACGAGAGAGAGAGAGAGAACACAAATACAACTCACTTGACAGCGGCACACGAGGTCGGCCGTCGTGGCCAGCATGTCCACCACCTTGCCCTTGCCCTCATCGCCCCACTGCGCGCCCAGCACCACCGTGATCTTGTTGCCCAGGCTGGGACGGGGCCGCTTGGACGCCGGAGAGTCGGTGGCCTGTTCGCCGTTAAGACGATTTTCCGCGGTTGAGGCCATCGCTGAGGTAAAAATGCGCGCTTCAAGTCGTCGTCGTCGTGGTCGTCACCTCCCGTGTCCTGTTCCTTCCTCCCACCGCACCGGCGTCGTGCTGCTATTTTGGCGCCAACGTGGGTCGATGGTGCCCCTCCCCACGTCACCGCGCAACCGCGCCACGTCATCGCGCAACGGCGCTACGTCACCGCGCCCCCCTTCCCTACGTCACCGCGCCCCCCTCTACGTCACCGCGCAACGGCGCATCGTCACTGCGCAACGGGGCGACGTCACCGCGCAACGGGGACGTGGGGCGGTGGCGTGACGTCAGCGCGTCGCGTTGGGTTACGTCACGACGTAGAAGGGGTGCATCGGGGCTGCTCATTTGCTGGAGTTACGATGGGGTGGGGGTGGAGCTGGGGTGGGGGTGGGGTGGGGGTGGGGGTGGGGTGGAAGTGGGGTGGGGTGGGGGTAGGGGTGGGGTGGGGGTAGGGGTGGGGTGGGGTGGAGGTGGGAGTGGGGTGAGGGTGGGGTGGGGGTGGGTGGGGGTGGGGTGGGGGTGGGAGTGGGGTGAGGGTGGGGTGGGGGTGGGTGGGGGTGGGGTGGGGGGTGAATCAGAATCTGAAAAAAATTCCTGGAGGAATCCGATGATCTGAAAAGCTCTTTTTTCACGCATGTCAGTTGAGACTGGGCCCACCCCGTAATATAAGTGCATACATGTCAACCCCTTATTACAGACAAATTCAGACCTTGTTGGTCACGCCGTGCCCTTAAAAATCTCAACGTTAATCCTACAAAATCATATCACAAGGGAGAAACACAAACAAATATAACTCGTTTTTTGCTGCCCGTATTGAAGCGGCTGTACGCCGTACGGACCTGAAAACTCAATTTCCCTGTACAAGAATACGGGTAACCGGTATGGGTTGACAGGTTAGTGTAACAAGGCAACTCCTATGACTAATTGGGAATGGGACGCAAGCGTAGGATTGATCACCCTGTCGCTGGCCACCTTTGGGGAGGGTGTATAGTGTGAAAGGCCGAAACACCCTAGGAACCAAAAGTTCACTACTGACGATGCGCTCCCCAAATTTCACCAGGCTCACTGTTCATGAACTCTTGGAAGTGCTTGCACAAAGGATAGTAACATCTCATCCTGTGTTCTTTGGAATCACTACATGATGATGCCAAACAAAGCAAACGAACAGTGATAAAAGTTCTTACAAGAATAAAGCACTAAGTTGTGAATTGAATACACAAAACATTGAAAACACCAAAATGTTCATGATTAATTCTGCCGGGTTACTTAACAGAAATGTGGTGTCATCTGGTCCAACACCAATGGGGACTAGGCTCTAAAGAAAGCCGTCTCGGGTGTGGACCAATCAACTTCAAGGACAGTGCATATTATTATCATTATCAGAGTTGCTTTTTTATGTTTGCTTTTTTGACTACTTGTGTTGTGGTTATTGCAAACATGATGCCTTGAATAAAGGTGTCAGTTTTGTACCAGTTTAAAAGGGTAAAAACCTACTACTAGAAATGTTCAATTTATAAAAAAAACTTCTGCCAAACAAGAGATACAAATTGGCCACCACTTTTCAGTGTATCTCTCTCCTGTGCTTTTCATCCCGCACATGCGCTTTGATAAAGTGCGCCCTCTGCTACAAGGTGGACAAAGACCCTGCGCCATCGACACATCTCTACAGCCTCTCACGTACATTCCACTGGTCAACACACATTTTCTGGCATAAGGTATTCCAACGGTTTGAAGGTAATTTTGGGGTGCTGATTCCAAATCTGGCATCAGTTTTTGTCTATCACATCAGATTTTTGAGATATCAAATATTGCATTTGCAATAAAAACTGCAGAAGAAAAATATTAAATAAATGTGGATATTACCATAAAATTATATTATAAACACACTATCCTAAAATTACAGCACCATATGTTAACACTAAAGCAGTCACTGACTCGCAACAACTTGCAATCATAAGTGACAGAGTTAATTTCGAGTAAAAGCAATGAAAATGGGGTATGCCGATATATAAAAATGAGATGTGATAGAACAAATCTGAGATCAGATTTGGAATCAGCACCCTGCAATTAGTCTAAAACAGCTGCAAAAGTCCAGGCCAGAAAAAAAGGTCTTTTTTTTGTTGACCAGTGTTATGTAATGTTTCAATTATAGCCTCTGAATGGTGATGGTGAGCACTAAGAAACAAGTTAAATATACATTTGTCAGATTCACCTGCAGAAAACATGTACACCACACTGTACTTGTATATTTTGTCCGAACACAAACATAATTTACCTCTCTCCAAACACGCTGGATCACAAAGTTCCGGACAATATTGTGTGTCACCTGAGGTTGTGGACGACAAGAGTCGCCCATACACATTCCACTTATATAGACTCGGTTGATATGTGCATGCTGGGTCGGCTATTAATGTATCATTGATACTCTTGGAACAGCAGTGATCGAGACGTTTATATTTCTTTCAATGCAGCAAACAAGGGGACAGTAGTCTTGACTATAATAGTTAGTAAATGAATAGACAAGAGGTCTGTTTCACTGCCAAAAAACACCACAAAATAAATAGACATTCACATCAATCCATCAGCAAATGTCATCATCCATCAGCAAATGAGCCTTCAGGACCAGGATAATGTGTTTCAACAGGCAAACCCTGAGCAGGTTATGTCTTGTGTAGGTCTCAACAGTTCTTTGAGGACGATGCTTGCCTGTACTGTAGAAAAACCGGTTTAAAAGGCCACTCACTCCACTCTAGCGATGTGACCCAGGTCACACCTGGTCGTGCTTTTCTGTGTAACCAACGTAACAGGTATTTTCACATTTTGGTCGTGAAATGAACCCCTGTCCGATAGTCCACGCATTGTTTGCCCACAAAACTACCAGATCAGCTCAGAAAACATGATGTATTGCTGTATACTGTCATTTTACATAGGTAACTGTAAACTTACGTAATAGTTTTTTTTAAAATATTTGTATGATAATTATCAATAAGGTATTTTTTTACATAGAGAATGTGCACTGTACAGTATTTTGCAACTCAGCACCTCTCTCTGTAAGCTCTCACCTTGTTACAAAATGTATGTCATCTTCAGCCATGTTATACTGGTAGGAACCCACTGGTTCCACCAGCTCACAGGGGATTATTGTGTCCGTCCGTCGTGTAGGGAGGGGCTGGGTGGGGAGGGAGGGGCTGGGTGGGGAGGGAGGGAGGGGCTGGGTGGGGAATGGAGGGTGAGGAGGGGCTGGGTGGGGAGGGTGGGGCTGGGTGGGGAAGGTGGGGAGTGGCTGGGTGGGGAGGGTGGGGAGGGGCTGGGTGGGGAGGGTGGGGAGGGGCTGGGTGGTGAGGGTGGGGAGGGGCTGGGTGGGGATTGTGGGGCTGGGTGGGGGGTGGGATAGGTGGGGCTGGGTGGGGAGGGGCTGGTCACCCCGTGGTGCCCTTATAAAACTCAACGTTTAACCTACTCACGCCGGCTTGTACCCGCCCTCACAGTCGGGCATATTTGTGGAATACACCACGCCGCCGTTGACCCTGGCCATTGACCGAGCAACCCAACGTTCCTACCAGCTCCATCCACAGGAATGTGTTAGTTAGTGACGGATGATCATGATCACGCGATGTAACATTCTATCTCGCTCCCGCAAAACAGCTCACTTCAATGCTCCATCTCCATCGAGTTATCTCCATCCTGCCCATTTCCACTTTTCTTAACAGCCAGTATAGCTTACATGCTCTCTGATCACGTGTTCCTCTTCCGATCTCAGTATAGTCTAGGGTTATTAAACGATAGCAGGTAAATCGGTAATTGTTTTCAGAATCAATTCATCATTCTAAAAGTCAGGAACCAGAAGTCGTTCCCAGGCGAATGTTAGGAATCAATGCACTGTTTGGCACGTGCTAAAGTACAGACACGACTCGGTTGCACGTTCGAATCTCAGTTAAAAGCTGCAGCCCTGCAATGTTTTACTCGTACAACTGCTTGCCGAATGGTCTGGACGAGAGGGAGCGCTATAAGTGATTTGATCTACAATTGACTAAGAACGTCAGGTCAGCATGGAAGAGAAGAAGCGGGAGTTAGCCCACACATTACTCAACCACACTCGACCTTCCTATTAACAAACTTTGTACCTATTTAATATATACTGCTGGACGGACAGAAGTTTGGAGGGGGGGTTCATTTAAAAAAAGTGCCCCATTGTTTCCACTAATTTTTCAGCGACCTCTGAACTACAAGTCCGTAAGTGATAACTCTCACACCACGGCAACTCCCTTCGTTTCTTATATTAATTAACAATGACATGTCAATGATAATAAAATAACCTGGATTTTATATGTTTTCCAATGCGATAACCACACCTCCGAGTACACGAACCCCTCCAAAACGACCCGCGCCTATCCGGCGTGCGATTTTAAAACGGGGCTGGTGTCACGCATATGGAGATTGTAAATGACAGAACAGATAAGCAGCCCCGGGGCAATTGATCCGAATTCACTTTATTGGGGATTTTGTTGTTGTAATTTCCACATTGTTCTCATGAACTTAAGCTTCCGATGGAAACCTCGTTCATTGCAATTGGTGTAGCGGTTTACGAGTTCGAGGACACGTGTGTACAGACGTGAATATAATACTGATTATTTCTAGATTTGAAGCTTTCGTGACTGCAAGGATTCATACTCTTAGGTTTATTCGATAAAGTCACGTAGGTAAAAAAATAATGTGTTGCCTCCGAAACGTCGTGATTTATTATTTTATTTCTATTATTATTTTTATTATTTTTATTGTTATTATTTCTTTTTACCTACGTGACTTTACCGAAAAAACCTAAGAGTATAATACTGATTATGTAGATTGGTTATCTCGATTTAACACGTAGGCTTTCGAGACCAATATTATTCATCATAACGTTTTTTTTGGGTTAGATCGCGTAAGTACAAATGCGCCGTAATGTTTAACATCAACCTGCTCGTCTTACCCGGCTGATATGTACGTACCGGGTTTCGCCTTTTCCAGTCGCCGTCAACTCCGACCGACAGCACACAGTGACCAGGGCACGATGAAAGTATCACGGTGATCGTTCCATGGTGACGTTGACCAGCGCACGATGATCATCCCACGGTGACCAACGCACAATAATTATTCCACTTTGACCAGCGCACGATGATCATCCAACGATGAGCATTCCACAATGATCATCCCACAGTTATCATCCCACGCTGACCAGCCCATGATGATCATCCTACAGTTGTCGTCCCGCGGTGCCCAACCCACAATGATAGTCACCGGGTGATGGTCCCACGCTCTAAGAACCCGCAATTTTGCGGTGGCCGGCCCAGCTACTTTCGAACTGTGCCGGTCACTGTTCGTCATTCGTTTCGAACTCTTTCACCAGTTCCAGGAGCTGTAGAGTCAAGACGGAAATGTCCAGCAAAGCCTGCGAAGCTTAACCACAGAGCGTCTTCGCGAAAGCATGTGCGCTGTAAGAATGTCGCGAATAATCTTATATTTATTTATTTATTCCGTTCATGTATGGACTGCGCTATGAGTGCTGGGGCTATGTCATGGCCAGCAGACGGCAGTGTGGCAAAAATAAAAACGAATCCACGGTTCTGCATTGATATGTTCGCCACTTCGAGATCTATCTGCCTTCTCTGCCTTGACCATCGTGGCGAGGTCATGGTCATATAACCCCCACGACCACCCGCACGGTGTGAGGATTTGGTCATCCAGCAGTGGATTGACAAAAGGGCTGTTGCAATGCACAACGCGCAACACGCCCAATATGTTCAGTCCACGAACAACAAAAAAAGCCAATTAGTAAGGTTTGATGGCAATTCGTTACTAGTACAGCACACTGGTGTGTTGGAGAGCTCATCCACAACATTTACATTCTGAATAGTCAGCTTGTTTACGTAGCAACTGTTGTATATATAAGCCTTTTTCCAAAAATTGATATTAAGAATAATTCTGCCAATATTTTTTAAAAATAATAATCAATCGGGGTGTAACATGGGGCACAAAAAAGCTGTAACAAAACACCCTCACCCCGTTGCCTCTCACAAGCCATACAAGAAGGCAGCTAGAGATAAGCCATAAAATGTAATAAAACCCCGGTGCAGTGTGGGGGGCTTAAAACACAGACACAAAACAGGGCAAACGAACATTACAACCGTTTTTTTACGGTAAAAGTTTGAAACTTAACGACAAGAATAAATAGACATTATAGACTGCCAGTACACACTCAAATTAAAAACCAGACTGCAGTCTACATTAGTGGCTTTTATTACTACTTTTTTTATTTAACCCTTATTCACCTCATATATTGGTTATTGTATCTTTCTATCTACGTGACTTTACCGAAAGAACCAAAGGATATGAATTCCAGTAGCCACGAAAACTTAAGTAAAAACTTAGTTATATCTCCAACCTCAGGATATCAAATATAACTCGAGAATAAGAAGCACGGATCCCTGGCGACACAGACGGAGAACGAGTTAATAAAACCCTCGGAATACCTGTGGTAACAACTATGGTAGATCACAAATCTTGGTTTAACATAAACCAAATAATAATTATGAAGTATTAGACCAAGGGCCATGCAGAAGAAATACAATGCGAAACACATCAATCACACACAACCAAGATAATATGTATTCCATAGAATCAGAGCCTCCCAACCGCCTTTCATTCCAAACCACGACGGACGTACTGTAAACACTGCTCAAAACATACCTTGAGTCACTTAAAGAGTCAACACCGCAACAAGGGATACATACTAAGATTAGGGGTGTAAAAAAATGTTTATTTTTCTCTCAACTCACAACCCATAAGAGTGAACGGAAAACATGGTAACGGGAGGTCACACTTCAAGAGACGGCGCCCCTCTTTGTGAGAGACAAGAAAATGTAACACCTCCAACCGGGAGGGAAGAGGGGGGGGAGAACGCAGCCTGACAAAAGGAACCCCTCCTCCTTACAGATTAATTATTGCAGAAAAACACACTTAGGGGCAATTGAAAGCATGATTCCACAGTTGCCGAGATGGCTTGAGAAGGGGGACATGAACCAGACCTTGATGAGACTTAACAGTTACTTCAATACATTAGAACAGACACACACGCACGTACACCGGGCGAAAACAAACGAATTCCGTTCCCTTGTGAGGAGGTGAGCCGAGGTAGGAGAATTTCAAATATAAGCAAGAATACAGCCCACACAATTCAGTCTTGCTGCGGCAAGCTCCGGTGGGTGGGCCTCGCAATCGACCAAGGATGGCGAGGCTTGCAGAGTAGCGATGTGTCACCGAGTATGAGTTCGGCGCTGACAGACGAAGCATCGCTAAAAGTTGTATTCTACATTGAGTGCCAGCTCCCACCAGTAGCTGCAGCAAGAGAGAAAGAGAGAGAAAGAGTGACGAGCAACGACAAGCAATCAACCTGGAGAAAGGGCGGAAAAGCGCCAAGCATCGACCAAGCGAGCATCGCACAGGACCAGCAGCAGTGGCTAACGACTACCCACGAACGTGCGGTTTTGGAAGCCGAGCACACTCCTGCAGAGGTCAGGTCTACAAGGACCAACCGTGCCTGGTGCAAGGGAGAGAGCGTGACCGGCGCAACCTAGAAAGAGTGTCAGCACTGGCAACCAGCGAACGAGCTGCGAGCGCAATCGGGCACCTTCAAAGACAAGCGTCGTGCTCTCTCTTGGCGGCAGCTGCCGCCAAGAGAGAGCGAGCGCCGTGTGGATGGCACGCCCACACACACACACGACTCATCGCTCAGCAGGGAACCAACGCATTTTTGGGACAAGAAACGCCCCCACCTCGGCGTCTGTTTAACGCAAAGAGTTGAGCAAGGAGACAATACACCAAGACACACATAACGCACATATTGGGACTAATAAGATTACTCCAAAGTTATCTTTGTGTTTCTAAAAGGGTGTCCATCCTAAGGTGGTGCGTCAACTATTAGCTGATCGTGGAAAGCATTGCTGCCCATTGAGTTACGTGGATATGGTCGTTTAGAAGTATTTCAGTCATTCTTGTTGTTAATTTCATAATCTGTACCAATGAATGCATTGATGAAATTAACATTTATAAACAGCTATGTTACGAATCTACACACTCACAGGGAGACTATTGTGTTAAAATCTTTCTTTTGATCACAGAATCTTGCCCATGAATTTATTGAAGCCTTAGCCAATTGATAAGCATTTGCTCGACAAACAGGCACATTTCGTGAATTGCATAATCTTACCAAATAATTCATTGAGGTCTACTTTTGCTTTCGGGACGTTTCTTTATTACTGTTCGTATGAATATTGTCTCATAAATTTTTAAGGACTTTTTCCCATCGCCGAATATGCTCACCTTACTCTGAGGAATGAGCCAATTGTTCTGTTACCCAGTTTAACAAACGTAATCATTGAGGGTTAAATGTACGGATCAATGAAGAGGACATCTCCAGGAATACTGTGTTGACGTTCCTCGCATAAGAGTTCGCATATTCGAGTGTTATGTTTTATTTATATTAAAGTTGCTTAACACAGAAGAGTCTGAGTGGTGCCTTCCTAAGTTCATGCATAATAATCTTAATTATAGGAACTGTATCCGACGGAGAGATCTGAATTTTGAGACCTGACATAAACACACTAAAACATAATCAGTAAAAGCTAAAGCGAGAATCATTGTATTATCCTGATTGATAATACAACCCTCGACAACGAAGCAGAGCCTAATTAGCACAATTACATACACTTGCATAACTTAATACAATTAAACCTTCATTATATTATCCCGATTGATGATACACAAAAAACACCGAAACATATGAATTATCATAATTGCATATATTAGCATAATTACATTCACTTGCATAAATTGATGCAATAACACATTCATAATTAGCATAATGTATGTTTTGCATAAGTTGCATAATTGTATACTTTAGCATAATTTCTAAAATTACACATTGTT
Organism: Lampetra fluviatilis; assembly: GCF_964198595.1. Classification (NCBI taxonomy): domain Eukaryota; kingdom Metazoa; phylum Chordata; class Hyperoartia; order Petromyzontiformes; family Petromyzontidae; genus Lampetra; species Lampetra fluviatilis. Next base: position 4,485,418 of record NC_136281.1, read on the forward strand.
CAATTTTCATTGATTATTTATTAATGTTTTATACATTTTTCAAGACCCAATATATACAACACAACCCTTACTAATTGGCCGTATCGGGTGGTGGCGGCTTTAACGACACAGATATATTTACGCGATCTAACTCCAAAAAAAAAGATTATGGATCAATTATTGGTCTCGAAAGCCTGACGACGTGTTAAACCAAAACAAGAGATCCATTCTCTCAAAGCCCCCGCCAGATGGCGGCGTGAGAGCGTGGATTGTGGTGCGCGTGTCTGTGGGTGTCTCACCACCGCCGGTCCAGCGCTACAAACTCGGCGACCCGAGTTCCATTCCCATCAGTGACGATTATCTGAACCGGTTCTGGGGCTCGCCCTAGGTCGACTCAGCCTCAAACGAGTACCCGGCGCGGTGTTGTAAACATCGCCACGAGAGAGACAAAGGCGGTCAGGCGTGGCGCTGGCCGCCCACCCCCTCATGTGCCGTGCCGGCGTTCATAGGTGCTCGCTAACAGCACTTGCCCCAACAGTCTGTTACAGGCTATACGGGGGGTCTTTGTCTTTGTGGGGTCTTCCGCGGTGTCTCTCATCACCACCCCGTCCTGCGCTACACACCCGGCGACCCGAGTTCGAATCCCACCCCCTAGGTCGACTCAGCCTCAAATGAGTACCTGGTGCGGTGTGTGAACAGAAAAAGCATCGCCACCGGGGAGACAAAGGCGGTCGGGCTTGGTTGTTGGCCAACCCATCCCCCTCGTCGTACCGCGACGACATTCGTAGGTGCATACCTGTCAACCCCTTAATCAGTGCCCTCTGCCTTATTACAGACCAATTCAGACTTTATTTGGTCACCCCCGTGCCCTAAAGCATCTCAACGTGCATCCTACAACGTCCCATCGCAAGGGAGAAACATAAACAAATTGACAACACATTAAACAAATGTTGCCCTATTTAAACGGCTGGACCTGAAAACTCAATGTCCCTTAATTTTAGATTTTCAATTTCCCTGTACAAGAATACGGGACAACCCGTATGGGTTTATGACAGGTAAGCAGTGGCAGCACTTGCTCCTACAGTCTGTGAAGGCTACACGGAGGGGGGAGCTGAGTCTTTCCGCCGGGGGAGAGGGTAGAAGGAAGAGAGATATTTTTAGAAGAGAGACTTTTGACTTTTAAGCAACATTCATTGCCGCCAGCAGCAAAAGCACTGGAGGCGATTTCAATATGAAATACACAAAGTCACCAGCAAAGAAATGAAAATAAACGCTACAAATCGACGCGCTGTGGCGCTAAAAGCACCGCGCAGAGAGAGAGAAGAGAGACAGAGGAAATAGTTTTACAAGAGGGAGAGGAGATGCTTTATAAGAGGAGAGTGAGAGGGAGATACGTTCAGACGAGAGAGACAGAGAGAAGATAGAGTCAGATAGAGGAGATACGTTTAGAAGAGAGAGAAGAGAGAGAGGAGAGATAAGATATAGTTTTAGAAGAGAAAGAGAGAAGAGAGGAGAGACTTTTAGAAGAGACAGAGAGAGGAGAGAGAGAGAGGGGTTGGTGTGGGCGTGTAAGAGCAGCACATTTGGTGGCTTTTGGCAGCCGGGGCGCGTGACGCTCCGAGCCGGCGCGCCACACCCACAGAGCCGGCCCCGTCGGTGGTGCTCGCTCCGCTCCTCGCTCCCCACCTCGCTCCACCGTAGCCACTCGCTCGCTCGCTCGCTGTCCCCGGCTTCGCTGAGATCGGGTCCTGAGATCGCTGTCCACGGCTTCGCTGAGATCGGGTCCTGAGATCGCTGTCCCTGGCTTCGCTGAGATCGGGTCCCCGGCTTCGCTGAGATCGGGTCCTGAGATCGCTGTCCCTGGCTTCGCTGAGATCGGGTCCCCGGCTTCGCTGAGATCGGGTCCTGAGATCGCTGTCCCTGGCTTCGCTGAGATCGGGTCCGACGACGCGGAGGACGACTTGAATGGACGAGGACGCGGCTCCGTTCGGAGAGGGCGCGGGCGAGAGTTTCGTGGCCCGAGACTGAGAGACGCGCTTCGCGCAAGGGGGGCGCTGAGTTGAGTGGAAGTCTCCCGAGGCCACCATCACCACCACCACCACCCCCCACCACCCACCACCACCACTCCTGGTGCCGTCTCCAGGTGCTGATGGGGACCCTCTTCACGTGGAGCTGCGCGCGTTCCCGCTGTGTTTGTCAGTGACGTGGGGTTCCGCAGAGACCGGCGAGATGGTTCAGCAGATGTCTGTAGAGACTTGAGTCGCGCCGAAGGTGATTTACATTGTTCATGGCCACGTAGCGTGAGATCGGGGCCCCGTTTGAGGCCACATCGGAGCCATGGAACCTCTCAAGGGGATTTTCTCTCGGACCAAAAGTTTCCGCGATTCACTGCGCAACAACGATTCTCAGCAGCAGCAGCAGCAACAACATCAACAGCAGCATCCACAGCAGCAGCAACAACAGCAGGAGCAGCCATACAGCTGCACCAACCCACTTTGGACGGCCGTGTTTGACTACGAGGCGAGTGCCGAGGACGAGTTGACGCTGCGTCCCGGCGACATGGTGGAGGTGCTCTCCAAGGACTCGGAGGTGTCCGGCGACGTGGGCTGGTGGACGGGCAAGCTCAACAACAGGGTGGGCATCTTCCCCAGCAACTACGTGACGTGCAGCAAGTCTCGGGGCAGCAGCTACGCCAAGCTGCACAACGAGAGGCCGCCGGGTTTGTTCGCGGATCCTCCGGTCGAGGTGGGCTTCGCGGAGCTCTCCCTGGAGGAGATCATTGGCGCCGGAGGATTTGGCAAAGTCTACAGGGGCACGTGGCGTGGCGAGGAGGTGGCCGTGAAGGCCGCTCGTCAGGACCCCGACGAGGACATCAGCGTGACGATGGAGAACGTGAGGCAGGAGGGGAAGCTCTTCTCCATGCTGAAGCATCCGAACATCATTGCGCTGAAAGCCGTGTGCCTGCAGGCGCCCAACCTGTGCCTCATCATGGAGTATGCGCGCGGAGGCGCTCTCAACAGGGCCCTGGCCGGACGCCGCATCCACCCGCACATTCTGCTCGACTGGGCCGTGCAGATCGCCCGCGGGATGAAGTATCTTCACGATGAGGCCATCGTCAATATCATCCACCGTGACCTCAAGTCCTGCAATGGTGAGCCGGGTGGTGGCGGTGATGATGGAATTAGGTGGGATTCGATGGAACATGTTTGAATTTCACGTGTTAACTGGTCTCGCAATTGATCTTGGCCACGACAAACTCATGGAGACTATCACCGCTGTCATCTTTGTTAATCTTCAAACTCATTTTGCTCATCACGTTAACCAACATTGTTCATTGTTAATGTGATGTTTCATCGTTATACAAATGCTTACCATTGTAGTTGTCGTGAAAATGTTCTCAGTGGGCATCGCCACTGTCAATATTAATAGCATCTTCATCCGGGGATGTCCATATAGTTTGGTTTGTTGACCTTTCCCCGCACCTCCGATTAGCACGGTTGGTTACGTAGGGTGCGAAAGAAGTTCAACATACTGTACATATATGCATCACCATTAGTCTAATCTTTTTATAATCTTAATCATATTCAATCAATGTCATCATTAAACAGTCATCAACCAGTGTCATTGTATTGCACCATCATCCTCGTCATCTTCATTAATTCCATGAAAAAACCCAAAATGTTAGCTTAAAGATCACATTCAAGAGCATACATTATATGTATAGTATGGTTATGCTTTTAACATATTAGGGTCGTAGCAATGCAGTTTTTACACATTGCTACGTGGTCTGTCCAGTGTCCATTTCCCTGCTCGAGTTGTAATTAATACAGTATCTGGAGAACACCAAATTTTGAGTAAAAAGTTTTTCACGTGATTCTGCGAGATGCTATGTCTGGACGTTCATTATACCTCCAAAATATGTCGTACAAATTGTAGCTTAATAGCAAGGCACTGTCCATGTTGTATATATTTTTTTAAATCCTACTTTTACCAGCAATCTCACGAAAAAGTTTCTGCTTTTCATTGTTTTCTTGCCCCCAACGAAATGAAAAGCTGCACTGTTTAAGTCACATGTGCACAGTCTCTCCAGTAGTCTCGGACACTGTCCCATAGTGCCACGTGTGTGGGACCAGAGTCGCGCATCTCTCGGTGTCTGGCGCCAATGAAGGCTGCTGTCATGTGACCATATCCCACATGCCTGGCGGACGTGGAACCCACGCGCCACAGCAGAGACAAGAAGAAAGGCATCTCGGTGGCTGATAAGCCAGATGCAAATAACACGTGTTGAATGTTTGCAATCGCCTTGCAAACTTAAACAAATTACAGTACTTTTAAAACATTGAAATGACTGCACCACTTTTTATTTGGTGCTGGTGTCTTTTTTGGGTATTAATTGGCAGCAGGACTGTGCTTTGATCAACAAGTTGCGACGATTTGATTACGTGCGGCGCGCTTGAACGTCACATTTGCGTGTGTTCTCGTGGGGGTTGGTGGTGCAGTGGTTTGCGCGCTGCGCTCTGAACCCAATATAGAGACCAACACCATTGGCAAGTGATACAAACGTAATGCATAAATATGTTCTGAGCCTCCCCAACAAAACTCGGCCTTGTTACGGTTTGATATCAAAACTGGGGAGGCAAAAGTGACCAGGCACGGTGCTGAAAGCCTTTGTGTTTCATCCTGGCCTTAATAGATGATGCTCACCCCAACGATATGTGTGGCTGTATGGGGGATCTTTGTGTGTGGTAGTGATGGGGGTGCTGGAGACTGCACGTGGTTTTCTTTGGCAAATAATGGTTCCGGGAAGGATGTTACTCTTACGTCAGTGGCCTGTCTAGGGATGTGTTATGGGACAGGATGGAGAGGCCTAACCTGTTGACTGCTTTTTGATAGAATTCGTCTCAGGAATTTTGGGGCTGTTGGAGTAAAGCCCATTTTAAGAGTTGCAAGAGTACTAAAGGGTGAAGGTTATCTGTTTTAAAAAACACATCCTACCTAATGTGAGGTCGCTGGCTTAATGAACAAGTGACACTTATTTGAATTAGCCCAATTTAGTGCTTGTGAGTGTTGCTGCAATTATACGTTCATGTCGAAACTCCCAGGGTGTGAAGTACCCAGGTAATGCCTTCGCTCTGCACTGTCCCTTGGGGCTCTGGGATTTTTTTGTCTGTGGCCGGGAACGGATATGTGTGCACCCTTAAAAGGAATTGTTTGGCTCATACGTGGCTGGTAAGATAAAATTATTTGACATTGTGTGCTCGGGGTGACAAAGATGAACAAAACCAAATTGCCTCTGCTATGGAGGCCCTGGCACCCTTGTTTACACAGGAACTGACTCACAAATGTGTCAGAATTGAGCGTAGGAGTGTGTGGGTGTGTTTGGGTTCTGGATGCCTCGCTGTCAGCCACAGGTAAAACATGTACGTGGATGGCCAGGAGCTGTTTTTTTTTTCGGTTACAAATGCCCCACTGCGTCACTTCCTGTTTGTAAGGGTAACCAAGCGAAGCGCGTGACTGAGACGCATCGTACTGGGTGTCCTGTGGTTCAGAAAGTCACAATCATCAGATTGCGGCCTAATTCCTTGGCCTTGGTTATGTAAGGCAAGTTGTCACAGGGATTTCGAAAATGACATGTCACTGAAAATGTTGAATTAGTTCGGGCAATATATTTGATAGTTCCTCTGTGCCTGGTTAACGTATGACTACACAGTAGTCTTGAAATAAGTGGCAACAGATTTGGTGCTCAATAACATTTAAACGATGGCCGTTGAAATGTTGCTGTGGGAAATGAGGGTTGGTAAGAAATAATTGCAGATAAGTTATAAAATTAAATCACCATACATATGTTAGCCATGTCTTTATACATTCACTGTCTACAGTAATATACTACTGTACCGTCCATGAATTTATGGTAAAGTGTATTGTATTGCAATTGGCATTACATCTAGTTCTTTGTCAATTCTAATTATTATTATTGTTCGGTTTAACAACATTGTCGTGCCGTAACAGAGCTTAATAAATGCAGCATATTTGTAGACGACCACAGTTCTATTAGGGCCAACCCCGCACCTCAATCAAGGACATCACGAGCTCAACTCCCATTTTGGGGTCGACTCAACTCAACTTCTTTCTATGGTCAATCACAATGAGTAAAGCTTTGTGGAAAGGCAACAGCGATTGTCATATAGTCCTCATTGGAGCATATTTGTTGACGACCTCATAGGACAATCAGTCTCCACCATAGAAATGTGAAGTTTCCAGCGATTTCTCAAGACTGCCGACATAGATATAAGCACGACCCAATGTTTGTTTGTTCACATAGACTTTTGTTTTTACTGTTATGCGACGACAACCAAATAGTTTTCCTAAATTTGAAGCTTTCGTGACTGCAAGGATTCATATTCTTAGGTTTTTTTCCGGTAAAGTCACGTAGGTAAAAAAATAAAATTAATAAAAGTAAAATAAAAAATAAAATAAAAATCACGACGTTTCGGAGGCAACACAAGCTTCCGTCTTCAGGTGGAACCGTCACAGCACGATAGCTGTATTAAGGAAGTTTCAACAGCTATCGTGCTGTGACGGTTCAACCTGAAGACGGAAGCTTGTGTTGCCTCCGAAACGTCGTGATTTTTATTTTACTTTTATTAATTTAAATTTTTTACCTACGTGACTTTACCGAAAAAAACCTAAGAATATAGTTTTCCTAAACTCGGTGACACGATTACAATCTATGGGCGAAGAACATCGCCCCTGTCCCGTTTGATCCTGCGTAAACGCGAAGATGTTTCAGAAGCAGCCGTCAGGTTTTTGGTGCCACCTTGCAAGGTGCGTGTCCGTTCCTGCGGGATTCCCACCGGCGCTGTGTGGATGGCGCGCTGCGATCAAATGTCGCGACTGGGTGTCACCGCTGGCGATGTGACCGGAAGCCACGAGCTCTCGGTCCAGCAATCACGAGGGCCATTCACTCGACGGAATTTTCCACTAAAAACGGGAATGCTTTCTTTTAACCCTTTCATTGCACTTTGTAATGCGCTTCAGTCAAGCATTCATTCAAACTTGCTACAATTTTTGGCGTGTAAAGCTGTGCCTTGTCAATGACATCGTGGAAGAGAATGTAATATTCTCCACATGACAGTCTTGTGAATGTATGCACGCCCCCTTTTTCAAACAATGTGCCCTTTGTGAACTTTTTTTTTTCTACCGAAGTTTCAAAATAAGGTAATACAAATGTTCACGATGGTGGAAACGGGCTTTGCAGGTAAAATCCCCCTGGAATGAAAGCCCGCCGGTGTGTCTGGTGCGGTTGACAGCGGCGCGTTGTCAAAATTACAGGGTTCTTCACCGTCTGCTTTGGTGCTGGAAATCCCCAGCCCTCAACGTGAAAACAATGTTCACGGAAATGGCCCCGCAAGGTTTCGCAACACCACTGAGCGTGGCCACCCGCCTGCTGCCAAGGTGCAGTCAGGTGTTTGCGTTGTGTAGCTGCCAAACCATCGACATTAGTTTTATTTGTTGTACATATTCTTTACGGCTAGAAGGTTTTCATGAGGGGTGTACAGTGAGCTAGTTGCCTGCTCCCCAGGCCACAGGCTAGCAGTGGTGTTGCTGCCCGCGTGTCTTTCTAGATGTTTCGACCCGCTCGCAGTATTGCTGCCATCGTCAATAGTTGTGCTTGTTTTTCAGTGAGAATGTCAGCCCACTCTGGGTCTGCTCCCAGACTGAAGGCCACTGCTCCTGACAGGCAGCCCGGTGTTGCAGAATCTCGCAGCGGGGCCCATTCGCTAGCTTTTTTCGTCATCAGTCATGATCTGCTGGATAAAGGTCTTCCAAAGCCCACGGTAGTCTTTCACAGTCCTGCACTGTAGCATGCATTCTTCATCAGTCCCATTAGTTTACATGCTCTTTTATTATCGGAGTGTACGTCATCTGTTATGGGTGTCAGCAACATAAAATCGTGAAAACTAGTTTTGTCCATATTCTTAGGTTTTTTCGGTAAAGTCACGTAGGTAAAAAAATTAAATTAATAAAAGCAAAATAAAAAGTAAATATATTATATTACTTTATTTTTATTTTACTTTTATTATTTTTAATTTTACCGAAAAAACCTAAGAATATGAATACTTGCAGTCACGAAACCTTCAAATCTAGAATTAGTATTGACCATCACAGTCCTTCATTGTTCAGTCTCATTCATTAGCCGCAGCTTCGTCGTCATCACAATAGTCAGCTTTTGTGATCTATTGTGATAGTAGTAAGTTTTTACCCTTTAAACTGGTACAAAACTGACACCTTTATACAAGGCATCATGTTTGCAATAACCACAACACAAGTAGTCAAAATGCAAACAAAAAGAAACAACTCTGATAATGATAATGATATGCACTGTCCTTGAAGTTGATTGGTCCACACCCGAGACAGCTTTCCTTAGAGCCTAGTCTCCATTGGTGTTGGACCAGATGACACCAGAAGGGTAAAAATCTACTACTATATTTTGCCACTGGTAAAGGAGGTCTTAGTGAATCTATTGTGATGTTCCTTTTTCCTTGGTGTTGCCTTACGAATGTAGCCACAAAGCAGAGTTGTCACGTGTAATTAAATGTTAAATATTATGCAGCATCCACAATGTGAACATTGTTACAGTTGGGATTGGCTGTCACAGGAGATTGGGGGGCCATCAAGAATGTGCTTGCAAATTGTGACACCTTCGAATTGGTGAAGTCAACAATTTTGGGAATTACCTTAACCAAATTCCCCAAGTTCATGCATGATCAATGTCGTGCAGACTCATAGTGATGTGCAAACTTATTCATGAGCCCTTCAAAACTATGCATGTCTGGTGTGTGTGTGTAATCTGCCTGTCCTGCATGACCTTGAAAATGAGGGAAATTCCATACTCGCTGGATGGAACAAAAGTTCAGTTGTGTAGTTTGTTTATTGCCAACCAACGCAAAAAAAATCTGTAGCCACAGGGCACGATTACCACAGTGCAGTCTCTCATCCCTCTTGACGTGCGAAGTTGTTCTCACTTCTCTCCAAGCTTCTGTTTTGGGGGGGGACACCTCTTTTACAGTCCATGTAAAACTTTCGTTTGATGTTTAAAATTTACTGGCCTCTTGAGTTTATTTATATTTCTTTTGGAGGAAGAAAGGGAGTTCCCAAAGAAATTGAGAACGGGGGTGTGGAGGGGGCGGTGTTGCACTTGCCAAAAACTCGTCTTAAAAATGAGCGGGCAAGCTGTTGCCAACTTGGCCTCGTTAGCCAATCGCCAAGGAGCGTACGGCACCTGCCCAGTGTTTCCGAGGAGCAGAGTAAGGCCCTTCCTGACGAGGGAGTTGTCTGTGGAGAGGGGTGCAGCCAATGGTGTTTTCAGTTTCCAACAATACAATCTGGGCTGCTCTGGCTTCCTGTTTGTTCTTAGCAGGAAGGCCAAGTCAGCGATTTTGCTCAGACCTTTTCTCGCTTGTTCAGTGCAATAATAAACGGTGCCAAATATATTTGACTTATTTTGGTGCTGTATTAACATAACCATAGAAATGGCTGTATTTTATCGTTAAATTGCATATATTACAATTTGCCATTGCACGAATAATTTCGATTTAAAGCTTTCGTGACTGCAGGGATTCATCTTCTTGGTTCTTTCGGTAAAGTCACGTAGAATGGAAATAATAAAATAATAAAAATAAAACATAATAAAATAATTTTCACGACGTTTCGGCCACAACGCAAGCAGCCGTCCTCAGGTGAAGAACAGACGCTGTCTTTCTGACAGACCTGTTCTTCACCTGAGGACGCTGTCTTTCTGACAGACCTGTTCTTCACCTGAGGACGGCTGCTTGCGTTGTGGCCGAAACGTCGTGAGAATTATTTTATTATGTTTTATTTTTATGATTTTATTATTTCCATTCTACGTGACTTTACCGAAAGAACCAAGAAAATGCACGAATAATGTTCAGCCCTTTTGTCAATCTCCTGCTGGCAGGCCTCACGTAAGCCGTGTCGGTGGTTTGACAATGCTGCACCATGCTGGTCAATTCGGATATAATTCACCACTCATGTTCGACGTGGCCGGGAATCAAACTGAGGTCGCCAGGTTCATGGTGCAGTCAACAAACTGCTGAGCTAATAATAGTTTTTTTACCCTTTTATCTGGCAACAAAACTGACACCCTTTTTTTACAAGGAGTCATGTTTGCATTGACCACAATACCTGCAGTCGGAATGCAAACAAAAACACAACTCTGATAAGGTATGCACTGTCCTTGAAGTTGATTGGTCCACACCCGAGACAGCTTTCCTTAGAGCCTAGTCTCACATGGTGTTGGACAAGATGATGCCAAAAGGTGTCTTTTGTAAACATGACTCCTTGTAAAAAAAGGTGTCAGTTTTGTTGCCAGATAAAAGGGTAAAAAACTAATTATCATATTTTTTTTACTGGCAAATGAGGTTCCAATGGTGTAAACTGCTGAGCCTTCGCTCCACCCCATTACTTTATGTATGTGAAGACGTACTGTACCCATAATGAGGTGTAGTGTAAGTTTTTAAGAGACTTAAAGGCATGTCAACATTCTTAAAATGACAATCCAAGCGTTCTAATTATTCTTAAAGACATTATTAATTGATTCGCTCACAGCGATGCCATCGCCTTTACTTCTCTGGTTAAGACTGAAACAGGAGGACTTCTTCACAATTCTGGCTGTTGCCTGATGGAGTTTGTTGTGATCACCAGTAACACGTCATACTCGAATTGTAAATGTTGTGGGTTTGCTCTCTGACACATCTGTGCGCTGAAGTCGTCACTAATTGGCAAGTTTTGTTTATAAGACAAACCTTAATTAATTGGCTGTTGGGTGATGGTGGATTTAACGACACATTTACGTGATCTAACCCAAAAAAAACTTTATAATAGATTTATTTTGTTTTGGAAGATATTTAGTGACAACCTAAATTTGTGTTTATGCTTAACTCAAATAATAATTAAAATATACATTCTAAATAATGTTTATATTCTCCACCGAGACCCTGATGGTTATTTTGAGTTGCGTATGTTATGATTTTGCGTCTAAGTGGGACCCATTTCGTAAGAGGGTGGCCTGTAAGATCGGCAAGTTCACTAGCATTGTTTCAATGAAATCTGACAGCCAATAATACACTGTTTGTTGAAACTGGTCCGGGTCCAGAGTTTGCCTGTCTTGAATTAATGCTGCTGAAATTATGCACTCCCGGAATGCCGTGCGGCTGGTGGGTTTTGCAAGAAACATTTTAGTTTTTATGTGGACAGACGGTTATCGATATATTAATCGAGACATTGCCGATTTTTGTTAACTTATCGTGTATCAAATAGTTCCACATGCCTCTTATTCCTTTTCTCAGTCGGAGGTTGTGGAAGGTGGCGCTTTGTAGAGTATGAGAGGGGATCTGGGTTGTTGTTTCTATGCCTTCCAGTGAGCCGTGCCCTTTCCCCCGAACTCCCGAGCAACAGAGGAAAGTGAGGGGGCGTGTACCACTGCATTGTACGACATACAGTGCCATCAATCCTTAAAAAAAAAGACTTCAACTAACCCGTCCCAACTGGCACAATGGAAAATCGAAACCAGCTCGCTCTACTTAACTCTGAGATCACGAATGAGTTGTGTGTATTTTGTATTGCTAATTTCGCTTTGTGCAGATAAAAGTGTGTCAAGTAGAAAGAGTAAAGGAAGGAGAGGAACGCAAGAAAGGTTTCTGCACGTGTTTCATGGGTGTTAGTGGACAAAGCCCTTGACAATCTGAGTGGGCCGTTGGCGCAATGGTGACTACGCTGCATTGTGAACCCGGCGGCCTAAGTTCAATTCCTGGCCACGGCTAACATCAGTGAGGAGTGATAACCGCACCAGACCTGCCACACAACCCACACCCAGGAGTGGCTTTACAACAGTCGCATAAAAATGTATTATTGGAAATTGTGGGGAAAACCCAACACGGTTACTTAATGACGCTCTTCAATTAGCAGCGGGGAGGCCACTTACTAAATCTGACAGCGCCCAGTGGCGTTCGTCTACGTGTCTGTTCATGGACCTCAATGGGTAGCAAACCCATAAGTAGTACCCATTCGTGGTTAGTAAAAGTTACTTTTTTGATAACCACACTCATTTCAACTCGTTATTGGCCACATCAATCATTTACAAAAAAACAACTGCAATTTACCCGTCCCAACCGGCACAATGTTAAAATCCGAACCAAGCTCGCCACGTCACATGGAGTAGGCCTACCGACAAAGTGAACAAAAAATTATCTGGACCCGAGCTCACGTGGAACCGTTCTAAAGCCGCTGCTGGATGTCGGGTTGTGTGGCCATACTGAGCTACGTTGATGAAACGGAGGGCAAAGGAGGGAGATGGGTGCAGGTCTGGTTCGGTAGGCCTACCGACAAAGTGAACAAAAAATTATCTGGTCCGAAGCTGATGTTGTGGGGGACAATGCAGGGAGGGCGAATCCCAAGCCGGCCAGTGGCGCCGGGCCGTGCCGAGTGTTTACCGTCGCTGTAGCAACTACTGCACGTTCCAGCGAAACTGGAATTTCTGGTTCTCTCCACACACACACACCCCCCCTTCTACCCCAACGAAAAAAAAGATTGTCACCAAACGGGGGCTCTACTGTAAGCGGGCGCTCTCGGCTTTGAGCCACTTGGAAAGCGTCGTGGAGGAGGGGGGGATGGGGGAGGTGCGTACCGGCACAGAGTCCACGGATTCTCGCACGTGAGAAGTGCCGGGCAGGGCTGCATGTGCGGCCGCATGATGTGCGTCTGCGCGCCCAATGAATGGCAACGAATTGGCGTTGCTGGGAGCGGAAAACACCGCGCCTCTCGCCGCCGCTGCTGCTGCTGCTTTTGTGTCGTGTCCAATTGTCTGATGCAGATGCTCTCACATAGGCCATGCAGGTTGTTTGTGGGCCCCCGATGTCAATTCGCTGCCGGATGAAGGTCTCCTCCCCCCCTTCCCCCCCTAGGCCATGTCGGGCTTGGGGTTGTTGACCACACTCTAGCCACAACGGTGGGCGGAGAGGAGCGACGCTCACAACAACGAGCAGAGCTCGGGGGTAGCTAAAACGCAGCAAGTTGGTACAGTGGGGGAACACAGGTGGTGCATCTTGCTAGTCGGTTCGGCCAGTCAAACCCCCCATGGCACCACCTGGGTCTGTTCCGTGACCTCTTTTTTTTTGCCAGCGAGCCATCGCCGCTTCACGTGGCCTCAAAGGACACCCTGCCAGACGCAAACGCTGTGGTGGTGGCATCACCACTACGCCGTTTAGCGCGCATCGGTCGAGTGCAAGGTGTATTCAACATCAGAGTGTACGGTTGTACTTAGTCGAGGTGCGGTTTTTGGCAGCAGGACTGGTCGGGAATGGGTACATGGTGTGTAGGTCTAGGCCAATTATATATATCATTGTGTAACAAACAAAAATTTGTTCCAGGGTAGTAAGTGTAATTTCCTAATTGCTTATGCCTCAAAGTACAGAACATGGTTATTATTCCCAACAAACTTTGTTTTTGTGACCAGGACACAAAAATTAAGTTAATAATCCACTCCATTAATAATAACACTACCAAATATATTTTTGTTCCTGGGTAGTAAGTGTAATTTCCTAATTGCTTAGCTTCACAAGTACAGAAAATGGCTATTATTCCCCATCAACTTTGCTTTTGTGACCAGGACAGTGATATTTTGAAATGTACCTTTTTTCAATGAGAAAACGTGGTGTGCATTTGTGTCATTCATTCACATAAAGTCCTGGTCACAAAAGCAAAGTTGATGGGGAATAATAGCCATTTTCTGTACTTATGAAGCTAAGCAATTAGGAAATTACACTTACTACCCAGGAACAAAAATCGTGTTTCGATTTAAAGCTTTCGTCACTGCAGGGATTCATCTTCTTGGTTATTTCGGTAAAGTCACGTAGAAGGGAAATAATAAAATAATAAAAGTAAAACATAATAAAATAATTCTCACGACGTTTCGGCCACAACGCAAGCAGCCGTCCTCCGGTGAAGAACAGGTCTGTCGGGAAGACAGCGTCTTCACGGCTGCTTGCGTTGTGGCCGAAACGTCGTGAGAAATATTTTATTATTTTATTATTTCCCTTCTACGTGACTTTACCGAAAGAACCAAGAAGAAAAATCGTGTTACATATATCTGTCCCTTTTATAACAAGGCTCTGTATGTGTGGCTCATGATCGGCTTGGCAAGTCGTTCTGGTTTATGGTTTACTGGCCTTAGGTGAGGCTGATAAGAACAGGTGGCGGTCAAGTACGCACTGTATCAGCAACCCTCCTGTGTTTGGGGCCGACAACTTCAAGAGCACGCACGAGTTAGGCGACTCGTGAATGTAACGTAGCACGGCCCCGAACTTCGCGTTGTTGGTGTTGGTAATACGATCGCTGTCCTTCCTCGGCGCCTCCAGTTGGCTACTTACGGTGGGAAAGAAAGTCTTAACGTGCGTACGTGTGTGATCGTGGGTATGCACTCTCGCAGCTTGAATTTAAATGTGAGCTCAAAGGTCGTTGTGTCTGGTGGAAGGTTTCCCATTCCTGGCACTTTTTAACCAACGTCTGTCATCTTTGTCATTGCGAGAATCAGCGTGCAGGTGAGATCAAGAGAGCCAACGCTGGATATACAGTGCCACGAACCCATCACCGCCACACATGAATGTCTGTCCAGCCGTCCTCTCAACGCTTGTTACCCAACGTGTTGTGGCTGTAGGTCATTGGGGCTGGAAATAAAACGCACCGTTAGCCTTCTCTAAATTATTAACACGCGACCTCATTGCGAGCTTCTCACCAGACCCGTGCGTCATGATACGCCCACGTCCCCTTTTATGATGGAATAATGTGCAGCACTTGCGAGAAAAAAATCATTAGCAACAACAAATCTTAAACGATTCAAACTAGAGCGCACCGCCAAGCGTTGCTGTATACCAGTGTCACACTTAACGCGTGTCTCGCTGCCTTGGGTGTTGGGGTGGGATCACGCTGGATGGTGTGTGTGTTGGGGTGGGACTTGCTGGGTGGCGTGTGTGTTGGGGTGGCACTTGCTGGGTGGTGTGTGTGTTGGGGTGGGACTTGCTGGGTGGCGTGTGTGTTGGGGTGGGACTTGCTGGGTGGTGTGTGTGTTGGGGTGGGACTTGCTGGATGGTGTGTGTGTTGGGGTGGGACTTGCTGGATGGTGTGTGTGTTGGGGTGGGACTTGCTGGGTGGCGTGTGTGTTGGGGTGGCACTTGCTGGGTGGTGTGTGTGTTGGGGTGGGACTTGCTGGGTGGCGTGTGTGTTGGGGTGGGACTTGCTGGGTGGCGTGTGTGTTGGGGTGGGACTTGCTGGGTGGCGTGTGTGTTGGGGTGGGACTTGCTGGATGGCGTGTGTGTTGGGGTGGGACTTGCTGGATGGCGTGTGTGTTGGGGTGGGACTTGCTGGGTGGTGTGTGTGTTGGGGTGGGACTTGCTGGATGGTGTGTGTGTTGGGGTGGGACTTGCTGGATGGCGTGTGTGTTGGGGTGGGACTTGCTGGATGGCGTGTGTGTTGGGGTGGGACTTGCTGGATGGTGTGTATGTTGGGGTGGGACTTGCTGGGTGGCGTGTGTGTTGGGGTGGGACTTGCTGGGTGGCGTGTGTGTTGGGGTGGGAATTGCTGGATGGCGTGTGTGTTGGGGTGGGACTTGCTGGGTGGCGTGTGTGTTGGGGTGGGACTTGCTGGATGGTGTGTGTGTTGGGGTGGGACTTGCTGGATGGTGTGTGTGTTGGGGTGGGACTTGCTGGGTGGCGTGTGTGTTGGGGTGGGACTTGCTGGATGGTGTGTGTGTTGGGGTGGGACTTGCTGGATGGCGTGTGTGTTGGGGTGGGACTTGCTGGGTGGCGTGTGTGTTGGGGTGGGACTTGCTGGATGGCGTGTGTGTTGGGGTGGGACTTGCTGGATGGCGTGTGTGTTGGGGTGGGACTTGCTGGATGGCGTGTGTGTTGGGGTGGGACTTGCTGGATGGTGTGTGTGTTGGGGTGGGACTTGCTGGGTGGCGTGTGTGTTGGGGTGGGACTTGCTGGATGGTGTGTGTGTTGGGGTGGGACTTTCTGGATGACGTGTGTGTTGGGGTGGGACTTGCTGGGTGGCGTGTGTGTTGGGGTGGGACTTGCTGGATCCCGTGTGTGTTGGGGTGGCACTTGCTGGGTGGCGTGTGTGTTGGGGTGGGACTTGCTGGGTGGCGCGTGTGTTGGGGTGGGACTTGCTGGGTGGCGAGTGTGTTGGGGTGGGACTTGCTGGATGGCGTGTGTGTTGGGGTGGGACTTGCTGGATGGCGTGTGTGTTGGGGTGGGACTTGCTGGATGGCGTGTGTGTTGGGGTGGGACTTGCTGGATGGTGTGTGTGTTGGGGTGGGACTTGCTGGGTGGCGTGTGTGTTGGGGTGGGACTTGCTGGATGGTGTGTGTGTTGGGGTGGGACTTGCTGGATGGCGCGTGTGTTGGGGTGGGACTTGCTGGGTGGCGTGTGTGTTGGGGTGTGACTTGCTGGATCCCGTGTGTGTTGGGGTGGGACTTGCTGGGTGGCGTGTGTGTTGGGGTGGGACTTGCTGGGTGGCGCGTGTGTTGGGGTGGGACTTGCTGGGTGGCGAGTGTGTTGGGGTGGGACTTGCTGGGTGGCGTGTGTGTTGGGGTGGGACTTGCTGGATCCCGTGTGTGTTGGGGTGGGACTTGCTGGGTGGCGCGTGTGTTGGGGTGGGACTTGCTGGGTGGCAAGTGTGTTGGGGTGGGACTTGCTGGGTGGCGTGTGTGTTGGGGTGGGACTTGCTGGATGGCGCGTGTGTTGGGGTGGGACTTGCTGGATGGCGCGTGTGTTGGGGTGGGACTTGCTGGGTGGCGTGTGTGTTGGGGTGTGACTTGCTGGATGGCGCGTGTGTTGGGGTGGGACTTGCTGGATGGCGCGTGTGTTGGGGTGGGACTTGCTGGATGGCGCGTGTGTTGGGGTGGGACTTGCTGGATGGCGCGTGTGTTGGGGTGGGACTTGCTGGGTGGCGTGTGTGTTGGGGTGGGACTTGCTGGATGGCGCGTGTGTTGGGGTGGGACTTGCTGGATGTTGTGTGTGTTGGGGTGGGACTTGCTGGATCCCGTGTGTGTTGGGGTGGGACTTGCTGGGTGGCGCGTGTGTTGGGGTGGGACTTGCTGGGTGGCGAGTGTGTTGGGGTGGGACTTGCTGGATCCCGTGTGTGTTGGGGTGGGACTTGCTGGGTGGCGCGTGTGTTGGGGTGGGACTTGCTGGATGGTGTGTGTGTTGGGGTGGGACTTGCTGGATGGTGTGTGTGTTGGGGTGGGACTTGCTGGGTGGCGTGTGTGTTGGGGTGGGACTTGCTGGATGGCGTGTGTGTTGGGGTGGGACTTGCTGGAGGTTGTGTGTGTTGGGGTGGGACTTGCTGGATCCCGTGTGTGTTGGGGTGGGACTTGCTGGATGGCGTGTGTGTTGGGGTGGGACTTGCTGGGTGGCGTGTGTGTTGGGGTGGGACTTGCTGGGTGGCGTGTGTGTTGAGGTGGGACTTGCTGGATGGCGCGTGTGTTGGGGTGGGACTTGCTGGATGGCGTGTGTGTTGGGGTGGGACTTGCTGGGTGGCGTGTGTGTTGGGGTGGGACTTGCTGGGTGGCGCGTGTGTTGGGGTGGGACTTGCTGGGTGGCGCGTGTGTTGGGGTGGGACTTGCTGGGTGGCGCGTGTGTTGGGGTGGGACTTGCTGGGTGGCGAGTGTGTTGGGGTGGGACTTGCTGGGTGGCGTGTGTGTTGGGGTGGGACTTGCTGGATGGCGCGTGTGTTGGGGTGGGACTTGCTGGGTGGCGCGTGTGTTGGGGTGGGACTTGCTGGGTGGCGTGTGTGTTGGGGTGGGACTTGCTGGGTGGCGCGTGTGTTGGGGTGGGACTTGCTGGGTGGCGTGTGTGTTGGGGTGGGACTTGCTGGATGGCGTGTGTGTTGGGGTGGGACTTGCTGGGTGGCGCGTGTGTTGGGGTGGGACTTGCTGGATGGCGTGTGTGTTGGGGTGGGACTTGCTGGGTGGCGTGTGTGTTGGGGTGGGACTTGCTGGATGGCGTGTGTGTTGGGGTGGGACTTGCTGGATGGCGTGTGTGTTGGGGTGGGACTTGGTGGGTGGCGTGTGTGTTGGGGTGGGACTTGCTGGATGGCGTGTGTGTTGGGGTGGGACTTGCTGGGTGGCGTGTGTGTTGGGGTGAGACTTGCTGGGTGGCGTGTGTGTTGGGGTGGGACTTGCTGGGTGGCGAGTGTGTTGGGGTGGGACTTGCTGGGTGGTGTGTGTGTTGGGGTGGGGCTTGCTGGACGATGTGTGTGTTGGGGTGGGACTTGCTGGGTGGCGTGTGTGTTGGGGTGGGACTTGCTGGATGGCGTGTGTGTTGGGGTGGGACTTGGTGGGTGGCGTGTGTGTTGGGGTGGGACTTGCTGGATGGCGTGTGTGTTGGGGTGGGACTTGCTGGGTGGCGTGTGTGTTGGGGTGGGACTTGCTGGATCCCGTGTGTGTTGGGGGAGGGATTTTGCTGGATGTCACGCCAGGGACGTACTTAATGTCACCCATGTAAAAAAAGGAGCTTTGGGAGCAGGGTGGATGTTTTCCTTTGAGGTTTGGCTTCCTTAGTTTGTTTGACAAAACCCATTACCAACTTTGCAGAACGTCTGCCTAATTGTACTGTACGGCTTACTTGCGGCCTGTTTCTTAGAAACTGATACCGATGAGAAATGTCAAAAATGTGGTGCGTAAAATATATATAGGCGTCGAGCGCGATCTTTCTTTGCTAGAAGTTCATTTCATTGAGTACCTAGAAAGTGTGTGATTGATATTAGTGGATTCGTTTTTCCTTCCTCGACATGTTAGAAGACTTTGGAACATATCCAAGGCTATATACTATCCCTGCGCAAATTGGAACATTCCTTCTTCATTGCCTTCGCCCGCGCGGTGGCCCGAAAACAGCCTTCACCATTGGACCCTGTTCTGTCATGACCTTCAAAGTATCTGTGGAACATACCAGTTTCGCTGGGGGATTTTGGTGCTTTTGGAAAGCTCCATTCTTGCTCCGCCCCAGTCAATATTTTCCCTGCTGCATTGCTTTTGCCGGCAACGCAGCACTTTTACAAGGGCGATGGTGGCTCAAAGCAGTTTGAGGTACAAATGCTGAACAGAATTGAGGCAGCTTGGGTTCACTGATGACACTTTTCTCACAAGTGACCCGCGCCGTGACCGTGCTGAGCCAGACCGGCGTGGCTCAGGAGGCAACAGGTTGTTGTTTTTGCGTGCAGCAGAAGTCTCTGCGCTTTCGTCTTCGCATGCATTTAATGAGTCGAGACGCATGTTAATGATGCGGCGATGGTTCGTACTCCAGAGATGAGTTTCGGACAACAAAAATAAGGATTTCTGGTTTTTAAGGAATATTTCGAATAATTTTTGTATTTTTAATCATTAACAGCATCTAGATTTGAAGCTTTCGTGACTGCATGGATTCATACTCTTAGGTTTTTTTTCCGGTAAAGTCCTGTACGTCACGTTACGTGACTTTACCGAAAAAACCTAAGAGTATTAACAGGCTCATTTTATTTGTCTTCGTCACAAAAGTTAAATCACTCGGTGCCACGTTGACTGCATTTTTGTTGAGAAAACTAAATTGGCGTGACCTTTCGGAATAATCTGTAACACTTTTTTCCTTCGCAATATCTGAAATTTCATATCGTGGCCTATTTTCGTTTATTTTAAAAAAAATTCGGATTATTTCGAAATTCGAGAGCACATCCCTATCGCCCCCACAGCGTGCTGACCGACGTCACAAACAATGAACGCGTCATTAGCCCTGGCCCTGCTTGGCCTTGCCAGATTCCGATGTCTCGTGAAACCAGCCAAATGGCTCGGCGTTGGTTAATAACCAGTGGAAAATCGTGCACACCCGTTCTGACTTGGCTCGGATGTTCCAGCGAACAAAGAGTCTGAGACGACACAGGATTTGGAAATGGGGGGGGGGGTGCAGGGGTTGTCCTGCATGATTATTATCAGTGTCTGTGATCTTTCCTGACTGGGACAGTGAGTCTCAATTGGAAACCAGCTAACCTCGTCAACAACACAAACTTATCTCGTGTCTCATCTCCAGCCCCAAAGTAGCTCGCCTTCCACAGCACCAGTTGTTCTGCTTTAGACACCGATAGTGATTCCACTCCACAGGTTTTTCATCTCCAGCGAACGATGCACGCATACTTTGTGTGTATTTGACTTTTTTTTTAGGCCGACTCGGTGTCGGAGATATGCATTTTCAGGAATGCATACAAACAAGTCCTCCAAAGATCCGTGGGCAAGTTTCTTAGCATTTTATTACACTCTGCAGTGTAATGTGCACGACGGATGATGCCGAATTTAATGTAAAAAAATGAAATGGAATATGGCGCATGCAGGCAAACGATTATGCCAGGGTCCTCTACGTTATTTGGCACTGTAGTCGGGTCTGACAATTTGCGTTAATATAATGTAGCTCGTCTCCGAAACGTCGTGATTTTTTTTTTTATTTTTTTTTACTTTCTACGTGACTTTACCGAAAAAACCTAAGAAGATGATTCCTTGCAGTCACGAAAGCTTCAAATCTAGATTTAAGATTTACAAATCAACCGTCAGGTCGGCATGACCCTTGCGGTTGTAGCATCCACTAAACTTTATGATCGTGCACATTGTGGAGCGTACACAGTATGGCATATTTATGAAACCATCAAAATACTAATTGACAGCCTCATCAATGCACTGGCAGTGATAGGCCTCTCCATACCAATATAACATTGAGCATTTCGTAATCGCTTCTTGTCCGAGTATGGGAGAGTTGTGCTATAAGATGCACCATTCCCCCTGCCTCGTGTGTAAACGGCTTCTCTCCCTGCAGGCAGTTGGCAAAACGAATAAAGGGAGCAATCAATCCATGCCTGTGTGGGAGGACTCAAATTGTAGTGGGGCCTGCGGAGAGCATGAAATGTCCCGTTGTGCAATCCCCCCCGCCCGCCCGCACTGGTGAGCGGCCCATGTTGCAACGCACGGGGGCATGTGTGGTAGCAGCGTCCCCTCCGAGGGTCCCTTACCCTTCGCCAGCCAGGGTCCCGTGACCGACGGGTTCCCGTGATTGACGGGGTCAAGTCGCGTTGGGCTGGGGAAGCTGGCGAAGCTCCACGTTCGAGCCGGAATGGGCCACGGAACAACTGAGGATTTGCTCCCTCGTCAGCCAGCAGTTGACATGAGTTGACATGAGTTGACATGAGTTGACATGAGTTGATATGAGTTGATATGAGTTGACCAGATTGTAAAGCGGCTCAAGTCAAGGATCGGTGGTGGGTTCTTGAGAAATGCCTGTTTGCACATTGCTGCAGTACAACCCTGCTTCTCTGCTCCATGGGTTTTATCAGGTCACGGTGACTGCTCAGAGTTGTCTTGGTATCATCGACTGTCTTAGGGGGCCTCCTTGTAGATACAGCACTGCAGAGCAGCGTGTGCTGGAGGCTCCTTGGTAGGTCAGAGCCCCCGACGCCTGTCATGGCAGTATAAGGTGCATGCCATCAATCCCTGGCTGGCACATGTCTACTCTCAGTTTTCATGGCACCTTGTGTGTGTTTTTATTATTTCCACAGCAACTGATGGCAAATCGAGTGTCAGTAATAGGTCTGTTTTGGGAAATCATAACTTTGGAAAACCCGTCACTGTCAACCATAAAAACACATGTGTTTAGATCTCAGGGGTTAAGTTTAGTTTTGGATTAGGGCTGGTTTATGGCTTCGGGGTTAAGGTTAGGTTAGAGTTGGGCAAAGGGATGGTTTGTATTCATATTTGGTTGGCTTGAAGAGAAAAGTGTCTCTGCTATATTGTGAGTAAAGTGGTGTTCATCTCCACTGAGTGCCTTAGGCCAGGGGTGTACATTCCACATTCCCATGATGGGTGCCAGTCTCAATAAAACAGCACTCATTTTATCAGCTCCGAGGGGAGGGGGGAGGTGGGGTTGAAAAGCGTAGTCGACCCCCAATAAGGATTTTAACCTGCCACATTTCTGATTTCGAGCTGAGCGCAAACCACATCTCCAGCCAGCCAGCCAGGTTAGAACTAAGGTCCCCTTACCCCAAGGATGGGTTAGGCTAAGGTCAGGGTCGTGCGTGTCTGCCAGGGCGGCGTGTTCGCCCGTGGACCCGCGTGTCTGCTCGCCCCGCTGTCTGCTTTGTGCGGCGATGGAGAAAGCGTTCGCCTACTCTGAAGGCCGACGGACAAAGGCACTTTTGTGACGTAGTGATGTCAGCACATTTT